>NC_090939.1:388141023-388848523 GCF_040938575.1 Ambystoma mexicanum
GTGGGAACGGTCAGTCTCCCACCTATGAATAAATCCTCACATTGCCTGCACGTACCCATATTGAAACACTGTTGCAACCACAGGTGCACCGTGTGCTGGGAACAACGGTGGTCCCAGGCTGGGGAGCTCACGGATGCACCAATCAGAACATGAGGTTCTTATCTCAGACGTCAGTAACGTTAGCCAATCCTCAGGGGTCTTCATGTAACAATTCTTATGTATCTAATTGTAGGGACAACCCAGATATACCACCTGACTACATCTTAACCACTAATATCATTCTCTATATGCGTACTATACTAACCCCACCACTCGAGCAACCAATCAAGAGTGGCGATAGGTTCTTTTGGTAACTTTTTGGAATGACGCAAGTAGCGCGTCATAATGTAGTAAAAAGGGCCTGCGAGCCCCACTATTGTGTGTGTGTCAGGACGAACGCGTACGCTCCTTGACCCATCCCTGCCGTTTGCATAATAAACGGCAGAAGTTGCCTTGCTCCTTGTGTGTGCCTCATACTCTGTCTCGATCCGAGATATACACGGGAGGAGTTGGGGCCTCCCTGCCCGGAGGTCTGCGGACGGCCCGGCCGACCCCGGCAGAATCCCCCCCCGACAGGATGCGTGTGAAAGCAATGAGGATAGGGACAATCTGAGGGAGATATTTATGGAGTTTAAGGATGTATTTGCAAAAGATGCTTATGATTGTGGTTTAACTGATTTACATGTGGCCACACTACCAGAAGGGTGTAGCAGAAATCCAGTGTTTGTACGCCAGTATAGGCTACCGCTGGCATGTTTAGAATCATTGGCAGAGATTATTAAAAATTTGGAATCGCGGGGAATCATCAGGCCCATTCATAGCACATCCAATACACCTATTTTAGGTGTGTTAAAGCCAAATGGTCAATGGCGGCTATGTGCAGACTTGAGAGAGTTAAATAAAAGAGTACCAGTATCTAGATGGCCATTGCCATTCATTGATCAGGGCCTAGCTCAGGTACATGGTTCAAATTTATTTACCACATTAGATCTCACCTCTGGATATTGGTGCGTGCCATTGGCAGATGAGATACAACATTTATTTTCCTTTACATTTGACAGGACTCAATATGCCTGGCTTAGAGCTCCGTTCGGGTACATCAATAGTGGGAGTGAATTTGGCATATTTTTGAGAAAGGCCATGCCGGATGCAGCGGAAAGAGGAACAATAGTTTATGTGGACGATGTCCTGATAAGGCCATACAAAGATTAAAAGATCCTAAAAATGTGAAAGGAGTAAAAAGTTTATTAGGGATGACAGGCTATAAAAGAAAGTTCATTGAAAATTATGCAGAAATCACTCAACCATTGACTAAACTGCTTAAACTGAATACTCCCTGGAAATGGGAAAAAGAGCAGTCTGATGCAGTGGCTAAATTAAAGGAATGTCTTGTAAAGGCACCTGTTTAGCATACCCCATAAAGGACAGGGATTTCTTTATAGAAATAGGTTTTTCTGAACATTGTATGTCAGCAGTGTTATCACAAAAACACGATTTGAATCACAAAACCATTGCATATGCAAGTAAGGCATTTTCCCAAGTTGAAATGAAATTTAATGAATGTGAAAAGGCCCTATTAACCACTGTGTGGGCGCTACAACATTTCCGCCCCATTGTTCAGGGAGAAAAGTTGATTATTGAAACAAATCATCAACCTTTGCAATTTTTAGAGAGTAAAAGAATTAGATCAGGTAATCTAGCGCAATCCAGAATCACTTCATGGACGCTGGCATTACAAGGTTTTCCCGTAGAAGTGAGATATGGACAAAATAAAAAGAACCCAATTGCTCAAGGGTTAGCTGACTTACATGACTGTGCAGCTGAACAAATACCAAATGAAATGGAAGTGGAAACTAGTTTGCAGGAATTTGAACAATCACCACACAAAGCTTTTGATGAAAAAACATGCAAGGATTTGCCAACTGTATATGTGGATGGTTGTGCTTTTCACATTGAAAATGACAGTAATAAACAATTAGTGGCATGAATAGGAAATGTCTGGTTGAAATGTGAAGGCATCCCCAGTATAGGGATGAGGATTGGAGATAGGAGCAGTCAGGTGGCGGAATTGGCAGCCATTTATAAAGCAATTGCTACTGCAGTTGATAAAAAGTTCAGTGAAATTGTCCTGGTGACTGATTCTGACTATGCACGGAATAGCTTTGTGGAGTATTTGCCTGGTTGGAAAGCAAGAGGCATGGTTACATACAACAAAAAGCCACTTAAACATGGAAAAATGATACAAGCCATAGACAAATTGGTGTCAGAGAATAATTTAACAATATACTGGAGAAAAATTTGTGGGCATTTAAAAACACCAGGAGAGGATAAGGAGGGAAATGATAAGGCAGACCACCTGGCTAAGATTGGGGCTGTGATGGGAGAATTGCTACCTATTGATTATTTAATGGGTGAAATACAAATTGATGCAGTCACACGTTCTAAAGCACCAAAGGAGGTAGATCAACCGGTGGTGCAGTGGAGTCATGACACACCAGACCAAGATTTGATTGAGGCACAAAAGAATGATCGAATTTTGGGAATGTATTATAATCATTTGATAGATCCCGAACAAAATTCTTTAACAGAAAATGATTGTATGGGAAAAGAAGATATGAGGGTGCTATTAAGGAACAAAACACGAATTAGATTACAGGATGGACTCATGATTAGAGAGTCCATAACAGGACAAATACAGTGGGTAGTTCCCCTTTCATTCAGAGGACTAATGCTACACCATGCACATGATGCCATAACTGCAGGCCATAGAGGTTCACAAAAAACATTAGAAATACTAAAAGATTATGCTTACTGGCCACATATGTCCCAAGATGTGGAATTATATACTAGAGGATTTCTAGTATGCGCCCAATTTAAACCTGCTTCACCAATGCATAGAGCACCATTGATGAAAAGAGGCCTAACTCTCCCATGGTCAGATTTGCAAATAGACTATGTAGGTCCTTTAAAAAGGTCGAGCAGGGGAAACCGTTATATTTTGAGTGTGGTATGTTTGATGTCGAAGTGGATTGAATGCATTCCTGCACCAGATTGTAGTGCGCAAACAGCATCCACATTGCTGGTGAACCATGTGTTCTCAAGGTTTGGGTTGCCACAAAGAATTGAGTCAGACAGAGGAAGTCATTTCACAAGTACTCTAATGAGTAAGGTATGGCAAATACTAGGTGTGAAAAGGAAACTACATATCGCATATCGGGCAGCGTCTTCCGGTACAGTTGAAAGAAGCAATAGGTCTGTTGTGGATATTTTAAAGAAATTTGTGGCAGAAGCAGGTTCCAGCTGGGATTTACGTTTACCATTGGTTTTGATGGCAATCAGATCAACTCCTGCCAAAGCAACAGGTGTTAGCCCCCATGAGGTCTTGACAGGTAGGAAAATGGTGTTACCACAACACCTACTATACAGAACACATGAGCAGACACTTGTGAGTGCATCCACAGTTCATGAATATATTGATGAACTGAGGAGGCATTTGCAACATGCATTTGCTTTTGTGCAGAGAAATCTGGAAAGAGCTGCTGACAGTGCAAAGTCTTATTATGACAAAAAGACATCAGTAAAGGAATACAGTGTAGGGGATCAGGTGTACAAGTTTCATTTTGGAAAAAGTAAACAGAAAAATTCTAAATTTCTAGCAGCCTGGCAGGGCCCATTTCGAATTATAGATAAGGTCTCTCCTGTAGTTTATAAAATTTTGAAAAATGAAGGTGAAACGGCAATAGAGCAGTTTGTCCATGTAAATCAAATCAAACCATGCCATCCCAGACATGAGATCAGGCAGCTTGAGCATGTAGAAACAGATAAAGTCCCTTGAACACAAAAAGAGAAAATAAATGGGTACAATCAGGAGGCAGTGACAAAGAAGTTAAAAAGTTGATTGTTATAATGGCACATAAACACTGTAATATATGTAAAAATATATAATATAAAATAAATAAATAAATAAAAATATATAATGGAAGCTCATGGTTGGTGTGCAGAGAGAAAATGTATTAAATATTGAATGCTGTTTTATATGTGCTTGTTTTCTTTTTAACTTGTGTTTAATTTCAGAAAAAAAAAATATATATATATTTTTACCAAGCATGTTTTATTTTTGGCAAAAGGGTGAAGTTAGTATTGTGCTATGTACTTAATGTGTTTATTTTCTATTTGATTTAGAAAATTAACATTATTTGGTCGGAGGTTCCGGGATCAGAGCCCACAGGAGACGATGGAGTCCTGGAGCCCATGTGGACGGATTCCGGGAAAGCCCAAAGAGGGGTGAAGACTAAGGCTGCAAAGCGATCAGCATTGAAGATGATACCGATGATATGGTTAATGATGATGATATTTGGAGGGATCTTCAAGAATTCATAAGCACAGGTTGTCATTGAACCTGGACCAGCATCTGGTATCGCGGTGGAAGAGGCACCAGGATTCATCATGAGTGATAGAAGGATGATTTTCCAAAATATATACATACCATTGAATCCTGAGATTTTGATTGAAAAACACTTGAACAATACCGGAATTAAGATTGAACAGACTAAAGAGTGGCTGGAAATAAGAAAAGAGGACACTAAGCAGTCAATAAGAGATATATTAATGCAATTGGAAAAAGCATTCGTGAATTCAGCAGACATTAAGAAGAGGAGAGGAAAAAGAGGTGCGGTGATGCTCGCGATATCATTGGTAATGTCTATAGTTGGAGCCATAATAGGTACCACAATATCAACAGCCAATTCTATTTCGGTAGGAACACTGAGTACTAAAGCGCAACAACTGAGTATTGACCTAGAAATAATACAAAAAACATTAGATGGAATTAGAGGGGGACTGGATGAACAAGTAAGATTCATAAATGAAACTGCAATCATTCTAAATGAACAAGCGGATGTAATGCAACGGGCGACTAAAATAATACTTAAGCATGACAGAACTTTAAATGAAATATTGAACATAATGAGTCCTGTTGATAGACTATTAACGAATTATATGAGAGAAGTTCAAACTGCAGTTTCACAATTGATTCAAGGACATATCCCCTTGTATTTTGTTTCGCAGGATATTATTCGTCAAATGATAGAAAGATTGACCAGGAGGGAAATTGATATAATACAGGTAAAAATTGCATTCAAAATGGGTAATGCAATGCCGTTATATGTGGACTTGGAAAGACTAGAGATCGGATTTTTGCTATGCATCCCATATGTAGCCCCTGAACTTATTTATCAAACGAAGTGGGTACACAATGTGGGATTTTGGCAAGAGGACACATTTATTAAGATTAAGACTCCAGAAGTGGTGGCATTTCAGTCATGGGAACCTGAAGTTTATTTAATACCAAACCTGGAAACATGTGTAAAATTTAAAGAACAAAATGATATGTGTCCAGGTAAACCGTTTGTTCCTGATGCCACAGATGCTATTTGTGGTTTGAAATCTGACCCAAGTATATCAGAGGGATGTGAAGTGATTATTAGCAATATGGGGAGTGAAGAAATGGCACAGGTTAAGATGGTCAGAGGTAAATGGTTGGTCAGCACCTGTTTAAAGAACATGACGGTAGTACATTTAAACCATGGAACATACGTGGTTAAACAGATGAAATATAATGTTTTTTATTTACAGGTTCCAAAGGATACAATTGTGTCAATTGGGGGGTTAACATTGTTTCATGTAACAAATTATGTTTGGGAAAGCCAAGTGGAAAATATCAATTTTTTTCAAAGGGATACTTTTCCAATAGATCCGGATGTGGAATATTTATTGAATCACAAAGAAAGACATGTTATAAAAATGAATTTGAGAAAAAACAATATTACAATTAGTAATCTGGGGATAATAGAAGTGGATAGATTTAATTGGGGAACCTGGGGGGAACGCTCAATAGTGGGTTTGGCTGTCCTGGTGCTAATCATGGGTGGATGGTTGATTGTGCTATCAGTAAAAATGAAAATGTTACTGATTTTACTAGCTACGTCAGGAAGAGAAAGATATACCAATACACATACATTTTAAAAGAAAAAAAAGAACAAGTTGTTTTTAGGAATTGGCTTGGATCGTAGCCAAGTTCTAAAAACAAAAGGAGGGTATGTAAGGATATTTGGCGTGTTACAGCACAGAGTACAGCACTACTGCACAGGTAGCAATTATTTTTTTTGATGCAGCACGACCACATGGGTGTGGTGCATTGCTATATGTGTTGCCAGATTAACATGGACATATAAGTAAAGACAGGCTATTCAGTCAAAAAAGATTTTAAGATATAAGAAGCAAATCTATTTTTACAGTTAAAAGCACACGTGCACATTCAAAAATGCACACCATTTTTCACCTGAAATGCCTATGGTGCAAGAGACACATTTGAAAATTAATAACTAACCTTATTAATAACTAACCTGACTAATAAAACTGCATTTAACATAACCCACTAATAAAAATGTGTCTCCACTGCAGAATTAGGCCTACTCTGAAAGTGAACTTTTAAACGCACATTCATTTTTTTTCTTTTTCTCTGCTGCTCTGTCCACATAACTACAGGAAGCAAAGGACTCGAAGGAACAGGAAATCAGTTGGTTACAAATGGTTACTGTAGAAATGAGCCATTGTGTAGTGAGGGAGGAGATGGCATGATTGATTCTGATTGGAGCAGCGTCATAGCAAGTATCATGCTAGAGGCAGTGATTTGAGTTTTGCTGGGGGAGCTTGAGGAGAGGGGGAGGACAATCGAGATTTGGCAGAGCTGGGAGGACAATCGAGATTTGGCAGAGCTGGGAGAAGGACCTGTTTCCTGGCTGAAGCATTCCTGCTGCAAAAGCTGAGAATTCCAGGCAATAACCCCGGTTTGAGAACGAAAGACGCTTGTTTTCACTGGGGTTAATCTTCAAGGGAGCCAAATTCAGAAAGAGAACAGCTGGAGAAAACTCATGCTGAACAGATAAGGTAATTACAGAAGTGTGGGGGCTGAGTGTGTACGAGAATATTCAGTCAGTGTAGGAAAAGAGATTCCTGTGCTTTACTCACATGTTTAATGTTGCAAATTGAGTTCTTGTCTCCGCCACTCTCTTTTCAGTGTATCACAGACAATGCTGTTACTGTGCTATTTTATTTATTTCTGTAAAGAGTGAGATCGTGTTTAAATGCAACTTTTATAATACACACAAATATTTGAAAGCAGACGGGTGGTGTGTTTTATATTTACCAATACAGTGCTGATGATGTGGGGAGATGTTTAGACAGTGCAATTGTCATTTTCAAGGTAGCTAAACATCAAATTTGGCTGCAGCCGTGTGCACAATGTAATTCAGTATGAGCAATTATAACTAACTGTGCGTGTTGTAGTTTGTCGGAGGTCTATGAGTCGGCAAAAAGGGAGGCCCGGGACATAGTTCACTACCGTATATAAGATAGTGAAAATACCACATGATAGCTCGCTGCCGTAGATAAGACATAGAGAAATTGCCCATGGTGGCACACTAAAAATGAAAATGTGGTGTTCTTGAAATGCAAGCCTGAGGTCTCTCTAGTGATTACACGAAAAATCTAAACATAAATAAGGGGTTCTGGATATTGGGGCCACAAATAAAACAAGGGAATTATGCTCACCAAAATACCACCAACCACGCATACCAACCACGCATACCAAATACGCATGTCTGTGTGCTGAAATAATGCATGTCCACTGTATTATTGTTGTACATGGCCCAATCTGAATACAAGGAGTGATTGTTGCTAAGTTATTTTTCGGCGGTAAGAAAATACCGTCAGGCCCCAAATCTCTACAAAATACCCTACAGGTGTCACAGGCCACGCAGTCACGCTGCCTACACCAGGTCTTGAACATCATCACTGCACGCCCATCAGTCCGCAGGCACATATACCTGCCCAGAACACCTGCAGAAAGGCATGCTGCCGCCCTGGATTTTTACGGTGTGGCACGATTCCCCAAAGTGCTAGGTGCCATCGACTGCACCCATGTGGCTCTACGTCCCCCCAGGGCATCTGAGCACATCTATAGGAACCGCAAGCACTGGCATTCCATCAACGTGCAGGTAGTATGTAATGCCAAGGGAATCATCACCTCAGTATATGCCAACTATCCCGGGTCCACCCACGACAGCTTCATTTACCGAATGTCCACCCTAAGCTGGGACCTAGAAGCTAGGCGGCATGGCGATACATGGCTGCTTGGTGAGTATGAATGCCACTGCACATGCATGCATGTCAGATACTGAGCAAGGTCACAACCCCACCAATGATACCCATCACCACCTCCACAGGGGACAGTGCCTACCCTCTCAGCCCCCACATGATGATGCCAATTCGGAACCCCACCACACCACCCGAGGTAAGATATAACACAGCCCACATTGCAACCCGGGGCATAGTGGAGCACACATTCGGGGCATAGTGGAGCGCACATTCGGAGTGCTTAAGTCACGCTTTTGCTCCCTTTACCGTTCTGGCGGGTAGCTGTTATACGCTCCCCCAGTAGTGTGCAGGATCATAGTGGCAGCATGTGTCCTGCACAACGTTGCAACACGCTGGGGCCTGGCCGTGGACATGGTGGTGCCCCCACATCCCCAACCACATGCACGCCTGCTGCGCATGGGAGGGGAAAGGGCACAGGGGAGGCAGCCCGTACACAGCTACTGGCTAATTACTTCACATAGAAATCACACCCCTGTGGAGTGCACACTGCCCTGGCACATACCATCTGACAATCAATGATGACTCAACCTGACAATGATCCTGAATGTCTGGAGAATCAACCGTCAAAACCATATCAGCCTGAGATTGTTCACCTGGAAGTGTTACAATGTGTGCATCCCTACCTACACAGACACCACCAATGCATTTTCGTGAAAAAACACATTCATGCAGCTAAAATGAATACCCACTTGCAAAATGCAACATGAGGACAGTGCCATGTCACCCAACCCATCCCCAGCACCGCCACACGACACACCATGCCATGACATGCTATGTGAGGGCAGAAAAAGTAATCCCCACAACATGACACAGGTGTCACAAAGTACAGTGTCCCTAATTGAAACTCGTGACACCTGAAATGCTCACAGTAATGCAGGACCAAGAACACACTTGAGCAGGTATTTAGCAATAACACTTATCAGCTACTGACCCTCAAAACTACCATCAACAGGACATTACGAATGTAAGAAATTAGTAGTCTCACCACCTGGAAATGCCTGCACTCCCACCACTTCCAACTGTACAGTGTTGCCGCCATGTAGAGTTGTAGGTGCACTGCTGCCAACATGGACTCCATCTCCAAAGTAGAGAGCCTTGTGTAGACATGAGGAAAGGACCTGCAAATTAGGAGGTAGACATGGATGATGAGTTACACATCTATGCAACATGCAGTGTACAACACAACAGCAATATGCACTAGGAATGTATACACAGTATTGACTAGACTACCCACACATGTAGTGGGAGTCCAACATCACCGTGTAAGTCAATGGGCCTCATTACACGGTAGGCGGTGAGCCATGGCGCTATTAGCGCCATGGCTCATGCCGGTAAAATACAGGCACCGCCTTGGCGGAAAGGGGATTTACCGCCCCATTCCAAGGTTGGAGGGGCGGTAAATCCCCTTTCCGCCATTGCCCTTCCCCATTCCCATTTCTGCCCCATAGGGCTCTATGGAAATGGGGAAGGCGCTAATTACGGCACCGCAATTTTGCGGTGCCGTAATTAGCTCCGAGGTCCCTTAGCGGGATGGGTTTTAACGCCTGCAGGAAGCAGGCGTTAAATCCTCCAACCCGCAAAGGGACCTCGTAGTACGGCGGTAAGGGTTAACGGTCACCATTGCCATTAACGGTGACCGTTAACCCTTACCGCCGTCCGTGTAATGAGGCCCAATGTCACTTGGGGACACCCTTTGCAAGCCCATGGAAACGGGAAGCAGGAGGGGTGTGTCTCACAAACCCAATCATCTAACCCAAAATCAGGACAAGCCTGCACGTGCCCAGCCACAATACAGCGGATGCCCACGGGAGCCACACAAGGCAACACACTGTAAAAAAAATATATGAAAAAAAAAAAAAGAAAAAAAAAAGAAAATCAAAAATGGCCATGAATGGGCCAGGGGGGGTGGGGGAGGCCACCCAGGAGGTCCGAGGTCAGGATGCACACCAGAACCCACCTGTGTGGATTCTGGGAAAAAAAAAACACCTCCATGGGCTCGTGGCCGACACGGCTACCCTATTGTGAGAGAATCACTGTGGTCGCTCTCCTCAGACTCTGCAGCTGCATCAGGAGGTGGTGGCACTATGGGAGGCAGCCCACGCAAAGCCCTAGTCTGCTCCTCCATGGCAGCAAGCATGCGAGTGTGGAAGGTCTGGTTCTGGAGGATAATCGTGCAGAGGTCCCCATGCAACAACTCACGGGATGACCGGACCTCCGCCCGAGTTGCCTGCATCTCAGCTGAGAGCGTATGTGTGAGACGCTCCAACTGCCCTTCTGTCCTTCTGTGTGTTGAAGCCTCAAGCTCAACAAGGGTCGTCCTGATCTGACTGAGTTCCACCCTCAGGGCTTCCCTGTGGCCCTGGGACTCTATGGAAAGGGCATCCTGCAGAGTCGCCAGTGCCGCCCGCCTGTCCCTGTTGGACGCCAACATGTCCTCCCTGTGTGACTGGCAGATGGAGTCTGTTGCCTGCTGCAGTCGCTCCATCAGCCTTTCTGGGGGGACAATGGAAGTGGCCACCCTATCCATGGCCTGAGCCATCATCTCTGATGATGCTGCCTGTTGGGTAGCCATACCGTATATGGATTGCTCCCATGCGGTATTGCCAGGTGGCGTACGGCCACCACGTCGGCGGGCACCACACCTGTCTGGGGCAAGGCGAACTGCGCCTTGCTGTGCTGGCACTGCCTGAGGCTGCAGGACTGCATTCCCCCTCTGATCTGCTGGCCCAGGAACAGGATCAGATGTTGCGGAGTGTGACTCTGCATCCGTAACCACCAAAGGCGGACCTGCCAACACTGACATCCCCATTGAGGGTACTACCCCTGGTGCAGGTGGGTTGGACAGAAGAGAATCCCTCCCAGGAACACTCACCTGCGATGCCACATAGGTCTCATCATCCGAATCGACACCTGAATACAGCTCGGGGGAGGTGCACCCAGAGACACCCCTTGAGAGCACGACCTGCAGCAGTTGTGGGTTTTCACCCACCACCACGCCACGTCCCTCACTGGTGGTCGGTCGGGCCTGAGACCCCTCCTGGGTCTGCGCCATCTTCACAACCCCAGCTGTATCAAGTGCGTCATCCCCTACAAAGACATGAAAGAAAATAAATGGAAACAGGCATTAGCACTATGGCACACAATTAGGGCTGAGAAGCAACAGAACCAGTACTTGATTGACACATGTCCCGCAAGACTAAAACCCTCCCATGCATGCACCCTCACTGCGTATGAAGGGGAGGCAAATGGCACACATAGATGACACCAATATGGAAGATCAACACATTTGCTGCATGCTGCCTAGCAGTGGCATCACACATTGGCCTGTGATTGCCAGGTGAAATACACATGCCATCACACAGATGGCATGTACCATTGCTATTGAGTGAAGATGGAGAGGAGGGCAGCACTTATTCATTCAGTCCAGTTCCCTCATGTAATAGCTTTTCTAATTCAAACAGGTCTGATTTTTCAACTGGAGCTGCCAGTCCAAAATGGTCCGATTGCACAGGGACATGTCTAAACAAATGATATCCAGGTAACAAAGTCACTCCACTTTACCATAGCCATGTCAGACATGTGACTAGAGGACTGAGAAATGCCTAGTAAAAGTGGTGGAATGCAAACAATCTGCCTGAATGAACAGAGAAAAATAAGCAACAATGTTGTGGCAAGGTGACACTTCAAGGGCAACTGGCGTGCTGTTGGGCTAGATGTCTACTGTTGGCAGAAGGGATACTGCTATGGCCAAATGCAGCTGCGCAGAATGTATTGGATGAAGCACATGGGTGACCCAAACAGCTCAGGCGCACACACCCTCACCTGGCACACAAACAGAAGCCCTCACGCACACACCATGCACATGGATGACACACACATGCATGTGCACTCACCGGACAATGCCTCATAATCTGGCAGATCTCCCACGCCTTGGATCTGTTCCTCCGTGACGTAGGTCCCAGCGACTGACTCATGTGGAGTGAGTTCCATGTCTTCTACTGGAGACCCACCTCCAGTCACTAGAGTTGCGGCATGACTTGAGGCCAGCTTATTCTTTGCCCTGCGCTTTAGGTCATTCCAGCGCTTATAGCAATCATTGGCTGTGCGCCTCACGATTCCAAGGGCACTTACGATGTCCGCAACGGTCTGCCAGTGTGCCTGGCGTTGTGCAAGTGTGGTCTTGGATCCTACAACAATGACCATTTCATTATCATGTGCGGACACATACTCGACAAGTGCATTCAGTTCGGCATCCGTGAAGCTGGGCTTCCTCGACGGGCCGGACTGTGTAGCCGTGTCTGGGGCATCAGCCTGTGCTGGACGAGCACTCTTCCTCTTCCGCTTGGAAGGTGGTGGGGATCCTGAGTGTCCTACGCCGCTCTGGACAATAGGGGCAGGAGCCCTGGTGGACTCTGTATCAGGAGTGTGGGATTGCACACTCAGCATGGGAGTTGGTGCAGGCATTGGCTCAAGTGTAATGGTGTCAGGGGGAATGTCAGCAGGATGGACTAGGACCGACACTGTCCTGGCTGGGTGTGTGAGAGCTGGGGTGGATGGAGCCGCAGCTGCCCCTGCAGCCTCTCCACCCTGCATACTTGGGGCAGCAGGTGACCTTGCTGCCCCTGATCCACGTGGCCTGATGACATCAACGTGCTCCAGCGCATGTGTCATAGGCCTGCTGACCTGGAAGTCAGCCATGGAGTCAGCCAGGTCTGGTGCCACAATGGGCTGGTCCAACAAGGGCTGAGCATGGATGGTGTCAGCCACATCACCCTCAACCAGGGATGCGGGGGGGATTATGGGTGCCCTTGACTGGTCCTCCACACATGGCGGGACAGGGTCTCCCTGCAAGTAACGACCACGTCCCCTACCGAATCCACCACGGACACCACTTGTGGCTCGTCCACCTTTGCCACCCTTACGGATTCCTCGCCTCCCAACCATGGCACTGATGTTAATGTGCGTATGGGAGTGGCTGTAAACTATTGTCCTGGGCAATTGGGGGTCAAAGGGGTTGGGTACCAGATGGTAATTGTACCCTAGTGCTCTAGCAAGGCTGAATGTGACCCCTGGGGAAAGATGACGGGTCACGCAACGCACAGGAAGCCCAAAAAAGGGAGATAACGTGCACGCAACCCCTCCTAGACCACGTGTGCGGAAAAATAAACCTGCACTACGCTGTGGCACCCAGTAACACAAAAATGAACGTATGCGTGTCACACGCAGCCTAGAATGACCTCTGAAGGGGTAGGCTACACACGGGGCAAGCACAGATGTTAGATACGTGCGTGACTCACCGTCTGCCAGGAAAAAGAGCGTGAAAAAGAAACGCGTGTGCGCGTTGGCAACACCCCCGCCAAAAGAAGAATTGTACGCTCTCTGAGGAGACAGGACAACAGTAGAAGGGAACGCTGTTTGAGGGAACAGGCCCAGGAAAACCAGAAAAAGAGAAAAAAGAGAAAAAGCTGTCAGAGGTAACAGGGAGTACGAACTTGAAACGCCGTGAAGTAAATCGCGTGTGAAACGACAAGAAGTACAGATTTCACCCACTCGCTCTCCACGAAAAGCACGTACAAGGAAATGGTGTCCTACACATACCTTTTATGCAGGCCCACACGTCCAGCGTCACTTCCGCGTGTACGCGCTAGGGCCATTTCCACCAATTACACGCTTTGTCACTTCCGCGTGTACGCGCTAAGGCCATTTCCACCAATTACACGCTTTGACACTCGGACGTGTCTTTCATTTTTTTAACACGCAACATTTCAAACGTGTGCCATATTCAACGTGCACGTGACTTCATAGACGCGCATACGCTGGTGGCCTTTGGGCCAATGAATGTACAGACGTGTGCTGACGCGCTTACGCGCTAAGGGCCTTTCCTCGAATTACACGCACACGTTCTGGATTTTCACGTGCAAAATCACTCCATATCAAGCTGGCCACGCGTTCACACACGGAAGACCACGCTCCTGCCCAGAAGGCCGAATTACTTCCCCCCAGAGCCCTGAGCACGCTCCCACCTGCCATCTGCTGCTGCCTGACTGCCTGCTGCCCACGTGCCCTGCCATTTGCTGCCTGCACATCAGCCAGGGGTGCTGTTGCTGTGACCACCCCTGCTGGAACCGAAGACTCCCGACTGCTTTTCCATCGCCCCACAGCCCAGCCCCAGGACCCAGTTGCCCACCCACTCCTGCCTCTGGGGTTGCCATGTCGGGCACTGCAACATCTGGCACCAGTGGCAACCCCCGGCTAAGGAGGCAGAGGGGCACCAGCTTCACTGCCACCGAAGTTGGTGTCCTGGTGGAGCATGTCCGGGGGCAGTATGATGCCCTCTTCGGAAGGTTGCGCGCCGACAAGGAAGGACGGACTTGGATCTGGATGGACATCGTGACTGCCATCAACGTGGAGGAGGTGGCAGTCCGCGACTACGAACGTGTCAAGAAGCGCTGGGAGGACTTCAGGTCCAGGACCCTCAACAAGGCCCGGTGCCTCCTGAAGTCAGCGGATGCTAAGGGGCGCCGGGGCCACTTGTCGGAAGATCAGATGAGGGTCCTGGAATGCATATCCCCAGCGCTCCACGTCCAGGTCCTTGAGAGGCAGACCCGTCTAGAGTCGAGGGGTAAGTGTACATGCATACTGATTGTAAGCTGTGCGTGTGGTGGTGTGCCAGGAGTGTGCAGGTTGAACATGTATTTTTATGTGGGCAAGTAGGGGGGGTGTACAGGGCCGTGAGGGTGACACATGCAAGGGGTCTCATGTGTGACACATGGATGGTGCTTGTGTGTGTGGGCTTGCATGGCACAGGATGTGAAGGAATGATTGTCAGGTGTGACATGGATGTCGATCGGAACACTGCGACAGTTGGTGGAGGTGTACACATGCATGCAAGTTTGGTGGTGTGTGTGCATGTGTAGTGTACTCCCTATGTTGCATGTGATGTGTGGATGACCTTTGGCTGCTCATGCTGTTGTATGTGAATGGATGGTGCTGGCTGTTGCAATATGGCTGTGGTATGGCTCATGTGTGCAAGTTGAAATGACATGTGTGTTGGGGATTGTGATGCCATGTCTGAGGTTTACCAATGCCATTCATGTATAACTGTCATGTGTGTATGAGTCCATTGTACAGTGCCCTGATGCCTGTGTTTTCTTTCTCCCTGTCTGCAGCGTCAACTGATGAAGAGGGCGGAGAAGGTGCTGTGGAGCACAGCGGCAGGGGTCGCACCACCAGCCGGAGACGCAAGGCCCGGATCCCCTCCCAGGTTCTGATCTCGTCGGGGAGTGAGGAGTCCGGTGCCGTGTCCCAGGCCGCAGCTGCCGAGGGGAGGTCCAAGAGGCGGAGGTTGGAGTTGGACTCCTCGGCAGCAGAAGGGGCAGCTGGGACCCCACAGGGCCCAACGGAGGAAGATGGCACGGAGTCATCCAGGTTGGTGGGGGGTTTGGAGGAGGAGGAGGCTGTGCAAGCGACAGAGGCGGGGTCTGGAGGTGGGGATTCCACTGGTGCTAGTGGTGCAGTGCAGGATCAGGGACAGGAGGCAGCACAGGCCACCGCGGAGGTGCCTGTGTGCAATCCTGTCCCTGCTCCTGTCACTGCATCACCTTGCACCAGCGGGGATGCCTACCTCCAGACCCGTTCTCAGGGAGGGGATTGGCTTACAACACCTGGCCTTCCTCTCCCTGCGGATGTGGCTATCCTGCACCAGGTTGAGCCTGTCCAGGGTGGGGTGGCGTTGCGTCAACGGGCCATGCGAGCTGACCTGCAGTCTTTTCATGATGAGTCTGCACGTCTTCTCGCATGGCTTGTTGACCGCGTTGACCCACTGGGACAGCTCACCAGGGCTGGATTCCTCCGTTTCCTGGACCTTGTTCCGACCCCTCCTCCACAGAACCCCCTATGCCCCAGTGGTCCTCCATGCCATCTTCCCACCCATGTCGCACCTGGGTGCCCTGTGAAGCTGCCTCTGACCGTGCGGCCAGGCTGGTGGACAACAGATCCCTGCCACAGTCGGGAGTCGGACGTCCAGCAGGGGTGGCCACATCAACGACTGCACCCCAGCTGGAGGAGGATGTGCAGGCACCATCGGACAGGGCACATGGACAGCAGCAGCTGCAGCAGCAGGAGGCTGTAGGTGGGTGCCACGATAGCTCGGGGCCTTCAACATCGGAGGGGCAGGCATCGGCCGGAGGGCAGGTGGACCCTGGACGGGAAGTGTCTTCCGTGTGGCAGCGGTTGGGCCACGCCATAGATGCGGAGCTGCGGCGGGCGGAAGAGGCGCGGCTCACGATGGTCAGGGCGGAGAACTCCATGCGGAGGGCTCTGAGGCGGGTTGGAGGTGAACATGTCGGCGTCCCTGCGGACCCTCGGGGCCATGGAACAGGACCGCCTCCGGGACATAGACGAGGAGTTTGATGATGCCCTGGCCCGGAACACCACTGAGTGAGCCGCTGGACTGGCCCGCCGCCATTGTATATAGTTATTTAGTGATAGGGTTCCTTTATTGTTTATTTTTATTTGGAGTCGACGGACACTGCTCCACCTTTTGTATATAGTTCCATTTTAGATAGGTTTTTTTGTAGGTTTCATTTTGTCTGTTGGGATGATGGACCCTGAATACTTTGTACATAGTTGGACTTTGCATTTGGATATTTTTTTAGCTATGAATATTTTTTTCCATGGAGCAATGGTTTTCTATTTCTTTTTTCCCTTCATTTACTTTTTATGGACTGGAACTTTGGAAGACATTTTTTTGGATTATCATTTATTGATTTTAATTTGAAAAGGGACAGCCAGCTTAATTTTCTTTTTTTTTTTTACTTGTGTATTTTGTTTAATTTTGATTGCCATTACTATTGTTTTTAATACATTATTTTGATTTTTTCATTCTTCAATGTGTGGTTTCATCTCATTATTTTCATGCATGTCATGATATGGGTTTTCAGGTTCACTTGCAACCATTGTGTGTGTGTGAGACTCATGTGTTCATTTACATTGTTTCCATTGGAGTAGTATCATGGGCGCATGTAATACTTGGTTGTGTCTTTGGGCTGTGGTGGCTGGCCATGAGGCCCATGCTTCAGGATGGTCAGGACCTGTGGGCAGGGGGACATGTGTGGGGGCCTGGTGGAGGCTGCCCCTGCACTGCTGGGCAGTGGGGGTGGTGGGAGACATGAGTGGGGGCCTGGTGGAGTGTGCCCCTCAGTGCTGGGGGGAGTGGGGGGTGGGACACATGAGTGGGGGCCTGGTGGAGGCTGCCCCTGCACTGCTGGGGGGTGGGGGTGGTGGTAGACATGGGCAGGAGCCTGGTGGAGGCTGCCCATGGTGGCTGGGGGGTGGGGGTGATAGGGGACATGAGTGGGGGCCTGGTGGAGGCTGCCCCTGCACTGCTGGGGGGTGGTGGTGGTGGTAGACATGGGTGGGGGCCTGGTGGAGGCTGCCCATGGTGGCTGGGGGGTGGGGGTGGTGGGAGACATGAGTGGGGGCCTGGTGGAGGCTGCCCCTGCACTGCTGGGGGGTGGGGGTGATAGGGGACATGAGTGGGAGCCTGGTGGAGGCTGCCCCTGGTGGCTGTGGGGTGGGGATGATAGGGGACATGAGTGGGGGCCTGGTGGAGGCTGCCCCTGCACTGCTGGGGGGTGGTGGTAGATATGGGTGGGGGCATGGTGGAGGCTGCCCATGGTGGCTGGGGGGTGGGGGTGGTGGGAGACATGAGTGGGGGCCGGTGGAGGCTGCCCCTGCACTGATGGGGGGTGGGGGTGATAGGGGACATGAGTGGGTGCCTGGTGGAGGCTGCCCCTGGTGGCTGGGGGGTGGGGGTGATAGGGGACATGAGTGGGGGCCTTGTGGAGGCTGCCCCTGCACTGCTGGGTGGTGGGGGTGGTGGGAGACATGAGTGGGGGCCTGGTGGAGGCTGTCCCTGCACTGCTGGGGAGTGGGGGTGGTGGTAGACATGGGTGGGGGCCTGGTGGAGGGTGCCCCACAGTGCTGGGAGGTGTGGTGGGTGGGAGACATGAGTGGGGGCCTGGTGTAGGGTGCCCCTCAGTGCTGGGGGGGTGGGGGGTGGGAGACATGAGTGGGGGCCTGGTGGAGGGTGCCCCTCAGTGCTGGGGGGTGGGGGTGGGAGCCATGAGTGGGGGCCTGGTGGAGGCTGCCCCTGCACTGCTGGGGGTTGGGGGTGGTGGTAGACATGGGTGGGGCCCTGGTGGAGGCTGCCCATGGTGGCTGGGGGGTGGGGGTGGTGGTAGACATGAGTGGGGGCCTGGTGGAGGCTGCCCCTGCACTGCTGGGGGGTGGGGGTGATAGGGGACATGAGTGGGTGCCTGGTGGAGGCTGCCCCTGGTGGCTGGGGGGTGGGGGTGATAGGGGACATGAGTGGGGGCCTGGTGGAGGCTGCCCCTGCACTGCTGGGCGGTGGGGGTGGTGGGAGACATGAGTGGGGGCCTGGTGGAGGCTGCCCCTCAGTGCTGGGGGGGGTGGGGGGTGGGAGACATGAGTGGGGGCCTGGTGGAGGCTGACCCCTGCACTGCTGGGGGGTGGGGGTGGTGGTAGACATGGGTGGGGCCCTGGTGGAGGCTGCCCATGGTGGCTGGGGGTTGGTGGTGGTGGTAGACATGGGTGGGGGCCTGGTGGAGGCTGCCCATGGTGGCTGGAGGGTGGGGGTATTGGGAGACATGAGTGGGGGCCTGGTGGAGGCTGCCCCTGCACTGCTGGGGGGTGGGGGTGATAGGGGACATGTGTGGGAGCCTGGTGGAGGCTGCCCCTGGTGGCTGGGGGGTGGGGGTGATAGGGGACATGAGTGGGGGCCTGGTGGAGGCTGCCCCTGCACTGCTGGGGGGTGGTGGTGGTGGTAGACATGGGTGGGGGCATGGTGGAGGCTGCCCATGGTGGCTGGGGGGTGGGGGTGGTGGGAGACATGAGTGGGGGCCTGGTGGAGGCTGCCCCTGCACTGCTGGGGGGGGTGGGGGTGATAGGGGACATGAGTGGGTGCCTGGTGGAGGCCGCCCCGGCACTGCTGGGCGGTGGGGGTGGTGGGAGACATGAGTGGGGGCCTGGTGGAGGCTGCCCCTGCCCTGCTGGGGGGTGGGGGTGGTGGTAGACATGGGTGGGGGCCTGGTGGAGGGTGCCCCACAGTGCTGGGAGGTGGGGTGGGTGGGAGACATGAGTGGGGGCCTGGTGGAGGTTGCCCCTCAGTGCTGGGAGGGGTGGGGGGTGGGAGACATGAGTGGGGGCCTGGTGGAGGGTGCCCCTCAGTGCTGGGGGGGGTGGGGGGTGGGAGACATGAGTGGGGGCCTGGTGGAGGCTGCCCCTGCACTGCTGGGGGGTGGGGGTGGTGGTAGACATGGGTGGGGCCCTGGTGGAGGCTGCCCATGGTGGCTGGGGGGTGGGGGTGGTGGTAGACATGAGTGGGGGTCTGGTGGAGGCTGCCCCTGCACTTCTTGGGGGTGGGGGTGATAGGGGACATGAGTGGGTGCCTGGTGGAGGCTGCCCCTGCACTGCTGGGGGGTGGGGGTGGTGGTAGACATGGGTGGGGCCCTGGTGGAGGCTGCCCATGGTGGCTGGGGGGTGGTGGTGGTGGTAGACATGGGTGGGGGCCTGGTGGAGGCTGCCCATGGTGGCTGGGGGGTGGGGGTGGTGGGAGACATGAGTGGGGGCCTGGTGGAGGCTGCCCCTGCACTGCTGGGGGGGTGGGGGTGATAGGGGACATGAGTGGGAGCCTGGTGGAGGCTGCCCCTGGTGGCTGGGGGGTGGGGGTGATAGGGGACATGAGTGGGGGCCTGGTGGAGGCTGCCCCTGCACTGCTGGGGGGTGGTGGTGGTGGTACACATGGGTGGGGGCATGGTGGAGGCTGCCCATGGTGGCTGGGGGGTGGGGTGGTGGGAGACATGAGTGGGGGCCTGGTGGAGGCTGCCCCTGCACTGCTGGGGGGGTGGGGGTGATAGGGGACATGAGTGGGTGCCTGGTGGAGGCTGCCCCTGCACTGCTGGGCGGTGGGGGTGGTGGGAGACATGAGTGGGGGCCTGGTGGAGGCTGCCCCTGCACTGCTGGGGGGTGGGGGTGGGGGTGGTGGTAGACATGGGTGGGGGCCTGGTGGAGGGTGCCCCACAGTGCTGGGAGGTGGGGTGGGTGGGAGACATGAGTGGGGGCCTGGTGGAGGTTGCCCCTCAGTGCTGGGGGGGGTGGGGGGTGGGAGACATGAGTGGGGGCCTGGTGGAGGGTGCCCCTCAGTGCTGGGGGGGTGTGGGGGGTGGGAGACATGAGTGGGGGCCTGGTGGAGGCTGCCCCTGCACTGCTGGGGGGTGGGGGTGGTGGTAGACATGGGTGGGGCCCTGGTGGAGGCTGTCCATGGTGGCTGGGGGGTGGGGGTGGTGGTAGACATGAGTGGGGGTCTGGTGGAGGCTGCCCCTGCACTGCTGGGGGGTGGGGGTGATAGGGGACATGAGTGGGTGCCTGGTGGAGGCTGCCCTTAGTGGCTGGGGGGTGGGGGTGATAGGGGACATGAGTCGGGGCCTGGTGGAGGCTGCCCCTGCACTCCTGAGCAGTGGGGGTGGTGGGAGACATGAGTGGGGGCCTGGTGGAGGCTGCCCCTCAGTGCTGGGGGGGTGGGGGTGGGAGACATGAGTGGGGGCCTGGTGGAGGCTGCCCCTACACTGCTGGGGGTGGGGGTGGTGGTAGACATGGGTGGGACCCTGGTGGAGGCTGCCCATGGTGGCTGGGGGGTGGGGGTGGTGGTAGACATGGTGGGGGCCTGGTGGAGGCTGCCCCTGCACTGCTGGGGGGTGGGGGTGATAGGGGACATGAGTGGGTGCCTGGTGGAGGCTGCCCCTGGTGGCTGGGGGGTGGGGGTGATAGGGGACATGAGTGGGGGCCTGGTGGAGGCTGCCCCTGCACTGCTGGGCGGTGGGGGTGGTGGGAGACATGAGTGGGGGCCTGGTGGAGGCTGCCCCTGCACTGCTGGGGTGTGGGGTTGGTGGTAGACATGGGTGGGGGCCTGGTGGAGGGTGCTCCACAGTGCTGGGGGGTGGGGGTGGTGGTAGACATGGGTGGGGCCCTGGTGGATGCTGCCCATGGTGGCTGGGGGGTGGGGGTGATAGGGGACATGAGTGGGGGCCTGGTGGAGGCTGCCCCTGCACTGCTGGGCGGTGGGGGTGGTGGGAGACATGAGTGGGGGCCTGGTGGAGTGTGCCCCTCAGTGCTGGGGGGTTGGGGGTGGGAGACATGAGTGGGGGCCTGGTGGAGGCTGCCCCTGCACTGCTGGGGGGTGGGGGTGGTGGTAGACATGGGTGGGGGCCTGGTGGAGGGTGCCCCACAGTGCTGGGTGGTGGGGTGGGTGGGAGACATGAGTGGGGGCCTGGTGGAGGGTGCCCCTCAGTGCTGGGGGGGGTGGGGGGTGGGAGACATGAGTGGGGGCCTGGTGGAGGGTGCCCCTCAGTGCTGGGGGAGTGGGGGGTGGGAGACATGAGTGGGGGCCTGGTGGAGGCTGCCCCTGCACTGCTGGGGGGTGGGGGTGGTGATAGACATGGGTGGGGCCCTGGTGGAGGCTGCCCATTGTGGCTGGGGGTGGGGGTGGTGGTAGACATGCGTGGGGGCCTGGTGGAGGATGCCCCTGCACTGCTGGGGGGTGGGGGTGGTGGGAGACATGAGTGGGGGCCTGGTGGAGGCTGCCCATGGTGGCTGGGGGGTGGGGGTGATAGGGGACATGAGTGGGGGCCTGGTGGAGGCTGCCCCTGCACTGCTGGGCGGTGGGGGTGGTGGGAGACATGAGTGGGGGCCTGGTGGAGGCTGCCCCTGCACTGCTGGGGTGTGGGGTTGGTGGTGACATGGGTGGGGGCCTGGTGGAGGGTGCCCCACAGTGCTGGGGGGTGGGGGTGGTGGTAGACATGAGTGGGGCCCTGGTGGATGCTGCCCATGGTGGCTGGGGGGTGGGGGTGATAGGGGACATGAGTGGGGGCCTGGTGGAGGCTGCCCCTGCACTGCTGGGCAGTGGGGGTGGTGGGAGACATGAGTGGGGGCCTGGTGGAGTGTGCCCCTCAGTGCTGGGGGGGTTGGGGGTGGGAGACATGAGTGGGGGCCTGGTGGAGGCTGCCCCTGCACTGCTGGGGGGTGGGGGTGGTGGTAGACATGGGTGGGAGCCTGGTGGAGGCTGCCCATGGTGGCTGGGGGGTAGGGGTGATAGGGGACATGAGTGGGGGCCTGGTGGAGGCTGCCCCTGCACTGCTGGGGAGTGGTGGTGGTGGTAGACATGGGTGGGGGCCTGGTGGAGGCTGCCCATGGTGGCTGGGGGGTGGGGGTGGTGGGAGACATGAGTGGGGGCCTGGTGGAGGCTGCCCCTGCACTGCTGGGGGGTGGGGGTGATAGGGGACATGAGTGAGTGCCTGGTGGAGGCTGCCCCTGGTGGCTGGGGGGTGGGGGTGATAGGGGACATGAGTGGGGGCCTGGTGGAGGCTGCCCCTGCACTGCTGGGCGGTGGGGGTGGTGGGAGACATGAGTGGGGGCCTGGTGGAGGCTGCCCCTGCACTGCTGGGGGGTGGAGGTGATAGGGGACATGAGTGGGTGCCTGGTGGAGGCTGCCCCTGCACTGCTGGGCGGTGGGGGTGGTGGGAGACATGAGTGGGGGCCTGGTGGAGGATGCCCCTGCACTGCTGGGGGTTGGGGGGTGGTGGTAGACATGGGTGGGGGCCTGGTGGAGGCTGCCCATGGTGGCTGGGGGGTGGGGGTGGTGGGAGACATGAGTGGGGGCCTGGTGGAGGCTGCCCCTGCACTGCTGGGGGGTGGGGGTGATAGGGGACATGAGTGGGTGCCTGGTGGAGGCTCCCCCTGGTGGCTGGGGGTGATAGGGGACATGAGTGGGGGCCTGGTGGAGGCTGCCCCTGCACTGCTGGGGGGTGGGGGTGGTGGTAGACATGGGTGGGGGCCTGGTGGAGGGTGCCCCACAGTGCTGGGGGTGCAAGGGGACATGAGTGGGTGCCTGGTGGAGGGTGGCCCACAGTGCTGGGGGGTGGGGGTGCTGGGGGACATGAGCAGGTGTGCAGGGTAGTCCACTGTTTTGTTGCTGCCTGCAGGGGCCGTGGAGGGTGTACAGGGTACAACTGTGAGGACCCACCCAGCCTAATTGCGTGTGTAACTTCCCGCGCACCCCTGTAATACACGTACCCGGCCAAATCGCGTGTGATAATTCCCGCGCACCCCTGTAATACACGTACCCAGCCAATTCGCGTGTGATAATTCCCGCGTACCCCTGTAATACACATACCCTGGCTAATCGCGTGTAAAACTTCCCGCGTACCCCTGTAATACACGTACCCAGCAAAATCGCGTGTGATAATTCCCGCATACCCCTGTAATACACGTACCCTGGCTAATCGCGTGTAAAACTTCACGCGTACCCCTGTAATACACGTACCCTGGCTAATCGCGTGTAAAACTTCACGCGTACCCCTGATATGAACGTTACCCGCTTTGCGTTCCTTGTTTGGCAGCCCTGTAAACTGGTCCAGGGTTAGCGCTGCCCTTTGCAATGATTTAGCGATTTTGATGGCTTTTCCTTGCGCGAGGGTGTTCTTGGGGGCGTTACTGGCGCTGCTGCAGGGTCGCTGCGATACTCTGCACCACGGCTGGTTTGGGAGCCTAAAATCCATGAATACGCTGTGCGCGGAAATCGGTTTTAGCGCACGCGCCTGGCGCAGACAATCGCACGCGGACACTCTGCGCCAGCCGCTTGCGACACTTTTCTGCGAAATTCTATGAATTACCCTGTAAGTTTATTAATACACTTTAAGACTGTTATTTCTACAACTGAACAATGCAGTAATGTAAATGTTTTACTTTTTAAATGTGATTTTTGTGGCTTTAAAACAAGACATTGGGCCTCATTACGACCCAGGCGGTAAGTTACCGCCTGGGTCGTACCCCTACGACCATGGTGTAAACTACGTTTACACCATGGTGGATGGCGGATTTACCGCCCCATTCCAAGGTGAGTGGGGCGGTAAATCCCCATTTCCCATTTTACACTTCCCCATTCCCATTTTTGCCCCACAGGGCATAATGGGAGTGGGGAAGGCGCTAATTACGCCACCGTAAATTACGGTGGCGTAATTAGCACCATGGTCCCTTAGCGCCATGGATTTTAACGCCTGCAAAAAGCAGGCGTTAAACTCACCATGGCGCAAAGGGACCTCGGAATCAGGCGTTAAGGGTCGGCGCCGTTTACGGCGCCGTTAACCCCTTAACGCCTGATTCGTAATGAGGCCCATTGTGGCTGTCCATAGCATGTATGGGATGCAAACACCAGGAAAAGTGAATCATGGGAAAAGTACATATGGTGGAACATTAAAAGTTAATGGAAATATGCTCTATGATAATATGTACACATATTTAAAATTGTGGAATTATGCATTGAGCGGTTCCCACTAAAATCGCGAAAAATTATTAGAAGGCTGAAACAATGTCGTACATACCTGGGAGTTGGAATACCCTGCTCTGTATGAAATATGTCATTTGCCTATGTAATTTGCAAAAGTACCACAACTGTAAAAAGGAGCAATTCATGTCATAATTGATTTTGGGGAAAAATGACTGTCGGATGGCTTTGTACCTCATAAAACACAACCCCATGAACTGAGTCCCCTCCTTGAGGAGGCGACCAACATAGGCTGCCCTATCTGGTTCTTGGGGGTAGGTCTAGCCTAGTTCTGCCCAACAATAAATCCTGTGATGCCACCCTCTTTATATAAGTGGGGGAAGCTCATGGAGACAGGACACATGCTCTTTTGAATTTTCCAGCGCCTGCGTATCCAGATATTCCACTTTCACTTTGCAAGATTCCACATTCTACTGCCAGGCAAGAGCATAGCTGACCCTATCCAGGCAGGACCATTGATCCAGAAGCCCCACCAAAAATCCCAATAACTAGGGGGAAAAGCTGTGGTACCCTTTTGGGAGTATCCTGTGACTACTCCGGCTTTTTGCCCCACTACCTGCATTCCTATCCAGTGACCAGACAGGCCCAGCTGTTTGTTGTTAGGAGAGCCTGCCATGCTGTGACAAGAGCCTTTGAGTCTAGAAACCCACATAGGGCCTCATTAGGACCCTGGCGGCCATGTAATGAGCATGGGCACCGTTCATTATGGGCCGCCCTATTACGAGGACTGCTGTGGGTCCCGCTAAGGAACGCCTGGTCAGACCAGGCATCCTTAGCGGGACACGCTAGCAATCCAGGATGCTAACAACGGCCCCGTCATTAACGGGCCCATTGTTAACATCCTCCCCATTCCCATTGAGACCTATGGGGCTCAATGGGAATGGGGATGTACCGGGTCTGGGTCCCGCGAAAGGGATTTACCAGGCCCTCCAAGGTCGGAATGGCCCGGTAAGTCCCCTTTTGTGGGACCCAGACCTGGTACCCGGTATGGAGGTAGCCATACCGCTTTCAGTGGCTTGGCTACCTCCATACTCGTAATGAGGCCCATAGCCTACAACATCTTGTTACTTTGTCTTTGTCCTACTCTCTAAGTAATCCTATCCATACCCTGGTAACTTGTTCAAAACTGTCAGAATTCTCTGTGCATCCTGTTCTTGATCTCCAGGCGTTGGCGTCATTCTTCTACTCGCTTTGTCTTGCATAGATCCTTAGTCATATTTTGAATATTTTAAGTAATTCCCACATATAGCTGAACGCAGGGTGAAAAGGTTAATGTTGCAAATTAACCTTGCAGCGTCCCGTGTCTTTCTTTAACAATCTAGTCTTGATAATCTATTTTAAGTAAAGCTTGTCCTTTCTTTCCAAACCGACTTTCTCTGTTAACTGCGTTTATTTTCCCAAAACCGAATCTCCTTCCTCATTGAAAATCTCATCTGGTATGCAGCTAGAGCCACTCTTTCACTTCTATATTATACCTGTGATGTGCATCTATCACCCAGCCTAAAAACAGCATTCTGATTCTGTCTATTTTACCCATTAAAAAAAATAAACGTTTTGACATTTAAAACTGCAAAAAGAGGAAAATGCAACTTTTCACTGCCTGATTTTGGCTGCACTGTGTTCTTACTTTCAAGTTGCTTTCTGAACTGTATGCCATTTGTTGATACCTTGCCCTGTCGTTGCTAGTGATATTACATCCATGATACTGTGATAAATCATATATACCTCATTTATTCAACCGCACGTTTAAATTAATTAATTGCAATTCCGAGTGTCATTTAATGCAATTGCAAAGGGTTTTATTTTGTGAGGGAAGGTCGGAATTTAGTTCTGTTTGCTGCCTAGTATCCCTGGCTCCTTGCTGCTCCTTTCTATCCACTCAAAATTCGATTAATAGGGGTTTGAGGGAGCATTGCAGGGGGTGATCTTAACTCAGGTCCTATCTACCCGAACAGTAAAATTTCTCCTATTCATCTGTGCTTTGGATATGTTCTAGTAGAAGGACAACCAAGTGTATTTCATCAGTTTACATTGTAATTATCACCCCATTGGTGATTGCTACCTAATATTCAAACTGTGTGATTTTCTTTGAATTTAAATTAAATAAATATTGTATTACCAGCCACTTGCCTGGTTCATTGTCCATTGTGACCCAGGTTATTTGTAAAAGGCGGTGTGAGAGGGGTTGGGTGCCAGCTTAATCCGAATTTGTAGAAAGTAAAGAAAAAGCATTCTAATTGAGCGCTGCATCCTAGGCTAAGGGCAAGGGTCCTGGTCCGGTGTTTGATGCTCGATTAGAACCGTTTACAGCATCTATTTTTTTTTCTTTTATTCTTTACTTTATTGGCTGAAACCTGCTTTACAGGAGGAACTTCCACCAACACCACTAGGAATCCCATTTTCTTCCATCCCCGAATTTAATTCACTCACCATTGACTCCTTGGATGAGTTCACCGCCGGGGTAAGATTAATTGGGATCGATTCCACCAAAACTTCTGGCATTTGCTCGGGAGGCCCCGTCCCCACCTGATTACTAGATCTCTCTACTGGGATTCCCATACTGGGATGTGCACCCCTACAGAAACAAATGCCACCATCACTCTTTATTTCCAATAACACTGACAGAATGGATCTTAGGCAGATTAGTGTGCTCCGACATTTCATTAAGGATCCTTGCGTTTACACCAGAAACCACCTCCCCCTCCCCTAAGTCCCCCTCCGCACCTGGTGCCTGTGCCGATGGGACTTGCTGCCCTCCTCCAACTTTTCCATGGCATGCTGTGATAGTGCCATAAGTGTAATTACACCCTCTGAGAAAATAAGTGGAGTGGCTAGGAGAGAGGAGTCTATCCCCCTAGAAGGTGCCTCACTTGTGCTGTGAAACTCACCATGACTCTGGGAGGTTTGCATCATTGGTTGTTCATAACCTATCAGGGGTGAGGAGAATCCTCCCCCATTACCCCTAACATTGTCAGGTCTGTCACAGGGGGAGTAGAGGGGGGCAGAGGCATGACCAGAGCCCACCTCATGGTGTTCTTTACCGGAGTAAAGACTAAGGGTGCAGAGAGGATGTCATCATACATACCCCTAGCTCCATATTTGTTTTTACTAGAGTATAGATTCAATTTCATGCTGATAATTAAATAAGAAGCTCTAAGTTGTCCTAAAAAAAAGATTGTACTTGAGCAAACACACCGATAGAGTTGCAGTGCGGTAGTCAGACATGTGAAACACAATGCTCCTTAGGTTAATGTGGCTGCCACTACCGCTACATCGCCGTATACAATGCAATCATTTTTGTTTTAAACAATTTTTATTGCTTTTTATAACAACCAATCAACACACAAAAACGAAACTTAGAGGTACATGTTGAAGGGGCCCCTGAGGGACCCTCATTTGTGGAAACAAGGCACAATCACCACACACGAACTGATACGCCAGACATGAGGTTGTATTCCCAAAATCTAGGGTTTATTGCAAAGCAAATAGTCTCAGTTGGCCAACTGGTCCCACGCCCCGCGACGTGTGTCTACCAGACCTCAGGGGACGCAAGAGAGAGAAATTCGTACAACAGTTACATATATACAAAACAAGCATCTAGTAATCAGTAGTGTCACAACCTAAACCGCCCCTATTGCATTTCCTTTGAACTAGGCACGATGATTGACAATGGTGACAAGTATGACACCTTCAAACATTCATTTAGTAACAGTTTGCAATTTTGTAAACCCACAGACATAAGTCTTTGTTTTAAAGAACACAATGCTTCTGTTTCTGCAAGCAAGCTGTTCGTAGGGAGAGACACATTCCAGGCCTTGCTATCTCCTAGTTTCTATTCGTGTGCTGGGGATCAACTTGCTCTCCAGGGCTCCACCGGGCTCAGGAAAGGGGGCCCACAAAGAAGAGCATAATTCAAGTCATTTAATACTCGTTCTAGCATTTCTACTGTGCTACCGAGACTAGCTGGCACCTTCTGTACTGATTAGAATGCCTTGCTGCACACTCTCCAAGGATATTTGAGGGAGGAGACCGGGCATTTCTGTCTGGGTTACTGTGTTATGTTTCAACATGCCTCTCGCGGCCTTGCATTATGCACCAGTGAAGCAGAATAATATTTCAGCAAAGCAGTTTTACATGAAGCAAAAAGGCAACGTTAGAGAAAACAAGAAGGAAACAAAATGGCAATTTTGGTCACCTTAAAATGGCCGCACCGTATATTACCTTACGATCGAGGGGGTGTCTACTCTTTCTGGACTGACAAAACCCTCCTTTTGGCTGTATGCCAAACGCCTCATCCATACCTTGCATCCTCCTCTGACCAAGTATCTGAATCAGATTCTGAATCTTGCACACTACTGGTCTCATCTTCATTGTCATCAATATCAATTGACATGAATTATTTTACTGTCTTTGATTCATCATTACCATGAGTACTTGATTTAATAATGCTCTCTTTTCCTATCATGTGTACACACTCTTCACTTATCTCAGTGCATATTATGGGTACGCAATGCATGCAACAACAACATGTCATGAATATTCCTAGTACTGCTACTAGGATCGCAAATAATTTCCATCCCCATGATCGTAATACTTCCCAGGACCAGGAACTTATGTTCAATCACCAGCCTCATTCAGAGGGGTGGAGCTCAGAGCTCAGAACGTGCAACTTTCTTATCGTTTCGAAAATCGTGGGGAGGAGTCACTTACAAATACGCAACACGCTGATCCCACGATTTTGCAAAAACCACCACGATCAACCAGAATTATATCTAGAGACATTCTTTTTTGGAGTGACATTCATCTAATTCCCTTTTCCTCGAGGGTCATATTATATAATATAACTGTTGTTCCATTTATTGTTTCCTCTAATATTCTGGACAGTCGTCTTATATTATAAGAGTTTATTGCTTGGCCCCAGAATGGTATGAATGATTTTGCTATATCCTCTACAATCAAACCTCCTTCATCATTTTGTTGAGGTTGTGACCTGGCCAATTTGGCTATGTCTGCTGTTCTTGAAAGGAACACCCCAGGGAATAGGAAACCTAAGTAACAAGTACCTCCCCAGTTTCTAGGAAACCAGGGATATGCTTTTTCTCCACATATAAAATAAACAGGATCTCCTACATAAATTGGCTCTACCTCTTTATCAAGGAATGCTATGTTCATGCATCTAGTGAATGTTCCCACCAAGTAGGAACCCTTCTTACTTAAACAAAAGGAGACAGAACATGGACTGTATCTTTATTTCTTTCTGGGTTCATATGAAATGTGATCACAGATGACTTATAGGGTACCGATAATCTATCTTGTGGCATCCTTACTGGTGTAATCAATCGTGCTTTATGAAATATGGAACAACCTACTGGTTTCATAATGATCTCCTCTAATTCATTCATATTTGTTCTGTCTAGTCGACCATTTTCACTTTCGTTCCATTTTCCATAATATAATGCACTCAAAGAAGCATAACACGCAGAACTCAATGGCAAAGGCTGCACATACCAACCAATCCCCTTACCACCATGCTGTGGCAAGTGGGCACAAACCCAACAATAGTTTTTTTCTTAATATTGAGTGTGTCATATTCATTATTAGTAGTAATGTGTTATTTCCATAACCCTCCCTATGTCTTTCTTCCATTGGGGACAAGGTGTAAGAAATCACATGAACCGGGCTTTCAGTAGTGGAAATGTTTATAACAGGCAAGAGTACTTCTAATGGGTGCATTTTTCCAAATACCATAATACCAGTACTGTCATTATTGGGGCCAATATACTCATTATACACATTATTATCGTTAAGCTCAGCATACAATTTTTCCGAACATTCCCTTTTTGTAACCTTGTATGTTTAACTCATTATCAGCAGTGGTGCAGTAGGGGGCAAAAGCTGGTTCCGGCATTTTTCTCTCACGGCTCTTCTTCTTCAGCAGTGTTCATCATGAATATATTTCTTCGTTGCACTCGTTGGAATGTCAAAAAGTTCGATAAATGTCAACAGTCTGTTCTGCCAGTTCTTGGTGGCTCAGATCATTACACGCTGGGCAAGATCTCTGTGCGTCTGCACATTGCTCAAAGAACTCCAGAGCAGTTATCAATTGCCTTCGTATCATGTGCGCCCTGTTTGTTCGCATGGGTTCAGGACACATGGATTTTATGTTAGCACCGAGGAGCCTTGTTTATTGGGCTGTCCTATTTGCACAACCGCTCTCCTCTAGGCATCCGGTTCCTACTTCATCCGAGAATAGGAAACAGAGGCAATAAAAAGATCAACAGAAATGTAGGTTTGATCACTCCTTCTTCCGAGGCCGCAAATTGTATCGCCTCGCTCCTGGTATCATGTGATCAATGAATAGTGTGGATGCACTTCAGGACTCTAGCTCGGAGTCAGCCTGTGGTGCAATAGCAGATGATGGTGGGCACCACAGTGATGATGCAGTTTTCATTTCAGGCTGCAGCGCAATGAAAGAGGGTGGGCGCCAAAGTGGTACACGTTTGGTGTCTGCCAGCAGTGATGCAGGTTCTGCTGAACAACGTTGGGGCACTCTTTGCCCTTCCTCTTTTTCAGCAATCTTTTCAGGCTTCATGTCAGGATCAGGAAAATTTTGTGGCAAAGAACTGGCAATCGTTTCTTTCATTTCTGGGACCGCTGTCTCTTTCTGGTCGTCTCGATCAGTCAGTTTTTCAGACAGTGAGGGGACCTTTTTAGCATGTGTCGCATGGATCCACGCTTTCCTTCCATCCACACGAATTGCCGTTTGCGTAGTTAGGGGGATCAAATAGGTTCCAAGCCATCTGGGTGCTAGTGATGTGTTCCGCTCAAAGTTCTTGATGAGCACCCAGTTTCCTGGCTCCAGTGCGTGTCCCAGGCCAGTGTATCTTATTGGTAATGCCTCCTGCACCTGCTGATGAATCAAACGCAATTTTTGAATTAAAAGATTACAATAAATGCTGAGTGCAGAGTATTCGACTTCCCTCAGTCGTTTCGGCTGAGGTGCACACCAAACATTCGCTGGCCTCCCCATTACGATCTCGTACAGGGAGAGCCTAGTTCTTGCCTGCACAGATGTGCACATGCACAGTAACGCTAACGGTAACGCATCTACCCAGCTTAACTTGTTTCCTGCGCATATTTTGCTTATTTTGAACTTCAAGATGCCGGTGTGGCGTTCAATAAGACCGGCAGACAAGGGGTGTCTAGAACAATGGAATCGCTTATCAATCTGGAGACCTGCACAAATCTGTAATATTACTGCGCCCACAAAATGCGGACCGTTGTCTGACCATATGACACGGGGCAAGCCAAAACGGGAGAAGTATTCCTTTAACATTACTTTTGCCATGCTCATGGCAGTGCAGTCTTTTAATGGATATGCTTCCACCCATTTGCTAAATGCACATATGACCACCAGAACAGAGGGAGGGCCAAAACTGCCTGTTGGAGTCACAGTTGCCTTCCCCACATTGTGTTGTAGACACGTGATACAGTTCTGGACCAACCTCTCTGCATTTTTCTTTATGTGTGCATTCTCCCATACTGTGGCTAGATGTTGGACTATCTTTTTGGCACAAATATGAGTGGGGCTGTGGGCCATCGTGACCATCGCGGTTACATAGGAATTGGGCAACATCCAGTTTCTATTTCCCTTGTCACCCCGCAACATTCTAGATCTAATTCTGCAGAGCCCTCAGCACACCCTTGGATTTCATCAACAGTGGCTTCCGCCTGCATCTCTTTGACAGTAGCAATTCCATTCTCTATCATGCAGGGTACTTCCTCAGACTGTACTGTTAACATTTTGGTATTCAAGTCAGTGGCAGTTGGTTTCGCAATCCTGTCTGCAAATGCGTTTCCCTCTCCCACTTTGCATCTTACTTTTTTATGCACCTCGCATTTTACTATTGCCAGGTGCTTTGGACACGTAAGTGCAGACAGCAATTCCACAAAGGGCCATGCTGGATTCTAGCCCCATGCGATGTTAGGAAACCTCTTTCTGCCCAGAGTCGGCCAAAGTTATTAACTACGCCAAAGGCGTATTGGCTGTCAGTAAATATTTTTACACTCAGATTTTCAGAAATCTCACAAGCTCTGGTCAACGCTATTATCTCTGCCGCTTGTGCAGAGTTGTAGGGGATTCTTTTACTCTCCACTATACTTTTTAACGTGGTAATAGCATAGGCAGCAGTTGATGTGCCATCAGGTAGTTTAAAACAGGAGCCATCACAAAATAACTCTCCATCTGGCTCTTTTTGTGGGGTGTCTGTTAAATCAATTCTCCCCTTCGTTTCTTCCTCAGTAACCATTAAACAATCGTGGGGAGGTGATTCATTCCCATCAAGTTCTTCCATGGGCAGTGGCATTAATTCTGCAGAATTCAAAGCGCTACACCTCATAATTTCGATGTGTGGTACAAAGAGGACAATTTCATATCTAGTCAGTCTAGCAGAGGTGAGGTGTTGCGTCTGCGTTCTATTGAATAGAACGTCTATGGCATGTGGCACCATCAAAATTAAGGTGTGCCCCAATACCATCCCTTCCGTTTGTTTCACTGACGCAGCAGCCGCTGCAACAGCTCGCAAACATCGTGGTAATGCGCGCCATACAGGGTCCAGCACAGAAGAAAAATAGCCGCACAGCCTATTTCTTCCACCTTGTTCCTGTGTCAAAACAGCAAACGCGCAGTCTTCATTCTCGTGTACAAACAATCTGAAAATGTTTTTATAATTTGGTGTGCCCAAAACTGGAGCAGAACACAATGCAGTTTTGAGCAGATCAAATGCTCTCTGACATTCTTCATTCGACTGCAAAGGCATCACAACATCCTTCTTTGTCAATTCCACCATTGGCTTCACAATTAGGGCAAAATTCACGATCCACTGCCGACAATAAGAAGCCATGCCTATTATAGCTCTGACTCCTTTTTGTGTTTTTGGAATAGGCATACCAGAAATGCTTTCTATTCTTTCTGGCATCAGTCTTCTCCCTTCTTTCGAAAGTAGGTAACCCAAATAAGTCACCTCCTTTCGAGAATATTGGAACTTCTTTAAACTTGCTTTGTGGCCATGTGCTGCCAAGTGTGTTAATAGTAAAACAGTACTCTTTTTACAAATCTCTTCTGTATCTGCAGCAATCAATAAATCATCTATATATTGTAACAATACACAACCTTCTGGTAACTCTAGCATGTCTAGTTGTTCTTTCAATGCTCTACTGTAAATACTCGGACTCTCTGAGTAGCCTTGTGGAATGCGTGTCAATGTGAACGATCGTCCTCCTAACATGAAGGCGAACAGATATCTGCTTTCCTTGTGCACTGGAATGCTAAAGAACGCATTCTTCAAGTCAATAACACTAAAATACTCAGCCGAGGCAGGAATCATTGTCAAAATCGTGGTAATGTCAGGGACCAAAGGGAATTGAGGATCTACCACCCTGTTTAATGCATGCAGATCAATTATAAAACGGTATGGTACCGCATTACCTCCTTTCTTATACACCGGAAGAATGGGACTGTTACATGTACTGCCTGTAATCTCTTCAATCACTCACAATTTTACCAAATCAGAAACAATACTTTTCAATCCTTTCTCTCCTTCTACTGAGATTTTATACTGCGGAATATGCGGTAACGTTACTCCTTCTTTCAAAGCAATTTTCACTGGTTCTATCTTCAAACATCCAACATCGTTGTCATTTATTGCCCATATACAAGTTGGTACTTCACTCAATTCGCCTGGCAAAGGTTTGGACACAAATTCGGCTACTGGTACATTCTGCGGTGAAATGGTCAGAAATACTCCATCTTGTGTACAGTGGATTACTGCACTCAATTTTTTCAATACATTTAATTCCAAAAGATTCTTCCCAGAGTTCTCTGTTAAGAGAAATGGACAGTATTCAGTGAATGGGCCTAATGTTACTGCTACTGATTGGGACACCGGATTAATCACTGGGGTACCTGCGAACCCTCCTGAAATATTTCTTTGCCCTGACAGTGGTATTTCTGGAACCAAGTGATGGTCTATCGAACACTTTTGTGCCCCCGTATCCACGAGGAATCTGTGCTCACTATCCCCAACTTTCATTTCTACGTAGGGTCCTTTCTGATTCACAGGAATAGACACCGGTTCCAATCCCTGTCTTGGGCTGTCCTATTGGGGAAACAACACATCATCCGATGTGTAATCGCTGCTGTTATTATAGTACGCATTCACATGAGTATCAAAAATGTTCCCGCCCCTTCCTCTACTCCCATTTTGCATGTTCTGCTGGCTCTGATTCTGAGTAGAGGTTTGATTCTGAGCTTGATTCTGATTTTGGTCACCATTCCCTTGACTATTTTGGTGCTGCTGCATGTTATTTCTATTATGCCTATTTGCTCCTGGATGCCCCCTATGCTGTCTTCTCTGCCCATACCCATTTCTATTTTGCAAATGTGGACATTGCGCTCGCCAGTGACCTTCCTCTCTGCAATACGCACATTGATTCAGTCACAGGGGCCCTCCATGCATGTTCGAATTACCTCTGCCCTGGGCATTCCCTCTTCCTCTATTGTGTCCCGTTACCTACTGGAGTAGCACCCCAACCATTGTTCATAGTGCTTCTATTCTCATTGGCAAGGGATATTCATCAAATATCTCATGTATCTCCTTTGTGGGAATACTAGGATCTGAAATCCATTTCAACGCCTCCCGTATAGACACTTTCAGTCTGTTGCCTGTCTGTCTTGATGATGACAAATATCGCTGCTGTATATAGGGTTGCACCGCTTCAGTTCTATCTCTCCTAATATCTCTACTCCTGTACCCAGGTGTGGTAAACATTCCATCATATTCATTATCAAGATCATTCTTGAGTTCAAAAAGTCAGCCTACATGTTCCCTTATCTCTTCATCCCTCCCTCTACATCGTGCCAATCCATTCAAATCAAACAGTCGTTGCGGAGGCAGCTTCCCAATTAACTGTTTCCATCTTGGCACTAAATATTCCCCCATACATTCCAACACTACCTGTCTTTCGTTGCTCCTTCTGAAGTCAAACATTGATGCCAACGCTGACATCTCATCATTTCCGTTTATATAAATTTCGGCCTGTTCTTGCAACTCTCGCTTCCTCTCCTTACTGATCGCACTAAGAGTTACTCTCGTACATCCCCTTTGTCCAGCCCCTTCTTCTGTTTTCAACAAGTTCAAGTTCAATTACGGGAGAGGCAGATGGGACAGAACCGATCTCTTGGGAGGGAGGTGCAGATGGGACAACGAGAACAGGAAATGACTGTTCTCCTATATGACTCCTATACCCAGGTGTGGTAAACATTCCATCATATTCATTATCAAGTTCATTCTTGAGTTCAAAAAGTCAGCCTACATGTTCCCTTATCTCTTCATCCCTCCCTCTACATCGTGCCAATCCATTCAAATCCAACAGTCGTTGTGGAGGCAGCTTCCCAATTAACTGTTTCCATCTTGCCACTAAATATTCCCCCATACATTCCAACACTACCTGTCTTTCGTTGCTCCTCCTGAAGTCAAACATTGATGCCAACGCTGACGTCTCATCATTTCCGTTTATATAAATTTCGGCCTGTTCTTGCAACTCTCGCTTCCTCTCATTACTGATCGCACTAAGAGTTACTCTCGTACATCCCCTTTGTCCAGCCCCTTCTTCTGTTTTCAACAAGTTCAAGTTCAATTACGGGAGAGGCAGATGGGACAGAACCAATCTCTTGGGAGGGAGGTGCAGATGGGACAACGAGAACAGGAAATGACTGTTGCAGCGTTGACTGGCTAATGGGAGGTGCTGTTTGTGCAGTGTGTGGCTGTGCTGGTGTTTGGTCAGTAGGGAGGGGGTGAGCAACAGCAGGTGGCTGAGCAATAGCCACTGACGCAATCGTTTCAGTCTCTCTCTTTGGACCTTGCTTTGTGTCTGTCAATATTTTATCTATTAATTCGTCTGATGAATGCAACTCCCGTTGTGGTTATATTTTTTCTATGCTCAATCGCTCGCGTCTATTTGACTTTTTCAAACTATCATTCCATTCCTCCTCTTCCTTCTCTTTCGCTCTCTCTGCTTTTGACTGATGCCTGCGCGCATGTTTCTCTCTACTTTTCCAGCGAAGCATTGCTTCCTATCTCCAGTACCTAAGGATATCAAATGCCGCAGGGCGTGTTTTCTTTTTCATCAACACCTTCTCCAAATTATCTATTCTCGTCACCTCAAAACTCCCATGATTCGGCCACTGAAGATCTTCCTGTTTTCTGGTTTGCTTAAGCCAAATCTCACAAAACATTATAGCTCCCACACGATACTTTACATACCTCTCATACGCCGGCAATCTGGCCAGTTTCCAAAGATTGTCCGCCGCAGCGGAAAAATCCCAATAGGGTGGACAATACCCCAGGCATGTTTTAACCTTACCCTCGGCTAATCAACCTTACGCTGGGTGTTTGATTTTGCAAAATGAACTCTCAACCAATATCAGGATCACTTTTGAATCGGGGCACGACTCACCTGATCAATCATGTTGTCTTTTCAAGGCACAATGCGTCCGTATACAGACACAACCAATGAAGTTGTGTCTGTATATCTTGGCTCACTCTGCCTCGTTTTGGGACCCTCGGCTCCTTGTTCTCTGGCCTGGCACGTCGATCAGGGATCAGTTGTGTATAGATCTGCAAAGGAATCTCTCATTGCTTTAGCCCGGGGCACCCCGAACACCTCTTGATCCCGGTTCGATCATCCCGTCCTCACCGTTCTCTCTGCCTTCCTTATTTTACAACGTAAACGATGGAACAAGTGGGGGAGGGTCCCTATTCGGGCGCCATCTTGCAGGGGCCCCTGAGGGACCCTCGTTTGTGGAAACAAGGCACAATCACCACACACGAACTGATACGCCAGACACAAGGTTGTATTCCCAAAATCTAGGGTTTATTGCAAAGCAAATAGTCTCAGTTGGCCAACTGGTCCCACGCCCCGCGATGTGTGTCTACCAGACCTCGGGGGACGCAAGAGAGAGAAATTCGTACAACAGTTACATTTATACATAACAAGCATCTAGTAATCAGTAGTGTCACAACCTATACCGCCCCTATTGCATTTCCTTTGAACTAGGCACGATGATTGACAATGGTGACGAGTATGACACCTTCAAACATTCATTTAGTAACAGTTTGCAATTTTGTAAGCCCACAGACATAAGTCTTTGTTTTAAAGAACACGATGCTTCTGTTTCTGCAAGCAAGCTGTACGTAGGGAGAGACACATTCCAGGCCTTGCTATCTCCTAGTTTCTATTTGTGTGCTGGGGGTCAATTTGCTCTCCAGGGCTCTACCGGGCTCAGGAAAGGGGGACCACAAAGAAGAGCATAATTCAAGTCATTTAATGCTCGCTCTAGAATTTCTACTGTGCTACCAAGACTAGCTGGCACCTTCTGTACTGATTAGAATGCCTTGCTGCTCACTCTCCAAGGATATGTGAGGGAGGAGACCGGGCATTTCTGTCTGGGTTACTGCATTATGTTTCAGCATGCCTCTTGCGGCCTTGCATTATGCACCAGTGAAGCAGAATAATATTTCAGCAAAGCAGTTTTACATGAAGTAAAAAGGCAACGTTAGCGAAAACAAGAAGGAAACAAAATGGCGATTTTGGTCACCTTAAAATGGCCGCACCGTGGTTAAGCTTTTACTACACCTTTCTAATTCTAAAAGGCATGAGGCGGTTGGTTTTCGGCCAACAAAGTATATTACCTTACGATCAAGGGGGTGTCTACTCTTTCTGGACTGACAATGTTATGCATTATTAAATGTTTTGTATCTTGTTAAGCTGTGTCCGCTGTCTACCCTGTATACTCTCCCCTTAACTTGAGCCTACTCCATTTTGTCTGTCCCTGTTATGTCCTCCTGAGATGTCTTTTCTTCTACCTTCTGGGAGGTATCATCCCCCCCTGAACATGCCTGGGTGGGCCCTACCAACATGGCCACTAAATGCCTCCAGGCCGTCAATGTATCTGCCTCTTCATCTCCCCGTCTATTAGCTGCTTCAGTCCACACTACTATTTAGTTTTCGGCCCATCTCTTGAGGTCATTCCACCACACCTCTACCTTTGGCCCGTTAGATGCTTTCCAGCCCATGGCAATCCTGCGCCGTGCCAATATATAAGCCAGGTCTTTAATTTTGCTCACATGTTTTAGCTTGCCTGATTTAGGGACCCCCCCAATAGACACGCCCACACCGATTCCACCTTCAGCGTAATCCCCCTTTTTGTCAGGCGGTGGGCCACTTCTTTCCAAAATGTACTAATTTCCAGGCATTACCAGAACATGTGGGTCATTCCCACATTCACTTCTCCACATTTGGGGCAGGACTGTATTTCTGTGTTTTTGAATTGGGCTATCCTCTGGGGGGTCATGTATGCTCTATGAGTTATGTATAGTTGAATTTGTTGTAACTTTGCATTCCTGGACAAATTCTTGTGGTACTGTTGAGCCCTCTCCCACAGTCCATCGTTCATACATTCCCCCACCTCCTCTTCCCACTCCTGTCTTAGTTGGGTTACCTCTTTCCCTATCTTACTTATCAGCAGTTCATAGATTCGGGATACCTCGTGCCCTCGCTCTGTGATGTCATAGATTGTTTCAATGGTTGTATTTGGTTGGTCTTCTAGCACTATTTGAGACCACGTTTCTTTCATTCGTCGCACTAGTCTGGTATATGTGATATATTGCCCTTGATGTAAGCCTGTTTCCTTTACCAATGCATTAAATTCCAATATCTTCCCATCCTGCCGTATGTCTCCCATTTTTGCAACAACCACCGATTCCCAGTGCATGCGTATTGTTTTCCTAAGTTGCACGTCCCCTTTGGTTAATGCTACTAATGGTATTTGCAGGGAGCACGGACTAGGGTTCTCCTTGGCTCGGCAAGCCTTACACCACATTTGCGATCCCAGTTCCAACATTCTCGGGCACCCCTTTAGCCCCTGTTTGGGCAACCATATCCATTCTTTCAAGAAGAATGGGGAACACTCTGATCTCAGCAGTCTAGACTCCGCAGTTGGGTCTTCCGATAGCCATTTAGCCACATATTGTAACTGACTGGCCCAGTGATAAATCCTGAAATTGGGAAGTTTTATGCCTCCTTTGTCATATGTGTTTTGTAGTTTCCATAGGGCTATTCTATTCCTAGTGTTATGCCAGATGAAGCCTCTACATATACTTTGGAGTTTGGCAAAGAATCGTTGAGGTATCATGTATGGTATATTTCCAAAAAAAGTGTATCAGCCTTGGCAGCACAACAATTTTCAACAGGGCTGCTCTTCCCACCATGGCTAGAGGGAGCTTAGACCAAAATCTCATACTGTTCTCAATATTTGTTATGGCCTTCTCTGTGTTGTGTTTGTGTTCGTTCTCCACTGTGTGATAGATATCTATCCATAGCTATCTAAAGGTTGTGGTCTGCCAGGGTATTTGTAGAATGGGTAGGTTCTTCCGTAGGATCCTTTTATATCTTCCTAGGGGGAATATGCACAATTTGTTTGGGTTGACTGCGATGCCTGAGAGCGACGCAAATCGCTCCATTACCTCTAGTATGTATTGCAAGTTTTCCTCCGGGTATCTTAGATATAACAACATGTCATCCACATACAGCGATATTAGGTGTGGCCCTCCTTTCGTAAGAATCCCGACCCCTTCGTACTGTTGTCTGAGGTATATCGCTAGGGGCTCTAAAGCAAGAATATATAACATCAGGAACCAAACATACCCCTGTCTGGTGCCTCTACTAAGTTGCCACCTTTCCGAGATAACCTCTCCAGTCTTGACTCTGGCCAATGGCGAGCTATACAGCAGTTTAACCCATTTTAGACACTCAGTCCCTGTGCCGTATTACTGTAAAGCTGTTATCAGCCATGGCCATTTCACAGAGTCAAAGGCCTTTACAGCATCAAATGAGACTATTGCAACCTCTTGTTCCTCCCCTTCTGTCTGTTCTATGACCCGGTGAAGCCTCCTGAGATTGTCTGATATACTTCCATGTGGGACATAACCCGTTTGATCGGTATGTATATGTTTGCTTATAACCCGTCTCAGTCTCCCGGCCAGCACAGCCATGAGTATTTTGCTGTCCTGGTTCAGCATGGAGACCGGTCTGTACGATCCGCGCTCTGTGCTCGAATTGTTAGGTTTAAGGATTGGGATGATTATCGCCTCCCTTAGGGATTCTGGCAACGTTCCAATCTCAAGAGCTTCATTTAACATGGCTAGTAGTGGGGGGAGCACTTCTGTTTTATATGCCTTATAGAACTCGCTAGGAAGTCCATCCGCCCCCGGGGCTTTACAAGTGTGCAATTCTTCGATCACTGCTCCTAGTTCCTCTAGTGCAACAGGGGCGTCTAAGTCCTCTCTCTCTTCAGCGCTCGGTGTCGGTAGGCCAATATCTTCCAATATTTCATTAACTCGCTGTCTTTTCCTTCTTCTATATGCTCATACAATAGTTTATAGAACTCGAAGAACCCTTCATTCACCCCCTCTTGGGTATCAAGGACCTGACCCACTTGCCCTTGTATTGCTCTAATAGTCGGTCTCGGTCATTCATTTTTGTACAACCATGCTAGCAGCCACCCTCGGTTTGTCTCCACCGGCGTGCTGTCTCTCAATATATTTCTTGTAGTTTAGGTAACATAGCCTCTCCCAGTGTCTTTCGCATAATTGCTGCAAATGGTTAATAGTATCCACCTTGTCTGGGTAGTCGACTCCACTACGCGTGGCTATTTCGAGTTCCTCCTCCGTCTTCTGCAGTTCATGCATTATACTTCCCTGTAGTCCTTTGGATTTAGCTTTGGATTTAGCTATTGCTGATCCCCTCACCACCACTATGAATGCCTCCCACTGGGTTCCTGCGGATTTTACGCTTCCAGTACTGTTTTCAATGTATTCAACAATCTCTTTCCTCAGGTCCCCTCTAAACACTGTGGGGGTCATTACAAGTATGGCGGTAGGGGCTTAACAGCACTGTTAAGGATGACGGTGCCGTTAAGCCCCTACCGCCATATTCCGGGGTCCCTTAGCGGGTCCCAGCGGGAGCGGCTGGTCTGACCAGCCGTTCTTTGCGGGACCCGTTAAGGGAACTTGGAGCTAATAACGGGCCCGTTATTAGCGGCTTCCCCATTCCCATTGAGCCCTATAGGGGCTCAATGGGAACACGGAATGGTTTACTGAATGGGGATTTACCGGGTCCGCATAGGTTCGGAATGTCCCGGTAAATCCCCATTCAGTGACACCGGACCCGGGTTTGGAGGCAGCCATGGCGCTAACAGCACCATGGCTGCCTCCAAACTCCTAATGACCTCATGTGTCTCTTAATGCTTCGGCTCTCAATCGCCACGTGGGAATTCTAGCTCTGGGGGCTTGGTATTGCCATGTTAAGACTAGTGGTGAGTGGTCTGAGAGGATGCTAGCCCTATATTCAGTCTGCACTGTCTCCCTATCATTTCCAGGGAGGAAAAAATATATTCCAACCGTGTATACAAATTATGTGGGGCTGAGTAATGTGAGTAGTGTCTATCATCAGGGTGGTGTAACGTCTTCTAGCTTAAGGTCTGTCAACAAGATCTGCAAGGTTCTGGCCGCAGGGGTGGGTTTGCTCAATTTCTCATCTGGCCTGTCCATCCTGGGATTTAGCGTACAGTTGAAATCGCCTTCCCATATAACCGCGTCCCCCAAGTATGGGGTTATTTTACTGTATAGGGTCCTGAAATAGGCCACGGTATCTTGGTTCGGGGCATACATGTTGATAATGCACACCTTTTTGTTTTCTATTAGTCCCCGTACTATCACCATCCACCCATCCGGCTTCAGCGCAGATTGTAGCAGTGAAAACTGGACATGTGGTGCCACCCAGGTGATTACCCCACTAGCATATGCAGAGTATGTTGCCCCCACAGCGGTCCCCTTCCATTTCTTCCTGATCACTTCTTGCTTTTCTTTTGTGAGTGGGTTTCTTGTATAAGGGCAATATCTATTTTCTGCCTCTGCAGGTATATCATGATTTTCTTTCTCTTGAGATAACTATTTAGCCCCCAAATATTCCAGGTAATTATCTTAAGGTCCCCCATCATTATCTTCGGTGCTTGGATGTAGGCTTGTCCCCTCATTAAAACCCCAACACACCCCCCAACTCCCTCCCCACCCCCAACCCTTCCCATTCCCAACTGTTGCCCAGATCCATATCCCAGATCTCAGGCCTTCCTGCATTTTTTCCCTATTCAGCGATGCCGATACTAGGGAAAAAGCAGGGGGTTGCCACACTAACGGCAGCCCACCTATCCTATCTACAGGGGTATAACAGTGAGTCCATTGTGTCTCCTGTCATTATGCTTCATGATATTATGCTCGTTCAATACTGCGTACGTAGCCCATAGCCATTTGTTTCCATATCTATCTTGCCCTATCTTATATTCATGTCCAATGTCATAGTTTATACAGCACCTCAGCATCGGGATCACGTCTCACTTCTCCGTTACGTCCTTTTCCTGGCTGTATGCTCCCGACGGGCAATTGTGGGCATCCAACCACTCTGTCGCATCTTCTGGGGTCTCGAAGAACAGGGCCTTGTTTTTATAAAACACTTTCAGTTTCGCAGGGTACATCAACATATACTTGAAGCCTGCGGCACACAGTCTCTTCTTTACGGTCCCGTAATTCAATCTCCGTCTCTGCACCAGAAGCGTGCAATCCGGATACGCTGTGATGGACGCGGATGCTCTTTGTATTGTGCCTCCTTTACGGAAGTATTCCAGGATTTTCTCTCTGTTTCAGTAATTCAGGATTTTGGCAATTATTGGCCTCGGCGGGGCCCCAAGGGGTTCCCCTTGTAAGGGCTCTGCGTGCTCTCTCCACCGCGAACCCTTGCATGAGCGCCCCTCCACCTATTTCTTGGACATGGTCTCAATGTAGTCCGTTGGGTTAGGGCCTTTCTCGCCCTCCGGAAGACCCACTACACGTAGATTGTTCCTCCGAGCACGTCCTTCAGCTTCCTCTGCTCTGTGTTTCAGGTTGCTTACTTGCTATTTCAGTGTGAGAATCTCTGAGGCATGGGATGCACAAGCTGCCATGTTTGTGGTCACTTCTTTCTCCAATTCGTCTGTGCACTCCGCTATCTTCCATACGTCTTGTCTGAGTAGGTTGACATCTTTCTGCACTGCGCCCACTTTAAACTCCAACGCTGCCTTGAGTTCAGCTGTGGCTGCCTCCAGTTTAGTTTCCCATGTCACCTTCAGGTCTGCTATTGCATCCAGGATATGCTGGTCATTGCTCGTTGGGGTTGTGTCTATTTGTGGGGGCCTGTCTTTATTCCTGGCTCCCACTGTTGGCTGTGGGGTTTTTGTAAATTCCTCCAGTGTGGGTTGCTTTCCTTTGCTCTTGGGGAGTTTACATGCCATCTTGTTACTGGTGTTTGTTCCAATTCTAGATGGCTGGGGTCTAATTGCTGTCCGGGACACAGTAAAGCCCCGTCGGTCTTATGACCTATAGACTCAGACCGGGAGTGTTAGGAGGATTGGGTCGCTGTTTTGTAGTCACTTCAATGTTATAATTCAGCCACGTCTCTTCCCTTTTTTGCCCCGTGTCACTTCTGGGCTCCTCTTCGGGGAGCGAGGGGCAACTCTCTTCCTTTAATCCCTTTAGGGTGGCTCCGTGATTAGGGAGCACAGGCACTTAAGGGCCACTTGAGGTATTGTTTAGTGCAAGCAGTCTTGCTCTAGTTCCGACCTGGCAGTTTCTCTCCTCAGTTTGTGCTATATTATCCGCATGCTGTAGTGCTGTTGTTCGCAGGCGGCTTTCCCGCGAGCCTGTGAGTGTGCAATCTGTGCTGTACTGCTACTTGTGGTTTACTTGGCTGTCCTGCGCTCGTCAAGCTCTGTGCATCCTTACCCCCGTTTATGCATGGGGTGCAAGTGCTGTATGGGCCCCACACAGTGTGCCCCTGTGGTGCCTCTCTGGCTGGCAACCTCCAGTGGTAGGGCATAGATCTGTGGGCGCCGAACCAGAGACCAGTTCATTGCATCATTAGGCGCCTTCCAAGTGCTTCTATGTTGTCCCTGCTGTGTCTTAGCAGCGTCCCAGCACAGCTACAGTTTGGAGTCTCCAGCTGTCGTGGTTTCCAATGGCGTTTCACTCTTGGGCAGTTGTAGTTGTGTCCAGCATCTGTTCACTACTTGGTTTCTGGGGCACTGCATTGGCCCCATGTGCGTGTTTCTTCATTGTCATACCACGTCTCGTCGTGTTTATCGTAGTGCCTGTGCATGGACCTCCACTTCAATGCAGCTATGTGTGCATCCTGGTATCATGCAGGCACTTCTCGCATTTCGGGGCTCCTCGCTGCATGTGCCGTTGCTCGCTCAAGCTGGCACTGAGTCGCCGTTTGTGTACAGGCAGGCTGCGCATATGGCTCAACGTTCCTTGACACGCAGCGATAGCCTTTTCTTTGGCTTTGTTACGCAGATGATCAATCCACTGCATGCCACAATGTTTCAATGTAGCATCGGAAGACACTGCAACAGTTCATGTTTCTCGGGGGCTCGTCAGAGTTCTGGCATTCCCAGCCTCAGATGCACCGCGGTTCTTTAGCGGGTGCACCCGTCTCATCTTGTTCTGTACGGCGAGCACCATCCTTGCCTTGCTCCTCAACACAGTGTCTTCAGTGTCTTCCTTTGTTCTCAGTCGTCCACCATTTTGGCTGTATGCACTCAAGTCTGATCCTTTGATTAAAGGCTCACAGCTCAGCTTCTGTTTCACCGTTGTGTGCCGCAGAGAGTTTTTCTCGTTCCTTAAGCATTGCAGCGGCCTCCAATTCGTTCAGATACCGCCTTAATCTTGTTTTGCTGTCGCATTTAGCAGGATCATCATAGGATTATCAGGAGCTCACAGGAAACACAGCCTATTCCATGGCTGCTAAACCACGCCCTCATACAATGCAATTGTTATTACCAGAGTGGTCGTATTCCGGATTTACTATGAGTACAAGCCAATTCAGCAGATACGGAAAATGATGAAAGAGCAAGTGGCCGTAATAATACTCACTCTATACTGTGATAAATCAGCAGAGACAAATAATCACAAATTCCCATGACCCGGGAAATCAGGAGGTGGGCCAAAGAGAGCTGCGGCCGTGCAGCTGTACTGCCGTACAGCCGTACAGCCAAACAGCATAACAGCCACTCATGGGCCACTTCCCGGTGTGTACACAAGTGCGCGCGCAGCCCGCCTCTTATGGAACAGCTGAGAAAAGAGGGGCGGGCTTAACGCTGCTTCTCTGTGGTAACGTAAATGCTCCAATTCACACCACTGATTGCTTGAGGGAAGTCATTCCATACACATGCCATCAGAGTTCAGGAAAGACAGAGGGGGTCATTACAACCCTGGTTGTAGGGGGTTAACGGGCCGGTAGAGCTGCCGGCCCCGTTAACCCCCTACTGCCCCATTACGAGGTCCGCTCGCAGGACCCGCTAAGGACGCCTGCTAAAACCAGGCATCCTTGGCGGGTCCCGCGGGTGGTCCAGCATGCTAACAACGGGCCGTCATTAACGGGCCCATTATTAGCATGCTCCCCATTTCCATTGAGCCCTATGGGGCTCGAATGAGAATTGGGATGCACAGGGTCTGGGTTCCCTGAATGGGGAAATACTGGGCACTCCAAGGTCGGAATGGCCCGGTATTTCCCCATTCAGGGAACCCGGACCTGGTACCCGGTATGGTGGTAGCCATGGCGCTAAAAGCGGCATGGCTACCTCCATACTCGGAATGACCCCTAGAGCCGCCAGCACAACAGCCACTTCCGAACAATACCACCTGAGAAACTAAAAACAATTGCATCAAGTAGTACAGCCACAATACTATCTAGTGCAAGCACAGCTGCACATCCATCAGCAGATATAAAGAGAAATATTTCTACTAAAAAAACAAGTGGAGCCCCAGCAAATGATGTTTACATTTTCCAACACAACTGGTGTAAATTGCTATGCAAATGTAGCAATCAATCTTCTGTTCCAATTTTCACCAATTGTTCAAAACATTTACTTGAACGGCTCAGACCAGTCGTGTTTTAAATGTCCTTCATAGAAATGCCACAAATAATCCTGACAACAATTACAGTGCCTCAGGAATAAGGCAAGAATTGGACTACTGTGCAGGAATGGTAAAATTCACCATAAACACACAGGAAGATCCATAATTATTTTTAATGTACTCACTGCAAGTATTGGATACCAAAAACATACCTATAAATGAAATCTTCTAGATTTTATACACATGGAAACATACATGCAGTCTCTGGAACCATGTTGCATAAGAGCACATCCCTAAAACGAATTGTGTATGCATCTATACAAAACTGGCAATCCATACCATTTAATAAGATGGTGCAAATGCTAATCGTGCCATATTATGCACTTTTTGCAATTCAGACAATCGTTCCTACTTGCACATAAACTCAGATAGCCAATATGTAATACTAATTATTTTAAGATACAACACAGATGGTACCAAAACAACTGCAAGCTTTCTAACTTCACACACGGGCAAGGTTCTCTTGGCAAGAAAACCTTCACAAGAGTAGACATAATCTACCACACTGGTGCCACAACCACTACATGTCACTATACTGCATTCATTAAAAGAAGATATAGTTGGTTTGAATCCAATAACACTTCCATTACTCTAAAACAGAGATTACTTTTTCATTTTTTTATTTTTATTTTCATTTAGTTTTTACAAACTTTTGAAAAACATTTTTTAAAACATAATTCTTTACTGCATACACAGTCATTAGCTACTAAACTTCTGCCAGATCCATGGTCCCCTAATCATAAGTTTCAAAACTTCTCACAGGTTCTTGGTTATCCTTCATATCCCAAAGTTTACTGCAGATCAGGGAGCAAGTCATTCGTTATGATTTCGATAGAGCCATATCATTCTCTTGAGCCTGCGGCCAACTGCTCCTGAGTTTCTTGGTCTTTTTTAATCATCAGACTTTCCAACTGTTGCAGAAACCGGGCAAGTGCCAGTGACAGATTTTTGTGTGAACTACAGTGCAGGCGTACCCACCAGTTTTCTGCACTGTATGTTGCACCCAGATTTCTTCCTTGGAACAGATATTTAGATCGTAAGTCTTTGAGCCCTGTACAAAACAATACCAAATGCTTCAGTGTTTGCCAGCAAACCTACCAGCAAACCTAACAAATGCCTACTTAGGGCCTCATCACGACTTTGGCAGTAACCCTTAAATCTGGCGGTCGCGCTATTACCGCCAGATGTAAGGGTCCGCCAAATCGGGACATCGGCGGATTTCGCCCCAGCTCTTGGCTGGGGGGAAATCTGCCAAAGATTTGCGCTATTACCGCCGGCAGTAAGAGCGCGCATTTTCCCGATTGAGCCCAATGGGGAATGGGGCATTCCCGAATGGGCTAAATGGGGAATGAGGAATTACATTACCGCCGAATTCGTGATCCGGCGCTATAAGCACCGGGGAGTTCGGCAGTAGGGCTAATACCGCCGGCGGTAATACCGCCGGCATTACCGCCAAAGTCGTGATCAGGCCCTTAATATTTCTTAAACATAAATGTAGTCACTGACCTGTGAAAGTATAAACAGTTAATGCACTTTAACCCTTCCCTTAAGTACTGCACACTTCAAACAAACATACTGTGAAAGTTAAACTCACATAAATGTAGTACTAATGCTGTATAGAATTTCTTCCCAATGACCCAATGATTATGCAAACAGAAACAACTGTGCAGAACACACAGTAATGTTGTTTCAAACCTAGTACTTAGAATGTGCTGATTATGAGGGTCTACAAAGTTTAGTCACTAACCTGTAGAACTATCAACAGTTAGAATATGCCAACTGGTATCTAACTGCACCCATAGTACAGTAATGCAATTTATTTGTTTTTTATTAAAATGTATAAAGCACCAAAGCCCTCAGGCATCCAGGTGCTGATGTGCTGGCCAGCAGTACCTATTGATGTGGTTCCAGATTCATGCCAGCCACAATGATGAAAGTGCACATTGGTGAGTGAGCTCCAGTCATACAAAGCAGAGAACTGGCATGGTCCTCTCACTTCAGAGCCATCCACCTTCTAAGGCTGCAATGCACCTAAACTCAAGGTGAACATGCTGGCCAGCCAATGACGAGCTCCTACACTGCAGCACAGAACACCTCCAGCAAGCCACGGGATTGGCTCTGCAAAGAACGCAGGTCGGAGGATTGCAGGGGGCACTTGTGTGTTGATGTAAATGCAAATTGTCATTTCTTGTGATAAAACTATCCATAATAATTTACCTAAAAACTGAAACTATTCCTTAACCATTGCAGGAGTTACATTTGGATGAGGATGCAATCTGCAGAGGGAGATGCTTTAGCCTCTGCCTCAGTTAAAAGCAAAAGTGAGATTCCTAACCACAGCATATGCTAGCGCTGTTACAAGTATGGTAATGTGGGGGGAAAAAGTGGCAGTAACACTACCACTTTTACCACACTGTCATTCAACGTGTTTTGGAATTGAATTAGAGGAAATACTTTCAGCACTTGTGGAGGGGGAGAAGTATTGTCTTCAATGTACCTAAAAACGTACTGCAGGAGGACTTATCACCCCTGGTACATCCTCCATAATTTCCACAGTGTCCTGTGCGACTACGTGAATAGGGATTAACACTGCCTTACCGCCTCTCTTAATTTGGCAAATTTACTGGCAGACCAAGTGGTGGTAACGGTAATCATGTGTGGTGGTAAGAAACTTGGTAATGAGGCCCTTTGCCTTTACTGTACTAAATGACTGAGCCAGGGTATAGTATCAACTAGAAACGGAGTACAAAAGGGATTATGCAGAGAGCCAACTTGATGATATCCCATCAATCACATTATTTTAAGAAGTTAACTGCAATTTCGCCACATAAAAGGCACATTCATATTATCATTTGGGTGTATAAGATATGGCCATCCTTTCAGCCTCTTGCGAGCCCCAGCAGGACTGGCGTATACATGTGATGGTCTTTCTAATTTCTCCAGGGGTATTTGGTACGTTCCTGCGTGCTTCATTTCCCTGTGCTTGTAAATTCGACTAGTTTTGACTGATGAATGTCATTGTGGTTGCCCTGAAGAGAATGTTTTCAGCAACCTTTCCACTGCAGCTGTTTCTTCTGTGCCAGACTTTTTCAACCACGGATGCACTGATGCGACCGCTTCTGTTTTGACAGCTTGGGCCAGCGCCTGATGCACATAGCGCTTCCGCCCAGCCGCTAGCCCAGCCGCTAGCTTCTTCTTCCTGTCCTCGGCATGGCAGAGTTGATCATCTGCTCGACATCTGTACGGTCTCGTTCACTGGCTTGAGCTGCCAAACGTGCGTTGGAATCAAAAAACAGATGATCGGATATCCTGACATGTTGCAATCATTTTAGATCGGAAATATGAGTACTTTTGCCAAGGGAAGCATTTTGATGTACATGATGTGCTGCTCCAGTTCTTTGGTCACAGTTTTAGTATCCTGGCAAATAACGAAGCCGTGTTACCAGGAAAACCTCGGGTGGATAGGGCTTGTTCATCCTGGTGGGGGAGCTGGGTCTCATCCGCCTCCACAAAGGTTCATCCAGTACCTTTCCTCCTTACCTGAATAGCAAAATAGTTAGAATACGCCAACAAGTATCACACTGCTTCAAAAAATACCCTTGAGAACTATAAAACTATCAACAGTTTGAATATGGCAACTGATATCTAACTACATCTATAGTACTGCAATGCTGCTTTTGAAATGCAAAACAGTTTCAATATGCCAACAGGTATCTAAGTACTTCAAAAACACCTTTAAAAAAAGGAGTTCACCAGCACTTTTGCAAAGCAAAACAGTCAGAATAAACCAACAGGTATCTAACTGCTTCAAAAATACACTTCATTGCAAATAAACCATTACGAATCTTCCTAGTGCAACACTGCTTGTAACAACGAATACACTATTTTTGTGCACTATAAACATTCCCTTAAGTACTGTACACTTCGAGCAAAACATACTGTGACACTTAACATGAAAGAAATGTGGTTGTTTTTTTTTAAATCCTGTATGAATGCTTTTCCCAATGACCCAATCATTATGCAAACAGAAACAGCAACAGTGCAGAACACACAGTAATGTTGTTTCAACCATAATACTTAGAATGTATTGATTAGTAGGGTCTAAAAAGTACATGAATATGTGAGATTGTATGCAATGAGACATTGTAAATCTATCCTACCTAACATATTATATTGTGTTTTTTCACAGAAAAAGAAGCAAAGAATTCTCCTTCATTACCATGTACAACAAACTCAACCTGTTCCCCCAGTGGTCCAACAATCATAAGTTTGCACTTCAATTGTATTGTGTCACCATGTTACAAATACTATATACTTCCCACATACTATCTATACTTACTGTACACATATTATTATAATGGTTGTATCCAATGGCTGGATTCAATTTATGTAGACATGTTATGTGGTTAGATTTGTGGGTGCAAGGCCTATGGCCTACGTCCATGCACCCAAGAATTTAGCCACTGGCCACAACCACCACAGCATAATACAGTCATGCACCCAAGAATATGGCCATTGGCCACAACCACCACACCACACCACAACTTGCCCTGAACCTCCCAATTCAAATGACACCTGCAGAATTCGAAATGGACCGCCAACCCTATTTTTCACCTATGAAAATATCCCAGTGTCATCTAGATTCCACTCCCATACCCTGACCAAGCCCTCTTGCAGTCACAAAATAACCCCAAATGTGGGTCTCAAGCTCTCCACCCAAGCCCTCTTTCAGTCACCAAAAACCCCAAGCTCTCCGCCCAATCCCTCTTTCAGTCACCAAATGACACCAAATGTGTGTCTCAAGCTGTCCGGCCAAGACAATGCCTGTGTACTACTACGGTGTCCGCGGACTACCGAACCACCCGTACGCTCTTCTTCCACCTAAACAAAGAGTCGGATATCATCTTTTGTCCACACCCCCACCCATTCCAGCTACTCTTTTCGAAACAAAAAAATGATCCAAAATTTGTTTTTCAGACTTTCCCCCTCGATCTGTCCGCTGTCAGTTGTGGCTGTCCGCAGATCCAACATGGTGGGCTGTTCGGAAAATGTTAATTAATTACTCCAGTTAGCTTCTTACAAATGTTTCTGACTTTGCAGCACTCTGTTAAAATGTTCCAGGTCTAAATGTTGGATGTGAGATGTGAAAATAAATGAAAGACTGTTTAAATGTGTGGGATGTGTGAAGCGAACATTGATATATGGTGGAAAACCTTTTGGAGTAAGTAAGAAATGTTTATATATTGATTTCAGGAAAATATGTGTTTTGTATGTCAGGGTTAAATTCACATGTAATAAAGTAATTCTGTGTAGGACCACCAATACTGTGCTTAAATAGTACATTTTTGTCAAACAAGTGTCTATTACACAGATTTTCTTAACATTTGTAAGGTGTGTAACCTACTGCCAGATTATTTAGATTTATAAAAACACAATTGGGCATCATTGAGAGTTTGGTGGTAATTTGACTATAAATCCACCAAATTACCACTAAACGTGATTACCATTAGAGCCACTTGGACCCATGGATTTACAGCTGATTTATAAGTGGGAGTAGGCCATAGGACTCCATGGGAATTTTGGTGGAATTACAGCCAGTAGTAATTCTGTTGGTGGTAATTCCACAAATGTTTCCAATTTTTGGTGCTAAGGTAGAGGATTTACCTCCAGCATTTTTGTGGAGAAAAATCCTCTAATTTATTAGCAAACTTGTCGCATAGTGGTGTGCTAACGGAGTGGTAATGCATTGGTAACTGAATTACAACACATTACTGCCAATTTTACCCTCATCCTCAATCTTGTAATGAAGCCCAGTGTGAGACCATGAGAGAAAGAACTGGTGGTGGCCCTGTGACAAGCAGTGGATTCCCTTGGTGGAAACAGCACTTATTACATGGACGCGGTAGCATCCATGTAGTTATGGTTAAGTTGGTGTTTCCATAGGAAGAGCACTTTTTGGGTGGCTTATAACTTCGCTCACTCTGGACGAATCCTCACCAAACTTTGCAGAAGAAGTATATGGCCAAGTCTGAATTCTTTTGCAAAGTTTGGAGAGGTTTGGTCCAGGGGGGAAAAGTTATAGGGGGGCTCCCAAAACTTTTGTTTTTTCCTATAGACATAATGGGAAAAAAACTTTGCGCACGGCTACAGCCTGAACCGCTGGACGGATTTACACCAAATTTGCGGCAGGAGCGGCGGCTTGGTCCCGAAATCGTGCTTTTGCAAATTTGGTGTAAATCCGTCCAGTAGTTTTTTTTAAAAATGACTAAAATGTAAGACAAAAAAATTAGTGATATCTGTGTTCGCTTCGCGGACAGACTTCCCTGTTCGCTCCGCGGACGGACTTCCCTGTTCGCTCCGCGGACAGCGCCCCGATTGGCCCATGGGCTTGCGTCATGTCCGTGGATATGCGACGTGTTCGTTGATTGGACGGCGTGGGGTGTGGAGCGCGTCAGATTTTCTGTGTTCGCCGTCGACCGGGTACAGCGTGGTGAAACTTGGATTAAAAATTGTATTTAGTGGAGTGTGTTGGTGTGTAAGAGTGTTTGGGGAGGGTGGGGGAGTATGAGATAGGTTCAATGTTTTGTTTTTTTATGTGCTATACGCTTTTGTTGTGTTCGATTTGTCCGCGGAGAACACGGCTGTTCTGACATTTTGTAAATAAACTAAATGGTGGGGTGTTCAGAGGACGGAGTATGTGTCCTTTTTGTTCGCAAGGAAGGTAAAATTGAGCTAAAAACACTCGCTGTGTATTTAAATGTTCGTAAATACACAAACTGGGGGTGTCCTGAGGACGCTGTCCGTATTGTAATCTGTCAAGTTGAATGTGTTCTAAGAACACTCACGGTGTCCCGAAATGGTTGCAATTACAAATAATGGGGGTGTTCTGAGAACGTTGTTTGTATTGTTCGTTGTCAGGTTGAAAGTGTTCTACGAACCCTCCTTTTGTCCGCTGATAGTACAATTTCCTATGGGCCTCACCCGACTTTTTGTCCACTAAAGAAACGATAAATCAGGCTGGTGTGCGCCGACATTATGTGATAATCCTATGACTGGCTCTATTGACCTGGCTGACTTGCTTTTGCGACACTAAATCATATCTCCCGCCCCTAAGCCGGACATTATGAAAGCATTCATATTCCCCGCCTCTCTCTGTGACGTTACAGGGTGCGTCATCAAACGCGCCCAGTCGTCTCCAGTCCTACGCGACTTTACACAGAACCCGGAAGACAACACACATTATGTCACAACACAGCGCGCCACAATTCGGAATATGAAACTGTGATTTAAAAGCAAACAGCAAGATTGTAAATTTTGTAAAGTACATTTATTTGACATCAACTGTTTAGAGAATATTCAGCGATTTGCATTTGTCTTTGTTGTCGATCCGCAAAAGTTCATGTTGAGCCACGCAATGTTCCTTTGCGGTACAGAGGGTGTTAGATCAGCTTAGAACACAGTGTGCCACAATTCGGAATATCAAACTGTGGTTTAAAAGTAAACAGCAGGATTGTACATTTGGTAAAGTACATTTATTTCACATGAAATGTTTAGTGAATATTCAGCGATTTGCAATTGTCTCTGCTGTCGATCAGCAAAAGTTTATTTTGTGCCACGCGCTGTTCCTTTGCGGTAGATAGGCTGTTGGTTTATGATAAAAGCAGTAAATGGTTGCACTGATAATCAGAAGGTTGCTCCAACAATGAGGCATTAGACCACCATAATGGTTGGTATGTTGCTTCTAGCCGCTAGTTCTGCGCAAGGTCATATTGGTCCTTGACGATTGTCCCATATAATGTTGAGGGTCATGAAGTTGCTTACATGGAGCTGCACCTGGCAGTTGAAAAATCCATCCTCTGGAGCCTGAAAATCGTGACATTGGCAAAATGGGGCAACATACCTGTTTTAAAAAACATAAATTAGTCTCACCAGCCGATCTTTATTAAAAATATTCATTTTATTTATTAGGGCGTGAAACTATTTGCTAGCGAATATAGTGCAACAGAGTATGTTAATAATAAAATAATAATATTTTCGCATTTATATAGCGCTAAGAACCGTCAGGTATCTCAGCGCTGCTTATTATTACCCACGGTGTGTGGTGCTCATTTATCGACCACGGAAGGATGAAAGGCTGAGTTTGGCCGTGCTGGGATTCGAACCTGTGTTAGCAAGCTGTGCACAGATGTCAAAGCGAGCGATCTACTCGATGTGCCACCTGACCGGCTACAGTGAAGTGGCACAGCGAGTAGAGCACTTGACCGGCTACAGACCGGTTAAATTATTTCTATTAACCCACCTTGTGTCGTCTGCCTTTTTCAGAGCCCTCTAAATGACAGGGGATCAATTCGGCGGTGATAGTGCGCGGTAGAAAACAATATGTCACATTGAACGAACAAGTACAACTTGACCGGGCTTTAATGCCACGCTATTGTTATTATATTCCGGTATAAAATAATCTAAAGGGTTACTTACATTATAATTGCATTTTCCATTGTCCAAGTGTAGTGCAGTCCCAAAATACGACTCTGCATGTGCCAACAATCTTTCTCAAAGTGATATAATATACAAAAGTGGTTTCGTTTCAGAAATGTCATCTTTATTGTGACTTACGTTTTTGCTACACTTCTTCAAAAGAAGTCTTTCAGCACAATCTATGTCTGTCAAGGTAAAAAAAAATAGAACCTTATACTGGAAGTCGTGGGCCTCTCCGGGCCGCGAGAAAAAAATGGAAGCAGCTGACCTTCACTGTGAACGAGCATAAATGCTTACTTTGCAACATTCTGTGTAAAGCCATCTGTAAGAACTTGCTGTTTACACTACATCTTTTTTTATTGTTTGCGTGCTAATAAAAAAAGTTTGTTTAAGGGACGTTATGGTTCCAAGTAAAGCCGAAAAACCCCTGAAATTCGCCAGTTATGGTAAGCTAAGCAACCATAACTCGCGGCACCACCGTGCACTGCTAAGACTAACACCCAGGACATCAAAGATGACATTGCAAATGTCATTGATGACATTACTGATGACATCACATGTGCATTTAATTTTCATGAAATTTGTGTACTAGGGATTTTTATTATAATGTTGCGAAAAAAGTGTCAAGGATCATTGCAATAAATATCATACCGTAATTAGTGCCTTGAACGATGCATTGATATAAATAACATTGTATTATGGGGTTCTATCTAGTATACTGAGCTACTAATGGAGAAACACAGCATTGTGTGCAGCGTACAAGATGAAAGTATAATATTTGTAATGTTAATATGTTGAATAATGAAATGATAATTGTCCTGAAATGTTCGAAAATAAACAAAATGGGGGTGTTCTGAGGACGTTCTTCGTATTGTGTGACTGCTTAGCTGTATGCAATGAGGGAATGGCACAGAGAGTAAAGTGGAAATGGTAGAAGGGGTGTCGAAGAGTTACGCGGTCTGCGGACACCGCGGCTGTCCGTGGACAGGGCGTGCTACATCCGGGGTTTTCCAGCAAATCCAACATGGAAAGAAGACTGTACGGATTAGCCAATCAGATGTCGAGGTTGTGGATTTGTGTTGAAAGAGACTGTGTGTGGTGAAGATGGCAGAAGTAGAGAAAGTCAGGGTGTTGGTGCTTGGAGATATGTTTGTGCATGGTTTACAACAGTACGCTCGATGCAGGCATGTTGAAAAGAACTTTGATGTGAAAGGAGTGGAGGTGGTGTGGAGCACTGTGCCTGATTGCAATATACAGGGAATTGTACAAGTTTGTGAGGATATGGCCACGATGAACAGTCCACATGTGGTAGTTTTGCACTATGGTGCTTTCCATTTGGGCAACGTCAGTGCCCCTACTTTGTTGGCTGATTTGGAACGCTTGGTTCAAGCCGTAATGAAGATCCTTCCAAATGCGAAAGTAATTTTTTCTGGATTACAACCTAGGCAATGGGACAATAGTTCAGTTTTTTGTCCTCAGCAAAACATTGCTAGGTGTGTCATCAACCGAGGCATGTGTGCCTTCATGCTTAAAGCTGGTATGTTCTTCTGTAATAATGAGAATATTGATGCCAATAATACTGTTAATTTTAAAGAAGATGGCATCTCTTTATCTTTTATGGGAAATGCCTTTCTATTTTGGAATGTAAGGGTTGCTTTGGAGAAGGTTATGTGAAGATTTTAGGAGTAAAGTAAGAAAAAAAACAAGAAAAAAAATACTAAATAACAGGTGTCTGTCAAGCATCTGTAAAAAAACAAAAAAAACGGCTCTTTTCAGAGCCAACTTCAAAGGGGAAATGGGACACACTATTTAAATTTACATTCACCACGCTCAGATTCTCGACATGTCTACGGACATGTATGTAGTCTGCGGACATCAAAATCACTACGTGGGGGTTCAGTATGTTCTATGTTACATGTATATGAAGTCAGGGATATTATGGTTAAGTTGTGCTACTAAAAACCTATGAAATTGAGTGAAAAAACTTTGTTAAAGGGACGTTATGGTTAAGTTGCGCTGCGAAAAACCTATGAAATTCAGTGAAAAAACTTTGTTAAAGGGACGTTATGGTTCAAAGTAAAACCGAAAAACCCCTGGAATTCGGCAGTTATGGTAAGATAAGCAACCATAACTCGCGCCACCGTGCACTGCTAACACTAACACCCAGGACATCAAAGATGACATCACAAATGTCATTGATGACATCACTGATGACATCACATGTCTGGCTCTCCCTTTTTTCCCTTTACTGACATATCTAGGCCAAATAGTTTTCTTCAGTAACAGTCAGGAAGTAAAAATTGAAAAGGTACTATATTTGTAGACTTATGGTCAAGTCACATCATATGAAACATATACATAGCGGAAGACACAGGCTTGAAAGAGAGCAATCCTTTCTGTGCATGAAGGTAATCATTATGGTTATCACCACTTTCTCATAGTTTTATTTTTTATTTTTATTGATTTTTCACCACAAACAACAATACAAACCAAACAGCAGTGCAATAAACATTATTCCAATAAACATTTAACCATTAGTGCGCACTACTCCCCTGATCCCTCCCCCCTCGCGAGCCATTTTCCATGTCTTGTTCCGCTTCTGTAGCACATGAGCGAGCATCGTCATCATCTGGATCTCCCAAAACCCCTGTCCCGAATATGCAGGATATCAATGTCTTCCATGCCATCAAAGAGCCCAGTTCCTCCTCCCAAGACATACAACTCGCCTCTTGCCACACCGCTGTCTCAGCCTCCGCCCATTTCTGTAGGTCATTCCACCACACCTCAACCCGTGGCTTGCTACATTTTTTCCAGCCCATGGCTATTCGTCGTTTGGCCAGCACATACGCTAAGTCTTTCAGTTTGCTTACATGTTTCTGCTGCCGAGGTCTGGGAAACCCACCCAGAAGGCATGCCCAGGCGGTGTCTATGGCAAACGTGACCCCTCTCTCTCTCAGCTTGCGCGCCGCCTCCCTCCAGAACCCCTCAATCACTGGGCACGCCCAAAACATATGCGTCATGTCCGCATTTTCCTCGCCGCATTTGGGGCACGCCTGTCTGCCTGCATTCCGAAATTTGGATATCCTCAGAGGGGTCATGTACGCTCTATGCGTGATGTACAGTTGTATTTGCTGCAGTCTGGCATTTCGAGACACTTTCCTGTGGTACCCCAAAGCCCGTTCCCACATCCCATCTCCCATTTCGATCCCCACCTCACTCTCCCATTCCAATCGTAAGCATGTCAGTTCCTTCCCAACTTTCAACATCACCATCTCATACAGCCTAGAAATTTCATGTCCTCCTTCCGTTGTATCATATATCCCCGCCATCGTAACCTCCGATTCATCTGCCATGATATTCTCAGGCCACAGTTCCCGAATTTTCTTCCCCAATCTGTGGTATGTAACATATTGGCCTTCGTGCAATCCAATCTCCTCGCTAAGTTCCACAAACCCCTTAATAGCACCCTCCTGCCACACATCGCCCAATGTCACCAACCCCACCGATTCCCAGTAAGTCCTAATAATCTCCCTCAGCTGTCCATCCACCCCCGCCAGGGCAACCAGTGGAATTTGCGGAGAACACGGAAGTGGGTCACCCATCATTGTACATGCCCGTCTCCACACCTTCCACCCCAGCTTCACCATCGCCGGGTACCTTCTCGTGACAGCCTCGGGCAACCAAATGACCTCCTTCAAGAAAAATGGGGCACAATCTTGCCCGAATAGTCTGAGTTCTGCACCACTTTCTCATAGTTTTATTTGTATTATCTACCTTCCCTGTATATGCTCATATTTGTATACATTGTACTCACACTCCTTTCCTTTGGGTGCAGTCACATCATGTGATACACATACATATGGTAAGTAGCAGCTTTGAAACAGAGCAATAGTTTCTCTGCATAAAGACAATCAGTTAGGTTATGAACTCTTTCTGCTACTACTTCTGCTTTTTTGCTTACTTCACTGTCCCTGTATATACTCATATTTGTATGTGTTGTTGTCTCTTTGTGTTTTGTCTGTAATAATTATGTATTAAGTGGGTTTTATTATCTACTTATTACATGTTTCACAGTACCCAAAACTCTAATAAGAAAGCAGTTATCATTTCACTATTCAACATGACAAGATTATGAATATTGCACCTTCATCGTGTATGCTGCACACACTGCCTATGTTTCTACATGAGTAGCTTAGTATACTGTATGGAACTTCATAACAGAATGCTATTTATATCAATGCATTGCTTAATGCACTAATTTATCCCAATGATCCTTGACAGTTTTTGGTCAGCATTATAAGAATACCTTGTACAGAGCTTTCATGAAAAGTAAATGCACATGTGATGTCATCAGTGATGTGATCAATGACATTTGTGATGTCATCTTTGATGTCCTGGGTGTTACTGTTAGTGTTAGCAGTGCACGGTGGCGCGAGTTATGGTTGCTTATCTTACCATAACTGCCGAATTTCAGGGGTTTTTCGGTTTTACTTTGAACCATAACGTCCCTTTAACAACGTTTTTTTACTGAATTTCATAGGTTTTTCGTAGTGCAACTTAACCATAACGTCCCTTTAACAAAGTTTTTTCACTGAATATTATTATAAGGATACATCCATATTGCTTCTCAAAAAGCCCGGTAGTTGTCTAGTTATCTTAGATAAACAGTAACATGGGAAATTAATTCAAGAGTATGGAAAGACAGGAAAAGAAGAACCTTCCAAAAAAGTATGTGAGGAAGCTGTTTACTGACAACAGTCTAAGGTTTGTTGAGTGAAGTTTAGGGATTGGATTCTTTCTAATAAACTTCTTTTAGCGAAATAGGGGAATGAAAAGCACAGTATACCAGGCAACAGCCTTAAATTCAATCAGCCAGCCCTCCATCATTTCATTTTGTAAGTCCCGAATAGGATGATGTTTGTAGACCATCTTTGAAAACTTGTGTGAAGAAACATGAAGTTAGAACTTCAAAGGAGGCTGAAGACCTTTGTAACAAGCTTTGGCATGCCAACAGTTTGGGCTTTTGTGTAGTCATGGGAAATACATTTGATAGGCACTGTTGTAGTGGTATTAACTGGCCATTGATACTAGCAGGTACCTGGGCTTCTAATATCAGAGGCCGGCAAATGCATAATACTTATACACAAGCAAAAACTGTTGGCTTTGCTAAAGCCTGTTTTTAACAGGCCATCTGTAAAGGATGCACATAGTGTTCATAAATTGAGTGGCTGAAGGCAGACCTGGTAAAGACATTTCTTTTACACCCGTAGTATGTTTAGAGTTCCATTGAACTCTCAGAAGACTGCTTTGAAGAAACACTGATAGTCACTTTGAGTGCTAACTTTGATGATAAGGCTTGAATAAAGTGAGCTCAAAGAGTTCACACTGGGAGTTTTTTCTGCGGAGAGGGCAGAAACTGACTTGGAATGTCCATCAGGATTTGCATGGTCATGGGCAGTCAAGTGGTGGGTAAATAGCAAAAACAACACCTACAAGCTTTGAGTCCCTGCTCATACGCCATGTGTCCCTATCTGTACTCAAATGCAGTAGTTTCAGGTTATAGGTGGCGCAAGTGCCAATTAATAGCCCAAACTAAAAATACTGTTTTACCCGGTTTTATGTGCGTCCTTTTTAACTACCTTCCAAAAGCATTTTTCAGGAGAAACTGATGTTTAACCAGCGTGTGATTAGATGTATCTTTATCTACACTTGATTGCAGCTTTATGGTTTTAATTAAGAATGTATTCTAAGTCACTCTGATTATCTGTGATGCTTTTTTATGTATTGCTTGTACGACAGTTATCCCCATTGCAAAGCAAAAATGAAAGAAGATAAAACTCTGCCAGATATATTTAGATGACTTCGGCTAGGGATCATTCTCAGAGAGCTTTTATCTGTTACTTTTTTCCAAGGACTGTGGTGCAAAACATTTGCTGTGCATTGACTTTGCCATGGTCAACTATCAAATATCCATTTAATATTCCTATGCAATAATTGTATTTCTATGTAATGGTATGTATGAAATGAGGCTCTTATTGAGCCGCTCTTTATTATAATGTTTCTATGGCTTTTCACCAAAATAAAATGCATGAGTTTCATGAAATTCAATCGGGCACCCAGTGGCAGCCTTATTTCAAAGAGTGTTTCAATGGGAATTTCCTAATGTTAAAAGCTTTTCAAAATCAGGAACCCAAGGCAGCGGTATTTCAAAAGAGTTATTCAATGGGTATTTCCTATTGATAAAAGCTTTTCAAAATCAGGTCCTTGGTCTCTTTTACTTCTGGGAGAAGATGAAGTGGGCTAATCCATTTTGAATCTATTGGAGCACACATGCCCTTTCATTGTGAGACGGACGTATAATGAATTAAAGTAGTCAAGTTATGCCGATGTGAATGCGTTCAACAGGATAATCCTTTGGTCAACTGAAAAAAATGTATATAGTTCTAAAGAGTTTTAAGATATTACAACCAAGGTTGTAACAGCTGATCGTGTTCTGTGTATGAAGAGAGTTCGAAATCAATTGAAAAAACAATACTGTAGGGCCGAAGGACAACTTTTGGGCAGGAAGCACGAACCTCAGGCCGAAGATGATTTCAAATTTTGTGGGATTTCAATGTTTTCATTTTCCTCCATCCAACACATTCTATTGTCCATGTTAAAGCTGAAATTTGAAGTAGTATGGCCCAGAACCACCTCAAGCATGAGGATGATCTAAGTGTCATCCGTATACATGTAGAAAGAGCAATCAAGTGGCTGGAGTAGAGATGTCAACTTTAAAGATTAAAAGGACTAGAGACTGAGCAGAGCCCTGAAGGCCTCCATATTAAAGGACCTTGGAGATGACTTAATGGGTGGGAAGGCCACTGTTTAAGTTCTGCTCTCTAAAAAGGATTGTATCTGGCCTAGTGGGTGGGCAATTACTCTATTTGAGTGCAGATGTCCCAAGAGGATGGCATGGTCAAAAGTGTTAAAAGCCACTGACCCAATGGTGTCAGCCACCCTCCAAACTGTTTCTAATACAGCTAAACGGACATATTTAGTAATAGTAACTCTGCCAGGTCTAAACCCAGCCTGGTTTGAATTGAGCAGCTCAACATGTTATGCTAGGTGTTCTAGTTGCTTATTTATAACCCACACAATCAACTTCCCTGAAAGGGGAGCTAAGGGGTAGCCTTTACCCGTAGTAACATTCCCCAAAATAGGGATTATTTGCCAATTGGTCCTTATGTCAATTCTATGGAATTATAGGTCTGCCTTGTAAAAAACACAGGGTCTTATTCATAAAGAAGGTATCCATAGTAACTATGACATACGCTTTACTTATTCCAGGAGAGAGAAAATGTGATTCACACAGAACCTACACAGAGGTACTATAAACCTCTGACTTACTGCTGGAAAGAGTTGAGAAAATCATGAGTAAATCAGAGTTACAAACAGTGCATGCTTTGTGAATGTAATAGTCTCAATCCAGATGTAACTTGGAGTTATTTGTAGTAACTCCTTTGTGAATTGGCCTCAAAATGCTCAGAGAAAAGTGGTGACTACAACATATGATAAATACTAAGGCACCTGTTAGCAGTGCTCTAGAATGTGTATCACATACAAGTAATGACGTGGGAATGATGTGGAAATTATTTCACATTATTGTACTGGTCTCCAAAGGTTGGTGTGGAGTTCATCTCCTCCAAGAACCATGGGTTATATTGTACATGAAATGTTTTCTTTTTCTTTTTTAAACTCACTGCCTTTACAGAGTTTCTCTAAAAAGAGAAGTGACTGTTAAGAAAATGCAAGAAAACCTAGGTGTATGCTCGGAAAACCATACACAGGGGGTCATTACGAGGTTGGAGGTAAAAAAAACTGTTCTGGAGCAAATACTGTATACGTGTGGGAAAGAGCCCTCTAACAGTGGGCTATTACGAATTTGCATGCACGAGCGTAGTGGCATGCCGGTATCAGCAGTACTGGCATGCCGCTAAAGTCCTAAAAATGCCCCTTAGCGGCATCATGGAAAGCACAGACAGCACTACGGCTGCCGTACTCCCCTAAATAACGTGACCGGCATCAATGGATACGGCATTGGTGGGCACCGCTATTAGTGGAACCGGAAGTAGCGTCATCACGCCGGAACGGGAAAGAGCATGGCGGCCATCTTGAAAAACACAATCCATTGCCACCCTCACTACACAGGACCTGGAGACTATTTCCAACTGCAGAAAAAAACATCATAAACAGCATCATACCTAAGGCTGTCAAAAAAGGCACATCCCGGCAGCGCAAAGAGCGCTTCACGGAGGACGAGCTGACAATGCTCGCCGAGACACTGGCAGATAATGCTGAGGTTGTGTTTGCCAACAACCTCAAGAAAGAGGCACAGATGAAGAAAAAGGAGATCTAGCAACTTGTTGCCCAAAAAGTCAGTGCAGTAGGGAACACCCCCCGCACAGTCAAGGACGTGCGCAAACAATGGAACGACCTGCGGCTGAGAGTCAGAAACATAATGTTAGCCAACCGGAGCCAGGGCATGGCTACTGGCAGTGGTCCTAGCTCCCCTATCAAGCTAAACCGGTGGAAGGAAATCTGCGCCAGCACTATTGGCATCGAGACAATAGAAGGTGTGGGTGAGATGGAACGTGGCACCACCTCATCGATGGATGGAGGTGAGTGTCGTAAGAAAACACTGTAATGCAAAGTATGATGACAGTCCACCAATTTGTCCATCTCAAGAGGCAATGTATGGCCCATTACATACACATGGACACATACCTGCCTAGATGCCATCTTCAGCACGGACACATCCACATGCATGCAGCATGGCAATGTCATACCTGAGACACACCACACAAATATGAAAACGACATTAGTCAGACTGTACACAGTCCACAACAGAAATGCATGTCACACAGCATACACCAGCTCCAACATGTGTGACCCTGACGGATGCCTGCATGCTCCACCAATATAGCAAGCAACGTGATTGTCAAACCTCCAATACCTAATCCCCTCTAATGTGTAGAACAGCAATAATACCAATGTATGCATGATGCTTGTAGAACCATCACTGATGCCGTCCCTCTCTCGGTGCCCCACAGGCTCTGATCCTGAAAGCGAGGCCCGGGACTCAGCCGTACAGGCAACAACTCCCCAGAAGAGGCTCAGGGGCAGGGAAGAAGGCAACAGGCTTCAACATCAAAAGGGCCAGCCAAGCCACGACGGGCACATAAGGGGCAGACATCACAGGATGCCATGGCACTGGTGCCGCTAAGGGCCACTGCTACAGTCCCCACAGCAACTGTGTCCCCTACACAGGAGACAGTGGCCGATGGGGCCCTTTCAGCTGTTAACAGCTCTGTTGGGGAGGCGACAGCCACGGCACCCCAGACGGACAAGGATGCACAGAGCCAGGGCCAGGTGTGTGTCCCTGTGGAGGATGACTCTTCGGACTTACCTGCCGCACCCAGTCCCACACCATCACCCCAGATCACCCCACTGTACTCCAGCATTGACACCACACTGGAGCAGTCTGGAGGGGAGCCAGGTCAAGGGAGCATGAGCCCCACAGAGGAGCCACAATAATCTGGGAATTTGACACATGCACCATCCACCTCCACAGGTGTCCGTGATGGGGTGCAGGACATGGAACAAACCATGCAGCGCCAGGAGGAGCTGACAGCCCCAGTCAGGCAGTTTGTTTCGACGGTGCCCAGGCCAGGCAGGAGGGGCAGGACAACACTGGCTGCCTGAGACAGGCCATTGAGGCCAGCGCGATGCATATATGCGAGGAAATGTCTACTCTGAGGCAGGTCCTTTCCCTCATAGCGGATTCCTTGGAGGCAGAGCGCCTGGCCCCCTGACTGGAGCAAGCAGGCACCACATCATCATCCAGCTCCACTCAAACCAACCCCGTTTGCAGGTCTGCATGCACCTTGCGGTGATAGGACATGCCATCACCAGGTGCGGGAAGTGGATAGATGTAGATGGGGCAGCCTGATTAAGGCTGTAGATGCAGAAACCTGCAGCATTTGCTTGTACACCATGTGTGGGGGAGTTGTGGGGGGAGGGAGAGGGGAGAGAGGGTGCCTGGGGGAGTTTTGGGGGGAGAGGGGAGAGGGTGTATGGGGGAGTTTTATGGGGAGGGGAGGGGAGAGAGGGTGTGTGGGGGAGTTGGGGGAAGGTGGAGGGGGGAGAGGGTGTGTAGGTGGAGGGTTTGAGCACTTTGTATTATTTAACAGTTTAATACACCCATTGTGCAGCAGAAAAAATACTTGAGTGGACATTCCTTATTGCATATGTGTCATGTATTGCTATACAGTGCATAGTGTACATGTACTCCCACACCCAGTGCCCTCTGTCCCACTTTCATGTCACCCTCTGCACCCATGTGTCTTAGAAATATTGTCCAGTCACAGACTGGCGCAGAGCACGTCCCTCCTGTGCATCGGCACAGCAATGATGTGCGCCCACATCTTCTTCATCCCCTTCATCATCAACTGGTGGTTGCAGTTCAATGTCAGGGGGCAGGGGCATGTTCCGTCATATACACATGTTGTGCAGCATGACACATGCCATGATGATCTTGGCCACCTTCTCATGCCTGTAGGGGAGTGCCCCACTCGACCAGCTAAGGCAGCGAAAACGTGCCTTCAACAGGCCAAAGGTCTGCGCGATGACCACACGGGTACGGGTATGGGAACGATTGTAGTCCTCCTCGTGCCTGTTCTGTTAGTTTCAGACAGGCGTGAGGAGCCACAGCTTCAAGGAATAGCCACTATCACCTGCATGGGAGGAAAATAAGGTATGTGTTAGTCAATTCATGATATGATGGACAGCTGTACTCATCACACATGCCTGCAGTTATCTGCTGGTCACATACACATGTCCCTGGTTGTATACACACATTTTGCCTTCCCTCATTGTGTGCTGTGCCATGGTCTTATGGTGTGGATTGCATCTTCAGGATGATACAACGTGTACACTGCCTTGATGTTGCTCATGCATTGTGGACACATACAACTGTGCTTGTGATATATATGTGATGTGCAGTGTTCTGTATGATTTTCTAACTGGCAGCATTGGCAGTAGTCTCTGCATTATGTGTGCATCTCTCCCCCCATTTCACTGCCATGTGCTTTTCATGCAACTTACCAAGCAGCCAGGCACATCATACTGCATGTCGCTCCATGTAGCGTGGTAGCGTGGAGTTGCTCAGGACCACTGAGTCATGAGTTAATCCGGGAAATTGGGCACAACAATGTGTGATGATATTGCTGGAGTCACATACCATCTGCACATTGATTGAGTGATATAGCTTACGATTGGGGTACACCACCTCTGTTGCATGCAGGACCACCAATTCCAAATGGGTGCAGTCAAGTGCACCAATACAAATTGGCATGCCTGCCAGTGCACGGAAGCCAACTTTAGTGACAAAGATCTCCTGGGCAGTCCGTGGTAGGGATATGTAGTTCCTTGAGTGCTTCAGAAGGGCATCCAGCACTTGGTTCAGCATGCGAGAAAATAAGGGTTGTGATATGCCATGCATGCACCCCACTGTGTGCTGGTAGGTGCCTGTGGCCAGGAAGTGGAGCACAGACACTACCTTCAGTAGAGGGGGATGGCGGTGCGGATTTAAATCAAGTTGACAATGTCGTTGTGTATCATGTCCACATTGGTGGTGATGGTGTTCCGGTGTAGTCGGTACAGGGTGTGGATCTGCTCAGGGGTTAGGTTGAATGGACCAGCTCTGATACGAGGGATTGGGGGCTGCCTGCGTGGTACCACTGGCTGCACTGGTGGGGCTTGCTGGGCTTGTCTCACCCTCCTTCTCCTCCTGCGTCTCCTCTGTGGTGCCTGTTGTTGTTGCTAGTGTAGCAATGCAAGCATGTCCTCCAGCCCCAGTATTGCTACTACAAGTGGAATCATTTTGATGTGGAAAGGGGTGTGGGTGTGCTCCTTTTGTGCTGGGCCAGACTCCATTGCCTCCACCTGTGCTGATTGTGTGCACCTGTGGCAGTTGGGAACACTGCACATTGCTGTTTGCGGGTGGTTCGGGATGACGGTATTGCCGGCATCCCAGTATCCCTCATTACCACCTTCATGATGCAGTATTTTCATGTCCGCCTGACTTGTGATGTCTTTCTGTTAGCGCCATGCCACTATTGCCAGGCCCAAGACCTGCGTGCCTGCGCGCATGCTGGTACGAGGGAGCACGCTATCAGCAGTGGCGCTAATACCGAGTTGTTGGGTCGAAATAGCCCGGAGCGATATGCGGTGCCGGTAATCCCTTACCGGCATTGTTTTTCCATTACCTCCAACTTCATAATGACCCCCATTGTGTCAACCACCAGATACTAGACACCCATAACACGGAATGCATATTCATCAAACACTCCATTCCCCCAGGTCCCACCCCACGGGCTGTAAGGACATATATATTTTACCAAAATGTAATGCCATTTTTTAATTAAAATATATATGTCCTTACAGGGCGTACCCACAACATACAGTCATTGGGAACTTCCACCCAACAGCCAGTCAGGGGGAAGGGACAGAGTCAGGGGATCCCGGGACTTCAGGAAAAGTAAGGTAACAGGCGATGGAAAGCAAGAGGCCACAGGGGCCATCTTGTTTCCTATCAGGTATCCACCGATTACAATGACAGGGCCTGGGCATCCCAAAATGGAGGATGTGCAGGGCACCTGTCAATTCAGCATAGAGCTGCCACCAGCCCGTATCCTGTTCTGTGGGCCACACACAGGTGCCTGGAAGCATACACTAGGGGCACAGGGTTGTACCCCCACCCATGAATGCCATAAGGGTATGCCAGGGGTCTGTACACCAAACCAAAAAAAGGAAGAACTGCACTGCCAGGAGTCCCACATGGACTCCTGCGCAGAAAACAATACTGAATCCACATGAAAAAAGACTGCAGAACAAGGACATGGAGGCCCTGTCCCTCAATACATTTCCAGCATCACAGAGGCGCACCGCTCCTGAGGTAGTGACACGTTGGAATGACCTCCAGCACCGAGCCAAAGAGAAGCTGGTTGCCAACTTCACCTCTACTCTGGTGACTGGAGGTGGGTCACCACGAGAGGCTGATTAACTCACTCCACATGAAGAGGTCATTAGTGAGATGATTGATGTGGAGCAGAGCCAAGGTGTGGGAGACCTGCTAATTTACGAGGAAATGTCCTGTGAGTGATGAAGCCTGTGCATCCAGGATATGTGTATGTCGCTTGAATTAAGTGTTATGATTGCCTGGCACTTATGCCTGCATTTGCATGACTGCCATGGGTGAACCATGTCATGGTGGACTGACACATGCTTGTTGTCATGCAGACTGCATACAAACTATGCACACCGTGACAATCCTCATCACCACACCTGCTCCCTCCTTTCTTGTCACTCTCTGGCCAGCCTCTCGTGTCCCTCTTCCTGCTCCAACCTGTGATGCCGGATAGCCTGTGATAATCTTCCACTCCACACTTGCCTTTTCTCCTCACATCTTTGCCATCTCAGAGAGATCACCCTACCAGCTGCACCTCCTAAGAGGTATTCTTTCTTTCCTCTGCTTCCCCCAGCAGCTCACTGTCTCCAGAGGACTGGTCATTCCTATGCAGGGCTACTGCAACAGACTCTTCCATGATTTGAGTGCTTCTATTCCTTTCCCTCTGCAACTCATCCAGAACAGGACTGTGAGAATTGTCCTTTTGTCTTGGGGACAGTTATTGTATCTCCCCAGGACTGTGATCATGGCACTAGCTCCCAGTGGCTATGACTGTTCAGTTCAGCACCCTGTGCATTGTTCACAAGGCCTTATGGGTCCTGGGGCCACAATTCCTTCAACTTTATCTTCCAAATTAGTTGCCTTCTCATGGTCTTAAATCATCCCTCTCATACGCCATCCGGGTCAGTTGCTACTCCTAGCTAAGAGTTGGTGGTTGATGTCTATCATTTGCTGGGGCCTCCCTCTGGTACAGCCTTACTGCCTCAATGAAACTGGAGATGAACCTTCTCTGGATCTGGAGGCACATCTGATGCTTCCTCTCCTCATCTCCCCCGCTGGAGTCCTGGTTGACTGTGAGCCACCAGTTGAACCCATGCAGAGCCTCTCTGGCATCCCCCACAGATGCACAGGTTTCTTCAGAAGTGGAATCATACTGAGTCAGGCCCTGGATGGACTGTAACACTAGTGGATCATCATGGGCTGACACACCACATCCTCCACTGATGCTCTGTGGCGGCTCAGTATCCTGTTACTCCTCAACCTCCTCCTCCTCTGCATCCAGTGCTTGGGGGTTGTTTATTGTATAGCTAAAACCCACTATCAGCACTTGACATCTGATGTCTGCACTTACCCTTCCACTGCCACCAGCCCACTTCATTTTCATTACTGATTATGTTGTTATATTTTTATTTGATGCCGTTCCCATGTCCTGCACTGCTCCCTTCCACTTCCTTCCCCAGGTCCCCCCTTCACCACCATGCCTCTTCACTTGCGTAATGTCAATGTGACCCTGCATCATGGGATCGGTGTGTCTGGCTTCACTCTATTCCACCACCCTTGCTTCATTGCACCTTGTGACACTTGTGTGTTCGGACGTTGTGAATTACATGTCATGTCATGTTACATCCATTGTACATGGCTCTGGGACAGTAGTCATCAAGTACCATCTCATGCTATTTGCCAGTTCAGGCATGGCTATGCTACGTGGCATCTGTGTATTTGCATCAGTGATGATAGTGACTGAACTATGCCAGTCAGGTGCTTGTGTGTGAAGAAGGTGCTATGCACCATGCACTGCATGTGGTGTTGAGCCCTTCCACAAACGTACATGGCTGCTTTCATGCTACCCATCCCTTGCATTAACACTGCGAACATACGGGACTTTGTGCCATGAGTGACATAGTATGTTAATGGGTTGCAGGACTACATTGTGATACCTATGTGTGTGGGATATGCTATTTATGTGGCTCTTTATCTTTTTTTCTGTCCATGTGCAGGTGATGAGGCACTGGATGCAGAGGAGGAGGAGGTTGAGGAGTAACAGGATACTGAGCCGCCACAGAGCATCAGTGGAGGATGTGGTGTGGCAGCCCACGATGATCCACTAGTGTTACAGTCCATCCAGGGTCTGACTCAGTATGATTCCACCTCTGATGAAACCTGTGCATCTGGTGGTGAACCGTATTTGGATTCCTCTGTGCTGTTGCAGGTGAGTGCATCAAGTGTTGGTGCTGTTGTAGCCGAAAGATCTGCAGGGGGTTATGTCTCCTCACAGGGCCAGTCAGTGTTGTCACATCTCTTTGTGGTGGTTACGGCTTCAGTGTCATGCTCCACACTATTGGATCCTGGTCCTGGAACAGCTGAGCAAGGGAGGGATGCAGTCCTGCAGCCACAGACAGTGGCATCACATTAAGGGCCATGTTACCATGTTACCTTGGGTCAGAAAAGCATGGGGTCTGCCAACGTGGTGGACGTCTAGCAGCTGGCGATACAGTGTGGGAGCAGTCTATGTATACTATTGCACAACAATAGGGTGCTTCACATGAGATGTTGGCTCAGGGCATGGATAGGGTGGCCAATTCCATGATCACCCCCAGAAAGACAGGTGGAGCACCAGCTGCAGACATTAAGGTTCACATGCCGCTCACATAGGCTGCACATGGAGGCCAGCAACAGGAGCCAACAGGCAGAACTGAGAACTCTGCAGGCATCCCTGGTTGCAGAGGGTCAGGCCCGCAGTGACGCCCTGAGGCAAGAGTTTGTGGCCCTCAAAGCTACACAGGAAGTGCTGGAGGCAGCCCACAATCGACAGGTTGAACAGCAGATGCAACTGTTGACTCGTACCATTTCAGAGGAACTGAACTGAAACTGTGCATCCATGAGGGGTCCCATGCTGACCTCCGAGCCATCATGTTGTAGATGCTTTTCTCTCCGTCATGCATGGCCGCTGCCATGGAGGACCAAGCCAGGGCTATGCGTGGTGAACCTTCCTTACCACTACCACCTTCTACTGCTACACCGGAAGGTGGTGACAGCCGCGACAGCTTTCCCGATCCATGATAGCCGTGCGGACCATGACCCCATGGAGGTTTTTTTTTTCTCAACATCCACACATGTGCGTGTTGACGTGTATCCTGCCCCTCCACCCTCCTGGGTTGGGTCCACCATGGGCATTTTAGATTTTTGTTTACTTGTTTTTCCCCTTATGAAGCTTGGTGACTTTACTGCCCACTTTGCCCTGTTTATTTTAGTTGCCATTCTTGTGTCCTCACTTGTGCATATGTTGGTCCTTAGTTGCGAGTTAGACTGCTGGGGTGCCCAGCAGGCAATCTCTGCACCTTCCCTTCCCTTGTCCTGCCTGTGGTCTATTGTGCATTTATGTCACAGTGTTTTGCTTTGTGTGGCATCTGAGGGCATCCACTGTAGTTTCCAGCTGGACCCATACTGGCGTGTCTCATGTTGGTACACTCCTTGTTTGTGCCTTAGGGTCCAGACACATATGCCACTCCTGCTTCCCCTTTCCATGGTCTTGAAAGGAGTGCAGCATGTAAAAGTAACTTACACAGAGGCATTGTGCATCCATTCTATCTGTGGGTAGTCTCAAGTCCAACCTGTGTATACATCCCTAGTGGGATTCATCATTGCTTGTCCAGTGCATCGTTACCATCCCTTTTTTGTTAGACATTGGCCCTCATTACAACACTGGCGCTAAACCATAGCGCTATTAGCACCATGGTTGGTACCGGTGTTGTAACGAGTCCGCCATGGTGGAATGGGGAAATACCACCCCATTCCAAGGTTGGCGTGGCAGTAATTCCCCATGCCGCCATGGCCCTTCCCCATTCCCATTTTTGCCCCATAGGGCTCAATGGGACTGGGGAAGGCGCTAATTACGGCACTGTAAATTACGGTGCCGTAATTAGCTCCTAGGTCCCTTTGCGGGAGACATTGGCCCTCATTACAACACCGGCGCTAAACCATGGCGCTATTAGCACCATGGTTGGTACCGGTGTTGTATGAGTCCGCCATGGTGGAATGGGGAAATACCACCCCAGTCCAAGGTTGGCGGTGCGGTAATTCCCCATGCCGCCATGGCCCTTCCCCATTCCCATTTTTGCCCCATAGGGCTCAATGGGACTGGGGAAGGCGCTAATTACGGCACCGTAAATTAAGGTGCCGTAATTAGCTCCTAGGTCCCTTTACGGGTTGGTTTTTTAACGCCTGCTAAAAGCAGGCGTTAAAGTGCCACCCACAAAGGGACCTCGTAATCAGGCGTTAAGGGTTTAACGGCGCCGGCACCTTTTACAGCACCGTTAACTCCTTAACGCCTGGGTTGTAATGAGGGCTTTTGAGCTCCATCCTTTGTTCCTTTTCCATCTTCATGTATTACCTTGCCTATCTCCAGTATTGTTTGCCTTCCTGCTGTATGCGCTTACCTGCCCCCTTTAGTTAGCAGAGCCACTGAAAAAATACAAGGGTGCTAGTTGCAAGCTACAACACATTGAGGCACTTGTGCAAATATGATGAGTCACTGTCAGACAGATTCACTCTTGGGTCCTGTGTTTCTGGTATGTTGTACTGGGCAACTGATGTTCCTGTGTACATTATTATTTTGTATTATTTTGATGTGTGAGAGTGTGTTATTTTTGAACCAGTTCCATTGATCGTTGAGCGCTTTGTGACAGTAGTGTTATGTGTTGGCCATTTCTTAACCTCTTTTTACATTTCATGCCATGGCATAGTGTGGCAACCAGGTTACATGATGTGTGGGAGGGTTTAGGTGACATACCGGCATTTAGATGTGTACTTTGGCATGGTGTTAGTGGCATACTCCATCTTCCATGTGTTCCTTTGTGCACAACGGATTGAATTTGTTTAAGTTTCTAAGGAATGCACACAATGTAGCACTTCTAAGGACACATTATCAGGGTGGTAAGGTTGGGACAAATGATTTTCCCTTAGTCATCATCGAATGTCACTTGGAATGTGCCAGGGCTGTGTGCACTCCGCAGGGGTGGGATTTTAGGTGAAAAATTGTGACACAGGCTGGATACGGGCAGCCTCGCCATGTGCCCTTTCCCCTCCCATGCGCAGCCGGCGTGCATGTGGTTGGGGATGTGGGGGCACCACCATGTCCACCGGTACGCCACGCTGTGCTGCAATGTTTTGCAGGACACATGCTGCCACAGTAATCCTGCACACTACGGTGATGCATATAGTAGCTCACCACCAGATTGGTCAAGGGAGCGAAGCGTCACTTGAGCACCCCGAATTTGCGCTCCACTATAGCCCGAGTTGCAATATGTAAACATATATGTGTACCCTTGCAGATATCTCAGGGGAAATTTCTAAATGCAAGCAATCCAGACTAGTGTAACTGCCAAGTCCAGTTTTCTATTGTACAGCTTCCTTTCTTTTCTGGAGGTCAGTATCTAGTCGGTCTGCAGAATGTCACCCGCCACCTTCTTGTCTACAAGTGTTCAAAAATACTCTAAAAAAATGTTAAGCCTGTTCGGAATTATACAAAAATACAATAAATTGAAGACAAAGTAATCAAACAACATCATAAATAAAGTGCAGTGTTTCTATCAATTCTAATTCATTGGTGTTGATGAAGTAAGTTTGGATCCGATTTTTCAATAATCTAAAGCAATTATTGAGTGTACATATTCACATTCTATTAACCAATAAGTCAATTGAGTACAAAAAATAAAATATAAATTGGCATAAAACCAAACAGTTCTATAATTACAAAATGTTGACAATTTTAGTTCATGGAATGGCATGAAAACAACAGTTTTAAAGTTTCAAAACCAAATGTGGTGCCTAGAGTGCATACCAGAGTTCAGAGGGTTTCCAATTCACCTTCTTGATATTACGTCTCTATGGATTGTATTTCAGGGTCATGGGGTAAAAGACATCTTTGGCTACGTTGGAATTAGTAAGTAGTCAAGAAATTATATAATGACAGGGGACCAATTGTTTGTTGATTCCCTAGGATCTTCACGTTTCGGCGGTCATGTAGTCTATTGAGGCCGCCTTCTTCAGGGCGTCTATTTTCAGACCCTGTATAGGAATACATGAAGAGGGTGTAAACGGGCCCTTTCAGATGATGCCTGTAATTACTCTGCATCATTTCTACAAAGTCTAATCTCTAGGTCTCAAACATCCCAAGTTTGTGGGTTTGCTCATCAGTGGAGAATGGACCCATTGTATGTGGTGTCCATCGTTGAATAAATTCAGGGTGGAGCCCAACGTGGCTCCCTTGGGTCTAGTTCTGACCAAATGGTGACCCAGATATTGCCCTGCGAAAATAAGTCATAATGTGTGAGGTCACTATGTATTTGTATTTGTTCTGGATTTGAAAACAGTACAGCCAGGCGGATTTGTTCCCTACCTGTAGTAATATTCATTTTTCTAATCAGGATCTGGCATTACTTTAGTGTGTAAAGGATATGAAGTATGTCCTCTCCTAGGCTGGCGAGGCAGGTTTGTCATCAGTGTATCCTATAAAGTAAAAGATCAACCATGACAGTACTGTTTTAGTACCTGGGCTGTTGATCATATGGTGTATTCAATGCAAATATGTGCAATTGGTTACCTGTAGTTCTAATTATCAGAGTTTGCGTGGAGTGGTTCCTGCTCCTAATGTGGACGACACAACCAAACAAACGTATGATTGGAGATCTATTTTTACATATCAGCACTTCATGCATGCACTAATCCCAGTTATCGTCCTCTTTGGCTTGGGAGTATAACTTATTTTGTGTGTCACTCTGATTTTTACATGCTTAAGGAAAACAATATAATTATGCATCTTCCCTGTCCCTGGTCTTTTTATGAGTTGGTTTTTACTGTATGTATGTTACACAGACCATTGATAAAGTTCGGACGTGTGCAATATACAGATCACTATGGTTTGGAAGTTTAAAGACCCCAATGTTCTTTGCTGTGGCATCTTACCTCTGCAGTTTAGCACACGGCCGAGGTATCCTGCTGCTCTGCGCGTCCGTGGTTAACTTACACGCAAGAAGCGAGCGAGGCTTCATTTTTGTGTTTTATCACAGTGCCATGGTGTTGGCGCGTGCACAGGCATTTTTTGCCTGTTCAAGTTAGTGTGCAGCCTCAAGTTTTCAGACTACATGCATCGTCACCTGTGAACGGCTACTCAGCTGCTTATGTTAATGTTTCTCCAACAGCATCTTTGCTCAGCATGACGCTGCAGATTTCTGTGGGTCCTCGCACAATTTAAACCCAATCTGATTCCAGCCGTTACGCTTGTCCGTGTCTTGACTTTATTTTGTAAGGTGTATAGTGGCTGCCAGCGGGTCTGTAGAGGTTACCCGTACCCGTACAGCCATTCTCAAATGAGTCTTATCATTTCTGTCTATATCGGGTTACCTGTGTCGATGTGAATGTGGCCCCCATCAGTTTGTGGTCACTGACCATAGACATTGCTAGTTACTGTTTACCTCAGGCCTGCGCTCTAGCCCCGTGACTCATTTGTAATGAACATGTTTGTTTACACTGTGTGCCGCACACTTTCTACCCCTGGTTCTTGTCCTATGTGGCCCCTTTTAATGAGCTGGGTATATATTGGAGTAAAATACAACATCACTGCTGGTTGTGTAACATCCCAGCACTCATTGAGTCACTGCACTGGGTAGAGAATGTGTGCTGGTCCCGTGACTGAAGATTGTGGTGAGAGTTCTAGAGATTGAATCTTCATGTTTCTCCGGGTCATTGTACATATGTTCATAAACTCGACTGTGTTCTTGTATTCAAAATACAATGGGTTGAAAGATCTTGTTCAGGCCATGATGGTAAGTATCAAGCTGGTGTATCCACCTAGATTCTTTGTGTAGGAGACTTTGCTGGATGTCTGCTCCTCCCTTAAAATTTTCTATCACCCACCAGAAGATGTCATTGGGCATGTGCCGGGCGGTCAGATAGTGTTTAACTAGTGGGGCTGTCAAAGTTTTACATCCGATCTTAGATCGATGTTCTGATATTCTAATATTGACAGCCCAGGTGGTTTCACCAATATATCTAAGCCCACACGGGCATTGAACAGAGTAGATCACGTTGAAGCTTTTGCAGTTTGTGATGTCCCTTAAAGTCCACTCCCGCCTACCGATTAAGAAGGTTTTCATCTTTTTGGTAAATTGGCAAGCCACACAACCCCCACATGGGTGGTGATCTTGTAGTGGACGTAGTGTCATCTGCCCACCTTGCATCGGATCAGGTTGGTACAATGAGTGGACCAAATATTCTTTGATGTTTTTAGCTTGTTTATATGCAACCCTCGTGGGGACTTCATCAGGTCAATTGAGCCGTGCTATGGGCCAGTACTTATTTATAATTTTCTTAATCTGAGAGGTATGCATTCCATGGGTTATGACACAAGTTAGGCGGTCTTCATTCTTGTCCTGGGTTTTGTTTTGCCATGAAAGCAAGGCTTCTCTATTTAAGTTTTCGAGCTCTTTTTACTGTCTGGTCCAACAATATTTTTGGGTACCCCCTCGACCGTAGTCTGGTGGACAAAGTCGTTGAGTATCTCTTGAAATCTTCAATAGATGTACAATTTCTACGGATCTGTAGAAATTGCCCATAGGGCAGGTTGTCTTTGGTGTGTGTCGCGTGGTTGCTCGCATGGTGCAGTAATGTATTTCTGTCAGTGGTTTTGCAGTGAAGGTCGCATTGGAGTTTGGCATCCTTCTCTTGTATGATTAGATCCAAGAATGGTAGTTGTTGGGTACTGTGTTGTATAGTAAATTGTATATTTTGATTGCAAGTATTCAGCCATTCCCAAAATTGAAGTAGTTGGTCCAGTTGGCCAGTTCAGATAAAAATGACATTGTCTATGAATCTGCACCAGTGGCTCACCTGGTTTTTCCATCTGTTTGTTGGGACAAACACATGTTCATTCTCGTACTTCGCCATATATAGTATTGCTAAGCGGGGGTGAAAGCCACCCCCATCGCTGTGCCCTTTATCTGTAGATATATCTGTTTGTCAAATATGAAAAAGTTTTTAGATAGTGCTATGGACAATAACATTTACTGGAACCCTATCCTGCATTGGGTCCAGTGAAAGCCATTCCCAAATGCATTCGATGGTGGCCTCCTGGGGTATGTTGGTGTAAAGGGACTTTTGTCCATAGTCACCAGTATCTGTGTCAAAGGGTCAAATAGTATGTCTTCAAAATAAAAATTGTATGTGTAGTATCCCTTAGATACGTCGATGTTTTTGTAATTAATGGTTGTAGGAATGTATCTACAAACTTGCAGAGAGGCTCTAGGATGGACCCGCAACCCGACACAATTGGTCTTCCCGGAGGGGTGTGAGGATCTTTATGGATCTTGGGCAGTGCATAAAAACATGGGGTTCTTCCAAGTGGTGTAGTGAGGAACTCTGCTTCTTTTTTTGAAATACAGTCTCATTTCAGTGCATAGCTACTGCTTCTGAGATTTCTTGGACAAGGTCTTTGGTTGGATGTTGATTCGAGTTGCAATATGAGATGCGTTGTATCTTACCTGGGGTAGTGTGATGGGGTTAGGTATTGGTGTCATCCTGAAGGTGTTCAGAGGGTGGACACTGTCTCCAGTAGAGGTGACATAGTTTGTCAGTGGTGTGGTGTTGTCTGTGTGTGACATGCATGCATTTGCAGGGTCATTTGTACTCACCAATGAGCCATGTGTTGCCATGCCTCCCAGCTTCCAGGGTCCGGTATAGGGGTGACATTCTGAATATGAAACTATCATGGGTGGACCCTGGATAGTTTGCACATACAGAGGTAATGATTCCCTTGGCATCACATACAACCTGCACGTTGATGGAATGCCAGTGCTTGCAATTGCGATAGATGTTCTCTGTGGCCCTAGGTGGACGTAGAGCCGCATGGGTGAAATTGATGGCACCAAGAACTTTAGGGCAGTGCGCCACCCCGTAAAAGTCCTGGGCCACGGCCTGCCTTTCTGCTGGTGTTCTGGGCATGTAGATGTGCCTGCGGACTGAGGCTGTGCAGTCATGAGTGCCAACACCTGGTGTAGGCAGCGTGACTGCGTGGCCTGTGCAATGCCCCCGACTATGGCACTTGTCTGCTGAAATGACCCAGTGGCCGAAAAATGCAGTACATTGAGCACCTTTTCCAAGGGGCTCAGTGCTTGGGAGTACAGGGTGGGTCATCTTCCCATTTACTGACCAGGTCTAATATGATATGAGATGGAAACCTGTACCTGCAATAGACCTGGTCATCAGGTGTCCCAAAAAGGCCGGTCTTGGGTAAAAAAATGCAGGCCTCGGCCATCCTGCTCCTCCTGCGGTGTCCCATGATCACTGCTGCGAGAAATGGTACATTCATCATAGCTGGTTGGTTGTTTGTGCAGCCTTTTTATGCATTCGTTTTCATGCGCTGTGACACTTACACCTGCTTTCGTGGGGCGGATGTGTTTCCGGATGTGCATGTCTTTTTCTTTGCAGTTGTTGTTAGCGCACATATGGGCGTTGCAAGGATTTTACTGTGGTACTTCACACGTTACTCCCACATTTTTGCTTGTTGTTCCTCAGTCCACTTGTTCTGCCCCATTTTTAGGTGACTGCACAAGACGGTACGCCCCTTCTCTGGGAGTCTCGTGCAAGGCGTTCGTGGTGTCGGAGTGACATGTTGGACCCACAGGGATTCAGCGCAAGCCTCAGGTAAGCCCTGTGTATTGTGTTCCATTAATCGACAAATGGGCGGTTGCACATGTTTTCGTGCGCAAGTCCACATTTTGTCAGTACAATTAATTCCATGAATTGGGCTGACAGTGTCTGCAAACATAAATTGCCTCACTTGTGTCAAATCGTTCTTCTACAAATAGAGAAAAAGCTCTTTCCAAACATTTTAATAACCTTGTATCATTTTCTCCTCAATGTGCTCTAATTGCACTGGAGACTTACAAAAAGTGGGCCAACAAGATACTCAAACAATGTCAGGTCTTTAAGTAGAAGAAAACTGAAACATTGCAATACTTTTTTTATACTGTTGAAAAATCAGATCCTTTTAAAGCATAGGATCATCATTTCTACTTACTGTAAGTGTTTCATCTACATACACATAATCATTTAAATGCATGATATGTATTATTTGCACTGTAGAAACTAAACATTCTACAGTTCCAGTCAGAAGTGTTTGATTTAAAAGTGCAAGAGAGATACTTGATATGTTGTACTTATGAAGCTTAACTAAAAGGTATCTAATGTTAGTATGATGTGCAACCAGCATCCGTATATGATGAAACTGACTCTTACATCTACTTCTATCAAGATAAGCTAGAAAGTGATCCAGAAGTCCTATTTTTCACAAACTACACATTTATCTATTCTTTGTAGCACCTTGATCTGTCTTTGAACATTATTATTTTGATGCAAAACTTGCATAAATCTCTTAAGGCTTTACAAGAAAACATATCAATATTGCACAAAAGATGCACATCCATACACCCCCCTTTGCTTTTTAGGTTTTATTCCTGACTGACCTAAAGTTTCAATTTCTGTATTATCAGACCTTAAGATGTCTTCATTTTTAGAAATCACACCATGTTGGACTTCATAGCTATGCCCACTTTCATCGATAGCAAAGGAACATTCTTTCCTTGAATGTAACTCTCATCATTAGAAAATCGAGAAGTGTGTTTCCACTCTCCACCAAACACATCACAAAACTTGTCACATGTAAGTACATGAACTGTTTTAATTTCTTACCTTTATTCAATCCAAATAAGAAACATTTTCTTTTCATATGACATGCTGTTTTAATTATTACTTCTACTGTTTTCTTTTGCAAAAAATGCCTTAGAACATATCTAGATTTTGGTACATTTTCTCATATATATTTATTCCTCTGTTTCACATTGATAGCACATTTGCTATCTTTTCTTCTAAACATCTTTGTTTTTACTAACTACTAACAGATTTGTATAAATGTATTTCATTACTTTCACTAAAACATTCTGGGTTCCATTAATTTGTTAATTTGGCATATCTATTTGAAATTGCAGATTTTCAAAAGTATTATCAATAACAGGTACTGTTTTATTATCTGCAGTATTTGAAAAGACAGATTTGAGAACACTACTCTTAAACATATTTTATTGTAAATGTTTACTTCCCTGTACACAATTCTTCTTTCTAGAAAGTTGTTGTTGCTTGCTTGATGGCATCCTAGAAAAAAGCTGTAAAAAAAATGAAGGGTGGTGAAGATCAGTGACTGTTTTTTTTAAATATTTTCAATATATAATATGAATTGTTTATATAAAATGTATTGAGTATATTTAGGTTTTTTTAAATTTAGTACAGTTCATAGGTTTACTTGGAATGTAGGGTTTTCCATATTTTATTTCAGCGTTTTCTGAAGAGTGTTCAATCAGTAGTACATGTTATGCTATGGTTCTGTGTGAGAAAAATATATTTCCCATATCAAATGTCCTTGCTTCTTTTTCTGTAGGTATGCTGTGGCAAATCCCATAGTTGGTGCATATATTTCACTTTATATGTGCATCCTATATAATGAATTCTTAGGATGTGAAACAAATGGTCACTATGATCTATACAATTAGCTCAGATTTCATTCAGGCTTAGCATCTTGAAAATGTGTTATGCCAACCACAAATGCATCACAAACTGAGAAACACAGTTGCCACCAATTGAAACTCTACTTTGGTTATCTTATTTACACTACATGCAATCCTTCACATGCTTTATCCAATCATATGAGGTTAATCTACAGGAGGTATGCCATCCTATTAGGCAAAATGCATTCATTTACCAGTAATTTGAAGGAAGGTCACATGTACTTGTGTAAAACCTGAAGGTGTTTCACAACTCTGTCCCCGTGGAGCCTGTATTCACGTGAGCAGGGAAGGGCCATTGCTATTGGATCTTGACCCTGGGGTGGACAAGAGATGGAGGATCACCTGTGTAGGTGGTCCTTGGGGAGTGGGGAGGAGACACCAGAATGTGAGACATGGTATCCCCCATTTCCTGACAGTTATTTACCTCATATTCACTCTACGCCACGCCTGGGAGTCGCAAAAATGGAGGACACTCAGAGCCATTTTCAAGTCACCATGTAGCTGCCACCAGCCCAAACCATGCTCTGTGGGCAACACACATGTGCCCAAAAGTACATACAAGGCGTACACGGGTGTGCCCCCACACATGGGTGCCAAAAGGGTTTCCCATGGGTGTTGTTCACCAAAAGGAAAAATGAAGAGCTGTACTGCCAGGGGTCCAGGCTGGACCTCAGAGGCAGAAAATATATACAGGAAACACACATTGAGAAGTGGTAGGACAAGGACTAGGAAGCCATGTCCCTCCAAAAGACATTTATTTCCAGCATCACAGGGACATAACCACAATGTACCTTTTCCTATAGGCGTTCTTGGTGCTGGGCAAGGTTGAGTCACCTTCAGGGTGTTTTGTATGCTTCTTTGACAGAGTTTGTGACGGATGTCAGCTGTGGGTATCAGGTGGCAAGGTGGTTTGGCTTGCTGAACGGCTGCAGGCTGGCCTACACAGCGCTCAGCATCAGGTATCGTTCTCTCAGTGCTGATCAGCGGTTCTAAACCACCGGACAAGACGCCTTGTGTTTCTTTCAGTGACTGCGGCTTGAAAACTGTCAGGGTTGCATCAGTTGCAGATTGAGGAACTTGACTGGCTCAAAAATGTTGTTGAAGGCGGACAGCGTTAGGTGCTTGTCGAGGCACTTCTCCCAGCTTCTTAAATGGGCTCATGTTCTCTTTCAAGGGGAATAGCCCACAGGTGTGGAGTCTGGGAGAGGTTTAGGGGAGGGATATTGCTTCCCTCTTTGGATATCCTGGTCTTCCTTCACTGGAAGAAGATGTAAGGTAACTGTAGCGTCAGCCAGGGTCCAAGGTTGAGTTTGTCTTTCTTACTTTTTCTGAAGTCTTCAGCTGATCTGGCAAAAGAGGGGATCAGTCCTATTTTAAAGCCAAGTGGGCCACAGTGATTGGTGAAGGCCAAGCCTAGCCTAGCCAAGCCTACGTTAGTGAACCAATCCTGGGGTCCTTGTCAACAATCTTCTACATGCATGAGGTCATTAGCAGAGTGCTTTGCAACAGGAAATGTAAAGGGGTGAAAACAGGGACAAGGTGTGCTACAGAATTAATATGGCAGAACCCTTCTATCATCTCTCAACATAAAGAACTCTGGGCTCACTTTCTTGTGCTACTAAGTCCCACTCAATTTCCTGTCTGTTGTGTTCAAAGAGTTTTTCTGGTTAATGGTCCTCCCTGTGTGGTTCCTGCTAAAGTGGCAGGTCTCACTTGAAGCTGCTGGGAGACCAGACTCTCTGGGTCCTGCAAACTACGTTCTCGTACCTTATGAATGGGGTCCCCCTAACAGGGTGGCCAACTGTAACAGCAGACCGAGACATGACAGTTCACTGCCATCAATACTGACCGGCGGGAACTGGCTTCAGGTTGACACAGTTACATATGAAAGGTTGTTGGGTTTCCTGCCTCTTTCGTTATCCCCTGGAGCCAGGTTCTATTTGGGCCTGTCTGAAGTACCCTGTGTTGGTATGATAATCGCTGCCAGCAGGTGCAGGGCCTAACAAAACATCAGGGCAGTTCCATGGAGCCTTTGTTAGTTAATCAGGCTGACCATGGCAGGAGGAAGTATGGTTCCCCCACTTCCTCATATGACATAGTGCCCTCTTTGGCTGTTAGATTGCAACTAAATATCACAGGGGTGGGCTGTGCCTGTAGGCGGTGTCAAGCCGAGAGTCCATGTGTCTATGCTTTGTCGAGCATAGGAAAATGTGTGTGGATTAGTCCTACACATTTTCTGGAGGTCAGTATACAATCATTCCATTTAATGAAACATTTTTAAAAAGCCCAGGTGAGCCCATGCCCACCATGTGGATGATCGAATTCCTCACAGCTAATTAATTGTATTGCCTATGGCATCATTATAATAGTATGAAGTCTAACCCACATTTTAACAAAGTCTGTTTATCTTCATTTTGTAGTTCTGTAATAAACTAAATAAAAAAAAAATACAAGGCCAATTCCAGAATGGCATTGCAGATGTAGTGGTATGTGCCAGGTCTCACAACGTTTACTCATTCTCAAGGTCATGCACTGTTAGACCGGCTCATAGGGAACTCTGGAGCTTCCCAGTAAGCCTCTGCATCTTGGGCCTATTTTGTGTGGTAACCTATTTTATTTCCAAATGTTCTTATAAGAAAAGATTTGGGCTTGTGTAATATGGGGAAACTTTGAAAAATATGTACAGGGTCTCTTGTGGTACCCAGTACACCTCTGAGGCCATGTCATATTGCTGTGTGAATGAAACTCGCAGGAGCATTGATAAGCTTTACATATCCCGAAACATCACCATGCACTTGGATCTGGGAACGCCTTCTCTGTTTCGCAGACTGTTCCTATCCCTGACTGGGCTGAATAAACTGTTGCAACAGTTTAGTAAATTTAGTGATGGCTTTGGCCTTAAGGTGAATCAGTTAAAAAAAAAAAAGAAAAAAAAAGAATCAGTTAAAAACAAATTAATAGGTTTTTAAACCCCTGAGAGCAAAATTAAAAAAAAATCGGAATATTAAAATTGATAGTGCAAAATTTGATCAGGTTGTAAGATTTAATTATGTTGGGTGTTTACAGATTCAGGGACTTGGTCGCAAACGGTGGGCAAATCAAATATCACACTGGAAAGATACAATATGGCCATGGACGGGGAGCTTTGAGACTTGCTCTTAACATCTATAGATTGCAGCCTAAACAGAGATTTGGGGTCACATAGCAGTGACAAAATTGGCAGTTACTGAAAACAGATTTTTGCAGCATGCACTAACCTTACCTGGGGTACCCTGACAATTCCTCTTCGTCAACAGACAGGCATTGGTTATATTGGATGAACGATCGCCAGTAGGCCTCTGTATTATTGAATTTGCATTTGAAGTACCCTTGCCCTGATCACATTTAGGGAGGCAATCCAGGATATCCTAGGGCAGGGGGGAGGGGTACACGCCTTCCCTGGTTCAAACATGTGAACAATTATTTTTATTACCAGTGCATTGATAATTACTGGCTGAATCCATACATAATTGTCGCCGAGCATTAAGCAATGTTAACCTCTGAAACACAACATAAATTCCTAATCAAAGATATGACAATTATTTTGAGTTTTCCGCTGATGGACTGCAAATTGGGACTGCACATCTTTAGTACGATATGAGTTTTATTCGGACTATCCTGGCTCTACACTGGCATGTTCAGCTTTTTTTAATTCAAGTTAGGTATTTTACCACTTGCATAATTTACCATTAGCCAGGTGTCAATTGGGATACAGAACTTTGTCCATACTATGAAAATGTGAGAGAGACCGCCATACACGTTTTACTGTTTTTCTATGGGTAAACATTTTTAATAAAATAATATCTGAAACCCTTCTTCTTAGAGGTGCATGTATGCAGTTTCGCTGAAGCCTTTTTAGGCTTGCAAGCAAACAGAGAATGTGGCTTTTAACTTTGCAGTGATTCCCTACATCTCTAAATCCTAGCTACTCAGAAAGTGATTTAAACGGTACAACCTTCGTTCATCAGCCGTGTTTTTCATGGGTTTTTAAAGGAGGGTTGGTAAGGGTATATAGGTGGTGGGGGCACCGGGAGTAGTGTAAAATTAACAGGGGAGGAGGGCTGGGGGAACCCCCTAAAATAAGGAATCCCCCAAAAATAAAAATACACAATGCAATATAGTAATGAATTTTTGGGGGAATTGGTATTTGAAAAATATTATAAGTAAATGGGATTTTTTATTGGAAATGCATTCTCAAAAGTGTACGTTACCTTTATTTTTTATATTGAAACTGCATTTGATGCTAAATTTGTTTCATGGCAATTTGTCAAATGTTATCATTGATTGATTGACAACCTTCTCTGTAGGCATAGCGGCAACATGAAAACATTATTAAATCAAGCAGAGGTTCCTCAAAAGGCAATGGGTCTTGCATTAGGGAAGAGGGCAGATCATGTGTCAGCCATTATTACACATTAGGCTGCAAGGTAATGTACCGATAAAACACTTGTAACCTACAGTTTGTCTTTTATTTGGCTCCCTTTATTGTATCCAATGTTGTTCTCCGCCAATCTTCCCAATACACATCTTTGAATACGTGAGCGAGTTCTTCACCCACCTTCATAGTTTCAGTCCAGTACTTCTGCCAGAATCTGTTCTTCATCTGTGTGTTCTGTACCCTCCACACTGATTGTGAATCTCTACTACAGGCAGTCTGCAGCCTTCTTTTTGACTCCTGGACATAAATAATGCAAAAGGTGTTCTCCTGTTTTGAGGAACCTACTTCCATATGTGAGTGGAAAATGTGTGCAATCATTTGGTGGTCAGCTGTTCATGTATGTGCCTGTGATCAGGTGATCAATCTTTTCTTCAAATTTAGTACACAAGAAGAAGAAACAAAACCTCATAATGGCCCATTTCACTGTTAACGGTTCCCCTCCTCTATGTTCGGGTAGTTGCAGTCTTTGAGAACACTCAAAGTGAAAACCATGACATGGGCCCTCATTCCGAGTTTGGAGGCCGCCATGGTGCTATACTCCGGTCTGGTGAAGGGAGTAATTACCAGTCCAGTCTGAGGTCGGCAGGACCGGTAATTCCCCATTCACCAGAGCCATTCCCCATTCCCATTTGAGCCCCCATAGGGCTCAATGGGAAGGGGGAAGGCGGCAATAACGGTACCACAAATTGCGGTACCGTTATTGACCCCGGTATCCCTTTGCGGGTCCCGTCCATAACACCTGGTAAAATGAGGCATTAAGGGAGGGACCTGCAAAGGGACCTTGGAATAGGGCGCAAAGGGATTACCAGTACCGGTGTCATTACTGGTATCCCTTTGCGCCCAGGTCGTAATGACCCCCATGTTCTTTTTTGACCCACTCGTGTTATTGTACTGCACACAAACCAATAATGATGGTGTGGGTTCCTAGGATTTCTCTCCTTTCATGTATGCAATTCTTCAATGCCGGTGCTTCTTGCAACCCTTTCTTGACCCTCTTGAATTATTCACCACACAAGGAATCCCAAGCAAAGGGTTTACCTTCCTTCAATACATTTGTGTTGTGCATGTGTTTGAGTCGTTGGGAACAAGCTTACCATATTTGTCCATACTGCGAGTGATACAATCTTTTCTTAGTTTCTGGACTCGAGTTTGCATTTTATTGTGTCAATGAGGTCCTTCTGTAGTTCTATTCTGGGCTCTTATATTACATGCCCTATGTACTTAATCCGGGCCAGAATTCATAGTTCTCTTTTACTGTGTCAATGAGGTCCTTCTGTAGTTCTATTCTGGGCTCTTATATTACATGCCCTATGTACTTAATCCGGGCCAGAATTCATAGTTCTCTTTCCTCAGGGTTATAACACTCTCTCCAGGCATTATATTCTTCATGTTCTAGCTGCTGGCCATGTTCTGCAATATATTTTCCAAATATCAATTGGTCCTCCTGGAAGAAAATAATGCACTGCTCATTATTAAACAGGTAATACATTATTTAATGTACTAAAGATGCCTTCAAAATTAACCCATATGGTATACATTCAAACTGATATAGCCCTTCTGTAGTGATGAATACCAGCAAGGGCTTTGAATCTGGGTGCAGACATATTTGGTGATATGCACCCAGGCATGGAGGTTAGACTAACTTTTGAGATCACTTTTGCTCCCTCTTCAATTACATGCATCTCTACAATGTTGACAAGTGACTGTTAATCCATACACTTTTTTAGTGCTCTCATATTCATAAGAATTCGTTTTCCCGGGTTTTCAAACTACCATTGAAAGGGACATACATTCTGAGCTTTCTTTCTTGTTTTCATGACAGCCATCTTCTTCTAGCTTCAGGAGATTTATTGTGTGACATTTCGTCTCATGGTTACATGGTCTAATTGTATCTCTTACATTACTGGTCTGGCATTCCTGCATAGAACAATCGTATGACTAACATTTTAGACACATTATATGCCACTAAAAAATAATCTTGCTTTCTGCTCCTGTTCACCTGTTGGCATGACATCACACCTTAATTAAGCTTCAATTCTTTGGTGAGACAAACTTGTGAGGGGCTGGTCCCAGTTTCAAATATGTATGCTTTACACTGCTCTTGCCTCTTCTTGAAGTCAAAAGTGCTTCAGAACCAGACAACTTCATTATTGTGTTTCCCTCAGGATGTCGTGGGTTTATTTCTACCCACAAGATGTATGCTTGGTATAAGCTCTGGAAAAATGTTTCTGGGATCAGGGTATGTATGGCTACCAAGTCAATCATCATAAGTATCATTTTTCCATTCAAGCAAACAAGCACATTCAGTCTTTCCCCTTCTCCCTCATGTTTGTCATTGACTATGTGAAGGATGAAATCATCTTCATTGAATGTGAGTTATTTCACCAGGTTTGTGAGATTTGTCATGAAATATTTGGCTTTGTGTTCGCTGCATTTGCATTATCAACCTAAGTGTATTTGGCCAGTCTCCTAAAGGCTGAGTGATTTGGCCAGTTGCAGCAGAGGCACCACTTCCTGTCACAACCAGCATCCCGTCAACTGACCAAATTGCCCTCCAGCATTGCACTTATCCTCCCACTCACTTTTCTGAGATTGGAACTATAGATTTGGTTGTATTGCATTAATTCAACCTCTGAGGTCCCTGGAAGGATTTGGGGCTTTTCCCTGCACATGTCGGTGCAGTGGAGGTTCTTGGCTGTACTTAGATAGTCATCTTAAATTGAGTAACTTTTTGCAAGAGTTTCTCTCTGACATTGCCCTGTGCAGTATCAACTGATCCTTCAAACGTTCATCTAATTGGATCCCAAAATGACAAGACAAGGTTATGTCCCTAGGGACTAGGGTATATTGTTCTACTGTTTCAGTGTCTTCCTGTGTCCTCATACGAAAAGCATGTTTCTTGTGTAATAAAACTATTTTACCTCATGATGTCTGTCTACCTTTTTAATATAAAGTTCAGCTGGGATGTAAAGCCCTTGCGGTTCATAGCAAAGAGTCAGGTCAGGATGTCAGGGTGGTCAGTGTTGTTGATCAAAAACTGGAATTCATTCTTGGAGTAATTGCAGTTCAGGTAAGCACTGGACTTCCACAACTGGATCAGTGCGAAGCAGGCCTTGAGAGCCTGTGGATGTCTTCTATGAATGGTATCTTGAGGTAGAGCTGCCCGTCATCTGCATATTGGTTGATGGGGATGTTCTGTGAGATGAGGAGAGTTTCGAGCAGTTTCATGTAAAGATTGAAAATTATGGGGGAGAAGTTGAATCCTTGTGGGAATTCACAGGTTTTGGGAGTGTGTGTGATCTGAAGGAATCAATTTATACAAACTGGTGGCAATTTGCATGGTAGGATTTGAACCAGCTGCAGACGATCTTGCTGACCCCATGCAGCCATGTAGATTGACGATGAGTGTGTGGTGGTCTACTATGTCAAATGCTGCTGAGAGGTCAAGGAGAACCAAGAGGCAAGGATGCCCATCACTAAGGAATTTAAAAGCATTATCAATCACCTTGATGCTCGCCATTACTGTGCTGCATCGGGGTCTGAAGGCCTGAAGCCAGATTGGTAGGATGGAAGGAAGTTGTTATCTTCATTGTGTTGGAGGAGTTGCATGACTACTGCTTTCTCAAGGATCTTCCAAGAAAGGGATGATTTAGTGATGGGATGATAGTTGCTGAGGTTGTCTGTTTCCAGTGCTGGTTCCTTAAGAAGCAGAACTATTTGACTGGTCTTCAAAGTCGAGGGGAAGGTGCCTTGAGGTAGGACAATTAACAATAAACTGTTTTTCAGAAAAAGGTTAAAGTAATATATGGTTAAAATCACCTCGGCTCTCACTATGATGAGTTTATAATCCAAGGCTCAATGACTTTGCATATGACACTGGGGGCGTATCCAAAGCTTTCAGTGTTACACATTTTCCCATGTGTACTCACTACATACAGGTTTATATGGCTATGCATATATACCTTGCAAATCGTCTCCCTTGCTCCTTTCTTATGTTTTTTATTTTTTTGGCAATAAAGTATGACTCCCCCTTATGGTTTATCCCTTAACTTGTTAATAGCTCTTTACTCTTCTCCCCATTTCTAGCACTTAACTGATCTGGAATGTTCCATAGATCGGAATGCTCAGATCGCTCTTACTCTACCTCCTCCCATCCCCTTTTGTACTACTATTCCCTTAGGATGCTGCAAATCAACGGTATTTGCAGTTCGCAGCAAAATAAAATCCAGCAAAGAACCAACAAAAAAAAGACATAAATAGGAATTTGCAAAACAAGCATTGCTTTTATGATCTGATGTACAATTCCTGGATACGTGTGTAGGCAACTCTAGTCATAATGCCCACTGTATTATTGGTGGGGCTATACACAAATTGGAATATCTATGTACTGATGTTACTTTCAAACTATGTTGTGTAAAAGAATGCACGTGTATTGACAAAATCATCATTTTTGTAAACAATTAATAACTACATGACGTGAATACAGAGATTGCAAATGTATGAAAAGTTGGAATCTTTCGTTGTATTGGTCAACAGAGCTTGGTTACAACTGTTTCCCTGCATCCGGATTCCTCGGTTTTACATAGGGGTTTAAATTACACGCCAGGCGTGCAACTTTAACTATACATGACATTTATCTTTTTGGGTAGCCATTTATATAAATATTTTTCATCAGTACAAAATGGTATATTCGATTTTTCGATAAATGTGCTCAAGGTTTTCAACATTACCTTCTTGAGGATCAATATTTCCTTTCCCCCTTTTTTGCTGAAACAAGTGCAGCGTTCGATCATTAAGTTTATATAATTACGTTTGTCATCATTTTGTACACTCACTCTGCATCCCTCATCACTATTAAGGATAAGCAATTGTGAACAATGTAAAGCATCCTCTTTCGCATTGAGACTGATAACACTAATTACGGATGTAACAACTATAGGAAGCATTGTGAAGAATAGGTGTGATTATCAAGATTGCAAATACATTGCCTAGTAGGTGCTATTCTCTGCAGAACCCAAAAGATTTAAGGTGCAATCCTGATCTTTTAAAATAAACGAGCCAATCATTTATCATTAGGATTGACAGTAATCAAAGTTTTTTGTATTGATATCATGAAAACATGGAGTATATTTAGCTCTTGAGCTGGAGACCTCCCCCCATCTACCATCCCAATTACTTTCTTGGTGTGGCTCAAGCACAACGACGGGAGTAAAAAAAGACACTAACTGGACTTATTTGTGCCGATTCATGGAATTTAGCGCAGATAGTGCGCAAGGGCCACGCATTGAGAAGGACACTGCGTCAGCCTGTGCACAGAAAGATAAATGCAGGCAACGCCTCTTCACGGAATTGTTCACACAAAGTAACCGTATTTGCAAGTCACGGCTGGAACGCCTCCGACACGCACACACGCAAAGCAGGAAACTAGTGGATCAGCTATCTTTGTGCACTCCCATGGGCTTGAACACATGCACCCTTCAAACAGTGTGTGGAGTCTCCCGTAAGCAGGCCTGCTACTCAGGGAGCCTGCGCCGAGTCCGCCGTAATTGTATCCGGTACCCAGACAACATGCCTATGAAGATTCATAACGCAGCAATAACTTAGGAAATGTGCGTGCAAACCCACATAAAAGGTTCCTGCATGCTGCTACACAGCTAACGTGCATCCATACGTTACATCAAAACCCTGACTGAGTACATGCACCTCGAAATCCGATAAGTGTACTTACCCCAGTCTTCGGGAGGTGGATCCTATGAAAGACTTGCCTGGGCATTTCCAAGCCGAGACGTTGCACAATCGATTCCATGAATAAGTCTCTTGACGAGCAATACTGGGCGTGAGAGGGGCTGCCTGCAGGCCGTCCCTCGGAAAGCCCACTTCCTCACACGTTAGTCCCCATTTCTGGTGTTCTACTCCCGTCCCAGCCCTCTGTGCAGACCACGCCCACCCTCTGCTCAGAGTCTCGCGCAAGGCCCTTGACGGCTCGCACGGGCATGCAAGGACTGCGCAAAATCCACACAAGTGCAGGAAAAGTACCACCTATTCGATTCCATGAATCGACAGAGTTGCACGTGCAGATTGGGTGCAGATTGGGCACAAGTAGCCAATTTTCTGTGCAAACATTCCATGAACCGCCCAGATAATGCACATTAAGAAGGTATTCTTCAAGCCTTTCAAATAACGGGGCACTGTATAGTGCAAACGAAAACAAATACAAATATGTGTTAGCTGCACTGTGTAATTCTGAACATTTGTGTTGTGTGCCATTGTTGCAACTTTTTCGGGCAGTTTGCATGCCATAAAAAAGCGAATGGTATAACTATTTGAAGAAATCGGTAGCAAAATAGAAATGGAAGATGCAAGTTCAATTAAAATGAAGGCTGAAAAGCAGTTAAACCATGGAACTTCTGCGTGTCAGGTACAGTTGACAAATGTGTTTCTATCCTTTTTAATTGAAGTTGTCATACACCCTACCGTGCAGGATTAATGAAACCGCTCTCCATCCAGCCATTCAGGGAATTCTCAATCACAGAACCAATTCCAGTCTCCTGTTTGGCATACTTTTAATTTCCTAATCTATGAAATAGAGAAAGTAAAATAAGTAATAGATCTGTCCTGTCAAGGAGGATTTCTTAAGTGTGGTTTATGCTCCACCAAGCATGACTCATATGTCAATCCAAGTGATAGAGAGCCCATTTTACCAGATCTTACAACAACTAATTCTGAAACTTTTCAGCAGATGATGGAGTGATGGTTGAAGAGAGGGAGGGAGAGGTTTTAGGAGAATGACATCAAAGGCAATTTCAAAGTCAGCAAAATTGGAAAAGTGAACACTGGAAAGAAGGGAAGAATAGAGAATTATGATTGTGAATAAAAAGGAGCACATGCAACACCATTGCAGCACTCTTGATCTCATCAGTAGTCTCAGAATTGTTTAGGTGGAGAGCATGTCGTGATAGTCTAAAAATCATGACTCAACCAATTTTACTTGCACTTATTTTGCTATATCTTGACTGTAACACTTTCAATCCTCAGTGCCAAAAGAGGTGTGTGGCATATTCAACACCCATGTGATTTCCATTCATCAATTTGTAAACTGATTTAAATAGAAGTCAAATGAAATAGCAGATAGATGCTTACGAAATGTGTGTTTGTGGCCAGTAAAATGGCACACAGTTACAAATTCACAAATCTCTCCCTGTGCTCAACTGCACAACTTTCTCTGTGCCCTAGAACACCAACAATGCACAAAAACAATCAGAAGTGACGGACCAGTGGGTAGTTAAAGCAAATAAATGTTGCTCCCGCGTATTTACCTAATTCCAATGAAGACTTGAAACAGATTGGATAAGGGACAAGTAACAAGTAGCAAAATGTGCTGAAATGGCCTTAGATGTATAAGTTGCAACATATCAATAATCACATTCTTTCCTGGGGGTGTGTTTTCTAAAGGAAGCTTCCCTTTCATTTGCATTGCTTGCTGTGGAAGGATAACGTAGGCATATGAATGTCTCAAAGATTAAAGGTGGGAAATATAGTTGTAAGTAAGGTTAATATAAAAATGTAAATTCAAAGTTCAATGTATCATGCATTGGTTTGGAAAGCCACACCTTCTTTCTTTTTTTGAAGGCGAATCCATTTCAGAACTAACCACACTACCTTGCCCCCATCTCACCTGCCCCAGTTCTGAATTGTCCCCTGCCCACATTTTCATTGTGAGGCAAAACTCAACCTTGTCTGCACTTCCATCCGATCAACATTAACGCATTCATTTGGCATACTATTTCAAATGCATGCTGGGAATACCTCTAAATCTCCTACGTGGAAAACATTGGTAAGGCCCCTCAACTATGTAGTCAATCCCTTGTCACCTTCTTCAAAAGTGCTGTTTGAGGCAATGGCACTGGTTCCATTCACTTTTCTCTCCTCCCATGTTTCTCATTAAGCGAAGGATGCGCGCAAGCATGGAAACGTCCGTTTGAGCCGCACACAAATGTGCTATCTGTACAGTGCAGCAATTTAAACAAGTACTTTTTTTAATGTTGCCAATTTCATAAATTCCACCATAGATGGATGCTTATTGACTATGACCAATCTAGTTGCTGGTCACAATCGTTTGTTTCCCAGCAGCACTGACTTTCTTGGTCAGTGATTTAGACAAATTCCAAACATCGGATCTAACATGGAATTGCTAATCTGTTGAAGCTTCACTTACATTGTTTTGGCTGTGCTTTCTTGTCTGTTGGTTACGACCTGTTCAGCCTTCATACCTTGAGATTGAATCTGTTCAATTCATTTTGTAAAACCATGCTTTTCCCACGCTAAGGGGGGCGTACAGAGCCAGTAACAGCCTGCCAGCCTGAGCCTGTGTAGGCCCAAGCGAAGCGAGGGCCTCAGCGATGGCTCACTGCCGTTACTGGCCCTCTGAGCCCCCCTAAGTGGTGTGATTGCTATTTGCACCCCGGGGTTCGCCCTCGCACTCTGCGTTTATTGCAACAATCTCTCGTAAAAAGATGAAAAGATGGTTGCCACCATAGTAAATAGGAAAGTGACATACTGACTTTTCTGTTTCTATTGTGGCAGGGGCCACAGTCGGGATGGATTGCTGGACCAGAGCACACATTTCTGGTCCAGCAGGTAAGTGGGGAGGGTGGACTGGAGGTGGGGGAAGGGTGCATAATGTTTTGGAGAAGTGGAGGTGGGTGCAGGCATGGGGAGGCCACCCCATATTCAAGATAGTGTGACCTGAGGGAGGGCCTTGGGCGGCTGGAAAATGTCTGTTCTGTCTACATTTCCAGCCACCTGATTGGCTGAACGCCCTTCCCCGGCTCTGAATTGGCAATAAATCCTAGTCGGCTGCATTGACCATCACCAGTAAATGCTGTTTAACATCCTGCAGCCCTTGTTTGTGGTGTGATCTTTATTATATGCTCTTCCTTATTCTATGCATCTGTGTAAAAGTATCACATTTGAAATCACTATGTGGGCCTAATGCTTATATTCTTTAAAATGTATGCTTGATTATAACAATCTTGATTAGGCTTGTTCTTTTGCATGTATCAAGCACTAACTACCCAAAGGGTATATATGTGATTTTCTAGGCATTGCCATATTATGGAAAAGAGTATAAACTAAAACAAAAACATTTGATTTGAACATTCATGAAGTCCTAGCAACCCAAATCTTTTTTTTTTCTTCCTCCGCAACCCAAATCTTAAAACATGTACAGAAAGTTATGTTTGAAAAGAATGCTTAACAATGTATGTACTGGTATAAACATGCCAGTCTGAGCAAATTCTTAAAGTCAGTCCATATTCCACATGATTGAATGGTGCAAACTCACCATATCTCTTTTAAGATGGGGAAAGGCTTGTCTTGAGAGGTAGATGCCATTCAAATTGACATTTTTGTGTTTTATGGACTTAGTTTTTAATACACTGTAATGGGTGTCCTTCTAAGTGCGTCAATTTCAATCGGCACCCGTTTTGGTGATCATGAGCGTGGGAGATTTCAAACGCTCTTTTCTGCAAGGTCGACGCTAAATGATATTCACTCAATCTAGGAGATGTGAAGCCTCAATTCCTGTTGGGTATTTTGAGTTCATCAAATTGTTCTATCTCTCAATGAATGCTTGGATGCAGCTTTTAAAGTGGTCAATTTTGGTTTCCATAATCTGTCATGACTTCCTTGTAATGATGATTCCCAAATGCATCAACTGGCTATTTTCCTATTGAATGTCCATTGAACATGCTCACTCTTCTGAACATGTTTATCGATGGGCCTCAAAGCTGAGTTAGCTTTATATTACTTTATATTCATTACTCTCTGTTTAGAACCCGCAAATCTTTATTTCTTATCCCAAAAGTGTAAGGTTCAGGCATCAGGACAACCACAAAAAGCAACAATCGGTATCTCTGTTTGGTTCTTTTGGCAATAAAAATCACTTTTGAAAGAATGTGTGGATACTAACTGCACAGAGTTATGTCCTCCTATAACTCATCACCTGCATTATCTTGGTTTAGCACTGTGAACAAATAATCCTAGGTAACAATATCAAATGCCTTTTTCTTAGTCAAATGTAGCATTAGCTGTGTGCATTCGTTCTTTTTGGTCCTCCCACTAATGTCAATGGCATGTCTATTGTTCTTTGACCCTCCCCTGTTCTCAAAAATCCTACTTATTTGAGCTATGTATGGTAGTATTGTTAGAACATGTTCAGTCTTTCCACACAGAATTTGATCAGTATTTTTAAATCCAGATTTGCTAATGATATTGGTCGATAGTTTGAATAGATCAAGCTATCTCTCTTTGCCTTTGTAGGGAGTATGACTTCCTTGCATTTCATAGCAACTGGGTAATTTTTACATTCCATACTGTCATTGGGAATTTCTAGGAAGAGTGGCCAGGTCTCTTCTTTGAATGTTATTACATGGCCACGGTAGTGGCCATGTAGCTATGGTTAAGTTGCTGTTTCCGTAGGAAGGGTACTTTATGGGCGTCTTATAACTTTGCTCCCCCTGGACAAATCCTCACCAAACTTTGCAAAAAAGTATATGGGCCACTCTGAATTTTTATGAAAAGTTTGGAGATGTTTGGGCCAGGGGGGGCAAAGTTATAGGGGGGGTCCCAAAACTTCTTTTTTCCCATAGACTGACTGGGGGAAAAACTTTGCGCACGGCTACAGGTGAAACCGCTGGATGGATTTTGATGAAATCTGCGGCAGGTACAGGGGCTTGGTCCATATAGCGTGCTTTTGTAAATTTGGTCACCATCCGTGCAGTATGTTTCTTTATAATCATCAAAAAGTAGGTCTGAAATAATTAGTGATATCTATGTTCGCTCCGCAGTCACACTCCCCTGTTCGGTCGACGAACAAGATACCGATTGGCGAAGGGGCTGGCGTCATTACCGCAGGCACGCAACGTCCCTGCCCATTGGCTGCTGCGAGACGTGCTCTGCGTCAGATGGTTTGGATGCGCCCGACATCTTGAATACGCAGAAAGTGGAGCAACAACCAGCGTACACATGCTTTTTCCATGAAACTATTTTGCTGTGTCACAGAGCATTGGGAAAGGTTCAGACAGTAAGACATGGGTGATCAATGCAGTTGTTCTTTGGTCGTCAGGATGTAATTTCTATGGACACCTTGTACGCACAGTAAATGTGGGGTGTAATAACGATAGCACTTCAGTCCATGTAGTGGGCAGGAAATTTGTAACACTTCAGTCCATGTAGTGAACAGGAAATTTGTAACTGTTGAAAGCACACGCGTATTGGTAGGCAACATTGAAATTGACAACATGCCGTGAATGCATTATTTTTTCCAATGGCTATTATTATATTCATTAGTACGCCACCATGGGTGGCACATGCTATGGTGGTTGTGGCCAGGGGCTAGAGACTTAAGATATGGGTGGTCAATGCATTTGTTCTGGGGGTCGGTCGTCATGATGTAATTTCTATGGACATCTTGTACACACAGTACACTTATACCTACTTAATGACAAATTTTCTATGGCCTCCTTGTAGGCACAGAAAATGAGGGGTCTAATAAGGCCAGTATTTCAGCCCGTGCAGTGCACGGGGGAGTTGTTACATTTGTAAGGACAGGTGTGGTGTTAGGGAACATTGTAATTGACAACATGCCATGAATGCATTCTTTTTTCAAATGGCTATTATTATATTCATTAGTACGCCGCCATGGGTCGCACATGCTACGGTGGTTGTGGCCAGGGCCTAGAGTCTTGGATGCATGGCCGTCGGCCGAAGGCCGAAGGCCTTACTTCCAAGACTGTAGGCCCTGTCCACAACCAACGCTGCATGTGCCACCCATGCATAGACCCGTAGTGTTGCGTTTTGATTGGCAAGTTGTGGGGAGTGCGTGCAACCAAGAACAAAGTGGTAAGTACTAGACTTGGAAAGCAATGCACACCAATCCCATGTAATATCTACAGACATACAGCTAGGAGGGAAGACTCTGGGCAGAGGTGCTGAAGGATAACACACCTATAGAATAACCCCCACTACCACATATCACCTAGGCGGTTGTGGGTAGACCCTGCACTCTTGGGTGCATTGCTAAAGCCCATGCACGCAAGAATGAAGTCATAAGCAGTGGAGTTACAAGTCAATATGGGTGTGGTGGAATGTGCTAGTTGTCTTGATGCCCTAGTGTCTTAACTTCATGGCTGTAGACAATGGTCCGAAAAGTAAATTTATAAGCAGCTAATTCACAAGGACCATGGTTTCCATATGCAGCGATGGTTGAGGATAGGAACTCTTCTCCTTGTACCTTGGTTGTAAGGCGTAGGTGGTAGGTTACTCACCAAAGATGGAAGGGCAGCCTACAGGCACTGCAGCATATTAGTACCATAGATTAGACGTGTAGATTCCCAGTGTAGAAAATGCCTGCCAATATACTTACTCCTTACTTTGTTCAGATTCCACATACTTTTTTTTATTGGCTATCATACTTGGCGGAAGTATCACTTTTTTCCATTTGCACTGCGCACAGTTTCTGTGTTTGCTTTTCTAATCCTTAGTTCTGGGAAAAAAAATCCTTGTTGGATTAAAAAAAACCTTCATTTCATACGATACTAACTACTTCATTTTTTCCTTTCAGTGTTTTCTTTATCTTTCTGATCAATGTTATGTTTGTTGCCTTCCTGCCCATTTATTCTAACTGTGCGTTTGTTCCTACAGATTTGTTATACTCATTCATTTGTGTCGTTGTCATATTCTGTTTCCTTTATCTTTCCCATTAATGTTTTCTTTGTTGCCTTCCTGCCGACTTTAACAACAGTTAGATACCTATAGGCGTATTCTACCTGTGCATTTGTTTCCAACGATCTGTGATAATCATTTATTTGTGTCATTCTTCCATCCTGTTGGGTAGTTAGATACATGTGGGCGTATTCTAACTGTTTGTAGTCTTTCACATACTTTGTTGAGAATTTTGAAGTACGCATTCATTCGTAAATTTTGGCTTCAAGAACATTAAATACGCATTTGTTAGGTTAGCTGGCAACCTGTGGTTTAGAGTAATGGTGCTATCATTACATTCAAACCATCCAGAATTCTTTTTAATGTATGCAGTGAAGTGACCTGCATTGGTTATAGCTCCTGCATGATAGATTATTCCTACTGTTGTAAAGGTTTTCTTTCCAAGTGACACTTGAACGTGTGTGAATCCAGTCAGTTTGCAGTTGTTTTTGGTGCCATCTGCATTATAACATAGAAGCATAAGTATTATGTAGGCACTATGTGATTGTATCAGTAAGGTAGAGCGATTATCTGAATTGCAAATACTACATAATCTGCCATGGTTTGCATTTTGTACAAGTCACTGAATGGAATGCTCTCACTATTTGGTATGGATTTCTTCCTGTATCACTTTGTTACAGAGAGTGCATGTATGTTTCCACATGCACGAAATTTGGAAGATTTCATTTACAGGTATTACTTTTGTTTTCCAATACTAATAGTATGTACATTAGAAATTCTTGTGGATCTTCTTGTGAGTTCATAGTGAATCTCACTATTCCAGCACAGTCGTCCAATTGTTGCCTTACTCCATGAACACTGTATGTGTTATCAGGATTGCTTGTTGCATTTCTATGCAGCGCTAACATTTGCAAACACAATTGGTCTGTGCTGTGCAGGTAAATATTGCCAACAATTGGTGGCAATTGAAATAGAATATTCATTGCTACATTTGCATAGCAACTTACCCCACTTTCATTTGTAAATTTGAATGGGCCAACAAGTTCTGTATCTGAGGGCATTTTTCGTTTTTTCTGTTGCTTCTTTGCCGATGTGCCTGGTTTACATTCCCTAATAGGTTCTTCTATGTTTGAGGCAATTGATGAATTTTTGGCTTCTTCCCTTTTCTTTGCAGAATTTGCTGTTGCATTCTGTTGCATTTCTGTTTCATTTACTTTTCTTTTACCACATTTCACTTTATCTGGAACAGGGTATTGTTTCAGATGAGGGGTGTACAGTAAACGCAATCTATTGTATTCTAGAATGCAAGGAATATCAGCTTTGACTTTACTTGAATCAAAGTTTATTAGCAATAGACCGTCAAGTGTACATAAGCATGATAATGCTACGTAGCTCATGCCTTCCTTAAACACTGTCTTTCCTATATCAATGCTTTTTCTAGGGTAAGACCTTGGGATTTATGAATGGTAACTGCATATGAAAGAGTTAGAGAAAATTGCTCTCTACGTACATACATGTCTTTGAAGAGAAGGAATCGAGCAATTGAGCGCCCTATCCTTTTCACTTCTGAAACTTTATCAAAGCGAATATTTACAAACTGAATGTTGCTATCACGTGAGTATGATTGAAAGCCAACAACTGAGCCCAGTGCTCCATTAACTAGCCCTTGCTCTACATCAAGGTTAAGTTTAAGCATTACTCTACAATTTAATGATAATTTCAATATTTTTTCCAACCCAGCTGTATTGGAGATTGAATGTTCTAAACTATTTAATCTTGTTGTGGCTTGCTCACACATGGGTACCATGTACGTCTAGTTTGTCTGTGGCGCTAATTTCTATTATTGCTTGCATTTCTTTCTTTAACATTGTTTCATTGAATTTGAAACAGCTTGCAAGAGTTGGCATTAAGGCCATACAATTGACATTTTTGTGCGCTATTTGTTCCATAACATCAGTTGCACATGCATTATCGCCATAAAGTGCATGTATATGCCGCTTTTTCAATACAGCTTGTGCTTCTTGCGATCATACACCAACTCTAATACTTTTTAATATGTTGGCATAAGTGAGATCTGCATTTGCTATTAGTGGTTGCCCTAATGGTTCTTGACTTCCTGTTACAGAAGGTTGACTACTGTCAGAAGAGTCTTTATCTAGTTGGGCCTGAATTTCTTCTTCCTGTTGCTGCTCATTGTGTAACATTGTTTTGTACTGCGTAAAGTTCACATCAGTGATAGTGCTTTCATTTGCTTTCATTTGCTTTGAAAGCATCTTCATAACACTCATAATTATTTAGTATGTCTTCCTCTTTTCTCCATGGTTTGAAAAGTTTTAACAGAGACATGTGATATAGTTCTTTCTGTTGAGGAGTTTTTAATGACAATTTCATATGATTAATTAAGCTTTGTTTGTTAAGTTTCATTAAGCTCCCATCACAATAGGTCACTCTATATCTACGTTTGCTTTCATCAGGTTTTACATTATTTTTGTATGCAAAGTTTTGAGCTATGTGGTATAGACACATGCTTTCCAGAGTGGTACTCCTGTTCAGATAGTATGTGTCCAGTAAATTGTTTTTTAGAATGTCTTGGCTGTTGGGATCATTTCTGGCAATTGTTTCTATGTCCGCATATGATTTTAACACTCTTTTTCTAGATTTTGCAGGACCAAGACTGAGCCACACTTTGTTGTCTGATTTTCCATACAAAGAAGTGCATTTTAAACAATCTGCTGCTTCATAGGCCCCACATTCTCTATGAGAGAGCATTTGTATGCCTCTGCTGTACAATTTCTGTGAAAATGTTTTGTCTGATGCTAGTTCATCCCAGAGGTCTTGAAGCTCTGTTTTTCCTGCTTTTGTTAAGTAGGCTGTAACATATCGTGCAACAGCAGTTGAATTGTCTGCAATGTACTGGACATCTATGTTTGCATTTCATAATAGGGCAATGATTGCATTGTAATCATTGATATATTTTGATTCTTCCCTTCTTTTTATGTAATACGTGTTTTTAGGAGATTTACCTTTAACACTATGTCGAACTGAAGACATGAAGTCATTTACTTCACCTGTTTCTGTAACTAGTCTAGGGAAACCAAAGCAGCATTTGGTGTAGTATTTATCTTTGTTTTTGTATTTACGGCGACAATATTTGCCACATTTGTGTCTTTGAAATTGTAAAATCTGCCCATGCAGCTCACTATGTGTCTGTTGTGAAGGTATTTCACATGTGACATATTTTTGGATAAACTGCAAAACAGTGCTATCACTGTGGTGCCCAGATTTTGGTGCACCTTTGATCAATAAGAGCATGTGAATATGTGGTGCTCCTCTCGTTTGATATTCTTTTCTCCAAAAGAAGTGTTGCACTTCTCCAAGGGGAGGAACAGTTTTATTGCAAATAAAGGGTAGCATTGCAATGAAACGATGATGGAAATATGTTGAGGCATTAACTGGATCTAGAGAGCAAAGATCTCCAGGTGTTAATATATCTATGTTGTTTTAGTTGCTGTTTACTATGCGTAGGAACTCATGTAAATCTTCCCATGCATATTCTGCACAACTTAGCGTAACAAACCAAGTTGGTAGTCCAAGGTTTCTGATCATGGAACGCACGTCTCTGTGCCGTCTGAACCAGTATTCCTTTGTACCACGCATGTTTGCAAACAAATTTGTTATACTTGATTGTAAAACCTCATCTTTTTCTTGTACTTTTTGTATTAACTGCGTATCTGACATATTTTGAAAGTGCATTCCAGATTTAAGATTGTGTGCAACTCCATAACATAATGTTGCTAATTCACTTTCATAGAGAAGGTGGAATATGTATTCCACATTTTGTCTGAATCTCGGATCTTGCGAATACATTCGTAATAAGCAGTATTCTAATGCCCCAATCTGAGTGGGTCTATCATCGAATATCCCACCTTTGCCAGTCAGGAATAGCAGTGGAAAAGCACGTGCTTCTATACTTTTTTCCCAAATACTCATTGGTGACCCTTTGGTTTGTCGCATTTGGTAAGTTTCTAGTGCATCATCTATGCTTTCATTGGAATTCAATGGATGAATTGTGTAATGGTCCAAAAGAGTGGATACTGTAGCTGGATCCAGAAGTTCGAATTGTCCAGTTTCTGGTGGCTCTTGAATGTTTTCAGTTGTTTGCCTTAAGCTTTCATCAATATTTATTTCCTTGTAGTACTCATTATTGTCTTTTAGATATTACAATGCTTGTCTAACTTTGTGTAAGCACCAATTGTTGCCAAATTTTGTTGTCCTTTGTTGGTACTCCATTTACCAAGACTATTAAAGAATGCTCTATTGAACGTTCCACTCCTAGAGTGTGTACATTTTCCGTTAGATCTAATGGCAAGTAAACTACTTTGCCACAAATGCCTTTCACCAATTCAGAGGAAGGTAATTTTGCTGTTTTTGGATGAAGGCGTATAATTACTAGAAATGGGTGAACTGTTTGAATTATTATGCTCTCATACAAATTGAGCTGTTGCAGGATTTTTGGTAATGGAAACAATTCCGTGAAGGAGTGTGGTTGTTGTCTAATTTTTCAGTACAGTAACTGCAACATATTAGGCGTTCAGTTATTTCATATTTGTTTTCAGCTAAAAGGTACAAAGCTAATTCAAACTATTTAGAGTCTTCATTGTTTTCTATTTTCTATGCTATGTACACATTTTTTGTGTTTCTTTTGTAAAACGTTCTGCGGCAACACACACACACATGGTTTGGCACTTCATCCGATGACCTTTTAAATTTTACTATTTCTTTTCTGTATGTGTGTAGTAGAAGGTTGCTATGTGCAGAATTGTCACTATTATGTTCTAAAACTGTTGCATTTTCTATGTGGCTCTCACTTCCAAAATACTTTTTCTGGATACGGTCCATTTCTTCTTGTTAGTATTTGGGTGTACCATGCAGAAGAGTGGTATTTAAATTGCCTAATTCTGAAGCTGGACTTTTTGCATAGTTTATTTTATACACTACATTTCTTACATTGGAATGATGTACTGATATTCTTTTGATATCATAGAAGGTACTTTTGCAAATAGGCCCAGAAATGCAGGCTAATGAATGTCCTTTTAGTCATGTGTCTTTCTGCACTGCACAAATATCCATGTTTTGCAGCACTTTCATTTTACTTTTGTCTTTACTTTTACATATTGATTGAGAAACTGACGTAAAGATTTGAAAGTTTTGTTGGGAATGGCACACATTGATGTGAACGGCCATTTGTATACTGGACGGTGTGGTTCTACTGAATCGAGAGGTAATTCTGAGTTTTCAGGAGATAGTTTTGTAAGCAGTTTTCCTTGTTCCATGGTGGTAGTATTGATTTTCTCATACCCTCGTCCACTGCTATGGATGGAAATTGTGTTTGTTTGATTTTGTTTGTATGCTTCTTCATTAAAATATGGCTCTGTGGCTGTTGTGTGACTTCATTCACCACCACAAACATGCAAGAAATTATTTTTGTTCACATTCCGTTTATTGCTGAGTTTCTTTTGTAGTTTGGTACTTAGTTTTGTTAGTGCTTTCATCCTATTTAACACTAATATGAACAACTTCCTTTTGAGAAGGATTGCACTGTCCATGAGAGCTTGCAGGATTAACTTTCTACGGTAGGTTTTAAGGGGTGAGGATGATTTTGGTCCTCTTCTTAGTAGATTCTGAAGGACTCTGTGACGAAACATTTTTGCTAAAATACTTTTTTTCCTATTTTTTACTATGGGTTCTTCTTACACTATCAGGATTATTAGGAACATTGTTAGCTGTACTGGCAGCCATTTTTTTGACAACATTTCTGTGTTTTATGACACTTTTTGATGGAGGAGGTACAGTTTCGGTAGTTGAGACTTCCTTTATTATGTTACCCAACTGCATTAGCTGGTTTGTACCAAGATTCTCTACACACTCTACAACAGGTGGATGCTTACTTTGGGCACCTTTATTTTTCTTTGCTCTAATTCTGCGTTCCTTTCTACGGAGTTGCTTTTTGGTAGGGATTCTTTGGTGTCTGTTGAGAAAAAATATATACTTTGGTCTGTTGTCCAATGTATGTGTGCAGTGTGCATATGTGCATAAGTCTGATGGGGAAGCTCTTTGCCATGGTGTGTCAACGTACAGTGAACTCTAACAATCATTTGGTAAGGCTACTTTACTGTGTGTATACTACTACAATGTACTTCAGATGAGAGTACAAAGTGGCTTACTTGTAACGAGAACCATTATTAATAACCAAAATGCCAAATACTTGCTACAGCAACTTCTTTTCACAAACTAACCTTCTAAGGATTACCTATGTTACTTCAGTACCAAACACACAGGGATTTGTCAGACATTCTGCCTGTTAATCTTTGTTCAATAAATAATATTTGTAGGTAGAATGGTTTACAAATCAATGCTTGCTTTGGTGCCCAAAATAAACAAATAAGCCACGCAGCCTCTCTAACGAGTAGTTACAACATAAAGGTTGTACTGTACTTTCTTTTTTGTACAAGATGACCAGGTTTCTTCAGATATGTCGTCTGCAGTGTAGATGCTGTTGATTCTCAGGAGAGTAGTCTTCACTGCGAATTAAAAAAACAAAATCAATTACTTGTGTGTTTGCAGCAGTGATGATACTGCAGATATTACTTGTGCTTCTTTCGTCAGAGGATTGAACTTTCATATTTCAACCCAGTGCACGTGCACATTTAACTTCACTCTGTGAAGTCTTGGCATAGTCCTTCAAAATAACTAAATCTTTTAAGGGTATGGAAATGCCTTGTTCTTTACAAAGTGTACTATGCATAGGAGAGAGGTTTTAAGCGATAGGGCAAAGATTTTTTTTTTCCTTGTTAATGAAAAGCACGATGTCGAAAAATCGGGAGACCCCCAGATGGAAATGTCAGCACTACAATCGGGAGTGCTTACTATTCTCATACTATCACATTGCAAGTAGCATTACTGTAGGCCGTACAGAGTACAGAACTCCGACATTTTCACATACAAAATTGAGGTCTGCCCTAAATAGGCATGCTTGCAACGTATGTACAGGTTATGCGGAAGACAGAAAGCAGTCGTGCGATTTGTGAATGACAAATCGACAAACTTGAACTTTAAAGGGGGAGCATTGTTATGTGATACCTATGGACATTTAGCAGCATTATTTTGTCTAATTTAAATCATACTTGTGCTCTATACTGATGCATGTGGACATGTATGGAGCTGTACGTAGAAATTCGCAATCCTTGCACAGTAGCTTGTGAAGTAGGTGCTTTGCAATGGTATGCGACTTCCAATCAGAATCATCGACAGTAATTTTGAAGTGCGCAATGTTGATGACAGAGTTAAAATTAGCGATGTTCTATGTGATTGGTGGATGATTGTGCGACCGCTTAGTTGTGTCCAATGAGGGACTCACTTTTGTACTGCTGTAGAAAGGGTGGAAGGACTGGGTAAGAGTTACGTGCCGCACAAAGGCAACGCTTGTCCGCTGGTAGGGCGTGTCACATTCAGGTTTCTACAGCAAATCCTGCATGGAAAGGCGACTGTAGGCATCAGCCAATCAGATGTTCACATTACTCGTTTGTGTGGAAAGACGGTGAGCACACTGAAGATGGCAGAGGTGGAGAGGGTCAGGGTTTTGATGCTTGGAGACATTTTTGTGCAAGGCTTACAACACTATGCTGAGAGTAGGCATGTGGCACACCATTTTGATGTGCGAGGAGTGGAGGTGGTGTGGAGCGCTGACACTGATGCCAATCCTGCGGCAATTCTGCAAGTTTGTAGAGACATGCGTAGAATGACCACTCCTCATGTGGTAATTTTGCACTACGGCGCTTGCCATTTTGGATACCTGACTTCACGTACTTTGTTGGCAGATTTGGCACAGTTGGTTGAAGCACTCATGACCATCTTCCCAACAACAAAAGTAATTTTTTCTGCTTTACTCCTGAGAGTACAATGGAACAACACTTCTGTTTTCTGTCCAGATCAAAGCATCGGGAGGTGTATCATCAATCGCGGCATGTGTGCATTCATGCTACGAGTTGGTATGTTTTTTTGCAGCCACGAAAACATTGCTCCAAGCAATGCGCATTACTTTGAAGGAGATGGTGTTGCGCTATCTTCTTTGGGAAATGCGATGTTCTTTTGGGACGTAAGGCTTGCTTTAGAGAAGGTTCTCTAATGTTTGCAAGAGTAAAACAAGGACAAAAAATACAAAAAAATAATAAAACACCAGATGTCTGTACGGTATCTGGCCAAAAATAAATTAAAAGAAACAGCTCTTTTCAGAGCCTACCTTAAAGGGGAAAAAGGGGAATAGTACTTTACTGTACCGTCATCACGCTCTGATCCTGTACATGTCCGCAAACATGGCGGTAGTTAGCAGCCAGCACATATCACCACCGGGGATACAAGGGTGGAGCTGCATGTAAATGAGAATGAGCGGCGCTAGGGATTGGTCCATAAAGTTCAGTAGGTTTGTTCTGATGGACGTACTTTAATAAGACCGTCTTCTCCCTCACAGGAGACCACACAGCCATGGCTTTCATGCTCGAAAACAGATTATATGGATTTTGGGATTCTCATGGATACATTGGTTGAAGGTGCATGCAGAAAGCTGCAGTTTATCTATTAATTTCTGATTTCCAAATGCGGAAGTGCACTGGCATGGCGTGCATGGCATGAGATGGCTGGACTTGGTACCTCTTTGTGTTACTTTACTGACAGAGCGTCCTCCAGATATACTGATCGTTAATTGTGGAGGAAACAGTTTAGGCCATGTATCTGGAAATTCTTTGCAATTTGCAATGAAGGAAGGACTTGTGAAGCTCATGGACATGTTTCCAAATTGTCAAATACTTTTTTCCCGTATTGCCCAAAGACAAATATGGCTGCGTTCTTCTGCGTTTGGTCCACAAATGGAGAAAGCGAGACGCAATGTGAATAAGGCTGTGTGTGCACTTTTAAGAGATGTTGGCATGTCCTCTTTCCACAAAGAAAACATTTTGTTTTGCAGCACTTTCATTTTCCGCAGAGATGGAGTACACCTCACATATGCTGGCAATCATATTTTTCTTCGCAATGTACAAAATGCATTGTGACCTCTTTTGCAATCACACTAACCTATCTGACAATCCGTTTTCCCCAATCCACTGTTTTTGACCCACACAACACTCCACCGAAAGGCTCTTTTCAGAGCCACCACTTACTCTAAACGTACACTTTATTGCGTTTGCTCTGCATGCACCCTCCCTTTTTTCCTCTACGCCTGTCCTCAAACTTTTTCAGAACTCTGCAGGGGTCTATGGCCGTCACTTCATAGTTCTATTACATATACTGAGAAAGGCGGCTCTGAAAAGAGTCTTTTCTGTAATTTTTGTTGTTTTTACGTTCATTGCTTAACAGCACACGACACACTAGGAGAAGAGGCGAAAGGAGGGTAAGGAAGGGACACCAGCCACGGGGATAAAAAAGGGCAACTGAACAGAGAAAGATTTAGGGTGAGCTTTATTTAGGTAAGGAGCAGATCTTCTGGTGCTCGCTGACTGCAGCCTCAAAAGCACTTTGAAAACTCTAACCCCTGCAGAGTACTGCGTCACAATACTTGCACACTACTAAGGGTCAACAGCATTGCGAATGGCTTGTGAGGCAGCTGGAGGAAGGCGCTCCCCCACAGGAGTGTCTCTTGTGGTTGGAGGATTGGATACCGAGAATGCTGTAGAGGAACGCAAACGACTACGCTCTTCACATGGCACCACCTTGTGAATGTCCGCAGTGTGGAACGAAGTGAGGTGTCACTACATGGTTGTCATACCAAAACTGTACGCTCCAAATCTCCCGCGACTCAACACCACCTCGCACTGGTTACACTTCACCAGGTTTGCACGTGCTTTTGGTACATTCCCATAAACGGAAAACAACCGCCACACCCACGACTCCCGCCGAGTGCTCCTAGTGCGCAGTTCCTCCACTTCATTCTCTTCCTCCTCTTCTTCCTCGATCCCGACATCCTCACCCATATATTTCTCTGCAGGCCCTTGGTGAGGTGGTGGTGGTGGCGCGTTTGGGGGTGGTGCAGAGGCTAATGACCCAACAGCAGCCCTGGAAGCCATACCGATTAGTTACCTTTTGGTCACTACAGCAGCAAAGGCAACACACCTCAATCTGCTATAGCTAGAAGGACAATGAAGATGCGCTCGGGGGTGTGGCCTTTTGTAGGGGTGCAGGGGTGTGCCTCGTGACCGTCTTCATCCCTACAAAGCGGTACACAAATTTTACACAGCAAGTCCTGAGGTGGCCTATTGTTGGGAATGTGTGAAATTACATTTTTACACTCTACAATACTTTGCCTTTTGTTTACCTGGTCATTTGTATTGTTGCGGAAGCACACCAACCGCGGAAATTAGTCCCCACGCTCAGCGTAGGTGAGGTCATATGATGACGTCCTCAACACATCCGCCCCAGTAATTAAAGTCTCCTGGACAGCAAATGCAAAGAATCAAACGTGCACATGCGCACAAGTGTCCTACGGACAGTGTTCGGGTTCTCAAACTACTTCAAAGTGCGACACAAGTGAGACTGACAGTTAGCAACAGGCGCGATGTTCGCAAAACTTACGTTTCTACTGCGCATGTGCACGCATGCTATGTTCACTGTACGGACAGTTCCTGTGTCCTTAGGACAACTCCATTTTGTTTGCCTACGAACTTGCCGCAACCGTGCCTGTTCTACGGAGGCACCATTTTGGCTGCGCCCGATACGGACCGCTATACTGTCCTTCACACACTCCCATTTTCCTCATTTACACCCATTCCGCACATCAGGTGTGTTCTACGAAGATGTATTATCTCGTTTACAAGCGGTACGCCGAGGTAGTATATCCTTTGAACACCCCTTTCTGTTTATGTACGCACAATTTCAACAGATGGTGCAGTCACACATCACATCCGTCTTACTTGACATTACACAGCACCCACATTCCATTCCTTGCAGATAGGTCAAACAGGCGCTCTGTTCGCAAACATTTTATGTCTTTTTAAAAAAAAATCTACACACAAACTCTTTCTCTACAACTACTGTACAAAAACATTTCAAACACACACACATCAATCTGAAGAAATAGCGGCGGAAGCGGACACCGAAACAAATATGGGGGAATTAGGATTCAGCACAGGCTGGTTATGAGGAGAAGATTTGTGAGGGGAAGAAGGGATGGATATTTTGTCAAAACGTCTATTTTCCTGTTCAAGCTTTGGGGATGGTTCACTAGGGAATGGAGAAGCAGGGCAGGTGCAGGTGGGGCAATGATAACGACCTTTTCCTCTCACACAGTCCTTCACAAACTCCCGTAAACTTTGAAAATTGGCATTCAATATGTCCATTTTCTCCTCTATCCTCTTTATCCTGTCTTCTTCTGTCTCGTTTGTTGGCCATTCGTCTTTTTTTTCCTGGTCTGTTCAAAAAAAATAATACATAAGTTGAATGCCTCTAAAACACTGGTCACTATTTTGCATATGCAGAGCAATGTGTATCATTATTGTCGCTGTCTTCAGACATTTCCCCATGCGGGAAATACTCCTCCAGCCACTCCAAAGTACTACCCATTTCTGAGTCAAAACAACAGAAAGAAATTATTATATATGCACCACATACCAAGTACGTAGATTATACTACTTATCTATCAAAATCACATGATTACAGTGTATATTCTGCTCACCAACTTCATTGCCACAATTTCATGCTTATCTTCCACCTTCCAAAAAGCTACACAATTCCCTACAAAAAAAACTTTGTTAAGGAGACGTTATGGTTAAGTTGCCTAACAAAAACCTGTACACTTCACTAAAAAAAAACTTTCCACCTCCCCTTTATGCTTTAAATTAAAACCGAAAACCCCCTGAAATTTGACGGTTATGGTAAACTAAGCCCCAACCCTGCCACCACCCCTGTGCACTGCTAACACTAACACCCAGACCATGTAAGATGTCATCTCAAATGTCAATGGTAACATCAATGACGACATCACTTGTTTAGCCTCTTTCTTTTCCTTCCCTGCCATACATATATATGTACAATCAGTAAAAAAATGTCACTAAAGAAATGTTATACTTCACAGTGCAACCAAAACCACTGCACATTCCCCATTATAGTAAGCTAAGCAACCATAACTCGCACCATCTACGTGCATTGCTAAGATGACATCACAATATCATTGATGGCATCACTGATGACATTTCATGTGAAAATAATATTCCTAAAAAGTCCCTACCTACAAGGGGTTCTTTCTATTATGTTGGTAGCAAGATGTCAGGGGTGATTGTGTCATGTTACACATGTAATAACTAGCTCACAAATCTACACTTAATACACACTTGTGGTACAACAAACGATACATATGACGACCCAATGCATATTACTGAGCGGCACATACAGGGAAACTGAAGTAGGGTAGAAGGAACAAGCAGCATCCCACAGTTTATCTTCCTCTATACAAATTAATTGTGTGTTTGAGGCCTGCTATTGCCCCATGCATGTGCATCATGAGCTTACACCAGACCATAAGGAAAGTACTTTAAGAACACACGACAAGGGTAACATTTTGCTATACAGCACGTTTTCCATTTTCGTATTGCGCTGGTCAGTGAATAAAACCACCTAGCCTACATTTTTCAATGCACCAAAATAAGTGTGGCAAACATGTGATGTCATCAGTGATGTCATCAATGATATCTGTGATGTCAGCTTTGATGTCCTGGGTGTTAGTCTTAGCAATCACCTGCTATTCCTAAACTGGATTTGTCAATTGTCGGCAGCCAAGTATTTTCAATGGGATTTGTTGTGCTATCGTTCAGAGCACAATTAAAAACTTCGATGTTTGGTACTCCCATGAGCTCCATGTCGGTAACGTCTAAGGGCAAAAAACAAACATCTGAGACTTCGGCACTAGCTTGAGTCTCTGATGAGATGCTTGCGAGAACTACTGGTTCTAAATCAAGCAATGATAACAGAGTGTTCATTTTAGCCGGCAATAGAGCGCCAGACCCCACCACCATAGTCTTGCATGCACATTCCATTTCCACAAAGAGTGACGGTGGACTTGGGGCAATTATTAAATCAAGGTATTTTTTGCGTGCGGCAATGGGGAAACCAAGTGTTTGCCTACCTTGTCATGTCCAACAGCCAAAGCTTTTGCAACAGACCAAGGATTTAGCATCTGACAGTGCTGCAGTGTCTTTCGACTGGTCACTGGGCCAGGGCCAGCGTTGTCAGTTATTTTCTCGGATCGGACTGAGGCAGTCTGAGACTCTGCACCTTGATTCTGTGCCATGCTCCACGCGAGAGTTTAGGTTTTGTAGACGAGCTTTCAGCGTTAAAGGGAAAGGACACATTTTCCAACCAAGTCGCTGCATCTCCTCACACCAGGAAATCAGGATAGCAACTGAGGCAGACTGAGACTCTGTACCTTGACTCTGCGCTGCGCTCTGCACAAGAGTTTAGGGTTTGTAGACGAGCTTTCAGCGCTAAAGGGACAGGGCCAATTTTTCAACCAAGTCACTGCAGCTCCTCACACCAGAAAATCAGGGTAGCAACTGAGGCAGACAGAGACTCTGCACCTTGACTTCCCTCTTTCTAACAGAAAAGCATGTACAAAATCATGTACTGCAGTGCTCAAAGACATTGCAGGGTAATGACATGCTCTAAATGCATTGCCTCAATTGATCATATTGAATGGAGTAAAAACCTGTTTATTCCATTCCATGTTACAGAAGTAGCTACATTGGGAAGTGTCTATTTAATCTGGTCAGTATGCCAAGTGAGTGGTGTACTATGTAGTTAGGGCAGAGACAATATTAGAAAGAAAAACGCTGTGTTGAATAGTCGCTCAGACTTTGCCCATGATATAAATACAGTGGCATTTAATAGAGAGAGTTTTAGGGAATAGAACATTAATTTTCTTACTTGTTGCTCTTTTCCATCTTTAAAAATCGATACGTAATAGGAAGCCAGGTAACAGGCTGGCATAAAAATGTTTTAAAAAACAAGAGAATAGCATGGTAATGCATTTCTATATAAAGCACTGTGGCATTGTTAAAACTGTTCATTGACTCAAACTTGTCCCCTCTCAAATGGCTGGGGGTCTCAAAAGAAAATGCCAGTACCCCACGCTGGAATGTCAAAAATCCACCACTCGCAGAAACCTAAAACAATTGAACGGAGCACATGCTACTGCAGGAAACCAGAGTGCAGATACAAAAAACAGCTTGTTAGTTGGGTCTGACCGCCCAACTGACGTGGGGACAAAATCCAGCCTCTCTGCAGCATCAAATCAAAAACACAACAATGTGCTGGCTGCTTCATCTTTGGCCCTCATTCCCTTTTTAAAGTATATGAATCTCTTAATGATCAGGCTGCCATCTTGAAGATCCTAATGCAAAAAATGGACAAAAAATGGACAAAATTGATACTTTCAATGAATTTCTCCAAAAACAGATCAAAAGATAAGCAGACCTGACAGTTCGCTGGCAGCAGCGTCTCGGTGACAGCCTATCTGAAGGCCTGCTTGAAGCCGTTAAATGGTTGAGGCACAATGTCAGATCTTTGGCTAAGTCAAATACGTGTTCCCATGAGGTGCAAGAAGTGAATACCGACATGTCCATCAAAATTAAGTCAAACAGCAAGAAATCCCTTAGAAATTATGCACTCCCAAAAAACTGATGTGATCACTGCAAATATAATAACACAATCAAGAGAATGTGGCAGCTCAACTGGAAAATCAACAATGTCTGTTAAAAAAATTGCCCTTCTGAAGGATGCTGCTATATGTGGGAAAGAACCCTCACTCAGAACCATCCAAAATAAAGCAGCAGCTGAAATTGGCTTAGCCACTGTGATGCTGGGTGGAGATAAGACTGCCATGCAAAATTGCAATCAGGCTGTCTCAGCATCTGTCAGTGCACCACATGCTTCGTTTGGCATATTCACGGGGCTCAAAAATGGTACTGACTAATGTGAAGAAGACTGTCATCGAAAATATCATTGAAACAAGGGTCAAAGACCTGTCAACTTCAAAGCCGATGAAAAGAAACAGGACGAAACATGGCCGTCCTAATGTAAAGACATTTATTATGAACCTGTCCTATCCTTCCAAAATTGGCCTGTTTAACCGCCCAGGCTCAGTGACATTTTTTAATCCAAAACTGGATTTCAACAAAGAAGCAACTGCCACTGGTCTCACAAATTCTGCCAACATGCCCATCGAGTCGTGTCCTGTCTCACACCAAAACAGACAGTTGTGTTACGGCCCTTGGTGGTTCAGGAGAGCTGAATGTTAGAACCCAAAATCCAATCTCTGAGTCAAAACTAAATCCGAAATTGACAACAAATTAACAAAATCAACATTTTCATTATATCTCCAGGGTCCACTCGAATAAAAGTCTCCAATTGATATGCCAAATTTGGAAATTAAGACTCCAAAACATTCAGGCAGACAAGAATGAAGTAAACCTAAATCCCACTAATGTGTTGAAGCTATTTAAATGTGTTCTGTCATTACGAACCATTCACTCTGAAAATATCAGGATCGTGGAATATCCTACTGAAAAGACCTCAGATCAAGTTCCTTTGCATATTGCATCTGCTGCTGTACTCAATAAGATCTTGAAAGCAACTGATGAACTTCTTCCCTATGGCTTTCACCTATTGCTCGAACCACATCAAGACCGCATTAGGGACTTGGCCGAAAAATCTAAATCTGTAGATGATATGACGTCCGAAGATCGAGTTGCAGTGTCGCGAAAATCCTTGACTTGTACACACGCCATGAAACAAAAAAGGGGCTCCTCAGGTCGAAAAACAAAGCAGGCAGTCCACAAGTCTTGGGCAACGACAATATCATCACTAGCTATAATTTGAGGTGCAGGAGCACTCGTGTGTAATCCTGTCTTGGAACACACAAGATTTTGTCCACCTATTTAATGATTTTGGCATGTCTCTGGACATTGAACTTGCAATTGTGTTTACAAGAAACGTGGCTGCGTGAGACACCAACGAAGGATGGCTTCAGCAAGTACTTAAATCCGGCTGAGAAAAATCCAAAAGGTCACCCATACTCAGGACTTTTAACTCTGATAAAAATTAATCATTGGAGTTCAGCCTTGGAGTCCCTCAATCCAAATCCCTTTGTTCAAGGCACAATTATTCAGATTAAAGATCTGGAAAAGTGTAATCGTAAATATCTTTTGCTAATAAACGGATACTGTAATCCTGCAAAGATAAGTACCAGGAAGTTTGTGAACTCGATCATACAACTTATGGACAATGCAATCCTGGCATATAATAATCTATCAATAATATGCTGTAGCGATTTGACCTGCACATGATTTGAACGCGACACAGGACGTCAAATAAATAAGCACCTCCCAGACCATGCAGTAGCTATCAGAGGACAAATCTGGCTAGCTGCAATGGCAACAATGGCAAACAGCAATTGTACCATCTTGAATGGCAATGTGAAAGGGGACCAGCCCCTGAAATCTACCTGGCATTGTGCCCAGAGCCAGAATATACTGGATTACATCTGGGCGTCACGAAAAGTGGTTGAAAAATGTGTCGACATGCAAGTTCTTCCAATGAAAAACAGTGACCACGATCTTCTGTGTCTATGTTGCTTAATGGAATGGATGCTGTTTCTTCAAAGACATAAAGAGTCAGTCACCATAAATACTAGTGGTAATTGATTACGTATCAACAGACTCCAAATACAAAAATTGGGCCATAAGTTCTCTAACCCCGACCATTTTCAGGTCACAGACTACGCGCCTTTGCTGACCGGCTTTACGACGACCCTGGTAGCTTCAAGGATGTCTGATTATGGCCACAAGCATTTGTTCAGTGATGCCATCCAAAGTGCAAAGAAAACCTTAAGGTGGGATCTGAGACAGTTGAAAAAAAACTGCTGAATGAAGAGGCAATTGTTGCCGTCAAATGTAGACGACATCAGTATAGAAATTGGGTCAAATCACATGCCATAATTATTGACCAGAACCAAGCTGAAATAATGATGAAGTTATTGTTGAAGAAAAATACAAGGGATATTTGGCCCATTCCCAATTCAGGTCACACAAACTGCCCTCCCACCATCTCTAATGAAATTGTTGGCACTGTATGGTAGAACTATTTTGCCGCAGTGTACAAGAAGCCATCATCAGAACCCTCAGAGACAATCTGCAACATGGCACCCCCTGGGAAGTGAAGATTGCGCTTTGTGATATTGAAACTGCAATCAAAAGATTGAAAAATTCACGTGCGGCTGGTCCTGACCTAATTACAAATTTGATGTTGAAAAAGCATATAACACAGTGGGCACAATTCATTGAAGTGCTGTTTATCCGACTAGCAACAACCAAACAGATCCTAGAATCATGGCTAAAGGCTGTCATAGTTCCAATATACAAGAAGGGCAATCGGAAGGATCCTGCAAACTATTGCCCGATTGCCCTTCTTGATACTATCGGCAAAATCTTCGGATCCTTTCTGCGGCAGAACTTGGCGGTCTGGGCACATCTTGAAAAGATTGCAGATAATCGCCAAACTGGCTTTGCAGAGAGGGTGGGAATGGATGTAAATCTTCTGATCCTAAATACACCAAAGCTTGAAGCTCTGAAGGCAGAAAGAAAATTACATTTATCTTTTATCGATATGAGACAGGCTTTCGATTGTATCAATCGTGGAAAGCTATGGTTGAAATGATTGCATTGGAAGTGCCCTTCTGATCTGTTAGATACAGTAAAGGCCCTATATATGAACACCTCCATACGAGTAAGATTGACTAACAAGGGCAACCTGTTGGACATAATAAAAAACCGAGAAGGGCGTAAAGTAGGGCTGTCCACTAGCAGCAGAGCTATTCAAGCTGTTCATATCAGATCTTCCTACTCATCTTGCTAAATTACAGTGTTTTTCTCCGAGGATAAACAATGTCCCGATAACATGTATAACCTATGCAGACGATCTGGTCCTGATGGACTGTACCCAGATTGGCCTACAACGTCTGCTAATCAAACTGCACACATATCTGGGAGTCAATGACCTTGAAATAAACACAACAAATACGAAAATCATGACCATTGGGCCGCCAGGCAACAAGAAAGACAAATCGTTCCGATGGGAGATTGCCAGCGAAACCTTCAGTAAAGTGACTTCAATACGGTATTTGGGAATTATGTATAACCACTGAATCGGTGAACATCCTGGGATCCAAGACTTAACAAACCGGATGACAAAGTTTGGCTTACAAGGAGCCAAAATATTTAAAGACTTTGGAAAATTAACCATAGACCCAGTACTGTCCGTTTATTTGCAAAAGGTCATTCCAGCTACTGCATTCGGTGCAGAAGCCAGCTGGAACATCCAAGAGAACAACTGGCACATGCTAGAAGGCCGTTTTTGACGCTGTGTGTTAAAACTGCCTCAGAACATCTCAATGACAACAATAAGATATGAACTGTTGTTTAATTCCCTGCATACCAGAGTAATGTGGAAAACGCTGGCCACAATGCGAAAAATGCACTTGAGTCCACCAATTCCAGCATATCAAATATTTACAACTGCAAATGAAGGTGTGCAGACCGGACTCTTGAAATCTTGAACATCCCAGTTGGATGAAATTGTGTCAGCCGTAGACATAAAGAAATCTGAACTGCTAAAACGCCCACAAATTGCAAAAAAGTAATTTGAAACCTGGTGCTGGATAATAAATTTAGAAAAACAAGCAAAACTCCATTCAGCGCTGTCCTTAGGACCAGGTGGAAACAAGGTAAATGTACCACCTAGATATCTGCAACATTGTCCATCACGACACCATTGTGAACAATTCTTAAGGCTCAGATTGAATTCCTTAAAAACTAAAGAAATGTTGTGGCTAAGAGGAGATAAAGATGTGAAAGACAATCAATGTCACTTCTGCAGGTCTGCAATAGAATCTCTGAAACATCTACTAATCGTCTTCACAGGAACTAGAAACCGGTGTACTCTTCATCTCGGAAAGATTTGCTCCCATTAATGAAGACATGGAAGCATGGTGGCTGCATGCAATCTCAGGCAACAACATAAACCTGTCCTGTTCAGTAGTTGATTATATGGACATGATCATGGCGAATTAACAATATGAAAATCATCTAGATCTGGGGAAAACAACTTAACATAGTCATAGGGCTATATCGTTGAGGCAAAGTCACTTTTTTCCCTTTTCATTCTATTCTTTTTCTCTTCATTTGTTGCTTTTATGAGATCAGCTTCAATGGAAGAAAGTTTGTAACAAAAGTTTAATTCTTTTTCTGTATTAAACTGAAGTTTTACAATAAAAATAAAAAATAAAAAATAAAGAGGGAATAGAGCAAAAGAGGTCTTGCCCCAAATTTTGCTGAGGTTATGTTACATAACTCGTTACATAACTCTTTAAACAAAAGCAAGATAACGTTCACACAAACAGATTTATTGTTTGACATTCATGCAATAATGAACAATTAAAACATGCTTCTCCACTGTTTTTCTTAATATAACATGGATTAGGATAAACTCTGTTTGCTCCATTTGGTACTACACAGACAGCAAAATTGGTGCTAAGTGCATTTTGTGCAATTTTTACCTCTGGTACAACACATGGATAATTGGACACAAGTAAATTTTACTACTCTAAATGACTTTGTAATTTCTCTTAGTACATTCAGGCGGGCTTTGTTCAAAATGTCATATTTTTGACCTTACACACATACAGGAACAGGTATCGTAATTGCTGCAATGCAATTGATCCCACTCCCATTTCTAGGTGCACCTCAGGAGTCACAACAGGGAGGCCCAACATCTTCTCAGAAAGCCTTCAAGACGACCTGTTTTCAGTCATCCCAATGCTCCACTCCTCCACCTGCACCATCTGGGGCAACACCTTAACTTTATAAAGTTCTTTCCATTTCAATATAATGTGGGCAATGAATGAAAGAAAATCTTGAAAAATCATCTACTACAGCCACTTCTAGGCTTGGTGTTATTTAAAAGTGATCACTCCACCAAATATTGTCCGAGAACGTCAGAACCAGATAGTAATACGAGTTAGTTACCACTATCTTTGATCAAATGGCAAACACAGAATTCTGCTTTTGGCAATATTTGCTTCAGGCTATCGTTCTTTAAAATTGGGGATTGTCTTGGTTTTACTTCCTCCTTTAATACAGGACACAACTTAACGGGAGAAGTGAACAGCAAAATCGCATTCTTGCTTAATTCTGAATTATTTGGTCAACATGCACATTGACTGAGATATCCTCAAGCACCAAATTGTTCCATGTCAGTGGGTCTTCCTTAATACCCAGATCTAGCAATGACTTTAAAACTGAAACTCTCTTTAATGATTTAATGATTTGAAAGCCTGCTCGAGATCTATCGAGGTCACATGTGAATGTTGCTTGTGCACTAGTGTTGTCTTTTTGTCAGTATGTTCAGCACAATTCAATGGCGGGCGGTATGCCTCTTGTTTCCCAGGTCTGCTTTATCACTCATTTAAATATTGGAACTGTTTCTGCCCTATTACATGACTCTGGCCTGTTGTTGCTGTTAATCATGGCTAGGGTCACTGCTAGCAAGGCTTCAACTCAACGTTCAATGTGAGAAGCTAAACGTTTCAAGCATAGAACATCTGTCCCTTCTTCCTTACATATTCCTTAAATATTTTTTAGACAGTCCAGGCACAAAATACATTTCTCCTTTATTGACTGATTGCTTCAGAGGAGTATCAGAATGTGTCTTTGGATGATTCTTCGATGATATATTATAAAAGATCTGTGAAAAAGACAATTGATTGTTTAGGTACATTCATGGAATGTTCAACAATAGGTATTGATGCTCATCTATTCACTGCAGCTTTCCAAAAGGCTGTCTACATTTTTCTGTGCACTATTTTTATAACTTATTCCCAGTACATATAGACAAAGTTCCTCTTTTTTGTTTCCTAAATCGTTTGCATTTTCAGATTGGAGTTATTTCCTGTTAAACTCAGCGGGGCCCATTTTCCCAGTTTCCGTAATTTCACTGCAGAGACTTGTTAGGTGTACACTTCGAGGTCCCTGCCAGGAAGCATTCCTAATTTGCACAGCAGAGTGCAAAAGGGGAATGTAAGAAGGCAGCGTACATGCTTGTATGTCACCCGTTTGCACTCCGGTATGCAAATTGAGTAAACGCTGCATGCCATGCACACATGGCACATGACATTTACAATGGATTCCCATGGAGTTCACAGGCTTTTTGATGCTGCAAGAAGCCAACGAGCTATATAGGAATCCCCAGCATTTGCGGCAGAAAATCCATGCCTGCGCAAATACTGTAGTATTTGCTTGGTCAATCAGTCAGAATAACAGCATAGAAAACCTTCAAGTACAAACAAACATACATAACAATTTCCATGAAATAGACAGGGAATACAGAGATATATTGCTGATTATTAAAAATGTGTTGAAAAAGCAAACCTAGGATTTGATATGCCACAGAATGTAAAACTCATTAACCAATATGACAATAAAAAGAATAAAACACAGTGGCCCTCATTACGACCCTGGCGGAAATCGAGGTGCAAAATGCACCATGGAGCACGGCAGAAAGCTGCCGATAGCGCCATGGGGGTTGGCGGATTTACCGCCCCATTCCGACCTTGGCGGGGCGGTAAATCCCCATTCCCCATTTTACCCTTCCCCATTCCCATTTTTGCCCCATAGGGTATAATGGGAGTGGGGAAGGCGTTAATTACGCCACCGTAAAATACGGTGGCGTAATTAACAACAAGGTCCCGTAGCACCATGGATTTCTCCGCCCGGAAAAACCAGGCGGAAAGCGCTCCATGGCGCTACGGGAACTCGTAGTAGGGCGGACGGGTCCGCCGCGAATACCGCTGGCGTAAACCCACTCCGCCAGGGTCGTAATGAGGGCCAGTAAAAAAAGAAAACACTGCCCTAATCCTGAGATATCACCACATGATCACAAGTAGAATTCCAAGACGTGAAGAGAGCATGCTCACAGCCACACATAATTGCAATATGTTCTGCTATTTCGTATTAGGACGGGGGCAACCAGCCTAAGTGTTGACACCTTCATACGTCGTACTCACTGAAGCCACCTGTTTCAGAGCCCTTGATCTTTGTACCCAGACCCTGTGTATGTAACGCTGAGTTATAAAGATGACGTTTGCGTCATGGTCTGTCTGAGGAAGTTCACAGACTCACCTGCAAGGCGGATCCCGGCTGCCCTTAAGACCGGTCTTAATAAGTACATGTTAAATTTAAGGTCACTGTACATATCAGCAGAAAGTCTGTCACAGTCTCACTTGCTGCCCCAAACCCCCTGTATCTTTCGAAGATCTTGTGAAGGATGCTAGGGGCAATATCCCCAGCCTAAAATGGACAAACAGTGATCTTTCATAAACTGGTATGATTATATCGAGGTAATATCCCAATTTAAGTTTCGTCGCTGTTTCCACCAATTGCTCCCTTGATCTTACAGAGGCAGCTTTTTTCAACCTCTTGGGGCCGATCCATCGCCTCTTTGAGGGATTTCTCACAATCCTCTCTCTCTTTTCTTGGAACATACACAGCTATACACAGCAATGCAAATGAGCCTGACAGAAATTAAATTCGTAAAAGCCTTACGCAAGGCTTTTACATGTTTTATATCCATTAAGGCTCCTTTAAAATGAGCCCCCAAGTCACTATTGCTATTCAAATATACATACCAATATTTTTTGATCTAGAGATAGTGGGTTAAGGTATGCCATTTTTTATGTATGAATCTATCCTTATTCAGACAGTCACACGCTGCTGTTAGGGACTCACTTAACAATTAAAATGTGTTGATAGGCTCTTTATAGATCTTGTCATTATGCCATAATGGTGTTGCTTAAGGGCTGTACAATGTTGTAGCAGCCTGCAGTCTCGAGGTAATGGCTGGAGCATAGTGAGATCATTACCAGGTTTAGCACATATTACAGTCCACCCCCGGCCATATGTTAGTCAGCCATATCTCTCATTTAGCCCATTTGTCCATATGTGTTATTCAGCCATATCTTGCCTTTAGACTAATTGTGAAAGGGAGGCATATTTAGCATTTACCCTTATTGGGTAGGGTAGCCTTACCTTGCTTTGTTCCATTTATTAGTCAGCCATATCTCATCTTGCCAAATGGTTAAGGCAGTCATAGTCTGTCGGTATGCAGATGGAACCCATGATGTAGGTAGTGTTGTTTGTACAATATCCAATTTTCTACCCCCACACACTGTACCTTCAAAACTAAGTGGAAGGCACAGGCTCATCTTGCACACCCTCCACTAGCATAGAACACAAACACTTCTGCCATGATAATAAATCTATCATTCATGACAAACAGGAATTGTAGTTTCCCACATAATTCTCTATCTCTTAAAACACAATCCACCCCTGATTAGTACATAGTATGCCTCTGTTCTGTCCATCCACACACTTTTCAGACATGGGTGACTAGCAGGGGCTTGGCCACCCTCACATAACTTTTATGGCAAATTTGCGTACACGCATAATAGCACCTCGCAATTTTCCCAAACCCGGTCTCACGTCCTTGCGAGGGAGCTCAACCAACAGTGTAATGGGACCATAATTACAAGGCGATATGCAAATGATGGATGAATGAAATCACCACCAAAGCCAATCTCCTTACTCCTCTCTGCTCAGCACCCATCAACATGCCTGACCACATGGCTTGCTCTCTACCTGAGCCTGGCCAGCCTGGCTAAGCCTTATTTGGCCAAACGCACACACACATTGTAATCTTACTCTGTGACCTCAAACATTCGGGACTTCGGTCACCGAGGGTGTTCCCAGCACAAGCGCATTGAGACTATAATAATACAATAATACCATTAGCACTTGTTGTGGGGGTTGAAAAGAGAACACTTTAAATAGAAAACTAAAATTGCAATGGCATGCATGACCACATACAGTGCGCTGTGTCCTGTGACTATAGTAATGAGAGTGAGGTGTCTGCTGTTAGCCATGGATTTGAGGTGGACAGCTGCAGGAGGAAGAGAGGAATCCCGACGCCGGCACACACACCAGAAAGCAGGGAAAACACAACAGATGGGAGGAAAGCTTACTTCTAGGTTTTTCAGGGACAGAAAAATGGCACTGGAGGGGTAGCAAGGAGTGAATGTGAAGAATGCAGCCATGCCACAATAGATACACTGAGAGCACTGATTGGCCGTTTAACATTCCAAGTGTGCTAATCTCTGATGAATTTAGAATCCCAGAGCAATCATTTTGCCAAACTGAAGTGTCCTCTTGGGCTGAAAACTCTTCTCCAGCATATATGTCTGAATTTGGAAAAAGCGTCCTTAAGTGACAAAGACAACTAGGAGAGGTTCATAGTTTCTCTCAAAACAAGAGGTCTCTGCAAAGATTTGAAGCCTACTGATAGGCTGTACATAGCTATTGTGTCATTAATTGTTGACTTTTGGCACTAGATGGGAAATGTGCCCTTTTCTGGAATATCTTATAAACCCTGGGGTTTGCCTTATTATGCACTGTATGTGATGCAATGAGGAGGCCATCCCTAGCATAAAGATACTCTTGCACACATTGAAGAGTTTATCAATGTGTCACATATCACCTTACCTCACCTCAACCATCACACTATGGAGATATTAGGGTACAGATTGATCATTATGAAGATACCCCCTGGTTACCCACACCATGAATCCTTAACCACATGGTAGAAGAATATTACAATCTGGTGTTGCAGATTGTAAAACCCTATACTGCAATTAGGTTACTGCCTCAATCACAAGACACAGGTCAATGGATCCCTGAATATGGTGGCCCAAGTGGAGGAGCTAGGGCCCTATAAATGTAAAAGTCTTGAAGTGTTATCGGGAGAAGTAACTGATGAGTGAGTTGTTAAGAAAGTCAGTAGTGGTGATAGAGGTGGTTAATGTGAAATTTAATGTGGTAGTGGGGGGGAGAAAAGAGGGCAGAGAGAGACATCAGGAGGAAATTGGAGAAAATAATAGAAAGGAGGAGCAGGAGGAAGTCGAAAGGAGACATCAGGAGGTTGGAGCAGACATTGGAGAGGATTTGATGGACATTGGAAAGAGACATTAGGAGAAGGAGGAAAATACAAATGAGAGGAGGAAGGGGAGGCTGGATAGAAATATTAGCAGGAGAGATGGCGAAACATCAAAAGGGAAGTTGGGGCAGTGTTCAGGAGGCAGGCAAATAAGTGAATGGGAAGGGTGGAGGTATGAGAATATGGAAAAGTGGTTAGGAGTTACCAGAAGAGGAACCAGAGGATAAAGAGAGGGCAGGACATGCAGGAAAGCTCCCTTTAGGCATGATACCATTGCAACCCATTGAGGAGGGTGGGGAGGATGAGGTCTTCGGAAGGTAGCCAGGACTCAGAGACAGCAAGGTGCAAGGGATCAGATGCTAAGTTCCTAGATAGATTTACATTTCCAGTGACCTAGTGGATGTTCTGGGGTTTTGGCCACCACCAACCAACCCCGACACACCTAAATGCATGACTAATGCATGGGTAAATATGGGGTCTTAAGACCAAAAATAAAGGCCTCCCAAATGTAGGGTGAGAAGCAGAGGATTAAATGCTCCAAACCAAGTAAACAACAAAGATGTGTGATGACATTTTAAAACCCCTGAACTGTGAGTGTTGTCAATTTGCCAGTTTTTATGGCAAACAACAACAGTTTGAGATTCACCACATAACAAGACCCGAATGTTGAAGGATAAGCCCTCCTAAAATTGCTAAAGTTCAGTTGTATTTTTTAAATTGGGACATGCCTGCACATGTCCCTAATACACTTTAAGCTAGGCATACTTTTTTCTGAAATTCTTTCGTTGTGATATGATATGATATGGAATTTATAATGCGCCTCTACACAAGTGTTTCAAGGCGTGACAAGGCCTCGAAGGGGAAACAGTGGGAAGACAGAGACAATGATCCTACAAGGCCTGGTGACATTGAGATTGTGCAAGTGCAGGGGAGAAGGGAAGGGGAGAAGTGCGGCAGGAAAGGGTAGAGACAGTGCAGTACATAGGATAACAATACGATAAATAAAGTGCAGTTACAGATTCAGCCAGGAGACCAGCAGGGGACAGGAGGAGAGAAAGCAGAAGCAATGAGGAAGGCCTTGAGGTGCTTCCGGTACTGGATATGGTTCTCCTCAAGTTTCAGAGAGGCCGGGAGGCTGTTCCAGAGTTGGTCCGAGCAGAAGAAAGAGATCTACAACAACTCATTGCTCGGAGAAGCGACTGACCCTGAGGGAGCTGGAGGGGGATGAGCGAAGAGCTTGAGATGAAAGATATTTAGGAAGAGCGAGTTGAAGGTATTGAGGTCCCAACCCCAGAAGGCCTTGTGGACAGTACAGAGGGTTTTGAACGTAATACTCGCTGCTACTGGGAGCCAGTGCAGAGATTTCAGTCATGGAGAGATACAATCCCTGGGCTTGAGGCCAAGGACAAGTTTTGCAGTCCTGTTTTAGATGAGTTGCATAGGGTGGAGAATAGAGGCAGGCAGATTGAGAAAGAGGCTGTTGCAGTAGTCCAGCCTAGACAGAACCAGAGCTCTGGAGACAGTGAGATTCTGGGGGAGGAGAGGAAAGGAAGAATGCCTCTGAGGAGGTGCAGCTGGTAGTGTGATGTCTTAGAGATGTCAGAGATGTGAGGAGAGAAGAAACGTGTGGAGTCAAAGATGACCCTGAGGTTTTTAGCCTCACAGGTTGGAGCAGGAAGAGGGCCAAGGGAGGTTGGCCAGAGAGTGACAGGAAAGGAGGGAGCCGGTGTGCCGATGAGAAGAATCTCGGTCTTACTGGATTACAAGCAGAGATCATTGGCAGCACACCATTCCTGGATAGCAGACAGACAGTCAGATATGAGAGAAAGAGAAGAAGTGGTGGAAGGGAGCCTGAAAATGAGTTGAGTGTCATCTGCGTAGCACTGAAAGTTGGGGCAGGGAGCGGCAATGTGGTGGGCAAGAAGTGCCAGATATTGGTTGAACAGCCAGGGGGAGAGGTTAGACCCCTGGGGAACACCACAGTTAGAGCTAGAGATAGAGGAGAGGAAGGACCCAAGTTGGACCTGGGAGGGTATATCGGAGAGGAAGGAGGTCAGCCAAGACAGGGCCTGATCGGTGATACCCAGGTTATCATGGAAACGGTTGGGCAGGATGGCATGGTTGACCGTGTCAAAGGCAGAAGAGAGATCAAGTAAGATGAGGACACAGGGGGTGTTGGAGTCGAGGTTGGAGAGCAGGTCTTCACGGCTGTTCAAGAGAGAAGTTTCTGTGCTTCTGGCAGCTCTGAAGCCATATTGATGGTCATGGTGACAACCAACAGATTCAGTGTGAAGGTTAAGCTGGGAGATGGCCAGCTTTTCCGGGAGTTTGCCCAGGAAAGGAGTGATGGAGAACGGATAATAGTTAGCCGCGCTGGAAGGGTCAGCAGGGAGTTTCTTAAGAAGGTGTGCTTCAGGGGGAGGGGAAGTCTCCTGTGGCAAAGGAGTGGTTGCAGAAATCAGCCAGAGCCGGAGCCAGGGTGTCAATGTGCTCCTTGATGGTTTTGGAGGAACAGGGTGAACCTGTTTTGACAAGACTTTCATAGATCGGGCTTGTCTAGAAACCTCGTCTGAGGAGAACAGGGGAAACGTAGAGAAGGAGGAAGGAGAAGTAGCCGCAGAAGGGCCAGAGGAAGAGCAGGGAGTAGAGGGAGGAGGCGGAAAGGAAGAGATAGAGGGCAGGATGTCCTGAGTTTTGGAGATGAAATGAGAAGCCACGGCCTTGCAGAGGGTCTTGGAGGAGACAGGAGAGGTAGAGACTGCAACAGGATTGGCCAGCTCCTTGCAGATTTTAAAGTGTTAGGCTGAGTTGTTAGATGCCGCATAGACGCAGGCTTGAATATGGGCTCTATTCTTGAAGTGGACAGAGAGCCAGTATTGCCTTTGGAGCAGGCGGTAGGCCAGTTTGTCAGAGGATGTACAGGAAGCACGCCTTTTCCTCTCAGCCACCCTGCACTTGTGTTTAAGGTTGATGAGGTCTGAGTCATACCAAGAGTTGCACTTGGCTTTGGGCTTCAAGCTGATCCTCATGACAGGGGCAAGAACATTGAGAGTATCAGATATAGCAGAGTGGAGCATGGAAAGGGCTGTGTCAGGGTGTGAGTCAGCCAAAGGGGGATGGAGGGTGAGAAAGTGGCGGCGAAAGCCTCAACTGACACACGCTTCATGGGTTCGATAACCGAGAAGGTAGCTGGCAGTGCTGGAGTTGGCTTGGCCTGAGGGGTACAGAAGGTGAGATGAGAGGAAAGGAGAATGATCACTCTAGGAGAGAGGAGTGGTGTGAGGGATCAAAAGTGGGGGACTGAAGAGATCAGAACATCCAGAGTGTGCCCTGCGGAGTGAGTCGGGCCAGGGGGGAGAATAGATAATGAGAGAGAGTGGCAGAGGTCAATAAAGAGTGCAGTGGAAGGACAGGAAGCATCTAGGTGGATGTTGAAGTCTCCAAGAAGGAGGAGTTGAGTGGTTGAGACCAGGAGGGAAGAGGAGAGGTGCACCCACTCAGAGAGGAAGGCAGATATCTGACCAGGTGGCCGATAGATGGTAGCCACAGTAAGGGAATGGCCAGGAGAGAGTGAGAGCCTGCAGACGAGGCATTCAAAAGAGGAATAGGCCTGTGTAGGAATGACAGAGGCAGGAGTCCACTCAGGGAAGATCACGGCTACACCCCCTTGAGAACGGTTGGACCTGGGAGCGGAGAGGATCTTGTAGCCATCAGGGAAGAGGGTGTCAAAGCTTGTGATAGAGCTGGCCGTGAACCATGTCTCAGTGAGAACGAGGACATTGATGTCAAGTCCCTCCAGGAGGCGGCAGATGACAAAGGAGTGTTTGACAGCAGTTTAGAGTGGCAATACAGAGAAGGTTGCCATCCTCGAAAGACTTCCGGTGAGGCGTACAAATCATACTTACGCCCTGCAGAGGTGTAGTAGCAGCCCAATGGGGGGCAGAAGAGTAAAGAGGAGAGGGCAAGGTAGCCAAAGATGAGACATCAGGTGGAGGCGAGGAAGCCGTGGAGGGAAGAGAGGGGACAGCAGGACAAGAAAGGACATTGATGAGGCGCGGGAAGCGTCTATCAAAGAGGAGAAGGTTGGCTTGAGGGCCTTGGACCAAGACAGTGCCATTCAAGTAAATGTTAATGTTGACCTTAGATGAGTGGAAGGCGGCCAGGAGAGCCTCCCACTGGGTGCCACCATTAATGGGAGAGGATGAGGTGGTGGAGAGCACCGTGACCATATGTAGAGTCCATACATCTGGCGAGGGAACAACAAAGAGGATGGCAGTGAAAGTTTGCCTGGAGGAGGCACTGGCATAGGTGTCAGCGATAGGGAGGCCTGGGATGAAGACCAGGATCTCCTTTTTAAACTTCTTCCTACCAGATTTAGTGAGGAGAGCAGGATAGTCGATAGAGAAGCAGTTAGAAAAGATGGGAGAGACAGAGATCACCATAGAGTAGGTGGGAAAGAAGAGAAGAGGAAGGGAGTGAGAAAGGGAGGACACTAGCGAATGACACAGGGCAGGGTGCAAGCAGACGAGACAGAGACGAGACAATTTGACAATTGGGCAAGACGACCAGAGCTTACATTTTAAATACTTTCATAATGCAACTTTAAAAACAGGAGAAAACACACCTAAGTTAGAGAGTCCTGAAAAGAGCCTAAGTTTCACAATACAACTTTAAAAATAGGAGACATACACACCTAAGTTTGAGAGTCTGCTATATGGACAGGATTACAGGGTAGGGTGAGGTTCTAAAGCTAACCCGGGTCACTCCTACCTTCCTTAGTAGCTACTGGTTGATGGCTGGCCCCTGGCTTCCCCTGCTGACACCTGCAGACAGTAGCTGGAGCCACCTATGTTGGCGCCGCCCTTTGCCTTGGGGCCCTTAGCCGCAGGGGCTGCTGGGCAGAGGGCTGCCCTGGGAAGGCCAGTAATGACAGGTGGAATGGCCAGTAAGGGGGTTATGGGCAGACTGGGAGGAGGGAGGAAGGGCTGGAGCAATGCAGAAGGGGTCAGGGAGAGGGGACACCGGCTAAATGGGGGACAGGCAACAAGATTTCGAACTATTTCACGCACTCAGTGCAGTCCCGAGGGACAGTCCACTCACCTCACCTTATTGACCCTACTGGGCTTTGTGACAGTATTCCATGATAATAACATTGGCATATCTACAGTTTTTGAAACACAATTAATTCCTAATTCCACCCTAACCACCATCCAGAGCTGTCCACAAATAATTTAAGACTGGAGTTAGATAAATAAATTAACCCAGGCATAGAATATATGGGAAGTGCTTTCTGACAACTGGATATGAATATTTCTTCTAACATCATAATTATGTCAGTGATATTATTATCCATAGAACCATCTTCTAGACCTCACGACTTTCCAGGATCAATGTGACTACAGGTTGTAATTGATGTTGAATCATGTTAAAAGTTTCACTTTCTACACATCAGCAGATGCTTCACCAGCTTATATCTTGAGTTGTGTGAAAAAAAGGGGAATTAAGGACCACAGCCTAGGCAAAGACCCGTTGGGCTGAAACACGTGTTGGCTGTGTTTCTCATTACACTGTGTATGGGCACAGTACCTGCATCATTTATGTTTTGCAAATAAATCAGTTGCAAGTCATCACAGTGTGACAGTGTCTATCTAATTCAGTTATCTTCTGAGTTCAGTAGGGCACTGGCACTCACAAATTCTCTGTTTCCCGCTGCAGACGTGCATGTCACTGTTGTATTGTTGCAGTTTAATGTATTGATTGCTAGTTAATACGCACAGGGGGTTCAGCATCTAGGTCCCAGACTCTGCTTTGAAGTCTAGTCTTTCTTTTACTGGTAACCCATGGACTGGTTTCAATCCTGGTTTGATGTTGTCAATTAGGTTGAGTCTAACCAGCTTTGTAGCAGCTGTGTTCTCAGTTCTTTGCAATTTTTATTCCGTAGCTCATCTGAGTACCACGAATGCACTGCTAAAGTATTACATTCTTGATATGACCAGCCACATGATTGCAAGAGCCCTACAGGGGAAGGTTAATAATGCCATTATCCATCTCATCGAGCGCAAGTGGTAACATCTTAATCTATGTTATTGATTTATGGTGGCAAAGTGAGTTCGCTGTCCATCAGGCTTTCACGATTCTTTACCAGTTATGATGCTTCCACCAAAGTGCACATTTTTTTAAGCCATAGGAGTGTTGTGAGAGGTGAAGCTTTTTGTAGAGCTGCTCATGAATTCTGTTTTGTTTGGGTTTAGTTTCACTTTTTTGTGATGATCTACTAGTTTACTTGAGTTTGCCATTAAGTCAGTTTTGAGTCTATATCGTTAATCGTTATTGCTTGTGAGTTTGCAGATGATTTGGGTATCTTCAGCGTAATTGCAGCGTGCCATCTATGTAAATGTGTATGTTTATGTTGGTAAGCAGGGATGATAGAGTTAATTCCATGCTGCGCTCCACAAGTGATATTGCACATGTTTTATCTCTATGGTGGTACCCAGATGGTGTCTGTTATATCAATAAAGAATGAGGCCATCCATCATATGAGTCCAATCTTGCTCCCTGCAGTCTTTAATTAATGGTGGACACCTGGTTGTGTCAAAATCTGAGGAGATGGCGAGCAGTATATGTGCTTAGGTGATGTTGGCATCTGTGTTGGTCTTTATGTCATCCCAGGAGTTCTGAATCTTTTCCTCTCATGAATCTGTGGACTACTTCACTATAGTCCGGGATATTGTTAGAGTTGTGGTGGTGCAACATATGGTTGTGTATGTAGTTCTCAATAACAATTGTTGGCTATTGTACATTTAAGGTGGGGTGGTAATGTGTGGGGTCTTTCTTATTCCTATTAATTTCATGGAAGGTTTTTGAGTAATGGGTTGACATATGAAATCTTGAAATCACATGGAGCAACTACTTATGCCAGTGATGAGTTCACAAGTTCCTGGTAGAAGAGGACAAAAGTTGTCCTTGCTAAGGTTATCCTTTTAAGCAGGGTTGAGCAATGCTGCATAAGGCAAGAGAGCTATGATCTCAAAATATGGTTTAATCAGTGTGAAGTCAGGGTAGGCTTTGAACAAAAGGCATATGGAAACTGGGGTAAATTCTACAAATAATAAGCAAATAGCTAATGAAAAAAGTGTTCGGTCTATGATAACCCGTAGTGTGGTATTCCAGATGTACCCAGCATCTCACATAAGGTTTTCACTAAATCATACATTATGTAACTTGTTCTTAGCAAGTTTTTCCTGGTATACCCTATCCTGAAAACCAATGTCCAAAGGAGGAGGATAGCAGCAAATTCCAAAACTACTTTTAGCTATGGATTAGCCTCCTGGCCAACCCTATGCATAAACCGAAAATGCCCCACATCTTGGTTCCAAATCTGTTCTCCAAGTGTCTAGCCTACTCTACAAAAGGGGACACAAACACAGTTGTCCTGGGATGGTTGATCACAGTCTTAAACCATTTTCGCTCTTCCTGCTTTCACAATGCAGTTGTAGGCCTCTGGGTTTCCAGCTCTTCTTCCTGAACACTTCCTCTACCCCTTTGGTTTCAAACTTGCATTGCAAGACTTCTCCAGTGCCTTTCTGCACCTTTGAGCCTCTTATACATTTCTGGTTCTCTTCATTACCAGATGGGTCTCTTCCGGACAGCTCTACGCTCAGCATTCATAGGAGGCGTCTCCTTGGCCTTTTGGTTTAGCATTCAAGATAGGCCTCTACAAGACGTCTCATTTCAAGGTTCAGAATTGTGAAATTCCACAGTGTCCCAGGGACGCGGTCAGAGCAGACTATCATAGTGCGTCAACAATGTGTCTTTTTGTTTCATGGATGGATGATTAGTCTTAGACCCATTTGGGCAGAGTTGGAATGCATGATAAGATGTACCTGCAGGATTGTGAAGATGCCTATTTGCGGCCCCCTAATGTGGAGATAAACATAGATTGTGGCATCATAGTCACTAGGGCCTTCACAGGCATACTATCACTGTGCAATTTGCAATTATCACAATGCACCCTAAGGATCAAATGTTGCAGTTATACATCCTACTGACCATCCTGGGAGCAAATACCACAGACAACTGCACCAACCAGTAAAACAGAATGTAAATATCACAGTTGACCCATGTGGGTTGTTGAATAAATAAGGAGTGGATATGTTTTTTCTTTTAATTTCTGAGCCCACAGAAAAACAGTCTCTGTTGGCCAGGAAACATACATTAAGTCAAAATGTATGCTATGATTATTGTGCTTATTCCGTTCAAAACACTCGTTAGATTAGTATGTGCTCATTGCAAATTCTAACTACAAGTCAATGGGCCTCATTATGAGGCTGGCGGCCGCGATATGACCGGTGCAAGTAAGGCACCAGCACCGTTCATACCGGGCCTCCGCATTACGAGTTCTGCTCGCAAGTTCCTGACAGCCCACCAGGTCTTACCTGGCGGGCTTTGCGGCACCCGTGAGCAGAACTCGTAATGCTGCCAGCACCGTTATTAATGGTGCCGGCACATCCATGCTCCCCACCCCCATGGGGCAGAATGGGGATTGGGAGCCCGGCATTACCTCCTTCTGTCAATGGTCAATTACCTGCCCACTCATCACGTAATGGGCCGGTTATTGACCAATCGCGGTAGGCGGTGCCGGATGCGAGCATGGCAGTAGCCGTACCTGCCATACAGGCACGGCTACCGCCATGCTCGTAATGTGGCCCATTATGTTATTGTCCCTTTATATGTTAAAGTGAAATGCTTCATATACTTCTTTAAGTGGACCTCAGTTGACCGTTATAAAAGGGTAATTCACTTTGTAAGGTAACTTGACCATGTGTGTTTTGCTCTACGATGAAAAAGACAGAAAGTAGTGGAATTATCTGGGAAATGTGGTTACAAAAGTGAGGCTGTATTTGAGTTTAAAAAAGACATAATGCTTGAAACAATGGAAGAAGAAAGACATCCATTAAAATAGTTATCATTTCAACATGATGCTCTATAGAAGTTCTATCCCTTAGCTTATACCACACAAGGCTATGTTGAACTATTTGTTTCACAACACCATCTCTACTTCAGATGGCATTATAAACCTTTTTAAACCAATGGGAATTTCAGGGTTGGACTTTATGGGTGTGAATTATTGACATCAATCCAATCAGTGGGTACATCCAAAAGAACATTACTAAATCAAATTACACTGATGTCGGAATATCATGATGCATACAATTATACATTGTCAAAACCCTTTGAGGAGAAAGATCATCTTTTATTGCTGCGATCTGAAAACACAGATGATTTGTTAGAGGAAATGCATGCTAAATGTCCAGGCAGGGGGATGAGGCACTTCCAGAGCACAGGAGATTTCACACACATTACAAGAAGGGGGACAGAGTTTGAGATCCTTGCTAACTATATACCAGGGTTTAGAAGGTTACCTGTTGTCCGGTGATTTGCTACTACGTTTGGGACAGGATGGGTACAGCACCATCTAGAGAGTCCAGGTCAGGGATATTCATCCCTGCTGCTGGCTCCTGTCCAAAATGGTTTAGGATAAGCAATTGAGAACGTAAGCTAAAAAGGACCCTTCTGTGTATTTTCATCCTATAATGCCATAAAAATTAAATATTGGAGGGTGGCATTTCTCCTGTGCAGCTATTAATGAATAAACAAATTCCCCTTGTCGTCTTTACGGATGCAAGAGTCTTTCTGGGTGTGGGAGATACAAGGCACAATGGACTTCATACATTGATAGTGAGTTATTTGACCCTTGGCCTCTTCTAGCCTTAGTTAATTAGTGCCCTGGGTTAAACCCTTTTTCTCGCATTCAGAGTCCTGAATTAAATTGTTGCATTGACACATTTTGGGGTGGATTGGTAAATGTTCTTGATGGGAGTGCCACCTATCAAATGTATTGATTCTCAATCGATGGAGGCTACTTCACAGGAATGCATAATATACCTATCGCTAGAAAAATAAACTGTGATACAGCAAAAACTATACTAAGATTTTCTGTAGAGATACTTCAGAGGGAGACCAATATAAAGTGGCCCAAAGGAATGCATTCAAATATTTGTTTTGGAGCATCTCATACCCTGCACATGTGAAGAAATAGTGTTCAATTGTTTCACTAGGATCTTTACAGCTTGGGCATATATCAACATTTAGTGCATTCCTTGAGTGCAATGGTGAGCCAAAGGGAGGACTCCAAGGCAACATCTAACATACAAAGAACAAGCTAGTGAAGGGCTCCTTAAAGGCATGGTCTAGTAAAAAATGTTATTGTCCCTACGGGTCGGCCATGATTTGAGAAAACTTTCCTATGGACCATACCCGAGTTTTCGTACATTAAACACACGCGAAAACAGGCACCAGGGAGCCGCCATTTTGTGATAATCCTATCACTTGCCGCATCGCCCTGGCTGACCTGCTTCTGCGGCACTAAATCAATTCCCCCGCCCCTGAGCCTGTCATCAGCAGACTCGTACCGCCCATTTCCCAACGCCAAAGCACATCTTGTGTCAACATTCGCTGCGCTTCAGCTAATGACGTGTCGCCATGGAAATGGCAGGACGCCTCTTTCCTCAATAAGTATAAACAGACCGTTTCACAACACACAGCAGCAGATTTTCAATTCCATTCCTCTCTCTGTGTTACTTAGAGTATTTTGTGACTCGTTTCTGTGACCTGGTCAGCTACCTTCGCCGCTTGTAGCCCGTGTGAACACCTGTACCATCTCGGTAAATTATTTTACTTTGTTTACCACACAATGGCTACAATAATGCCCTATATGTACGAGCCCGAGTATACCGAGGAGGAACTACTGGAAAGGGAAGCACGCGAAAACGATGGGGATTCGGATGGCAGTTGGCAGGATGAATCAACAGATGAAGAGCCTGGGCCTAGTCGCATGGATGGCGTCTCCACCTGGTGCACATGCAATCGGTGCGAGCTAATGCCAACCGAGGAGGAGAACTGCTGCTGCCGAGAAAACTCAGGATGCCTGGCCTACATTTTGGAAGGCGAGCCACGACCGCAATGCAACACCAAGCTGCCAGATTTCAGGGCAGCCTGCCTCACACGGGCCGTGTTGAGAATAAGGATGGTGCTTATGCACGAACTTCGCGCAACTGTTCGTCCTCGTAATCCGAGTAACGAGTAAGTATACTCTGCTTGTCATGCCACTCCTATTTCATGTTCTTCTACTATATCCAAAATTACATCTACATATCATTGTAACGCATGTAAGTCGTTCAATAGTGTGCATTGTCTAGATAGCATTTGTCCGTGAAGAATGCCATTAGTTACAAGAATTGTCATTGACAACAAACGTTTATTAAACTTATCTTGGTCATTTAAAAACAGTTTGTTTCATTCCTTTTCACAGGTGGTACAGGCTGGTGGCCTATCGTTCCTTTACATGGTGGCTCCACGGGAGGCTTGGACACCGCGTTCGAAGAGTGATACCCGCCTGTGCTGTTCGTGCCATTAGAGAAACGTTCCCGAGTGACAGCGGTCAGTACAGGGGATTTTCTCTCGCTGTGCTGCAACCTGACCTGTATAATCTTTAAAGTCTTGTATTTTTGTGTCATGAAAATAAGATACAAAATAAAACACCACATATATTTTAACAACGGTTGTTTCGATTTTTTAAATGAATCAATTGTTCTCCATTCAAGGATGGACGTCAGAGATCTGTGCTCCGAATGGGTGAAGGTCTGGTTGCTGTGAAGCAGGGTGGTCACTATCTATCTAAGCTAACATAACATATTCTCGATAATGCATGCACTAAATAACACTTGTTCAAAGTCTTTCAGTAGGTTATGTCTCTATAAAAGTGACACATATATCTATATGAACAATTACCATTGGATTATACAGGCCTTAGGGTCTTGACCACTATAATACACCGGTTGAAGTGTGGGTCTGTGCTCACAAGAATCTCCGGTATGTGGCATTTGTTATTGATAAGCAACGGTATACTATCAAAGGCGGTTCGCGCCAGTGGATGAGCGCTGGCATGGGGGGCTGTCAGGGGCGCGAAAGGCCAAGGTGCCAAACTGCATGTACATTTCAAAAGGTATCCCATGCCAAGGGGCCATTGCTCACATGGCCTCCTCAGACCCCGTGTCTCAGCCAGGCCTCCCCTTGAAGCAGGCCGCCCCCCTGCAATCCACATAAGTGTGTCTCCATTCAGCAGTCTTCCTGTGCCTTATCTGCATGCCCCAGGCCTATCCATCCCACCCCCTCTATCAAAGGCGGTTCGCACCCGGGGATGAGCGCTGGCATGGGGGGCTGTCACGGGCGCGAAAGGCCAAGGTGCCAAACTGCATGTACACTTCAAAAGGTATCCCATGCCAAGGGGCCATTGTTCACTTGTCCTCCTCAGACCCCGTGTCTCCAGCCAGGCCTCCCCTTGAAGCAGGCCGCCCCCCTGCAATCCACATAAGTGTGTCTCCATTCAGCAGTCTTCCTGTGCCTATCTGCACGCCCCAGGCCCATCCATCCCACCCCCTCTATCAAAGGCGGTTCACACCCGGGGATGAGCGCTGGCATGGGGGGCTGTCAGGGGCGCGAAAGGCCAAGGTGCCAAACTGCATGTACACTTCAAAAGGTATCCCACGCCCGGGGGCCGTCGCTCACATGGCCGCCCCTCTCAGACCACGACATACATACATCATTCATTCACAAACACACCCCTGTTTCTAATACTTTATAAACCACTTGATATGTCTCATGAGAACATCTTTGTGCTTTGCAAGTCAACTCCTGAACGTGCTAACTGACAACCACTGAGATCTACGCTAATCTGCTCGTCGTCATGCTATCCGTGAACTTCTGTGACCGCTTAGAGCAAACCCATCAGTGTGCTACCTGTGGCCACCCACCTATTCTCCTGCAACATACTGCTCTGCTTGCTGAATCCAACTGTTTGTTGGTCAAGGTAAGGCCATGTATCCTAGTCATATTTTGCAGATTTTTAAATTTCTATCTATTTGCGAGTAGAGTACACAATAGTGCTATGTTCATTGGTCTCATTGCTATTGACTTGAGTTTCCATTGCTATGCTATCAATAGATCTATTTATTTTCATCTGTTTCTATTGTCATCGAATTGCATCCTTCGGGGGTCCAGTCTATAATGTAAGCATGTTTCCTTCTCGTGCAAGACAGAACATCAAAGGAACGAGTCACATGTTCAGATTTTAGTCACATCATTTATACATTTCTGCAATTTATGCAAATACCAAGCCGCACATAATGAACTGGTATAGTTCCTGCGACCAAAACAAACCTTGCATTGATCATTGGATGATTCATTTACTTTTGTATCAAATCTTTATTCTTGAAGATTGTATAATAATGTCGATATTTACTTTTCAGATTTATCAACAATGCCTGCCTGTTCGATTAACGGTTGCCCTTCGAAGACCCATGCGAAATCTGAAGGCACTACAATGCATGTATTCCCGAAAACTGTTGATCGAATAAGAGAATGGGTCAGACATTGCGGATATCCACTGGATGAGCTGGAAAGTAGAGTCCAACAAGTCTTACAGGACAAGAGGGGTGATCGATACCACATCTGCAGCCGGCACTTTTCCTTGGACATGTACACAACATCTTGGGTAACAAAGAAGAATAAACGGCGAACGACACGGAAATTGCTCGAAAACGCTATTCCCACTCTATTCGTCCACATTCCGCCACCGGTGAGTCAAGTGTCCGGATTTAGCTTTAGGCCTTGTGGTAGTGTGTAGGTAGCTGAATGGATTGATTGATATTGTAGGTGTTCTATCCCTTGTAATAATTTCGATATTGATATGAGTGTATAGTTTTTTGAATAATGACATTTATCAATATATTCTTTTTCGATTTCATAACCCACAAACGCAATGTATATATATGGGAACAGGGAACTGTGCTGTATTGAGCATTTTTCAAGTATTCTGTCGCCTTACATGGCTATTTTTAATATTGCCATTTCATTATCAATCATTAATTTACCTTTACAACTTATTGACTATCCCTTGAATCTGAAGCAAGAACATTCTACATCCTTGACGTGGTCGCAGTTATCAACCACTTCTAGCGCGTATCAGGTAATCTTACTAGGCTAATCCGCTACAGACTTGTTTTATGCATGTCAAGTAATAGTTTTATTCTATTGTGTAATTATTTTACCAAATGTTTGGTTAGTGCTTTCCAATTGATATACACCTTAGTTATCGTCCACTGGTGTTTGTTTTCAGTTATAATTAGTGTTATCCATACTAATGCAAGTCCTGTCTTTCAGGGAGATGCTGAAGCGACCGCCACATCTACAACATTTCTAGATGTTCTTCACCAGCAGGAGGTATGGATACTGACAGCTCCATCGAGCGTCATCATCAGAGCTGGAATTCTTGTCGTTTGATTGTTCTACACAATGTTTCATTCATGGTTAGCTGTTGATATGTACCTGTGCTGTCGACCCCAGGTGTGTGTTATGTTTTCACTATTGTAATCCTCACTAATGCAAGTACTATGTTTCAGGCAGTTGATGGAGCGTCAACCCCTGCACTTGATGCAGAGCCTGACATTCAAGTAATTCCAGGGGAAGTGGAAGCGGGACCATGCGTATACGAATCGGCGCAACAGCTTTCTGAAGTGCGCACTACATTTGCAACATCCATAGATATTCTTCAGCAGCACGAGGTATGGATACTGACAGCTCCATCATGCGTGATCATATAACGTGATTCCATTTGCTATACTTTCTTCCCTATTAACGCAAGTGCTGTGTTTCAGGGAGACGACGAAGCTTCCACTACAATCACAACATCCAATTTAGATGATGCAGATGTAAAGGAATCGGAGAAATAAGTCGATGAAATCTGCATACTTATATTTTCCTTGATTGTTTTAGAAAATGCATCATTTGTGGTTATCTCTTTATATGTACCTGTGCCGTCGACCCCAAGTGTGTGTTATGTTTCCAATATTGAAAACCATACTAATGCAAGTACTGTGTTTCAGGGAGATGCGGATGCCTCCTCTCCAATACAACCATTCATGGCAGTCCATGCAGAGCCAGAGGTATGGATACTGACAGCTCCATCGAAATAGATCATCACTGGTCGAATACTTGTCGTTTGATTGTTGCACACAATGTTTAAATCGTGTTTGGCTATTGAGATGTACCCGTGTGTTCGTCCTCACGTGTGTTTTATGCTAACAATATTTTGATACATAGTAATGAAAGTATTATGTTTCAGGGAGACGATGGAGCCTCATTCCGTGCTGTCTATGCGGATACAGAAAATATAGTCGTTGCAGTGCAAGAGGAAGGGAGGACATGCGGAAACGAATCGGATCTACAGCGTGCAGATGTTGAAGGTCGAGTCAAAAAAGTTGAAAAGAAAAAAAAACAAAAAAAGGTTAGTTACAAACAGTTCATTATTTTAAAAAAATATTTGTGCTGGGGACTATTTTATGTTTTTTCCAATCAATTGGACTACACTTTATCTTGTGTTTAAACTGAACATCCCTTTTCCAATCTCTCCTCCAGTTACCCGTGGGTGTCAGAACTATACATACACAGACAGTGAAGTGAATGAGAGATGTTGCTTGCCAGACCATGTACACTATGGAGGAACTATTAATTGAGGCGAGGCATGTTCAGGCTCGAGATGCTCATGTCCAATGGCCAGAACATGAATTAACTGTGTTTGGAGACTACAGCAAAGTTGCATTGGACCATAGCTACAGTGCGACCGCACCACCACAAGAAGATGTTATTGAATGTATTGAAGATAGCTCTGAAGTAGTTGCAGATCAATTCACACAATCTACACCCGCCAAAAATTTGCCACCCAAAAACCTGTCGACATTGTTGTGTTCTCCCATCAATGTTGAAGTAATAGATGACGAAATGACAGAGAATTAACCAGCCGCAGCATCCATAGACGCATCAGAACTTGATATCAGCAATATTACTTTCCAATGTGTTGAAATCTCCACAACAATCAAATACAATTTTTTCAGCCTGGATAAATCAATGTCATCAAATCCTAATGGATATAAAAAGTGATGTAATCACTTTGATGGAAAACCCAGATGCTGTAAAAAAAAAGTTATGGGAAATCGATTGGATCAGCACCTGCACAGACAGAGCCAAATATTCGCTCATGAAAAACGTTCCCCCAGAAGGAAAAGCCTACAATTCAATCTAAAAATATCTTGAAAAATGTCCGGACAAACAGAAGAGAATCCTGCTTATGAAATTCAGGCTAAATCAATTTAAGACAAAAGAGGTAATTAGACGATGGACCAAATATGAGAAGCTGAACCCGAACTGCAGATTCTGTGACCATTTTGAAGAGAATATTAAACATCTGGTTTTAACTTGTGAAGCTTTCTCCACGAGAAGAATGACACTGTTTAATACAATTGTGGCAAATAAACCTCTTCATACCATGGAAGAATGGTGGGTGGAATGTTTCACAGAGGCTAATAATAAACTAACATACGCCTTGACATTTCTCCTTAAAAACATTGAAGATGACCTAGCCAAATCACATGAAAAAATTGACCTAAATATTGGCTAATAATCTGTGATGTATTTTGCCTAATTCAGTGTTTATTTCTTTTATTACTTTTATTATTTTAATCATTTATATTGTTTATATTCCTTACTCTGTGACATTCTCTGTCTTCTCTTGCCTATTGGTCAATTATGATATTTTTTATATATGAATTATTAAATGTGATGTTATTTTCTTTAAAGGTTTTTTATAAACCAATAAAAAAAATAAAAAAAAATCTCCACAACGTCACAGGCCGAAACAACATTGACACAGGAAGACAGTCTAATGAAAGAGAGCAAATACATTGTATTCGACAGTTGTTTGATGGAAATTATAAGTATGCTGAAATGTGTGCATTCCATTAGAGGGAAAGTATGTGGGAAGCCATTGATTAATGTGACTCGACAAATAAAAGGCAGTAACGTCAAAATAAATGCCGCCTATAGATTAAATCATAGGTTCTCATGGTCTGCACAACCGATGCTGGGGAAACTGCCAGCAGGCAATCTACTGTGTGCAGCTGCATCACTTTTTAGTGGCTCCAGTTTTAGAAAGTTAGAGGCTTTCTTTCAGTTTGTGGGACTCCATTTCATTTCTAAAGCGTTGTACTACATATACCAACGTGATTATCTGTTTCCGGCCATTAGTGATGCTTGGAAAATTGAACAATTGTCTCTAGCAAGTACATTCGAAGGCAAACGATTCAGGCTAGCCGGCGATGGACAGTGCGACAGCCCTGGATTTTCTGCCAAGTACTGCACCTACCACTTTCAGAACATGGATAGTAAGAAAATTGTGAGTTCGGTGGTCGTGCAGGTAACACAATGTACATCGTCTGTGGCCATGGAAAAACTAGGATTTATAAAATCAGTGGAATATCTACAATCAAGGAGAATGCACATCGACCTCATAGCCACGGACAGACACGTTTCAATTGCCAAGACAATGAGAGAGCAGTTCCCACATATTAATCATCAATTTGACGTATGGCATCTTGCTAAATCAATCAGTAAGAAAATCTCGGCTGCAGGAAAAAAACAAGGTTTTGAAAGTATTTTGCAGTGGTCCCATTCTATCACCAACCATCTTTGGTGGAGCTCAAAAACTTGTGAAGGGTCAGTGGAAATACTACTTGAAAAATGGCGGTCACTGATGCACCACTGTACCAACGTTCACCGCTGGTCTGCAAATCAACATTTCCACCAATGTGAACATGGCCTTTTGTCCCCAGAGGAGGCACGGAAGAAGAAGTGGTTCATTCCATCTTCACCGACACACAAAGCCATTGAGAAGATTGTTTTCGACAAAACTCTATCAAGAGATTTGAGAGGACTGACAGAATTCTGTCACACAGGTGATTTGGAGGTGTTCCACAATATGTGCCTAAAGTACAGGCCAAAGCGCTTGCATTTTAGCTTTCGGTGCATGAAACATTGCACTCTACTAGTGGTCTTGGCCCATAACAGCAATGTCGGACGTGAACAATCTAGGACTAGGGGTAAAGTAAGGATGCCTCGCTACACTAAGGTGTTTTCAAAACGAAGTGAGCAATGGGTGATCAAACCAGTCTATGATGAAATGCAGTTCGACTTTGTGAGAGGCCTTATTGTTGCTGTGTTAGAGAAGCACAGATGTGGAATTTTGGACGTTTCTGTGCAGAGCAGTGATCCATTGCCACCGAACATTGCGACTGTGCCATGCCCACCCGAAGCACAGCTGGTTGTGAAGTACAAATCCGGTTTAAATAATTGCAATACGATTGTCTTTTTGTAAATAAATGTTATTGTACAGTGTACTTGTATCCCTAACCCCGACCTTCACCATCATGGGTGGCGAACAAGCTGGGTGTCATCTTTGAATTCTCTATATTCACCTCATATATGTGTATGTATATATTTTTCTCATGTCTCATCTCATGTAAATGTAAATGCTGCGCACTGTTGCGCACTGTTAACGGAGGGGAGGCTTGCGTATTGCAAATAAAACAAACAAACAAACAAACAAACAATAAATCTCACTTTTAACTCGACTCCTGTGGTACTTTATACTTTCCCTGACCTTCCGCCAAAAATTAAATGTCTCAATTTGGACTGCAAAGATCGCAGACAACGGGGACAAAATTGGGGCACTTAGAACGCGCCAAGCGGGTCGTGGCATTTGGGAGAGAAGCCAGTTCGCATTTGCACATTGAGGCGTACTACATAGAGGGATTCTAAACTTCAAGTTCTCACAGATGCCTATACTACGTGATGTTGCAAATAAAGAATGCGAAGGGCAGCGGCTTTGCTTTTCAGCTCTCGCCCAGATGAGGCGCACAAGTCGCACTGGAAGTATAAGGGTCTATTGTTTTTTGACCTTGAGACAGGGACCATGCCGAAAGAACTACATTTGAAGGGGGTGCGCAATAACGTAAGAGACGATAAGGCAGAAAATTCAGAAACTAGACCGAGTTTCATTTTAGTTCAGTATACGAAAAATCGTTGTCAAGAGCACGGTCCGTTTTACAGACTGCATTATGAAGAGACACAATGGAAATTTCAAATATAATGTAAGTAAATCTTTACACGCTTTTATACCGGATGAAGATTTAATGAATGGATGCATGAATAAATGAATGAATGAAGAGCTAGGAAAAGCAAGGAAAACGTGTTCGTAGTGGGCACATGGGCATGCAGGTCCACTGGTCTCACCGATCTCGGTCCTTGGCCCAGCCACTTTTCCCTGCACTGCCTACCTGCACTACGGGACTGTCTCTGTATCCTTCAGCCCCTTCTCCCGGCATTTACCTTGCACTTGCCACCAGCTGGCCCTATTATTTAATTTGTATCCAACTAACCATGTACAGCACTTTAAACCCCCCTCCCCCTTCCCCATGCGCGATCAGAAAGATACCTGGCCTAGTAGGATCGTTGTCTGTCTGCCCTTGTTCCCCACCTGCCTCGTCGCGTCTTGAAACACTTGAGTATAGGCGGGTTACAAATGCCATATCATATATCATATCATTCCTCACGCATGTAGACTAACTGTCGTTTATCATTGTGTGTTGGCCTCGATTTATTTAGTTACTTTTCGCATTGATTTTACAGCCGAACATACTCCATTGAACTATCCTTGCAAGCAAATAGTTTCTGATCGGCTGTAATAAATAAAATGAGTAATATTAATGAAGATCGGCTGGCGAGACTAATTATATATTTTTTTGTTTTCATAACAGGTATTTGCTCCCCTTCTGCTACTGCCATCGGTTTCAGACACCAGCAGATGGCTTTTACAGTAGACACCTGCAGCTTCGTGTGAACAACTGGAGCACACTGACAATTTTATGGGACGATCGCCAAGGGCCCACATGTCCTTACGCTGTACTAGTGGCTAGAAGCAACATATCAACCTTTATGATGGACTAGTGCCTAGTTGATGGAACAGCCTTGCGGTTCACTGTGCTTCCAAAGTGCTTCTTTTAACGAAAAGCAACACCCTGTGTACCATTGCGGATACAGATAAAAGAAAATAAATGGCTTTCGGAGTTCATATGGCAATTGCTGAATATTCTCTAAACATTTAAAGTCAAATAAATGTACTTTACCAAATGTACCGTGTTGCTGTTTGATTTTAAAGTACAGTTTCATATTCCGAATTGTAGCGCGCTGTGTTGTGAGATGGTCTGTGTTGGTTTCCGGGTTCTGTGTGGAGTCGCGTAGAAGACGTCTGGGTGCGTTTGCCTACGCAGCACAGTAACATCACGGAGAGAGGCGGGGAATATGAATGTTTTGATAATGTCAGGCTTAGGGGCGGGGGATATGATTTAGTGCCGCAAAAGCAGGTCAGCCAGGGCGATGGGGGAAATGATAGGATTATCACAAAATGGCAGCTCCCTGGTGCCTGTTTTCGCGTGCGTTTAATGGACGAAAACTCGGGTAAGGTCCATAGGAAAGTTTTCTAAAATCGAGCCACTTAGGCTTAAAAAAACATGGCCGACCCGTAGGGACAATAAACATTTTTACTAGACCATGCCTTTAAATTGAAGCGTTCCTAACATCCAATACATTTCTGAGTAGCCCAATAATCGTGCTTCTAGTGGTATATAAAGAAATAGATGGAGCAAGTCTCATCACACTAAGAGCTTTAACAGCTGTCATGAATTCATGGAATCAGAGATGCTCAAGGTCCTGGGAATAATACAGTTATACAAATAGAACCACCAATCCCTGGTGCTGGTTCCCAGTACAGCTGGTAAAGAGATGGGAGGGAGGTCTATTCTGCAATTCTGATTACATTGTAGATACAATATTCTTCTCACATTCACAAAAATAAAGAAATAGAGTGAGTACCTCTCACCCACGTTTTCAGCAGCTGCTGCAATAAATGCATGGCCTGGTTAAGGGGCCAAGGTCCACAGAACCACATGACCACATGGCAAATGCTGGCAAACATAGCAGCGAGGTGCTTTGAATGCTGACACTGGGATGGGATGAAAACCTGGTCTCGTCAGTGGCTCCGATTATGTTACATTTAAAGTGAGTGAGTCTCTTCCTTAAAATTCAGATGCTTCAATCAATCTGTTGCCCGGAACACCATCATCATGTTGTAGTAAATGTCATGTCCGGTTACTCCCCATCCTGCACCTCGTCCCACGGTTATGTTTTTTTAGTTTGTCTTGGTAGCACTCTTATACCTTTGGGTCGTGTCCCAGTGCTAGATAAATAATAAATAAATGCATACATTAAGCAGCTGCACGCCTTTGGCCAACATTCCCTGCTGACAGGTGCCAGGTACTATGGGGGCGGGATGAGAGGGAGGACTAGCCTGGCATGCAGCTTAGATTGCATTACAGTTAAAACACCCAGGTACTATTCACAAAAATAAAGATGAAGATGGACAGTGGCTCTTTTCATGCCATGGGAAAGTGTCAAAGTCCTAGAACACATGTCATCACACAAATGAGGCTACCAATTCCTGTGACCGGTTGCCAGGAATTCTGGCATAGAGGTGGAAGGGAGGACTGGTCCTGCCTATGTCTCTAATTAATTAAGAATTACATTGTTTAGTTAAAACCACAACCGTATAGAAATAGATGGAGCAAGGACCTCTGCCCGCACAGTTCAGCTGCAGTAATGAATTCACAGTCTGGAAAAGGGGTCAAGGTCCAGTGAGCCATGGAGTCATTTTATGAAGTCTGCCAATCTCTGATAGTGGGGTCCAGTAATTATGGTAGGCTAATGGGAGGGCTGATTGCTCTGGGCAGTGTGTTCAAGACACCAGTTCAGGGCCCACCTGGAAAGGGGGATGTAAAAAACCCAATGTAGACTATTACCAGGACAGGTGTGGCAATCCTGGTGAACTTGATGCTATAGCAAACCAAAAGAGGTGATAGTTGGCAGGTTAAGAATTAATCTTAAACCTCTGGCAATTGCTTTGGGTAACCCTCCAGACCATCGTTCTTTGACTGCCTAACCATTAGAAAAGGGGACATTGGGCTTGGTCTCACCGCAAAAGGGGCAGTCCAGCACAAACTGCTTGGTCACATCCCTTCCACATGGGACCACAAGCATCCCCAAACAGGTTTCAGTCTTGTTTGGCATCTTTGGGTCTCTAGGCACAGCAGGCACAGGCCTCACGTCTGGGCATACCTGTGCCATTCGGGATCACTGCTGCAAAACAAAAGAGCTGATGGATGGATGGCTGCCACAAAGTCCTCCCAATGCGTACATGCACTTCACCTCTCATACCAAGACATGGAGACTAGGTGGGATGCACAACCACTACAGAAGGAAGGACATGACGTGGCCCACCTGTGACCACAACACAGATAATTAAAGATACACAATTCCGCAATATGGTGTCTCTCAAAGCAGATTGCTCATGCAGAGACGGTTTATGCCTGCACCCAAATATCTACTGAATTAGGCAATTATGTGTTCATCTTGTGTCTAGGACCTGATTGCTTCCCCATGGAAAAAGAGGGGGGCTTGAAATAAGGAGTGATTATGTCGGGTCCCTGAGGATAGTCTCTGATGTCCTGATGCTTTGTTTTCCTTCCATTTCACCCATATGCTACTGTGTGACTCCTCAAAGGAGCTGAATACATGAACTCCCTATCACTCTAACCATACTTCTGTGCACACAACTGGAACCTATAATGGGGGTTGGATGTAAGAGATGATTTGTGTAAGGCTCCCACCACAACAACCTATATCCTTGATCTGGCAGCGTCACCAGGTATTTGGAGTTATCCATCTGGAAAGATTACTATACCTCTTGCTGTTGTCACTCCAACAGCTCCTGACCTCTACCCTCTTACCCTGATGTTTGTTTTTTTGGGGACACAGACATAGTGTCACCCCAGCTTAGTTGGAGGACGGGATCTTCTGGTGTGTATCCTCCTGGGATATTCTGTCATCTCCTGGGGCTGGGGTGAGCTTCTCCAATGATTCCTGGAGTCGACCGTAAGCCGCCTGACCAGAAATTAGAAGTGTCAAATTCAACATCACAAAAACAAAGGAATAGATGGAATGATAGCCCTCTCACTAAGTCATAGACGACTCTGCGAATTTGCCATCCTGAGAAAGGGTTCCTACGGGGTCTACATGGAAACTTTCTACTAAACGTTGCCCAATTGTCCAATGTAATGTGTTTTTTGTCTTATTGTACAGCCTACCGAGCAAATTCTACAATCAGTATAATTATATAAACAGCTACAGTCTTAGGGCCTCATTACACGGATGGCAGAGAACCATGGCGCTATTAGCGCCATGGTTCATGCCGGTAAAATACCGGCACCGCCTTGGCGGAAAGGGGAATTACCGCCCCATTCCAAGGTTGGCGGGGCGGTAATTCCCCCTTCCACCATTGCCCTTCCCCATTCCCATTTTTGCCCCATAGGGCATAATGGGAATGGGGAAGGCGTTAATTACGGTACTGCAAATTGCGGTACAGTAATTAGCTCCCTGGGTCCCTTTGCGGGTTGGTTTTTAACGCCTGCAAAAAACAGGCGTTAAATCCCCCAAACCGCAAAGGGACCTCGTAGATCAGGCGTTAAGGATTTTCCTGGTACCAGTATTTTACCGGTACCGGGTAAATCCTTACCGCCATCCGTGTAATGAGGCCCTTAGAGTATGTGCACAAAGTGCTGAATGGCGGAATTAAAGAAAAAACAAACGTTTCCTTGGATGATGTTAAATAGCAGCAATGTTTTGACATGCAGCAGGTCCAGCTCTGGGAACAAGATGGTCAAGTGACTTAGGCTGCAATTCCCTGCTGCCTGGTGGCAGGAATTATGGGAGAGAGGGTTGAGGGAAACTTGGTCTGGTCTGTGGTTATATTATAGTTAAAATGTCCGCTTCACAATTACATGACTAAAACAGAAGCATGAGGCTTCTCTCTCTCAGGGCATCAGCTACTACAATGATGTCACTGGTTGGAAAATGAGCCAGGTTCCTTGGAATCATGCATTAATGTGAATCAGACCACACATAACTCATGGCAAAGGCCAGAAATTATAGGAGATGGTCTGCAGCTTGGATGTGGCTACAGTTACGAATCCCAAATTAAAGTTAGAAAACATGAAGAAATAGATTGTGTGGGTCCTCTCACCAAGGGCTTCCACAATGCAATATGTGCTGTTGTCTTGGACATGAATTTCTTTGGATGATAGGGGGCAGTCTCTGCCTAAAAAGCTGAACAGTGACTTCTCAAAGCAGTGACTTTCTGAAAACCCCCTTTCCCTTGGATTTCTGGTCTAGAGTCAGCCCTTCTATTTCCCAGCAAGTTAAGAACTATGGGTTCACATTTGATGTTTGGCTCTCTTGTATTCCCTAGATTAACACTGCAGTCAAAACCATCAACTTCTAGCATTCGAACAACTTCTAGTATTCAAAGAACTTAGCAATCGATACTGTGGAAAATACTCCAACGTTTGCAATCCAAAGATGAGGAACAAATAAATAGTGTTCTGTTGATGACGGCCTTGAATATTGTGGAAGATTCTTCTCCTGGCCCCCCAAGAAACGTATAAACTGAAAGCGGCGAGGCCAGAACCAGGTGGCCAGAATATGCTTAAACCTATGGAAACAGGACCATGGGCATCCACCTATGAGAGCACTTCTTTGGCTGCTAGTGGGATCCTGGGTTAGGCTCAAGATTCCCTGCACCACGGATGAAGTCTAGTGCTTTAAGGCCATATCCAGTAACGCGAAGTTCAACCACCTCTGGCTGGTGGCAGGTCATTTAAGAGAGTGCAGGGACATAGACTGTGGAATGCACCCAGGCCTAGCTTTTGGGTAGAAACCAATCAAATGCAGTTATGGAAACGATTACAAGCTAAATTCTTCAAACACGCTGTTCTTTTGAGAACCAGACTAGAAGTGGCCAACTATGAAGAATACTGGATAGCGGAATGTCACCTTGCATACAGTCGAACTGCAATGAACCCTTTGATACCATTGTTTTGGGGTTCTTCTTCTGTCTAGCAATCTGGAGTAACTGTTAAGGGATGTTTACCATCGTAAAACATTTAAATACATAAATATTGAAAAATATTACGACTCCACAACCTTCTATTTTCCATGTTCTTCCATTTATAAAGCCCCACTTACCTCCTTGGGAATCTTGGGGATCACAACTGAATAAACAAAATATTCAAGAGGACAATACAGTCTTTAATTTTCGATAACCAATTAAAATGTTCAGCTGTTACATTACCTGAAAGGGTAGAGAAGCCTAAAGCTGGAAAAAGACTGATCCCCCTTCTCTAACATGACGAAAGTTTATAATGTTGAACAGGCATATCTGGGGAATACAGGCTATGGGGGGACAGTATTTTAAAAGTGTATCCGTAATGAATCTAGGTCCTGTGTGATGGAGAATGTGGTGTGACCAACAGAAGGGTTTGAACTCCCTGGGGTTCATTTTCCAAACCCGCAAATCCTTGAAGTAAAGTGTAAAAGCAATGCTTATACACGTTACGATAATGATAAGGGGTACTCTTGGTCCATTTGAAGGTGGAGTGAGGACATGGAACTGGATATACCTTTCTGTGCTGCTCTCCTGCTCCACCTTCAAAGGGCACCATGATGTTCTGCCGGCGTGCATTTTCACTCTGGTGGAAAACAAAAGGATTCCCACTGACTTTTCCACCTGGTAAAGGGAATTGGATTCCACAGGACGCGTTGACAGGATCATTTACATTTGTTTCCAAAACAAACTGGAAAAACGAAAAGTAAAGCCGTTTTTGCCTGTTTTACTCTTCAGATTTACACTCAGTTTTGAAAATGACCAAAATTGCACATGTGGGGCCGTTTGCTGGTGAATACAAATGTAAACTGTACTCTTTTGTGCAATTTAGGAGTGAAGCAAAAAGACCCACCATGAATTTGGAAACAGGTATCCTGTGCATACACCTCAAAGCAGGGGACACAAGATCCCAAGATGAAAGTGAGGACATGCACTGAACTGCTGCACCCTGAATGCATTAGAATTAAGCAGTTTGTTCTTTTGGTAACCCCAAATACCACATTACAGTAGTTTAATGTATAAGTTACAAAGCATGCATTAGCACAATGTCCTGTTCCATTAGAATCCAGTGTCTGCATCTTTGGCTCTCCAGATGTTTTGGACCACAGCTCCCATCAGACCCGGTCAGCTTAGTCAATGATGAGGGATCATGGGAGTTGTAGTCCAAAACATCTGGGGATCCACAGTTTGCAGACCCCTTCTTCGGCTTCACTCTTTCCAACAACGAATGGTTAGATGTTGGAAAGAGTGAAGAAGAAACAAGTAGGACTTAATAATTCACCCTGGGAATTTAAGCTGTTTAACAGGAATAGGGAAGGGACTAAAGTGTTCCAGCCAATACGACAGATTTTGACTATTGTCTGGATCGTTAAGAACGAATTCACTTTAATCGATTTTCAAGTGTCCATTTAATCAATTCTTATTACTTGATAAACACGTCATTACCGTTGGCATACATGTGAAATGCTAAGCCAAAGGATCAACAAAGATTAGCTAATGGGGCCAAATAAAGATTATGGAAAACAGCGGAAAGAATTGAGCTCAGGGGAATTTCACAGATTAAATGATATCATCTGGATTCGAAGGGTGGCAGGGCAACTGACAGGGAAACAGCAATGCAAAAAGATTGAATCCACTCCAGTGCCTCTGTCGTATTCATAGTCTATGGATTCTACCCAGGAGGTTGGAATGGCTGACATTCAAACCACTCTACCTTATATCAGCATGCAGTCTCCATCATGGTGATCGCCACTCGCACACTTGAGATCCTCAGGCTCTCCACTTGGCAGATCCTATATCAATTGGCTATTGTATTAAAATGAAGTGGCTGCCATCAGAGCCCAGATTCTACCTTACCTCACAAATAGAGTGCATTATTTTAATTCAGATACCATACAATCGACTGCCTAGCATAATGTGTGTTTTTATTTAAAAGGATCTATTATTTGACAAAAAATGATACACTTATAGAAATGATCATATTTTCAGTAACATCCAGACCTACCTTAGCCATGCAGTCCAATCATCCATAGCCTACCTACGCTCTTACCAGGGAAATGTTACCCGTGCTCTACAAACTTACAATTTCCCATCTGTGAACAGTGCCTACCAGTCTCTGAATAGTTCTAAACATCGGAGGAGCCTTGGCAGGATGGATCAGCGTTGGTAGATGGGGCCCCCCGGCTGACCAGGTGTATAGTCAGTCTTTAATTTCCACTGTAAGGGTAAAGAAACAGAACTCTCCAATCAGAAGGCAATGTGCTCTGTCATGTTGGACTGGAGCACTTGTGATGTTGGCTGATCCAAAGCAAATTGCTGACGATTTACTGTGTTCACGTTGTAATAAATGGGGTTTTAAACAAGATAATCTGAAGATTTAGGTTGGCGCTTGGGTTTCCCTCTAGAATTTGCATAAATAGTCCCACTCTACAATGTGCAAGCCTCATCGAAAGAAGATTCTGAGCTCTCATACTCGGATGAACTGTTCCCCATTAAATGATGTCATTATTTTGACAGAGCTAGAGCAGAGAGCTTTCTAACCAATCTCTATCCCCAGTCCAGTCTTTGGATTGCTATTTGTTTGTTTGTTTATTTGTATTTATATAGCGCACATCTGCCCTGGGGCATCGTGGCGCTGAACGTAGTCTTACTTGTTACAGGCATACATAGTGTATATATAGATACATGCAGATGATATAAGCAATTTTAATACAGTAGTGATTGTTTACATACAGTTGTGGTAGAGCAGTTGGATAAGTGGGGCGGGGGAGGAGGGGTTAGTTAAACAGCGTGGTTTTAAGTAATCTGCGGAAGGCATGGTATGAGTTTTCGTTCCTTAGAGCGGTGGGGAGTGCGTTCCAGTTTTTGGGTGCTAAGTGTTGAAAGCTGGACCCTCCGGCTTTGCTTCTTTTGAAGGTGGGTACATAGGTTTGGTTGGTCATGTGAGACCTGGTGGGTCTAGTGGATGTATTGAGGGTGATTCTTTCAGAGAGATAGGGCGGGGCCTTGGCGGAGAGGCATTTGTGTGTGATGGCCATGGATTTGAATAGTATGCGTTCTTTTACTGGAAGCCAGTGGGCTTCTTTTCTGGCTTGGGAGATGTGCTCCCTTTTAGGGATGCTTAGGGCTGCTCTTAGCGCGTTGTTTTGTGTGACTTGCATTTTGTTTAGGTTTTTTGCCGACGTGCCCAAGAAGAGGGCATTGCAGTAGTCCAGTTTGGTGCCTACTGTGGCTCTGGCTACGGCCAAGCAGTTTTTTGTGGATAGGAAGGGTTTAACGGCGTTAATTATCTTGGTGGTAAGTGCAGCAGAGGAAGCTATGGCATTTACTTGTCGTGTCATAGAGAGAGTGGAGTCAAGGTATACTCCTAGCGTTTTTACTGCGGTGGAGACTGTGATGGTGGAGTTGTCTATGTTAAAGGATTTGTACCGCAGTGGGAGTTTGTTTAGTGTTTCTTTGGTGCCAACTAGTAGGATCTCTGTTTTGTCTCCGTTCAGGCAGAGGCCGTTGGCTGCCATCCAGGTTTGAATGGCTGTATAGATTTTGGTTAATGTTACTGCATCTTGTTCATAAACCCCAGTAAGTGGGAGCAGGACCTGAGTGTCGTCAGCATAGTTGGTGTAGGCTATGTGACGACGGTCCAAATCATTGAACAGAGGGAGGGTGAAGATGTTGTATAAGGTGGGGGCAGTGCAGGACCCTTGTGGGACGCCGCAATGGATAGTGGTGGGGGTAGCGCTCGCGGAGTCAGAGAAGACTTTCATAAGTCGACCCTCGAGGAATGATTTGACCCAGGAGATGGCTTCAGGCGAAAAGTGTGCTTCATTTTTGAGTTGCGTGCCTAGAATGTTGTGATTGACCAGGTCAAAGGCGGCAGATAGGTCTAACAGGAGCAGGAGTGCTGGTTTGCCTTTGTCCATGATGTCATTTAGTTGGATTTTAAGATCTAATAGGGCCGATTCGGTCCCATGTCCCGGGCGGAAACCCGATTGTCTTTTTCCTAGGATGCGATTTACTTCCAGGTGTTGCTGTATTTGTGTGTAGGCAACTTTGTCGAGGATCTTAAGCAGGAAGGGGACGGTTGTGATAGGTCTATAGTTGTTAGCGTTTTCGGGATCTAGAGTACCCAGGCTTCTTTTAGGCTGGTTGGGACAGTGTTGGAGTTGAAGGATGCATTGATGAAGGTTTTAAGGAATGGCGCCAATGTTTCTACGCAGTCTTTGACTAGTTTGGCGGAGCAGGCGTCGCCTTTACAGTTGGAGGGTTTGATTCTGTTAACGATATCTACTACCTCTTTTTCTGAGACTTCTCTAAATTCGAAGGGTGTAATGAGATTAGTCTTTTTGTTCTCAGTCACTGTTTCAGTAGGGGAGGCTGATAGAATGTGCTGAGTGAGATTTTTGTGATGGTCTAGGATTTTTGCTTGGAGGAGTTCAATTTTATTCAAGAGGGCGGATTGTATGGTGTTACACCAGGCTTGGTCCTTGATAATCTCTTGAGGCTTAGTGGCAGGTGTGGAAAGTTCCTTGAAGATGGAGAAGAGCTCTTTGGATTCTGAGGTGGCGTTGGAGATTCTTTCATTGTAGGACGTGGATTTGGCTGCTATGATACTTTTTTTGTATTGGGTGGCCAGTGATTTGTAGGAGGCTAGTGAGGATGCGTTTGGTGCATTTTGCCATAAGTTTAGGGCTTTGCGTTTTTTGGTTCGTAGTTCTTTTAGTTCTGCTGAGAACCAGGTATTAGCGTGTTTGGTGTTTTTGGATTTTTTCTTTTGTAGGGGGGCGATGATATCTATGGCAGTGCTGATGGTGGTTTTGTAGATATCCGCCAGTGCAGCTGGGTCTAGTGTGGCAGGGAGGTTAGTGAGGGGTTCAAGGTAGGGGGAGATATTTTCTTTTGTGAGGTTCTTGGCACTCCTGGCTAAGGCTGGAGGTACTGGCTTGAATTTTTTTAGCGAGTTGTTAGGTGTAGGGATGAGGAAGTGAATGAGAAAGTGGTCGGACCATGGGGTGGGTGTGATGGAGCTGATGTCAATGCCACAATTGTGGTCAGCTATCCAATCAAGAGTACGTCCTTTGTTGTGGGTAGGCTGGAGTACATTTTGTTCAAAGCCCATTTCTTGGAGAGCTTGTGTAAGTGTAGTGGAGGGTCTATCTTTCTGGTCGTGGAGTCCCAGGTTGAGGTCTCCTAAAAGGATAGTTTTGGTAGTAGTTTTAAGGTTTTCCCCTATTAGATGTGAGAGGTTGTCCTGAAAGTCCAGTATTGGGCCTGGCGGGCGATATACTAGATTAAAGGTGATGGTTGTATTAGGAGAAAGTGCGATTTTGGCCGATAGAGAGTCTACGTTCTCCCCTAGTTTGGAGGAAAGTTGTCTTATTTCTAGGTGATCTTTGACTATAAGGGCTACTCCTCCACCTGTGGACAGTGTTCTGTCCTGTCTAAGGATGGAGTATCCTGATGGGATAGCTAGGGAGAGGGCGGGGCCAGCAGCGTTGTGTAGCCAGGTTTCGGTGATGGCAAGTATGTCAAGGTCGAGGTTGGTTAAAAGGTCATGAATTTCGTGCGCAGGGAGGGATCTGGCATTAATTAATGCACATTGTAGGTCTGGGCGTGGTAGTACGGTAGGGCTGGAGTTCTGCCCTTTGGCTGCCTTCTTGGTGGTGGTCGGTTTGTGGTGTTCCGAAGTTGGCTTGTTTTCAAATTTAGCTAGTGGGGTTTGCAGTGAGGATCTGGAGCGGAGGCCTAGTAATAGATTCCTAGCGTTGGTAGCTCTGGGGTGAGTTAGGGGTGTGCTTTGTTTGTGATCTGTGGGTTTGGTGAAGAAGGAAGGAAGGAAGGGTGTAGGGGGGATGAGTGCGGAGGGTGGGGGTGTGTTGTTGGTCATGATGGATGGGCACAGGGCAACACAGTGGCTAGGTATAGGCAACACAGTGGCTAGGTATAGGCAACACAGTGGCTAGGTATAGGCAACACAGTGGCTAGGTATAGGCAACACAGTGGGTGGGTATAGGTAGAGGTGGCTAGGTGTGGGCAACAGGGCTACATAGGGGTAAGTTGCCACGAGGTGATGTACAGAATTAAGTAAGCCGGAATATTAATGCAGATACTTTTCACATTGAGTGAGGAACATCATAAAGGTGAGCGTGTCGAGCGCGTGATCATGTATCAGATGCAGTAGTTCGATCAGACGTATATGCACGTTGGTGGTCAAATGTGGTATGGCTGCAGGAGTACAGGTTGTACAGGCGGTGGAGAAGCGCTATTGTTACAAGCAGTAGTGTACCTGGTTAGTGGTCGATCGGTGGGGCTCCATATCTGCCGGTAGCAATGCAGGGTTTCTGGCCGACGGCCGGAGAGGCAAGGACAGGCTGGGACAGGAGCGAGAGCCTTAGTGCAATGCCAGCTACGCCTCCCGGCTTGGATTGGCTATGGAAGTAATGCTGGTCAGCCAGTCAGGAAGGGCGGCAGCCTGACGATGCCGAATTCAGGAAGTGGGTCGGCTGCAGGTGTTGGCGGCGGCCATCTTGGAATGGCGACGTCGGTGCTGCGAGTACGAGGTTCGAATTAGGGGGACACGGCAGCGCTGAGCAGCAGGCGTTGTGGCGCATGCAGTGCTGACCTTGCGGTGAGAGGCACAGCCAGATCAAAGTGAAGCTTTGCTTTTAAAGATGATGTCGAGGTGCTGGCAAAGGAGGTTAGCCCACGGGCTTACCTCTGGGAGGAGGGGGAAGCTCCTGCTCCTCACCCATGAAGTGGGCACTGCTCCGGCAGTGTTTAAGGGGCTCCTGCTCCCTTGGTGCATCACAGGCTGGGACGGTGTCCTGTTGCCCACCTGCCTCATAGGAATCCCACATGCATGGAGACTTCATGACTACCTGGTAGCGGCATTGTCACTGAGGCAAAATAATGGGTTATATCTCATCCTACAATTCTTACCTGATTGCACCGCCTTTCTCACGAATTTTTCTTGGGGGACAATTACCTTATGGCGCGTAAGTGATGAGTTCCGTTGGCTTGATGCATCTTTGATTCTCCTGTTATAATGTACTGGCAATTGTCGACTATACTGTATCTCCTGCTTCACACGTTTGCCAAGCAAAGGAGACTGAGACCTTTATTCAAAGGTGCAGTGTCACGTGTCTAGCTAATGCATTGAGTACTGCTATTATTACTGATTCCATATACAAATAGACTGATATCGGAAGTCAGGAACAGGCTTTTTGTGCACATGGGCATAACTATATATCTAGGCACAACATTATTCCTCCATTTGAAAACTCGTATGTCCAGCCACTGAGTCATCTTCCTAGCACAGTCTCATGTCTTGGGAGGAAAGCTCAAGGCCAACGTGCTCGTCTTGGAAGCAAGATGACGCGGAGCAGCACAGGTTCGATCCCAAGGTCTGCACTTAGAAACCTCTGGGTATTAAGCGCATTATAAATATCATATCACATCATGTGGCAAGCTACAGACTAATGTGCCCGCTTCTATGCCTGGGTAAACGCGGCATATGTAGTCTTTCATGTCAATCTAGAGTCTCACTTGTTCTGTCTGCACATTATCTTATGATTCTGTACCTGAGCATGGGAGTTTGTTTCTGGACATATAAGGCTGTTCATGGACAACGTATCAGACTGTACACAGGCAAATTCCCCACAACACTTTCCGATTGCGTGGAATGGTCAATGGCGTAAGGTTGTCCCTGCCAGCTTCAACTGTCAGGGGTAACCTACAGAATCATATGATAATCGCATGATTTCATGCACGTGACCAGAGACTATGATGGTGGTGATGGGTGTGCACATGGCATTAATGGCTGCACTGTTCGCATAATGGTTGCACCCTAGTCAGTGTAAGGTTGGCAACTAACATATCAATGTTTTTGCTTAAGAAGCCTTGTTGTTATTGTATTAGTCCTTCTTTTCTTTTTCAGATTTCTTTTTACTTCATTGACATCACTTCCGGCCCTATGATCGAGTCATGTGCACCATGATCAAAGCCCATGCGATGTCACGTCCTGCGATGTTGTTTGGCGGGAGGCAAAGGGCTTGCGATTGATGTACGTTGTTACACTTTTGTTGGGTTCACATCAATAATCAGAGATTCTTCACCTTTATATATATATAACACGAAAACGCATCAGGCATAATGATCGGTTCTCAATCTGTGGAGTCTTGGTTTGTTTCTATATGTCTAGCCACCCAGTTATATACATTCTACAAAACGCAACTCGTCCCGTTTGCAACAAATCATTTTCTAACGCATTCCTTAGACATATTTTACATATGAGGCAGCAAACTTTCACACTGAATACATCAGAACACCTCGTTCAATTGAGGCCCTTAATGTGACAGTAATGCTCCATTAGCAGAAGCTATTAGCTCTTGTACACTTTCCATGTTTTTATAATTGTCTCATATTTATTTTATTGAGGAGAATAAGCCTTCCACCTGCAAAGACCGGCTTGTTTTAATTTGCAAAGTGCTCCAGACTTCGGCTGCACGAGTGAAGAGCACTTAACTCTCGCAAATAAGGGTTTTCAGCGCGAGATAGGATGAAAAATTACCTGCCTTTGAAATAAAGCCAAAAAAGTCAGCGTCTCCTCACTCAGGCACGGGCCCCGAGCAGTCGGAGCAGAGAGGGCAGAGCGCAGGCAAAGCTATTGATTATCCCACCGCTGATTCTAATCATTTTTCGCACCCATATTTCAAGCGAATAGGGACTCATTTTAAATTGACGGAAATCCGTCCCTTTTAAGACTTATGGAAAACTATTTTTTATTATTATTGCAACAGATAACCAGGCAATACGTTTTAGGATAATGTATTCAGCAGGAAGGAGTCATGAATAAGTTAGGTATGTAATGTATTTTTTTGGGGGGGTGGGGCGGTGGAGGATGCCACGTTTATGAATTCGAGAGAGCAAAATGTATGCATTAATTAAAAGTGCTTAACCCACATAAAGTCTTTAATGCAAGCCATAAAATTAATTGTATTACAGAAATGGCAATGCACTTAACAACCAATGACCTTCTCCTGCTACAGTTATGCCTTTTTTCATTAAAATGAAACATCTTCTGACACAGCCAGATACCAAAGATGAAAAAGGGGGCCGAAACTGCTCGCAAAATGCAACAGATGTCTGTTAAAAATAGCCCGGAAGTCGGCCTTTCCACATTTATAACCGTGTCATTTTGGAAAGTTTAAACAGCAATTAGATAGATGGGGAACCACTAATATATTGTCACTTTTCAACTCGGATGGATTTAACTGCTGAGCAGGCCTACCTGCTTCAGTAATTTACAGCTCTTGCTCGGTCTTCTGTGCACGCGCTTGCATTTGAGATGCATTCATCATTTGGGCAGGTTACAGAGCGCATTTTCAGACACTGGTGCCGGCCATATTTCTCCTGTCAGCTGCGGCACTACAACTGTTTGGCGCCATTTTGCGTAAAGCGCTGATTAGGAAAATGTTTATTCACGTTGCTTATTTTACGGGAGGTTGTGCTACACGTTTTTGCATTCAAAGTCACGAGGCCGCACGTGTACAGCTGATTCAGTGGACACATGGGGCCTAATTACAAGTGCAGCGGTCTGGAAACAAGGGTGCAGGTAAACTTACCGGCAACCTTGTTTCTGGACCACCATACTACGAGTCTGGCTGCCAGGGCCGCTGCACCCGCCAGGTCTGACCATGCCGTACGCAGTGGCCCCGGTAGGCAGACTCAATACGGAAGCACCAGCACCGTTAGTAACAGTGCCTGTGCTTCCGTGAACCGATTACTGTGGAGTACTATAGGACTCCACGGGAACAGGGCCTAACATTTTTCGGCACCTAGCTTCCAGGTCCGCTGGGACTTGTAATGTACCGGTGGCATGGGGAAGTTAGGTGCTGGTAACGGTGTTACAAGGTCGGCGGCAACCTGCCAGTAGCACCGGAGGGTTACCGCCAACCTTGTGATCGGCCCATGGTTTTAGGGGGGAATAAGAGTGAAATGTTCAGCGCATGAATCGATTTGGGAATTTTCCCGTCAAAATTAAAATTTCTGGACGGCATCTTTACTTAAAATAATAGTGTTTTAGGTATGTGTTGTAGAATGTCTAGCCAGAACACCCAAAGGTTGCTTGACGACTCTTTAGAAATGTTTCAGTTCTTTTGTGTATTGGTGGAATCATATAAAGGACTCAAAGAGACGTCACATCACTTCAGACTATGAGCCTTAGGAGGTTCACCCTTACATGCCCAGTGTCACTTCTTTACATTAGCAATTAGCTAGTATTTTGAGGGTTAAGTCTTGTATCAAGTGCTGCTGCCGTTGTTAACTGCCGAACCATCTGCTGCAAATGGCATTCTAGTATTGGTGAGGGCTCAGGGTGATCATCCTGCCTCAATGACTGTGCACCTGTGCATGTGAACGGCAGCAATCCCTGATGTCTGCTTCACACCAAGTAGGTGACCCAGGTTGCTGAGAATAATGCAGCAAGAGTGCCTGGCATAATCTCCAGGAGTGCATCGCTGAGCACTCAGGGAGCACTGGAGGATACATCCGCCCACCTGCATATTGTATCCTAGGGTGTGGGCCACTAGGCTGCCATACATATGTGTCATCATACTGTCAGGGCACCATCAGGTGTGAGTCTATTCCTGCTGGACAGTGCGACAGCAGCCATTTCCCTGCATTCACTCTCAGTGTCCATCGTAGAGCAAAATAAATTGAGCACAGTAGTTTCCTGGTTCAACATCAAAGACTCAACTGCACTGCTTTACTCAGCACAGCACAGGGCATCGATTTTCAAAAGGCAATCTCAATCACCTAATTGTAAAATGATGTAAAGGTGCCATGGTGTCATTAGTCTGTGTGAAGTGTAATGAATAGGGCTCCTGGCGATTCCCTAATCTATCCAGGTAGGTAACGTAGTATAAGCACAATTGATCAGGATGGCCAACTGAATTACCCCACCCATAAGTTCAGTAAATCATAAAACTGATGCCACTCTTGTGGGAATAAGCCAAATAAATGCTAGTTTAAAAAAAATGTGAATGAATACAAACAAGGAAACAAATCAATATTAAATAGGACCAAAAGTAAAAAAAACATCACAAATAGTTGATAAACTTAACACACATTGTCATCAGAACATTTTGTGTGAGACAAAAACGTACAACACATTTGTCCCATACAATCTGATGGGATCATGTGATCTGGTAAGAACAAAGCCACATTGATTTAAACAACTCTAAGAAGTAGCAGTGTTGACATTAAACACTGGAGGAAGGGATGTCGACACAGATGTGTTTCAGCAATTACAAGCTGATCTTAAGTGCTTGGGGGTTGGATGGCCTTCATCAGGACAAAGGAAAAACGTTTGGTGGTGGAACATTGAATGTGGAATCCTGTCTTGCTCTGCCTAGAGAAAAAACAGAGAAGAGTGTGTGAGAGTCGGGGTGGTTGTTTGGGTCAATGATTGAAGATTATATTTAAAAAGCTGGTATTGCAACTAGTTTTCAATAGTGAAAAGCACCCCACAGTGGGGTGGTGTTCTTACCATGCGTGACTTGATTCAACATGGTATGTTGGAAATCCACTACAAAATTAGTAGAAGATCCTAATCACCATGCACCGATGGAACTTTGAGGCTTGATCTTCTCATAGAGGGATTGCTGTAAAGTAACAATAATGTGCATTGATGTGGGAAATGTATCCCAGGCACACATGTGCTCCCTGTTCATGCAAGGACACCACTGAGGTGATCAAAGCATGACAGGGCCATTGCGAGATTAATCGATTCCTGAGGGGCGGTGTGCAGATATAGAGAGCTTATTTTTCATGAAAAATAAAAAGATGCTAAAATGCTTAGTGTGCTGATGGCAGTGCGCGTTAGTCCTTAATTTTAGTGTAATCTGTCAGAGTCTCATATTAATAGACGCTAGTGTGAATGTAAATGGCTGGGATCACAATCCCGTATGGGTGGAAGCCGTCACCTATAATCTGTTTATGGTTCGGGTACCAAGTACAGAAAATCTGTGTTGGAGATACGATGGCAACAGTGCTCAGGCGTGCTGTGCCCCACATGGGCTGCTGCTCGATGTGGGGCTAAAGCATAACATTATAAAATGCATGCGATCCATCTGCGTGTTAGTAATGCAGAACACACGTGGCCACAGAACGCATAAACACTACGATTGCGGTAATCTCACCTGAAGCCCAGGAAGTACAGTGGTATCCTGCACCTAAATCGCGTGTCCACACTGTCGGGGGCTGTGTATGCTCCACACGATACGCCCACGCCAGATACGGAAAAAGTTACAATGTATCGGTCTCCATGGAGACGGCATTAGAGTAACTTGGCGGTCATGTTGAAGGAAAATGTAAAGGGGCCAGCCACTCTGTTTTTATTTTAGTGTATATGCAGTATAAATCATAAGAATTGAGAAGGATTAGACTCCTAGTGAACCTACAGTTCAAAAGACTCATAAAAGTGTTTTGCACCTAAAATGTAAATGTGCTTCAAGGGGTGCCGATTTTACGTTAGTGATAAACTCGCACAGAAGCTATAAAATGATGTATTTGTAAACTCACCCTCAATGTAAAGTCTGTGTGATGAAATTACTTCTGCCCTGTAGGAATCTGCCCTGTGACAACTCCTCCTAATCCTCTGCCAACCTCGTTCACAAACATCCGTCAGATTAAACGAGTGTCAGCTGCTTCCTTCTCTTCCACCTTCATTCCCCCTTGCCCACCCAACATAGACTCCAACACTGATTTTGCCCTCAGCAACTTCTATCTGTCCATTACCTACACCTTTGACATCGTTGCCCCAGTCACGAGGATCCACCTGAAACCTGCCTCCAAGTGTAACACCTGTTATGGCTCAGAACTTGCAGACCAAAAACATAAGTGCAGGACTGCTGAATGGAAGTGGCACACTTCAGGCTCGCTCTCTAATGAACTGGAATGACGCCTTTTCCAGGGACACTACAGACTCTCCATCTGTGCCCAAAAAAGAGCACAAATTCAGGCACGAGTGTCCAATGTGTCCAACAACACAGCTGAACTCTTCAAAATCTGAAGGGAAGTTGCCAACCCGACTGCTGTATCTTCTGCCCTTCATCCTTCCCAGAACCTTTGCAATGCACTCGCCTCTCACTTCATTTCCAAAACCCAGGATATACTGAACCGCCTTGTCACGCACTCTTCCAACCCAATCCTCCCCCTGTGCCCCCCCGCCACTCACCCTCTTCCTTACTCCTTCTCCTCCTTCGCTCCTATCTCTCCTGAAGAAGTCACCAGAGTTGGCAACTCCATTAAGGTTTCTTCCAAACAGGTTGCCCCATGCTCATCCAGAACTATCAAGGACAACATCTCCTCTCTCGCCCTTGCTCTTGCTGATCTCTGCAACCGCTCTTTTGCTACTGGTTGTTTTCCATCCTCCCTGAAGCACTCCCTTGTGCACCCCCTCCTTAAAAAAAGCCCTCTGCAGACCCTCCCTGCCCAGCCAACTACCGCCCCATTTCCATCATCCCCTTCCTGGGAAAACTGCTCCAGAAGTTGGCCCTCCCAACTCAACTCTCATACTAAACTTTTGGCAGTCTACACAACCACCAGTCTGGATTCCAATCATCCAAAGACGTGGCAACTGCTCTTTTGAACACCCATGAAGAAATGCCTGAGTCCCTTGATTCCAAATCCCCTGCTGTCCTCATCCTCCTTGATCTCTCGTTTGCATTTCACACTGTGAACCATTCCATCCTCATAAAAAGGCACCATGATACCGTTGGTATCTTGAAGTGGGCACTGGACTGGCTTATCTCCTTCCTAACTGACGGATCCTCCAAATAATTCTGGCCCTTTCTCCTCCCCTACTTCCTCTTCCACCCCTGTCGTCCCCCAGGGCTCAATTTCTTCGCCCTGGCTCTTTAACATGTACCTTTCTCTGCTGGCACGGCTCATTTCCTCCTTCTGCCCCAACTTCCAGTGCTATGCTGATGACATACAACTCTTCTTCAAACTTTCTACTGACACCTTTGCATCTTCCTTCATCCCTGACTGCCTCTCTGCCATCCAGTCCTGGTGCACTGCTAATGACCTCTGCCTCAATGCCAGAAAAACAGAGATTCTCCCTATTGGGTCCCCTGCAACCTATTTCTTCCCTTCACTCTAGCCTTCCTCCACGGGCTCCCTCCGGCCCCCTCCTCAGAAGCCAGAAATTTTGGAATCATCTTCGACTCCTCCCTTTCTTTCATCCCTCGTAATCAGGGCATTGTCAAGAAGTCCCACATTTAGCTCTTCTTTCTCAAAGGAACTCTACCCTTCCTCCCGCTCCTCCAGAGACTCAATGTTACCGATGCTCTGGTTCTCTGCAGGCTAGACTACTGCATTAGCCTCCTCCTTAATCTTCCTACCTCCACCCTGCGACCTCTCCAGCTGACCCAGAATAGGGCAGCAAGACTTATCCTTGGCCTCAAGCCAAGGGACCGCATCTCTCCTACCCTACAAAGCCTTCAGTGGTCTCAGCATAGATTAAATTCAAATCCCTATGTATCATCCACAAGGCTATCTGGGGCCGGGGACCACTCTATCTTCAATGCTTCCTGACCAAATACTCCACTTCTAGACTTCTGCGTTCCTCTGGCACAAACTCCCTGCGTGTGAAGCGGTTTGCTAAACAGAGAGCTGGTGGTCCATCACTTTCCTCTGCGGGCTCCCTTCTTTTGGAAAAGCCTTCTACTCTCTCTATGTTTTGAGCAGGACCTCCTTAAATTCTGAAAAAGCCCCAAGACGTTTCACTTTACCCCTTTCTTCTCCTCCTCCCTTCCCTGCTAATCATACAGTAGCATGACTGATGTGCAGGGCCCTAATGTATCCTCTGGGCCCTGAGTCCCCACATCTCTCATCCCAGCCGCTGTCCATTTACTGCACTTACTTAGACTCACCCTCCCCACGAGAGGTTGCAGTTAGGTTCTTCTCTTCTTATGCCTTCACCCGAGCAATTCTTCATGAGCACCACGGCACCTATCATTTGCCCCCTTCCCCTCTGCTCTTGCACGTTCTGAACACTCAAAAGGCATAGTAGGTTTGTCACCCAACCCTGTTATTATCATTATTTGTTTGTACTATTTATTCAAATATGTATCTTTTTTAATTCATTTTTCACCTTCCCCTGTCCCCACCCTGTTGCCCCATGGGCACTTTGAAACTGTTTTTCTAATTGTATAAGCGCCTAAAACATGACCAACACATAAATAAATACATACATAAATAAATAGGAGTACAAGGGTCAGTAATGGATAAAGCACATACTTCGACCTCAAACTGATACAAAACAAGTGTGATCCCAGTCATAAGGCTAAAACAGGCACAGTTAAGAGATATACTGCCTTTGCTTTTTGTAACGTGGGCCGAGGGAAGGATATAATCTCACGACAGGTGTGAATGTGATTCAGTGGGAACCCCAATAGCAATAGTTCAACATTCCATATTAAAGGACATGTCCAATTAAGGTTCTATAACAATATACATACTTTAATTAAACAAATCATCAGCAAAAATAACTAAGGATAAAAACACTACACAACATTCACTTCTGAGATTAGAACACAGATTAAGTTCTGGCAGAGAAATGTAGCACTCTCAGTTATGGATCATGGGTGTAAGGCAAGTAAAAAGCACAATGTTTGTAAAACAGATAGCTGCTTGTGCAAAATAGGGTTCAATGGATCAAACCACTCTCTAGGGCCCATAGGTGGACCAAGGGGCAGTTAATAGTCAATAAAGCCTCTTTGCAGTTCTTGGTGGTTCCACAGCAGCGAACTTGGCTTCTTGGTAATGTGTGAGCTGGTCGTGCCAAGTTTGAGGGCAGTGGTTTGTGTAACCCCATGCGTGAAGTGGGAGTCAAGCTGGTTCGAAAAAGGTAACAGAGCAGTTCAAGGCTCACCAAGATCAGTTTGAAGATCGGGTCCAGATCAATGCAGTGATCAAAGTCGCAGTTCCAAGGTTGCCCCAGGGTGTGGTTGACAGTCGATGAAGATCGGCAATAAAGATGCTGGCAGTTGAAGAGTGGTTTGAACTGTGCAGGTGCAGAGATGGCTTCTTGTTTGAGCTGAGGCAAAAACATACTCAGTGGGCACAGCGCAGTGAGAGGTGACCTGGTTTGAAAGGTACAGCATAGAGCTTTGAAAAGCATATGAGTGCCAAAGCTGCACTTGCAGATCATTTTGATTTGACTGGGTCCAACAAGCTCAAATCACAATTTAAATTGGTTCCCGCAGCAAAAACAAAGGCTTCCTGGTTGTCTTGCTCCTCAGGTTGCTGTGACTCCAAATGTGGCGATTCAAGGATACGTTTTTAGTCATTGTTTTTGGTATATCAAACACAGGGAGGCTGTCCCACAACATCAGGGGTACTACAACATGTGGTCCTGGGTACCTTTGTGACTGACAGAAAGGCAGAGCTTGACTGAGCAGTTGTTAACCCCCACTGGCCCCTGGGGATGGTTAGGGAACAGAGCTCACCTCTGCCTTGGACATCCAGTCTTCACTTTACTGGCAGAGGACTTTGGAAGACAACACTCCCAACAGAGTTCCAATTAAGTCTCACTCGGGTTTTTGTTCAAGAGCGAATTAAAGAAGGAGTGGAATCCACTTCTTTTAAAGGTAAAGCCCCCAGGTGATTATATTAAAGCTAGCCTGCTTTTGGGGTCCAAACCCTGTTCTTGGAACAAATGGACTAGCCCTGTGACATCACAACCAAAATGCTTTGTGCTACATGAAGTGGAGGGGACAGGAAGGAAAGATATAGGTAGAGAGAAAAAAGCTGGTGGGACCTTCCTTCAGCTGGTCTGAGCACCCTCGGTCTAAAATAACCTGTCCCCTTCCCTTTTCAATAGAAACAAAGGACATTTTGGTATGCAACACCCTGGTGTGAAGTTACTCCTTTTGTGAATGGGTGTGCCCTTTGATTCTTGCTCCCAGGACAGCTTCCTCTGGAGTCACTCTCTCTCCTGGAAGTGTTACCTGCCCTCACAATGGAATAAAGAGAGGCAACCCCTAACCTTTGTTAAGGGCTTGGGGTTGGGGTGAATACATATGATCCTTTCATAGATGAGCTGAGCTCACAGGGCTGACTCATGTGTGACATGACTTCTTATAGTTAGGGAAATTAATATTCAAAATACCATAAGCACATGTATGGCTTTATATTTAAATATTTAAGTGCCACCTGAATGTTCATTGCTCATGACTATGTATTTTTGGAACAGGGGTGCAGACTTTAAATGCAGACTCTGTGCTGAAGTGACTTGGCTGTTACAGAAGCTGTTTAATGGGCATCTGTTACCACTGGATATCCTCTGAGCCACTGGAAAGCAGGCAATACAGATTGGGCTACTGATCTACCAGGGCAGAGGTGTACACTATGCTTTTGTCATGGAGCTTATGAAAGGGAGATACGATTATCAGATTTCCCTCCCTGAGATCGAATTATAGATATCATTTTATTAGTTTAGTCAAAATAAAAAAGCCAGGGGTTCTACACCCTCGCCAGAGGGCGATCTTTCACAACCTGAATGTCTGCTGGCTTTCCTTTATAGTGAAACATTTTCCATGAAAGTATAGTACTGGCATAGTAAAACACATGCAGCCCAGCAGTGAAGATCCACAGCCTCATTAACTAGTGGTACCCAGGTAATCAATCTGCCAATGAGTTCCACACCAATACTGCGCACAGCCAGTACAGTATTGGTTACGCAGGGAAAATCTGTCCAAGACTACCACAGGCTCCTTTTCTGATGGGAATGTGTCCAACGTACCCACTGTGACCATTTGGGACACTGACAGAGAGGTAGGCACTGCACCAAGTTGAAATCACGTGTGCTTAGGGTCGCCAGCAACCAAGCAACTGTGACAGTGCCCACAGCATTTTTAGCTGAACTGTGAAATCCTCCACATTGTAAAAAAGATGGAAAGGCATGTTTGACAAGGTATGCAGTGTTTATATTGAAAGTTTTATAGTGAAACTCGCATATATCGAGTACTTTATAATGAAAACCTGTATACTGAATGTATTTTTGGGTGGGGTAAAGGGTTAAACTTTTTAGGGAAATGTTTGGGGTGGGTTTTTAAGGGTGGTAAACAGGGTTTTTGGGGGGGAACCCCACAAACCAAAACAAAAAAATGCGTTTGGTATACAGGTTTTTGTCATAAAATACTCGATATATGTGAGTTTCACTAAATAATGTTCGATATAAAGGCATGGAACCGCTTGACACATATCTCATTGCCATTGGCGGGGAAAGTCCTCGACAACCAGAAACAAAGTATCCCAGTCTTCCTACACAACCTGGGAGCTCTGGGGTGCAATATCTATGAGTCTCAAATTAGGGAAGCACTTAGGTTCCAATCCTTATGCTGTGGACGTACAGTGCAAGTTCTTGATAAGGATGGAAGGACCAAATGAATCTGTTAAAAACTTCATATCAGCCTTTAAGCGGCTGTAGAGCATATGTGGGTTCAGGTATACGGCTTTGTCCCTTATCAGTAAGCAAGTTCTGTGGAGTCTGATTAGCAGCAGGATCTAGCACCAACAGCTGCTAAAGAAGCTCTACCTTGAAAATACAGTGAGTATGTCTGAGATTCTCGAGCATAAGAACATAGAACCCGGGGAGTGAAAGAACAGTAAAGTCCATTGAGAACAGTGGGGCCACGATCAAGGAAGTAGACTTCAGAGTCGGGGGCCAGAACAGTTGCATGCTGCTGGACGCTGGATCACACTGGACGATGGTATTCAGAGTCAGCCAACTCAACAGAAGGTTTGAAGACATGTACACTATACACTGACCCTGAGGCTTACAGGAGTGCAACGATCCATTTGGTGATGCAGCCTCACACTGACATTAGAATTCAAAGACGGGTGTGCATTGCATGGGCTTATGCAGAGGAAGGATCGTCATACCTGTCAGGAGCTGCATTTCTGTTTTCATCCACAGTCCAAGAAAACTGTGAAAGATGCTTGGTGTGCAACATTTGGAGTGATGTTCGGTGATGGACTATGGGAACTAAAGTGTTTCATGCACAACACTGCTCTCAAGTGTGTTGCATACATGGTTATCAATACCCCACAGCATGAGGAGGGGACTGAAACAGGAGCTACATGTGATGCTGGAGCAGCGTGTGATAAAAGCTCAGAATGTGTGCACCCAGTAATGCTAGTCACGACGCAAAATGAGTACATGCGCATCTGCAGAGACCTTAAGAATCTCACTCAGTAAGTCTGGGTGAATAGGTACCCCTTCCAAACATCTCAGGTGTTGGCCAATCTAGGGCAAGTTAAATCATTTTGGGTGTCATTCTGTGAGTGTGCAGCAGTAAACCAAAGCATACAAGCATGGTGTAAACCATATACACTTTGGTTTACTGCATCAGGACATTTTCCTACCCTTTGAAGGTGGAGAAAGAGCAAACAGTGGAATTAACACGTCCACTATTCTTGACTGCCCTATCTTCAAAACAAATTCGTTTTCTGTTTATACCTGATGGGATTTGCATGCAGGCCAAAATGAATAGATTCCCATTGAACCCACCTCTATTTAGCACCTGGTAAAAGCAGATGGCTTCCATAGACATCCATTGTAAGCGTCAACTACAGGCAGGGCCCCAAATGTGCTCACGTTGGAAGTCCATTGCATGCAAATATCACGTTCAACACAATTTCCCCCCACAATACGGTTATTGACTTGTCTTGGTGTATGGCCAAGTGAAATTGGGTGAAACATCAAAACACCTTTCCTCCTTTATCATGCCTCTGGGACATGTATATAATGCTTCTATCTGTTTGGAATGGCATCAGTGGCAGCCCAGAGGGTTTTGGAAGAGGTTGCGTGGAATATCAAAAGTGGTTGCATTCCAAGACGATGGCTGGTGTATGGTGTGTGTGGTGAAATACACAATGCTACTTTCAGGGGAGCGTTGCAAAGACTTAAGCACGCTAGCCTGACAGTCCAAATACAAAATACAAGATTGGATTGTAGGCAGTGGTGCATCTCAGGAATCTCTTGTTGGCCTACAGGGACAAACCTCACACTAGTCTGGTGATTCCATAAGCCTGCCTCTGCCTCTGCAGCCCAAGTCTAAATGTCAGATACATAAAGAAAAAACCAGACCTGTTGACACCGGTGGTGGGAGTAAACACTTATATTTATTTATTTATTTATTTATTTATTTTATTTTATTGCTTCAATTAGTTTCCAAAAACAATTTAAATGCACATATAAAAAAAAAAGAATAAATCAGTATTAGAACACCCTAGAGGGTGTTTAGCAATCCTGATTGGTCAATCTCCGAGCTATACGCACTGGTATAGCCCGCAGATTGTTTATAGCCCGTAGTTCGAGGTGCATTCACTAACGTGAGCACTCAGGGTTGTGTGCAGGCAGGGAAGGCAAGAGTTAACTTTCCATTCCGAAATGCACGTTGCGAAACCAACGTGTCCACGCAGAGGGGCGCATTGGAGAAACACAGGGAAGTGAAAGGGAATAGAACGCTTTCGGTTTCAATGCAGATATTGAAGCCTTTAAATATGTGGAAAAGGGGCAGACATCAGCAGCTGTGTGAATCGTGGAACGTGTAGCGAAGCTTTGTGTTTCTGGAGAAATTGAAAATGAGTTTTGCACGCACCTCTGAGCGTGTATTGGAGCAGGGATATGGCAGTGTTACAGAAAGGCACAGAAATGTAAGTGAAATCACCTGTTTGTGGCATGTATGTGCAAATAGTATAGTAACTGCATGAATTTGTTGAGTAATGGGAAGGTTACATTTTTGAGAGGAGGGGGGATTAAAAAAGCACACCTCAATTAAGCTTAATTAAAGGAGGGAGCAGGCATAGACACACCTGATTACACTTTATTAGCATACTCCTCCCAACCTAGCACCTTCCACCACCCTATAAAAAAAATGAAACATGTTTGATGGAAGTACAAAAAATGTCTGCAACGTTTATTTACCATTTTGCAATTTTTTGTACTTCCATTAAACATGTCTCACTTATTCAACTTTAATTGAACAGTGAGGGTGTTCTAATAGCTTTATAGACCTGCAGCTCGGGCCGTACCGGGCGTTATGGTCCCTCATACCTCGTTCTTCAGGGCCCATAACGCCCTGTACGGCCCGAGCTGCAGGTCTATAAAGCTATAATAAAAAGAAAAAAAAAACAAGACATGAATCAACTCTAGAGGGGAGAAAAGCTAAAAATAAAAACCGCCAATGTTCAAACAAAGCAGTATTTGAGAACGAAGGCACTGGGCCTCAATGTACATAACTGAGTTCATAGGCCGTAAAGGAACTAAGTGTCCAAAATTAAAAAGATTTCTCTCAGAAAGTTCAACAGTGCCAAAGTCAGAGATACTTTTCCTCCCCATCTTAAGATAGACCACCTCTCTAGAGAAGGTTTAAGTTTAAAATTCTCAAAGTGTTTTGCCAACCATTTTTCTCTAAGAAATGTTAATGAAGTACAGCTCATTATCAGATGGTATAACGTTTCAGTCTCCTGACGACAACAACGGCATGACAAAGTCTGATCTTCCCTATTTTTGGTCCTTCTTCCCATGATTTCTCTTGTAGGGTAGAGGTTCAAGCGGAATCTCAGGAATTGATGCATTTCTTTGGGAGAAGGGAATTTGTCTAAGTAAGGAAGCACTGTGCCTCTACAGTAGTAGTCTTCCCGGACCAAGGACAGTGACTTGAATGAATTAAGCTTGTCCTGGGTCGAGATCCAATCCCAGTCGAGGAGTTTTTTCTTCACCTTGGACGGGTTAGCCACTAACAGGTTTTCTGTTTAGGCAATGTTGTCCAAGATGCACTTGCACGTTTTTTGCCATGTATTTAGAACTGGAACCTGTTTAGTGGACAGCGCTTCGTTAATAGTCAAAAAAACACTTCTTTCCGGAGGACCAACGCATTTGCTGTTTAGGGTCAGAGATTTCCAAACCATAGCAGTATAGAGGGAGGTTAACCCCAGGTCTTTCCACACACATTCAGTGGGTAGAGATGGTGGAAGCCTCAGAACTCTTTTCCAAAATAAGCCTTCCAGTAAACGCCAAACCTCGGGGCCAGGAAAAGGTTTGCCTCGGCAGCATAGGTCAGTATAGGTGATACTTTTAATTTATAAAAATCGATGAGCGGTCAACATGAAAATGAACAGTAGCATTGATTGATCAAGAGAGCTTGTGATGCCAAATCCTTGACTTTGCTTCTTAGCCTCTCCATGCCCAGACCATCATTGATGCTGTTATTTAGTGAGATCCCAAGGTAAATCATGGATGAGACCACAGGAACAACTTCCCCAGACAAGGACCACCTGAATTTCTTGACGTTGTTATTGGTTCCTAGTACCAGAATTTTCGATTTTTTGGGATTTATTCTTAGACCATTTTCCTGAGTGTAAGATTCCAATGCTTTTAGCTGTCGCTGGAGACCTACTGCAGTCTGGTCTAACAGTAGAAGATCGTCCGCAAACAGCAACCTGCCCACCGAAGTCCCCGCAATCTTCGGTGGGAAACTTCTTGTAGCATTGAAAACTTCATGCATATCAGAAATAAATAGGCAGAATACTGCTGGAGCCAAACGGCACCCCTGTTTCAGCCATTTTGTGAGACAATGTTATTCGAAAGAGTTCCATTTCTGTCCAGTCTAATTCTGAGAGTTTTTCTACTGTGCAATGCCTCCAAGGGCTCTCTCAGGTCATTTGGGCAGCACCATTTTCTCAGTTTGTTCCACAATAGTCTACGATCAACCGAATCGAATGCCTGTTCAAGGTCAATGGACGCAATGTAGATGGAGTTTTATTTTTTTTCCTTGACCATACATTTTAGTAAACACTACTATAGATTATCAAGATCATGTCAATTTCAGTTCATGTTTTATATAGAAAAGTAATATTCACAAAACATTTCATATGTAAAAATCTTATTTATTCTTCATTAGCTTAATTTGTTGCATAGAGGCCAATTTCGCTGATGCATTTCGGTCATCAGTCCTTCATCAGCGCGAGCTCTGGTCTCTATTTGAAAAATGAAGAGATTCAAGGCAATTAAGCTCCTCTATGCGCATCTATCATTCTTGTTGCTTTTGGGGAGGTAAACATCTGGAGTCTTCCCATAATCGTCACTACTTGTGACATGTAGCTGAATAAACAGTTGTGCCGTGTCTTTAGCTTGCCTGGCACTGACTCTGTTATACACACTAGCAGGCGTACGTAGAACGATGCAATGCATAGTCTGTGAAACAAATCATAGCTGCTGTAGCTGTACCTCTAAAATACATATTGATCCAACTAACATGCTTCATAGTGTAGTGCGTATTTTCAATAAAGTCTGTGCTGTGACAAAATAGTGAGGAGACTTACCCTGCATGTAATGATGGCCATAACACGTGTTAGAGTGAGCAATAGTTCAAAGAAAATTCTTGGTGCGCTGCCTGTGTAAGCTACACTCCTTCTTGGGGCTCACTGAACATTAGATCAAGTTTGTCAACAAATGTTTGGATAAAGCCACAGCCCTTGCAGCCTTTACAAGATAAACACAAGGTCTGAATGAGCAGATGATTCTGAAAGAGTGTTTGAGGGAATCAATGCTAACAGAATCAGTGCTCTCAGACTGGATTCAGATAACACAATTGTCATGGTGGATGTTGTGGTGCTTCTATTTGAGGCCACCCTCGCTCAAGTTGCAGCCAATGGTAAAAACAGAATTATTTTTGCATTGAGGGCAATTGAGGGAGAAGAAGAACAAGATTCAGTGGTGGTAAGGCAGCCTGGCTCTAGCCAGGGGTGGACTGGTCTATAGGAAACTCTGGAGATTTCCAGGTGGGCCTCTGAACCTTGGGCCTCTTTTGTGAGGTAACCTATCATATTTAAAAAATGTCCTCATAGGAGAAGGGTTGGGCTTGCTGAAAATGTCTAATATGGGGCCACTTTAAACATTATTTCCAGGGTCTTCTTTGGTACGCAGTCCACCCCTGGCTCTGGTGGTGGCATATGCACTTTTATATGCTTTACAATCTATCTTTGGTGAAGAGGTTCATATTACACTCTGACCATAAACTACTGATTTAGACATGCTCCAGCAGGTGATGGACAAAAGCCAATTCTTCCACACGTAGGTGGCTACTAGGACTACAGAGGTTTGATGTTGAGGTGGTGTACCTCCCTATCATCAGAACCTATTCTGCTGCTGACTGCCTTTCCCGCCTCCCAGTTCAATGGCTAGTAATAATGAGAACCATCAAGCAAGATATAGTTGTAACAAATGTAGGCCCAGCTGTAAAATCAGAGGACGTTTGGGAATAGGCTGAGGTGAATTATTGCATGCTATGTTGCATCGGGGACTACTCAATCAGTTTCTGGTTGAATGTAAACGCCCTGGACTGGAATGTTTGGAATGTGTGTGTGTGGCAGGACATTAAACAGGAATATTGCACCATGGGTTTGGATTAAGGGTAAAATGTGGGATTGTAACAACTAACAGCTTAAGGGAGTCCATCTTCCAGCTGGCCCAAGTGGGGCATTGGGCAGCAACCTGACCAAAAGGAAACTATGGTCACATTTATGGTGGCTGCACTGAGGGGCCCATAACACTGTTGAGATGTGGGTTTGATTTTGCAGGGAATGCAAGAAAATGTTTACTCCAGAATGAGCAGGGAGTTCCCCTCCGTTCCTTGCATGCTACCTTGGAACCTTGGGCTAAGTTTACTGTAGATGGCATGGCTCTTAGTGGTTGCCTTGCATGAATAAGAGGTCTAGCACATGGTCTAGGGGTATTGGGAGTATCTGACTACCCTGGACTCCATGTCAGAATTGCCACCTTCTGTGTCCCTTGAGGAAAGAGAGGCGGTTGCACTCTTTTGTCCCAGTTGGTTGATCGATTATCAAAGTATGAATGTAGAAGGGCTTCTCATTATGGATGCTGTCAACAGGAGACTGGGGAGTTTCAAGGATTAGTTTGACCAAAACCACAAACTCATGGATGAGTAACGCAAAGTAGCTGATCAGTCCTATTTCACAAGCCACGTGTGGACCCCAAGATGTTCTGTGCTGGAGGGAGGGGTGTGGTTTCATTGGAAGTCGGGGAGGAATGGTCCATGAGTTAAGAAAGGCAGTACAACCTCAAAGTATGGGAACATGTTCAAGAACTCCCATGAACGAGAGTCTTTGAAACCAGCTACAGCGATGGGCCACTGAGCTGGGCCCCCCCAAATAAAAACAAAAATACTACAAATTGGTTGAAGGACTTTACAAGTAAACAAACTCTACCCAGCATATTGTACGCTATTCTAAAACTATCTCTCGCTCTCCCACTCTCCTAAAACTCAAGATTGCATTGTTATTGAAAAGCCCGTTAAATCCTGCCCTAAAAACCCATTAAAGCCCATTAAATCCTGTCCTAAGACCCTGTCTGTCATTGCCAAAAAACTGCTCTTCAACTTCCTGCAGCGGTCACACAGCTGTCCCGTTTTTCAGGACAAAGTGCTGCACATTTATATGAGGAATCTCCATTCCACCTTTCATCTTTTCTGCTCCTCATTTCATAGTGCAGAATGTCCTGAAGGGTTGCAGCACCACTCCTATATCAAAGACCGGCTGCACCAGCAAAGCCTGGTGAGTTGTGGCTGTTTATTTCACCAGGGATTCTGCCCCTACCAATGACTGCAGGTTAGATTTCTGGGTGAAATGAGCAGTGATTATGGCCTCTGCCCCGACCAATGCATAAAAAACATCTGACAAACATCTTGGCCTTCCTCAATAGGCCTTGCCCTTGATGGGTATAAGTCCCAGCAGGCCACCTAGAATAGCAACTGAGCATGTGAGAGTGAGGTTTGAGGCATTTTGTAACCTTCTAATCAACATACTAAGGTAGTAGCCCTTAGTCTGAATCTAAAAAAAATAGTTAGCTCATGATAGTGTCTGTGCTTCAACACCACTCTTCCCATAAACTGCCAATACACAGATGCTTGTGAGAAAGAGAGAGAGTCCTTCTCTTATTCTACCAAAAAAGACGGTTTCTGATTCAGTTAATCCTTGAGAACAGCATGTGAATTTAGTTCTGCACAAATCCACTCTGCACAAATCCACTTTGGGCATGCAGAGGTGACATTTGAAGAAGGTGGTGGCTCAGTGGCAATGGCCCAAAACGTTGTGCTTTGTTCCTGTTTGCAATGGATGCAAGAGACTGCATGAGACTGTACAGACTCTTGTTCCTGATTGTTTCACAGAGTGTTTCACAGACATGGATCCCACAGCGGGATTAGTCTTCACCTTGCATGACATGTTGGTGTCCTGTTGGTAAAACAGGTGGCTTCACTTTTTGTGATGGTGTAAGTAAAGTTCCATGCATGCACACTTTATTGCAGAAGGCCTCCATGAGCAAGTCAGTCTGAATAATATGTTTTTAGATTCTGCCTCTAATGAGCGCATCCTCCCATGATATATTGGGTGTTCTGGTGGAAAGAGAGGTTAGGCTGCGCTATCTCTTTCTCTTTTGCTGGTAATGGTATGGGCGGATATTAAGGTATCATGGGGGGAAGCTTGCTAGGTCATTAAGTATTGACATTTGATGAGTAAGAATAGGACTGAAAAATCATTGTGCAGAGGAAACCTACATTTTTTAATTCAATTACTCAGCATCGAGTAACGTCATATAGATCAGCAGAGAATGAAAATCCCTTAGGCTTAATAATTGAAATTGGACCCTAAATAACAGTGTTGTTGTTTGACTGTGAATTTTCTCTATGACTTGGGGCTTAGGGAATCTTCCTTGTTCTCCTCTTAATGTCTTCCTCTTCCTCTCTTCCCCTCACTAATCTTGAAAGATTTTTCTTTTTGGGGTTTGTACTGCGTGCCCTTGTGTGTCTTCAGAGCGTTTCGGCATCTTTTGAGGAGGACAATTAAAGAAGTTGCTAACAATGAATAGAGGAAGGTCAAAGGGTTGCACCTGATCAGATATGGCCCTCACCGCGCATCTGATCTAGTCATGACCAACCCTACGGCCTGCTTCTGATATGGAGTATCTCTCTACAAGTTTAGTCTCGCAAGGTGGTGCCCTTCTAGAAAAATATTGAGCATGTGTATCTTCTTTCCATCATCAGTGGCTCCTTCTTCCTTCTGTATGTTGCAATAAACATTTTAAATAATGTGTTATTGTATAGTATAGTCATAGTAAAATGACCTTTTATTCAGGCAATTATTCAAAAAGTGACAAAATACAATTTAGAAAAGACAGCATTACCTATAACACATTGACTATTCTATAAAGTAAAAAAATACAGATTGTCACAGAATGAAATAATCCAAAATATCCTTTAATCCGTCATTATCGTTTCCATCCATAAATCTTGCCCACAATATTCAGCACTACCCAGAGAAAGGTCCTTTCACTATAGGCAGCTAAATATATCTTCCAAAGATTAGTCAAAGAGTCACAAGACATAAGCAGATGTTTAGTACTTTCGACAAAAGGATCATCCCCGAGTGTACTGTCTCATATCCTTATGAAGCAATGCCCTAGGCTAGCACCAAGCACTTCCCATGTCTCTATTATATTTAACATATTACTCATATATTCTATCCGTGTATATTTTCTGGGAAATTCGTTTATGTACCTAAGAGGGTGATTGAGGTTGGGAATATTCGGAAGGAAATCCCTGCCATGTGACTTAGTGGCAAGGATTACCAATTTGTGCTCCCATTCAAGATGCTAAACATGCTTTTTTAGGGCCTCCCAGACTGCCCTGGGCCTGCAGCACTATGATCAGCTGGTGTCCCCATTTGAAGTAGCCAACCCCCTGTGCCGGCATGTGAAGCCGGCCCCCACTGATGGCCTACACTTAAGGCCTTTTACTCCATAGGGTCTCATATGTTTTGCTATGTGTGTTACACCGCACCCTCCGTGCCGTAACACCGGGGCGTCCTAAAGGACCCCCACCATAGACTCCATACCCTGGGACTGACTACTGTCTCCTAGGGCATGTAAAGTCACCATTGGCTTTACTAGACCTAAATTTACTAACAGAACTAGTACAAACCATCCTATTGTGGACGTACTGGTAGGGGTAATTAGATTACCACTGGGTCTGTTGTTCGAAGGGGCACTGTCCCATCCCCCCTCGTCAAGTTTTGGCTGGTGGCAGTGGAAACTACTTGTTATATTCAACCCCGAATATAACCCTATGGGATTCTTCCCATTGTTGGAGGCTAATACTTTTTCTCGTTAGTCTCTAACATACCACCAGTTTATTTGTCTTAAACAAATCTATCGGTTGGTATTTTATGCCAGAACCTGGTTTTTAAAATGGCGTCTGTGTTCGTCTCTGTAACTCCTAAACCAAAGGTTGAGCCCTTTGTTCCACTTTTGGCGGGATTCTGCACAGAAGCCATCCAAAGTGGTGCCGTTCTGTCTGGGTACCACAGGGGGTGTGGGAGTGGGTTTAGGCACCCTGGACTGAGTTGCCTTGCCAACTCAAGTCGCACTCTGGTGTGATTGGCCCAAGTGGTGAGCCACCCCGCTCACCACTTAGCATGTTTTGATTGACAGCTAGGCTGAATGAATGGGGGTTTTCTGCATAAAAGCAGGGCTTTTGGGACTGGATCTTCAGATGTTGCCACAGGACCTAAGAATCGGACGAGGGTAAAGCTGAGCTGACCTGCAACGACGACACCTCCGGTGGAGCCCTGCTGAACCGTCTCACCACTTCCCGGCTGGAGAGTCTTCTTCCCCTGACTGGTGGGAACAACCAGTCCCCTTTGCTTTTTCTTCGCTTCCAGGGCGTAGTGGTCGAATTGCCCATGCTGAGCACCCCGGCAACTGGATAGCCCCTAGCCCATACCACGACCAAAAGGTGGTGCCTTGTGACGGAGCACTCCGCGGCTGGTCTCTTCCCTGGTGGTGCAACGATCTTCAACTTTCCTTCGAAAACGAGATCATCTCTTCTCTTGGCAAAACCCCGACTTGCATCCACCACCAGGAACAACTGCCCCCGCCGGAGCTGTCTCTCCACATACAAGGTACCGTGTCCGCCTGGCTTCCCGTGTGACGGTTAGCGTGAGGTGTCTTAATCCTCGCCTCTCCATTGGGTCGCCTCCAAGCTTTCTTAAACTTTCTGTTCTGAACTGGTCCAATCTTTCTATAACAATTTGCGACAAAGACTCGAAGTGCATTTCCACTGTGATACTTTTTGGGACATATCGCCTTGCCTCTCTCCGAGTGGGCCTGGCCTCTGAACTTTGCGATCTACAGTAGACCCTGCCTTACTTGCCTTGCATTTGTTCGTAAAAGTGTTGGTACCGAGTTGATTTCATACCCTGTCTTTTCTCTCCCATCCTAACGAATACTAAAGTGCCATCTAGGTTAAAGCATTCACCTCTGTCTGCAAATAAGTGGTGCCGTTGAACCTAGACTTGTCGAACTATTGTTAGGGGGATTGATTTGTTCTAGATTGATTGTCAGGAGACTCCTGCCATTAGGGACACTGGGGCCAGCATAACTGTGGTGGATAAATCGTTTTTTCAGGCTGAGGATGTTGCTAAGGCACCCAAACGCCTCACCAAGTTAGCTGGTGGGACTGTGCAGATGCTTCCCCAATTACCAGTTCTCATCCCGTGTAACGACATGACTGTGAAGATACCTGTCAGCAAACAGAGTGCGGTACTAGGACGCGTTCTGTTGTGTAACGATTTGAAAACTCTCGGAATTGTGTCGCATACCCCCAAACCTCCTAGTAAACGGTTACAGGAGCTAACCAAACCTGCAAGGGAGAGAACCATGCAAGGTACCCTCCAGGAGATGATGAAGAAAGAAATCACTCCTGCTCCACTGGAATTGTCAGCTGCTGTCTCCAAGAAATCAGAAGCGAAAGGGAAACCTAAGACTTCTATACCGAAACCAGCAACCAGCATTTCAGTGCAGTCAACGAGGACTTCCCCGCGGTTGTCCAAAGTTACACTCATAACTCCACCTCCAGCTGTGGCTGAGAGGGAGGTACAACCCTGTGTGGTAGAATTAGACTCTGAAGAAGAGCTAATGGAAGGCCAGGAACTCATTGGAGATATGGATCCTGTTGACCATCCTGAGCTGCCGTCGTTACTGACAGAAGGTGGACCCAACAGGGCAGACCTCAGTAAGGGACAGAGGGAATGTCCAACTCTGGAAGGTCTTCGCCACCAGGCAGAAGCTCAGGCTGAAGGGCAAGAGCCTTGGAAATACAGGTTGCACTGGGAAGATGGCCTCTTCTACAGTGAACCGACCGAGTCTGCACCTGGAGACTACAAACGACTTGTAGTACCCCAAGAGAACAGACCACAGTTCTTGCAGTTAGCCCACGAGATTTCTTTGGATGGTCACTTGAGTTTCAAGAAGACTAAGGAAAGGCTATCTCTCTACTTTTATTGGCCAAAGATGGGGGCTGAGATGGGGGCCGAAGTAGAAAAACACTGCAGGAGCTGCCACACCTGCCAGACCTCTGGTAAGGTTGGCGCCAAGAATGTGCACCTTTAGTGCCTCTCCCAGTTGTGGGAGTCCTATTTGAGAGAGTAGGGATTGACATTGTTGGTCCCCTTGATCCTCCAACTCCCTTAGGCAACAGGTTTATACTTGTTGTAGTAGACCATGCTACTAGGTATCCTGAGGCAATTCCTATGAGGACTGTTACATCTCTGGCTGTGGCTAAGGCCCTCTCGTTATTTTTACCAGGGTCGGGTTTCCTAAGGAAGTAATCTCTGACAGAGGGTCAAACTTTATGTCCCACTACATGAAAGCCATGTAGAAAACCTGTGGAGTTACTTGCAAGTTCTCAACAGCTTACCACCCCCAAACCAATGGGTTGGTAGAACGGTTCAACCGAACCATGAAGAGCATGATAAGTGCTTTAGAAGAGCCCCTTAAACGAAAGTGGGACCTTCTATTGCCATGCCTTCTCTTTGCTTATAGAGAAGTCCCTCAGGAGGGAGTAGGTTATTCTCCCTTTGAGCTCCTCTATGGTCATCCCGTCAGAGGTCCATTGGCCCTGATTAAGGAGGGGTTGGAGAGTGCTCCTTCCCCAAGCCAGTCAGAGTGACTGACTACGTGATAGGTCTCCGGAGGAGAATGTCGCACATGATGACAGAAGCAAGCGATAACCTGAAAGCTGGACAAGCTTTGGTCAAGCACTGGCATGATCAAAAGGCTAACATGGTTGAGTTCACTCAAGACCAGCTAGTTCTCGTTATGATCCCAACAAGGCAGAGGGCCTTGCAAGACAAATGGATGGGACCCTTCAGAGTTGTGGGTAAACTCGGAGAGGTCAACTATCTGGTGGACTTGGGCAATCCCAAGGAGGCTTCGACTGTCTTCCACACCAACCGACTCAAATCGTATGTCTCTTGACCTGATGTAGGAGCGTTGCTTCTAGCATCATCCGAGGAAGAAGAAGAGAGTGAAGCTCTTCCGGATCTCCTCAGAGGCTTACCTTTAGATGGAAAAATTGAAGGAGTAAATCTCTCTTCAAATCTGACACCTGAGCATCAAGAAGAGTGCAAATCTATGTTGAATCAGTTTGCCTCTCTGTTCTCACTTTCGCCAGGCTTGACCCCTTGGGGCCAGCATGACATACTCACTGGTGACTGTCTTCCAGTCAAAAGCAGAGGATACCGAATGTCAGAAAACTTACGAACTCACATCAAAGGTGAGGTCAGCAAGATGCTTGATCTTGGGGTAATAGAGCCCTCTACTAGTCCATGGTCTAGCCCAGTTGTGTTAGTACCAAAGGCCGGATCTAAAGAACTTAGATTCTGCGTGGATTATAGAGCTCTTAATGCAGTCACCAAGACTGATGCCCACCCTTTGCAAGAAACAGATGAGTTGGTGGATAAACTTGGCACCGCCAAGTTCCTCAGCACATTTGACTTGACGTCAGGCTATTGGCAAATAGCCCTGACAGACCATGCCAAGGAGAAAACTGCATTTTCTACCCCCGTTGGCTTATACCAGTTTAAGGTAATGCCTTTCGGATTGAAAAATGCACCTGCTACATTTCAACGGATGGTAAACCAGGTTCTGAATGGGATGGAGGACTTCTGCATGGCATACTTGGATGACATAGCAGTGTTCAGCAATTCCTGGGAAGAACATGTAACCCACCTAAGAGATGTTTTGCAGGCTCTTGGACGAGCCAATCTGACCATAAAGGTGAGTAAATGCCAAATTGGACTGAGTAAGGTAGTCTATCTTGGACATGAGGTAGGAGGTGGAGAAATAAGGCCTTTGCTCAGTAAGATTGAAGCTGTGCAAAATTGGACAACACCTACTACTCAGACCCAGGTGAGAGCCTTCTTAGGCCTCACTGGGTGTTACAGGAATTTCATTGAGAACTATGGGACCATAGCTTCTCCTCTGAATGTCATCTCCTTGCCCGAGGAGTGCAATTAGGCTTTTGAAAACCTGAAAAAGGCTCTTTGCCAAGCCCCAGTACTCAGAGCTCCTGATTACCGCCAAACTTTCATTGTGCAGACAGATGCTTCAAATGTAGGAATAGGTGCAGTACTCAGTCAACTGGATGGGAAAGGTAGGGAACACCCCGTTTGCTTCATCCGCCGCAAGCTGAAGGATCATGAAACAAGGTGGGCAACAATCAAAAGAGAGTGCTTGCTATCGTGTGGGCTCTGAAGAAGTTTAGGTCATACTTGTATGGTTCTACTTTTGTCATTCAGACTGACCACCAACCCTTGAGATGGTTAATGCAAATGAAAGGGGAAAACCCAAAACTACTGAGATGGGCGATCTGCCTGCAAGGGTTTGATTTTACCATTGAGCACAGGTCAGGGTGTCACCACCAAAATGCTGATGGTCTCTCTAGGATGTATGTCATTGACTAGAGGTATGAGATTCATCCAGGAGTGGATTAAATCCTCCTGTCCCTTAGTCTGGGGGGGGAGAGTGTTAGGGAGAATTCTCTGTTTAGGCTGAATTTCCTAACCTAGTGAGTCCCCCAGCAGCTTTGCTGGATTTCTGGAGTTTGTTTTTCCATCCTGCCAAGAGTGAGACTTTTTTCTCCCACTCATGACCAACCCTACGGCCTGCTTCTGATATGGAGTATCTCTCTACAAGTTTAGTCTCGCACGGTGGTGCCCTTCTAGAAAAATTTTGAGCATGTGTATCTTCTTTCCATCATCAGTGGCTCCTTCTTCCTTCTGTATGTTGCAATAAACATTTTAAATAATGTGCTATTGTATAGTATAGTCATAGTAAAATGACTTTTTATTCAGGCAATTATTCAAAAAGTGACAAAATACAATGTAGAAAAGTCAGCATTACCTATAACTCATTGACAATTCTAAAAAGTAAAAAATACAGATTGTCACAGAATGAAATAATCCAAAATATCCTTTACTCCGTCATTATCGTTTCCATCCATAAATCTTGCCCACAATATTCAGCACTACCCAGAGAAAGGTCCTTTCACTATAGGCAGCTAAATATATCTTCCAAAGATTAGTCAAAGAGTCACAAGACATAAGCAGATGTTTAGTACTTTCCACAAAAGGATCATCCCCGAGTGTACTGTCTCATATCCCTATGAAGCAGTGCCCTAGGCTAGCACCAAGGACTTCCCATGTCTCTATTATATTTAACATATTACTCATATATTCTATACGTGTATATTTTCTGGGAAATTTGTTTATGTACCTAAGAGGGTGATTGAGGTTGGGAATATTCGGAAGGAAATCCCTGCTATGTGACTTAGTGGCAAGGATTACCAATTTGTGCTCCCAATCAAGATGCTAAACATGCTTTTTTAGTAAAGGTTTGAATGTAAAAGCTGATGTTTTAAGTGGATCAATCTTTAAATGACTACTACTGCAAAGGGCGCCCTCTGTCATTATCTGAGCAAACGTAATATTCTTATGACTAGCACCCACCATAACAAAATCACTAGCCACAATATTCATGAAGGTGGAAGGGGTAGAATTAACCAACTTCCTATAGAGATCATACGATCAATACATCTCCCTGCAACCCCATCAGCCCAGCAGCAAAAACAGAATTCGGAAGCCCAGCAACAACATCAAAGATGGCCGCCACCGTGCCTCAGTGCGCACCAGGCTCCCAGACTGACCTGGGCCTGCAGCACTATGATCGGCTGGTGTCCCGATATGAAGTAGCCAACCCCCTGTGCCGGTATGTGAAGCCGGCCCCCACTGATGGCCTACACTTAAGGCCTTTTCCAGCAGTCTCCGCTGGTCTCAATGTGCGACATGTCCCCCTTCCTTACAGGGAGACCTGCAACCCCATCAACCCTGAAGCAAAAAGAGAATTTGGAGGCCCAGCAGCAACATCAAAGATGGCCGCCACATTGCCTCGCTGCACACCAGACTCCCAGGCTGCCGAGTGTTAGGGAGAATTCTCTGTTTAGGCTGAATTTCCTAACCTAGTGAGTCCCCAAGCAGCTTTGCTGGATTTCTGGAGTTTGTTTTTCCATCCTGCCAAGAGTGAGACTCTTTTCTCCCACTCTTGGACATGAATGTGGTTAATTCCTTTGAATGTCAATGAGTTTGATGGGCTATGGGGTCTTTTACTCCATAGGGTCTCATATGTTTTGCTATGTGTGTTACACCGCACCCTCCGTGCCGTAACACTGGGGCGTCCTAAAGGACCCCCACCATAGACTCCATACCCTGGGACTGACTATTGTCTCCCAGGGCATGTAAAGTCACCATTGGCTTTACTAGACCTAAATTTACTAACAGAACTAGTACAAACCATCCTATTGTGGACGTACTGGTAGGGGTAATTCGATTACCCCTGGGTCTGTTGTTCGAGGGGGCACTGTCCCGTCCCCCCTCGTCGAGTTTTGGCTGGTGGCAGTGGAAACTACTTGTTATATTCGACCCCGAATATAACCCTATGGGATTCTTCCCATTGTTGGAGGTTAATACTTTTTCTCGTTAGTCTCTAACATACCACCGGTTTATTTGTCTTAAACAAATCTATCGGTTGGTATTTTCTGCCAGAACTCGGTTTTTAAAATGGTGTCTGTGTTCGTCTCTGTAACTCCTAAACCAAAGGTTGAGCCCTTTGTTCCACTTTTGGCGGGCTTCTGCCCAGAAGCCCTCCAAAGTGGTGCCATTCTGTCTGGGTACCACAGGGGGTGTGGGAGGGGGTTTAGGCACCCTGGACTGAGTTGCCTTGCCAACTCAAGTCGCACTCTGGTGTGATTGGCCCAAGTGGTGAGCCACCCCGCTCACCACTTAGCGTGTTTTGATTGACAGCTAGGCTGAATGAATGGGGGTTTTCTGCATAAAAGCAGGGCTTTTGGGACTGGATCTTTAGAAGTCGCCACAGGACCTAAGAATCTGACGAGGGTAAAGCTGAGCCGACCTGCAACGACGACACCTCCGGTGGAGCCCTGCTGAACCGTCTCACCACTTCCCGACTACAGAGGAGATCTGCCGGCTGGAGAGTCTTCTTCCCCTGACTGGTGGGAACAACCAGTCCCCTTTGCTTTTTCTTTGCTTCCAGGGCGTAGTGGTCGAATTGCTCGTGCTGAGCACCCCAGCAACTGGATAGCCTCTAGCCCATACCGCGACCAAAAGGTGGTGCCTTGTGACGGAGCACTCCGCGGCTGGTCTCTTCCCTGGTGGTGCAACGATCTTCAACTTTCCTTCGACGACGAGATCATCTCTTCTCTTGGCAAAGCCCCGACTTGCATCCACCACCAGGAACAACTGCCCCCGCCGGAGCTGTCTCTCCACATACAAGGTACCGTGTCTGCCTGGCTTCCCTTGTGACGGTTAGCGTGAGGTGTCTTAATCCTCGCCTCTCCATTGGGTCGCCTCCAAGCTTTCTTAAACTTTCTGTTCTGAACTGGTCCAATCTTTCTATAACAATTTGCGACAAAGACTCGAAGTGCATTTCCATTGTGATACTTTTTGGGACATATCGCCTTGCCTCGCTCCGAGTGGGCCTAGCCTCTGAACTTTGCGATCTACAGTCGACCCTGCCTTACTTGCCTTGCATTTGTTCGTAAAAGTGTTGGTACCGAGTTGATTTCATACCCTGCCTTTTCTCTCCCATCCTAACAAATACTAGAGTGCCATCTAGGTTAAAGCATTCACCTCTGTCTGCAAATAAGTGGTGCCGTTGAACCTAGACTTGTCGAACTATTGTTAGGGGGATTTATTTACTTATGGTAATTGTAAGTGAAGTTGTTTGCCATATTAGTGCCAGAGTGTTTTTCATAGATGTGTTGTTATAAATAAATACCTATATATCTTTACACCCAAGCTCTGTTCCTTGTTTGCTTGTTCTACTGTGTAAATTGCCCTATTTTGTATACTCCACATACTGCCTTACTTTTCTTGAGAGAAGTCTGACTGCTCAGCCACAGCTACCAGGTGAATCTGTGTGGTACAGACAGCTACCAAGTGGGTTTACTGCAACACCTGTAAGCCTAAATCTTTTGCAGTGGTCCCAGAGGGAACTGCACAGGTTTTCCGCTTAACACCCTGGGCATGCAGCACCATGATTGGCTGGTGTCCCCATTTGAAGCAGCCAACTCCCTGCGCCGGCAGGTGAAGCTGGCCCCCAATAAAGGTCTAAACTCAAGGCCTTTTCCAGCAGTCTCCGCCGGTCTCTGCCGCGTTGACCGTGAAGTTAGATATGCTTTGCAACAGGTACTGTCCACCCCACCACTGAACACTGGTCACAGGCCCAAATTGACTATTATATCTGCTTAATGTATACATTGCACAAGATTGATGTCTCTGCTTTAATTGCCATCCCTATACCATCTAACTACTGCCCTGTAGCCAAAACCGTGAAAACAAATGATGTACTTCTATCTAATGTTGCACCTCAATTGTGTAATAATAGTACTGTACTGCAACGCTACCTGCTTAATGCAATTCCTCTAAGCACAAACACTATGGTGTGCACTTCAGGGCTGGGTGAGGCCAATGATCAGCACAAAGTGCCCGATATGTATGTAAGACCTGCTTGTAACAGTGAGAAACACTGCATACCCGTAGTTAATGTTACCTGTAAACATTTACTTGCTCACATTCATTGCCACACAAACATCAATCCCCCTCCACCTAGCACCTTCCTCGAGCTGGCTCTTACCTCTGAGCCACACTCGATCCATGCCCCGTTTTTGCCTGATCGCCCTCTCAGGCTATTTCCCCACCTCCGTGCATCGGGCAGCGGACAGCCCGCGAACAAAGTAAATCATGTGCCAAAAGCTACCAGAGAGGCAGCATCGGCCGCATTATCTCCCGCATCATCTTGCAAAAGATTAGCCTCTGCCATGCTGACTCATCACTCCCTCGCACAGCATGCATCCATTGCACGTTGTAGGGCCATCCATTGCCCTCCTGTAAAGCCCACCCCGCCCGGGAAACTATATTTCCTGAAAGCTTGTGCTTGCGCGTATGCGCACACACAGCAGAATTGGGCTGCTGCCATCAGGCTGCCTGATCTCATACGGCCAACAACACGCACTTCTAAGGCTTCCGCTATAAAGCCGGCCACCACACTCAACTCCAACTTCATGCATACTGTGCTCCTCTCATCAGATCCTTACCCTACTAGTAGACTACTAATGATAGGTCAATCCCCCTTTTTGCTCTCTGCCTTACCCATTCACAACTGCCCAATACCCACTGGAAGCCTCCCCCCTATCTACCAGCTACAAGTAGCCACGCACCTCTGCCGGCCCAAGATTCGTAATGTAAAGCTATCTGGTAACAATCATCTTTTGACCATACCAATGAATGAGAGACTGCGCTCTCGCCTCTGTGGCCCCACTGTCACTTCACCCCAAATTCTGCCCATCAGGAATGCCAACTTGGGCATGCGTACACTAACCATCGCCACCTAGCCAACCCCCCATCCACATTGACAACACAACCACTACACTACCACCCACCACTCATGCCAACCCACTCAGTCTCCACACTATGCAGTGCATACAACACAACTTTGCACTTGCCCCCACACAGTACCCCCAGTCTAGGCTTCACAGCCATGAAGGAACTACCCCTGCACAAAGACACAGCCACTGCCCCACTCTCAATGAATATGAAACCTGCCCCTTCATTTAACACCACTACAAACAGTCCATCACCACCACACAACAGCCACATCTCTCAACCGCACCTACCCCCCAACAGCACAGTCCACCATCTCAGCATTCTAACCTCAAACATGCTGCTGGACCACCTGTCGCTAACACAGGCAACCGGCCCCTCTTGAACTGTGCTCTCATCAATGCTTGTTCCCAGTCCGCACATGCATTGGACATCAATGATTTTATCTCTGAAGACAACCCTGATGCTCTAGCCATATCAGAGAACTGACTTCACAAGGACTGCAGCCCCATACTATCCCTAGCTATCCACCAGGGTTACACCATCTTCCGGAATGACAGAGACTCTGCCAGAGGAGGTGGTGCCAGAGATTCCCTTGATTTTCATAAGCCGCAAATCAACCCTTGAGGGTCCTTCTGATATCCTTTCGCTCAAATTCTCTCCTACACCTACATGCACTATCACCATCCACCTCCTCTACCACCCACCAGGCCCCCACCATAACTCCAAGCAAAATATACTTCACCTTCTACAGGACAACCTGAAAGCCTCCTCCTGAATGGTCCTACTAGGAGACCTCAACTTGGGCCTCTATGACCCTAACGACCCACAGGCCTCCTCACTATCCGACGCCCTCAACACCCTAGGATACTGTCAATGCATTACTTCTCCTACACATGCTAAAGGACGCATACTAGAGTGGATCGCTGACCACAACTGCTCAATCAGTACCAGTGCCATCACTCCCTGTCCTTGGTCTGACCATAACATCATCTTCTCTATCCCACAGACCGCCAAAGTCCTAACAATTTCCTACCATCTATCTCCTGCAGAAACACACAGCTCACGCAAGCTCAAACAAGCTCACTAGAGACCACATCTTTCAACTGTTTGATACCCCAGAGCTCCAGCACCCATTCCCTCCCACCCCTTATATACTAATGGCAACATATAAGGTTAAGGTCCAATTCGTCCCTTATTTTCAGCTTTATGCAACTCTTCGGTGAGCCTTAATTTTCCAATAGTTGATAGTGTTGGTTAGTGGAAACTTGGTCACTGGGCTGCACTGTGGTTTTCTGTTGGTCTGAAGCTGATCAGACTATAAACTTAATGTAGCAAGTGTCTTTTTAGAAAAAAGACGAAAACCTAATGTCTTGTGCCCTCTGTGTACTTGTTAGTTGAAAAAATAATGAGCGGTATAATCCAATTTTTCTGGTTTATCATAATTTTCTATTTATTTTCAAAATAATGAATCAATATCCTCAAATCTATACCGTCTACACGTGTTTCACTGTCTTAAATTTCCAGACAGATCTTCAGGAGGGATTAACAAGTCTATCTTTCCGACTCATGTGAAACATTCAAGCCTTTTCCGGCACATTTAGTATCATAACAATAGAAATATTTTGTCTGAAAATAAAGAAAAACATTTTTTACTTTTTATCCTTTAAATGTGTTGCAAGCACTTCTAATATGGTTTGCTTTTGCTCAAATTTTAATCTTTCTAAAACATAGTAGTCTCAATTGTTCTTTTACAATGTTGAAAACAAATAGCAATTTTGGTGAACATATTAATAGCACAAAAATACACTCACTTCCGATTTTCCTTTGTGGGCAAATATTATATTTGTGTTTTGAATTCGCTTAAGAGAACATTTTTCCTTTTTGTTGTCCCAATTATTGGTAAGGCTGGGGAGAAAGGAACACCAAAAGTGGTAAATTTGTTATAGCATTCAGGTGGGGACTATTACTTTTAATCTGAGTCTTATAGTATGTCTACTACTTTAAGTTTCCTCATATTGCGCTTACCTTCTATTCTCTTTGCTGCTCAGAATTTCGCTGTTTGCATGAGTCAATCCTTGTGGATGCGTGATTGTGCGGCCTGATAACCGTCATGCCTACCTGCTTCCTTTCGCTTTTGTGGTTGCTCAGAGTCGCGGTCACGTGATGGAACTCATCACGTGGTCGCAAATCCACCATTTTGCTTTGGGAACAATACAGTTGTTTTCCCTCTTGTTCGGTTTTTCTTCTGTCACCCGTGGTTTTTGAAACGTTATACTACTTCAAGAACCCAATGTTTTCGATGCGAAATAGTACATCTAGATGCCATTATGATGTTCATTTACTTTTGGCAATTGCTGTTATGCGGGAGCGTGATCACTCGGTGGTGTATATCACATGATCGCTCTTTATTTACCTATTTTTCAGATAGATTTACAACAAAGGTACTGTTTTTCTTGGTAACACTATTTGTCCACAAGCTCGGTCACGTGATGGTATGTAGCACATGGTCGCTAATTCGCCATCATGGTTTGGGAACTATACAGTTGTTTCCCTCACATTTGGCTTACCTTCTAGGCCGTTGTTTTTGCACAAACTCATTTTTGTGGATACATAATAGTGCATCATAATGACCTATAGCTATTTCTTTCCTTGTTACTTTTGCTATTGTGTGGAAATTTAGTCACTTGATGGTGTGTTTCACGTGTTAGCTCCTTTACTTACCTTTTCTTTGTACAAGTAATTTTTCAATGCTGGTTCTATTTTCATAGTGGCATAGCTTATTGCCCCTCTTATGATATCTCTCTACTGAATATTGTATAATATCTAGTTGTTGATCATTTACTTACAAAAATCTGGTTGTTTCTGCTTAGGGCTTGCAAACTACATTAGCATGCTCATTTTTAACAGCTATGCATTAGGCTAACAACATAAGCATTTGTAACTTTTAAATTTCGAATATGATTACGTGGCTGAACTATAATCTTATTACAATAGATGTATTAGTTCATTGTCCGAATTGAAGCCTGTATGGCAGCTGTCCAATAAGCTTCTCTAGTTCTCAGAATTTTCTCCAAATTTCCTCCGATCTGTGGTCTGGTGACTTTTTCAATCACATAAAACTTTATATCGTTGATGGATTCATTTGCATGTTCTGTTAGGTGATGATAACCCAATGGGTATCTTATATCTTTGTTGATAGTAGCTCTCATATGCACTTGAATTCTAGTTTTAAGTTTTCTCGTTGTGCTTCCCATGTATACTTTTTTGCATGTACATGTGATCAACTATACTACTGTTTTGGTATTACAATTGATGAAATTTTGAATTCGGTATTTTGTTCCATTTGGCAAAGTAACACTTTTTTCCCATTGTCTGAGTATTGGCAACTAATGCACGTTCCGCATTTGTAGTTTCCCTGCAGGGTTTTTTTGGTCCATAGCTGAGCTAGTCCTTCTTCTTGTTTCTTAGCAATGAAGTGCGAATGGCTTAATATGTCCTTTAGGCTTTTTGGTTTTTTAAAAGTGTTATGTACATCTTCTTCAATGTATCTAGATATATCTTGATCCATTTTCAAAATATGCACATTTTTCTTCAAAATGTTTTGGATCTGTTTTGCATTAGTGCTGTGTTACGTTATGAATCTCACTTTTTGTTCTTTTGCTACCGTCTTAATTTGTTTATTTTTCAGCAGTTCTGTTCTTGGTTTGGTCTTTGTTCTTTCATACAAATTTTCCAGATGTTTTTTCTTATAGCCTCTTTCTTGAAATTTGTCCAATGCTTGTTTGGCATGTTTTTCATATTCTTGTGGTTCAGTACAGTTTCTTTTGATTCTTAATATTTCACCATATGGTATGTTGTGGATTATATGTTGGGGATGATGGCTTTTTGCATGTAAGATTGTATTTCCAGCAGTTGGTTTCACATAGAGAGTTGTTAAGATTCTTCCATTTTTGATGTATATTTCTAGATCTAGAAATTGGATTCGATTAGAGCTTTGGTTAGTGGTGAACTTCAAGTTGTATTGGTTTGAATTTAAGTATGGGACATAATCCTTCAGAGTTTTGGCGTTTCCATTCCATATCAGAAGAATGTCGTCAATATAGCGCCCCCAATAAATTATATTGTTGAGTTTGGTAAAGGCATCATGTGTCCAGGCGTGTTCTATTTCGAAGTGTCCTACATATAAGTGAGCGTAAATTGGTGCGAATTTGGCTCCCATGGCGGTCCGCTGTTTCTGTCTGTAGACCTGGTTGTTGAACATGAAAATGTTGTTATTAAGTGTGAAATTTAGCATTTCTAGTAGCATTTCGTTTTTGGTTGTAGTATGAGAATGATCTGGTTTTCAAGAATTAGTTGGTGGTTTCTAATCCTTTTTCATGTGGTATGCTTGTGTATAAGGAAGAGAAGTCCAGTGTGACAAGTAGATAGCTTTGTTCCCAATTTATTTCTTCAATTTGCTGTATTACATGCTTAGTATCTCTGATGAATGAAGTGAGGCTAAGCACTAGGGGCTGTAGGTGAGTATCGATATATTTTGATATTGGTTCTGTGATTGTACCAATGATGTTTATGATAGGTCTGAAGGAAGGAAAAGTTGTATACGGCTTGTGTATCTTGGGTATGAAGTATATGGTGCCCATTATTGGGAAACGGTTGATTAGGAAGTCTTTCTCCATGTCTGTTAGCAGATTTTGCTCTGTCCAGTTTTTTACCATCGACGTCCATTCTGATGTCAATTCTGCTGGTGGACTTGTCTTTAATTTATCGTAGCACTGATCTTGGTTTAGATGCTCTTCAGCTGCTGTTATATAGTCTTAAGTGTCCATTAGTATGATATTTCCTCCCTTATCTGCTTTTTTTATTGTTATTTCTGAATTTTTTCATAGTTGGTCAATTGCTGCTTTTTCTTTTTGCCATTTTTGCATTATCTTCCTGTTGCTTAGTCTCCCTGCAAAGTATTGTGATCTTAGTTCACTCAGAGTAGCTTTATAAAATAAATCAATGACATTCTCTTGTGCCAATGCTGGTATAAATGTTGATTGTGGCCTTAGAGTAGTTTCTTCACTTAGATCTATGTTTATATGCATTTCTTCTGTTATTTTTTCCACCGAATATAGATCTTCATTTTCTGTTAGATTTAAACAATTGGCCGTGTTTTCCATGTGTAGAATTGATAATTCTGATGGGGATTCAATATATTGTTTCTTCTTTTGCGATATCTCAATTTGTGAGAAATATTTCTTTAGTTTTAGTTTTCTACAGAATTTGAATAGATCTGCATTTAGTGAGAACTAGTCAGAGTTGGATGGTGGGCAAAAGGTCAGGCCTTTACTGAGTGTCATCTTGAGATCTGTTGATAGTTCCAATTTAGATAAATTGACCACCATATTTTCTTGTGTGGTTTTTGATTTTTTTGACCTTGTTTTTACTCCTTCTCCTATTGAAGCTGTTATTTGGATTGGTGCCCCTGCCCCTCTTGCCCCTCTTGGTCCTTGTCCTTATTGTGTCGTTGTACCTTGGTTTTGTTGGTTTCTGGAATACTGTTGGGTAGTCTTCATATTCTTGTATTTGATGTATTCCTCTAAAAAGCTGATGATGTTCTTCCTATGTTGGCTTTGGTTGTTGTTTGTGAAATACTTGGTTGTTCTGTTTCTAAATCACTCGAAGATTAACAGGGTAATTCATAGAATTTCGCACAAAAGTGGCGCACGCGTCTGGCGCACAGTGTCCCTGTGCGATACACTGCGCCAGCCGCGTGCGATAGAATCCATTTCATCGCACAGCGTATTCATGGATTTTAGCCCCCAAAACCAGCCGTTGCACAGAGTGGCACAGCGACCCTGCAGCAGCGCCAGTTACACCCCCAAGAACGCCCTCGAGCAAGGAAAATCCATCAAAATCCCCAAATCATCGCAAATGTCTGCGCTAACCCTGGACCAGTTTACAGGGCTGTCAAACAACACACGCCAAGCGGGGTCTGTGTATTACTGGGCTGCGCGGGAAGTTTCACACGCGATTGGCCCTGTGCGAGCAGGGTACGTGTATAACTGGGGCGCGCAGGAAGTTTCACACGCGACTTCAGCAGGGTACGTGTATTACTGGGGTGCGCGGGAAGTTTCACACGCGATTCCAGCAGGGTACGTGTATTACTGTGGTGCGCGGGAAGTTTCACACGCGATTGGCCCTTGTGCGAGCGGGGTACGTGTATTACTGGGGTGCGCGGGAAGTTTTACACGCGATTGGCCCTGTGCGAGCGGGGTACGTGTATTACTGGGGTGCGCGGGAAGTTTCACACGCGATTGGCCCTGTGCGAGCGGGGCACGTGTATTACTGGGGTGCGCATGAAGTTTCACACGCGATTGGTCCTTGTGCAAGCGGGGTACGTGTATTACTGGGGTGCGCGGGAAGTTTCACACATGATTGGCCCTGTGCGAGCAGGGCACGTGTATTACTGGGGTGCGCGGGAAGTCTCACACGTGATTGGCCTGTGCGAGCGGGGTACGTGTATTACTGGTGTGCGTGGGAAGTTTCACACGCGAATCCAGGAGGGTCCGTGTCTTTCAGGGGTGCGCAGGAAGTTCCACACGCGATTGTCCTGGGTACGTGTGTTCCAGGGGTGAGCGGGAAGTCTCACACGTGAATTCAGCAAGGTACGTGTATTTCAGGGTTGCGCGGGGAGTACTACACGTGATTTGGCCATGTGGGTCCTCCCAGGTGTTCCCTCTACACCCTCCACGGCCCCTGAAGGCAGCCCACACCACAGGGGACTACCCTGCACCCCTGCTCATGTCCCGCAGGCAGCCCATCCACCATGGGCATGCCCCCCAGCCAAGCCACATGTCACCTTGCACTACTGATCAACAACGCATTTCTCCCAGCACCCCCACCCCTCAGCACTGTGGGGCACCTGCCAGCAGGCCCCCACTCATGTCCAACTCATGTCCCCCTGCACCCCCACCCCCCAGCATTCAGGGGCACCCTCAACCAGGCCCCCACACATGTCTCCCTGCACCCCCACCCACCAGCAGTGCCGGGCACCCTCCACCATGCCCCTACACATGTCTCCCAGCACCCCCACCCCCCAGCATCCAGGGCACCCTCCACAAGGCCCCCACTCGTGTCCCCCTGCACCCGCACCCCCAGCATCCAGGGGCACCCCCCACCAGGCCCCCACTCATGTCCAACTCATGTCCCCCTGTACCCCCACCCCCCAGCATCCAGGGGCACCCCCCACCAGGCCCCCACTCATGTCTCCCACCCCCCATCAGTCAGGGGCACCCTCCACCACGGCCCCACTCATGTCCAACTCATGTCTCCCAGCACCCCCACCCCGCAGCAGTGCAGGGCACCCTCCACCATGCCCCCACACATGTCTCACAGCACCCCCACCCCCCAGCATCCAGGGGCACACTCCACCAGACCCCCACTCATGTCTCCCTGCACCCCCACCCGCCAGCATCCAGGGGCACCCTCCACCAGGCCCCGACTCATGTCTCCCAGCAGCCCCACCCCCCAGCATCCAGTGGCACCCTCCACCAGGCCCCCACTCATGTCTCCTAGCACCTCCACCCCCCAGCAGTGCAGGGCACCCTCCACCATGCCCCCACACATGTCTCCCAGCGCCCCCACCCCCCAGCATCCAGGGGCACCCTCCACCAGGCCCCCACTCATGTCCCCCTGCACCCCCACCCCCCAGCAGTCAGGGGAACCCTCCACCAGGCCCCCACTCATGTCCAACATATGTCCCCCTGCACCCCCACACCCCAGCAGTCAGGGGCACCCTCCACCAGGCCCCCACTCATGTCTCCCAGCACCCCCACCCCCCAGCAGTGCAGGTGACCCTCCACCATGCCCCCACACATGTCTCCCAGCACCCCCACACCCCAGCATCCAGGGGCACCATCCACCAGGCCCCCACTCATGTCCAACTCATGTCTCCCAGCACCACCACCCCCCAGCAGTGCAGAGCACCCTCCACCATGCCCCCACACATGTCTCCCAGCACCCCTACCCCCCAGCAGTGCAGAGCACCCTCCACCATGCCCCCACACATGTCTCCCAGCACCCCTACCCCCCAGCAGTTCAGGGCACCCTCCACCAGGCCCCCACTCATGTCCAACTCATGTCTCCCAGCACCCCCACACCCCAGCAGTGCAGGGCACCCACCTGCAGGCCCCCACACATGTCTCACAGCATCCCCACCCCCCAGCATCCAGGGGCACACTCCACCAGGCCCCCACTCATGTCCAACTCATGTCCCCCTGCACCCCCACACCCCAGCAGTCAGGGGCACCGTCCACCAGGCCCCCACTCATGTCTCCCAGCACCCCCACCCCCCAGCAGTGCAGGGGCACCCTCCACCAGGCCCCCACTCATGTCCCCCTCCACCCCCACCCCCCAGCAGTCAGGGGCACCCTCCACCAGGCCCCTACTCATGTCAAACTCATGTCCCCCTGCACCCCCACCCCCCAGCATCCAAGCGCACCCTCCACCAGGCCCCGACTCATGTGCCCCAGCCAACACGTCATCACAATCTAGATCCCTGGCCCTTATGGGCTGCCTCCACATGCCAAACACCCACCCAAGTATTGCATCCATCCACTTAGAAATGGCAATTACATGATACAACCCCAATGGCAAGTATGTAAATGAACACATGTCTCTCACATACACACAATGGGTGTGAGTGACTGTCAAAACACATATCATGATATGCATGAAACCAATGAGATGATACTACACATTGAAGTTTGATGAAGAAAATGTATTAAAAGCAACATAAATGGAATAAAAAATAAACACACGACAATGGGAATTAAAAACCAAAAGCAGCATGTCTATAAAATAAATTAAAACCACAAATCATAATCCAAAGGAAAGGTGTCCAAAGTCACAGGTCAAAAAAGTAAATCCAATGGAAATTCCAAACGGAAAAACATTGCTCCATGGGTAAATTCCAAATAAAAAAATAAAATTCCACACTCAACTATATACAGATAAACAATCCACGGTCCATGATCCCAACAGAAGAAATGAAAACTACCTAATAATACTACCTAATAAAAAAACTATATACAAAAATGCGGTCCATTGTCCAAAATGTCCAAAAAAAAAAATAAAAAGCAAAGGAAACCTAACAACAACTACATAACTATTTACAAGGGCAGCGGGCTAGTCCGACGGCTCACTGGTTGTTGTCATGGGCCAGGGCATCATCGAACTCCTGTTCAATGGCTTGGAGGCGGGCATGTTCCCTGGCCCCGAGGTCTCGCAGGGAAAATACAGTGTCCAGCTCCAACTCCCTGCGAATACCCTCGAGGCACTCAGCCCGCCTTAGCGCCCTCCGCATGGAGTTCTCCACCCTGACCATTGTGAGCCGTTCCTCCTCTGCCCGCTGCCGCTCCGCACCTATCTGCTGGCCCAACCGCTCCCACACGGAAGACACTCCCATTCCAGGGTTTTCCTGTCCTCCGGCCGATGCCTGCACCCCTGAAGTTGATGGCCCCGAGCCATGATGCCTCTCACGTCGAGCCTGCCGCTGCCTCCGACGCAACTGCCTGTGCCAGCACGACGGCATCCAGGCTGATGGAATCCACTGACGCCGTTGTGCAGGTGCCCTGCCCGATGATGCCGTCACATCCTCCATCTGCTGGGATCCAGTTGCTGGTGTGTCCACCCCTGCTGGACCTCCGACTCCTGACTGTGGCAGGGATGGGATCCCCACTGAGTTGGCTGCGTTGGTCAGGGCAGGTCCACAGGGGGCCCTGGTGGCATCTGGGCCGGTAGACGGCATGGAGAACGACTGGCGCATAGCCTCCACAGAGGAGGAGAGGGTCGCCAGAGTGCCTGACACATGTATGAAACCCCCGACCATGGCCACTCCCAACTGGGCCACGTTGGCACGGTGCTCTTCGTGATGACGTTCGTGCTCCCCCTGGGAAGCATGCACCTCATCACAAATGACACCCATGCGCAACGCGACACCAATCAGGACCTTCTCCATACGGCCAGGGGTCCCCTCATCCGCAGGTGGAGGGGAGTCAGATGACATGGACATCCCCCCCTACCTGCGGACTGGCCTGGGAAAGGGCATCCCTGCTGGTGCATGGTGGTGCAGTCACAGTGTCAGGGACAGTGACATGCACAGGGACCTCCACGGCGACCTGTGCTGCCTCCTGCCCCCGACCCTGGACTGCACCACTTGCACCAGGAGGGATGCCCCCACCAGGCCCCATGTGCGGCTCAGTAGCGGCCTCCTCCTCCTTTGTGGAAATCACCAACCTGGATGGCTCCACCCCATCTTCCGCCGTTGCAAGCCCCTGTGGGGGCTCACCCACCACTTCCGCTGCAGCCGTGGGGGCATCCCCGCTGCTTTGCTCCACAGCGCCGTCTCCGCCCTCTTCTTCACTTTGCGCTGTGTAGAGGGAGACATAGAACACAAGCATCAGGGTACTGTACAATGGTCCCCTAGACAGGAAGCAATAGCAGATGAGTGGCACTGTCAAAGATCCCTTCCATCATGTCCCTCCACAACACATGGGTCAGTGCAGGCAAAACACATGCAGTAACAGGCATGGCGCATGCTATGGACATTAGCAAACATGTCAAAGGGACTCTTGAAACATACAATGTTGTTTATGAACTCACATGCATCATGGGTCATGCCTATCACATGCACACACTTCACCGTACTTTCGTCCATCGGGACTCGTACACCCCAGACCCAGTGGATGCAAGGATAACTAGGCTGCATCAGTGATTCTGAACATTGTCACAGACATGTGTCATGCATCCATGGCATTCACAAGTCACAGACACGCAATTCAGACACACAGACATGGACACCATACATGCACATGGCATCAGAACCCATCCCTCACCCCCACCCATGTCCAGGAACAGAGAAAGGCATGCTCTCATGTGTCCATTCCGCATAGGGCTCCCCATGTTGCATTTAAACACATACAACAACCGTGTGCTTCACACATTACTGTTCTCAAATGCATGACCACTATGTCCCTGCACAAACACATGCGTACATGGCCTATGTCACACATACAGTCAAGTATCAGACAACCAGTACACTGCAACATGCCCTGTCTCACACAGCAATGCTTGGCCACTTACCGCTCGACTCCAGACGTGTCTGCCTCTGAAGGACCTGGACGTGGAGCCCTGGGGATATGCGTTCCAGGACCCTCATCTGATCTTCCGACAAGTGGCCCCGGCGCCCCTTAGCATCCGCTGCCTTCAAGAGGAGCTGGGCCTTATTGAGGGTCCTGGACCGGAAGTCCTCCCAGCACTTATTGACATGATGGAATAGTCAGACTGCCACCCCCTCCGTGTTGATGGCAGTCACGATGTCCGTCCAGATCCGATTCCGTCCTTCCTTGTCGGCGCGTGATGATCCGAAGAGGGCATCATAATGCCCCAGGACAAGCTCCACCAGGACACCAACTTCCTTCTGATTGAAGCTAGTGCCCCTCTGCCCCTCTGGCTGGGGGTCGCCAGTGGTCTCGGATGGTGTTTGCCCTGACATGGCGACCCCCGAGGCAGGCGTGGGTGGCAACTGGGCCCTGGGGCTGGGCTGTGGAGCGATGGTATCCCAGTCGGGAGTCTTCGGTTCCAGCAGGGGTGGACACAGCAACTGGACCCCTGCAGATGGCTGATGTGCAGGCACCAAATGGCAGGGCACAGTGGCAGCAGGCAGGCAGCAGAAGATGGCTCGTGGGAGGCTGCTCGGGGCTCTGGGGGGCAGTAATCCGGCCTTTTGGGCAGGAGCGTGGTCTTCCGTGTGCTTACGCGTGGCCAGCTTGATACAGAGTGATTTGGCACGTGAAAATTCTGCACGTCAGTGTGTAATTCGAGGAAAGGCTCTTATCGCGTAAGCGCGTCTGCACGCATACGTGATTCCATTGGACCAAAGGCCCTTAGCGCGTAAGCGCGTCTGTGACGTATCGCCCACGGACGTTGCCCTGGCAGGGCTTGAAGATCCCACGTGGATTTCCATTGCTCAGTACGTGCCTATCGCGGGGTGCGGTGCGTGTGTTATGCAGGCGCTGGGGTTCATACGCCATTACTTCACAGCGGGTGGGTGTTGGCTACGCGTTCTTCTACACGTAAGGCAGGCGGTGAGTGGTACCCTGCTCCCCCAGGCCTAATCGCGTGTTAAACAACCCGCGAGCCCCTGAAATACACGTACCACGCTCCCCCATGCCCGATCGTGTGTTAAACTTCCCGCGCACCCACGAAATACACGCACACGCTATCATTCACACAGCGGGTGTCTGTGTTTGTTGCGTACCCCTTTGCACGTCATTTAGGGGTGCGTGGGAAGTTTCACATGCAAATTCAGCAGGGTACGTGTCTTTCAGGGGTGCGGGGGAAGTTTCACACGCGAATTCAGCAGGGTACGTGTCTTTCAGGGGTGCGCAGGAAGTTCCACACGCGATTGTCCTGGGTTCGTGTATTACAGGGGTACGCGGGAAGCACCACATGCAAATTCAGCAGGGTACTGTATTTCAGGGGTGCGCGGGTAGTTTCACACGCAATTCCATCAGGGCATGTGTATTTCAGGGGTGCGCGGGAAGTTTCACACACGAATTCAGCAGGGTACGTGTCTTTCAGGGGTGCGCGGGAAGTTTCACACGCAAATTCAGCAGGGTACGTGTCTTTCAGGGGTGCGCGGGAAGTTCCACACGCGATTGTCCTGGGTACGTGTATTACAGGATTGCGCGGGAAGTACCACACGCGATTGTCCTGGGTACGTGTATTACAGGGGTGCGCGGGAAGTACCACACGCGATTGTCCTGGGTACATGTATTACTGGGGTGCGCGGGAAGTACCACACGCGATTGTCCTGGGTACGTGTATTACAGGGGTGTGCGGGAAGTACCACACGCAAATTCAGCAGGGTACGTGTATTTCAGGGGTGCGTGGGATGTTTCACACGCGATTCCATCATGGCACGTGTATTTCAGGGGTGAGCGTGAAGTTTCACACGTGAATTCAGCAGGGTACATGTCTTTCAGGGGTGCGCAGGAAGTTTCACACGCAAATTCAGCAGGGTAAGAGTCTTTCAGGGGTGTGCGGGAAGTTTCACACTCGAATTCAGCAGGGTACGTGTCTTTCAGGGGTGCGTAGGAAGTTCCACACGTGATTGTCCTGGGTACGTGTATTACAGGGGTGCGGGAGAAGTACCACACGCAAATTCAGCAGGGTACGTGTATTTCAGGGGTGCGCGGGAAGTTTCACACGCGATTCCATCATGGCACGTGTATTTCAGGGCGTGCGCGTGAAGTTTCACACACGAATTCAGCAGGGTACGTGTCTTTCAGGGGTGCGCGGGAAGTTTAACACGCAAATTCAGCAGGGTATGTGTCTTTCAGGGGTCGCAGGAAGTTTTACATGCGAATTCAGCAGGGTACGTGTCTTTCAGGGGTGCGCGGGTAGTTCCACATGCGATTGTCCTGGGTACGTGTATTACAGGGGTGCGCGGGAAGTACCACACGCAAATTCAGCAGGGTACGTGTATTTCAGGGGTGCACGGGAAGTTTCACATGCGATTGCATCAGGGCACTTGTATTTCAGGTGTGCGCGTGAAGTTTCACACGCAAATTCAGCAGGGTACGTGTCTTTCAGGGGTGCGCGGGAAGTTTCACATGCGAATTCAGCAGGTTACGTGTATTTCAGCAGGGTGTGTGTATTTCAGGGGTGCGCGGGGAGTACTACACGTGATTTGGCCGTGTGGGTCCTCCCAGGTGTTCCCTCTACACCCTCCATGGCCCCTGAAGGCAGCCCACACCACAGGGGACTACCCTGCACCCCTGCTCATGTCCCGCAGGCAGCCCATCTACCATGGGCATGCCCCCCAGCCAAGCCACATGTCACCCTGCACTACTGATCAACAACGCATGTCTCCCAGCACCCCCACACTCCACCACTGTGGGACACCTGCCAGCAGGCCCCCACTCATGTCCCCCTGCACCACCCCCACGCCCCAGCATCCAGGGGCACCCTCCACCATGCCCCACACATGTCTCCCAGCACCCCCACCCCCCAGCAGTGCAGGGCACCTACCTGCTGGCCCCCACTCATGTCTCCCAGCACCCCCACCCCACAGCACTGTGGGGCAGCCTCCACCAGGCCCCCATACATGTCCCCCCAACACCTCATGACGATCCATAATCATGGCCCCCATGCACACTCAATACACTGCCTACACCAACCCAGTCCGAACACACCACCAGGTATGACATCCACCCGACAAAGAAATCACCAGCACATGAAGCATCCCAAATGGCTAGTCTGCACATCAACACATATCCATCAAACCCACACAATGACAGCATGTGAATGATAGAACACACATTGTGACATGCATGAAACCAAAGAGAGAATACCACACGTTGAAGTACAAAATTATAATGTATTAAACAGAAAAGCAAGGCAATGAAATGGAACAGAGGAAAATGGAAATAATAAATGAAATCAAGCATGTCCAATAAATGAAAAAGATGCATGAAATCCAAATGAAAGGCAATCCAAAAGCAAGTCTCCAAAGTGTCAGTGTGAGAAAATAAATCCAATGTTCCAATAAGAAAAAAACATTGATCCATGTGAAAAAAACAATTTAAAATTCCAAATCCATTGTCAAACTATGTACAAGGTGAACATTCAGGGTCCATGTGCCCAATCCTTTAAATGAAACCTACAAAATAAAATACTACCTAATGAAGAACTATATACAAGAAGTTGGGGCATTGTCCAAGCGCCCCAAAACAAAACAAAACCAAAAGGAAACTTAACACTAAAGAACTATTTACAAGGGCAGCGGGCTAGTCCGACGGCTCACTTCTGGGTGTTCCGGGCCAGGGCAACATCGAACTCCTGCTCAATGTCCCGGAGACGGTCCTCCTCCATGGCCCGAGGGTCTGCAGGGCCGACGACATGTTCTCCTCCAACTCCCTGCGGATTTCCTCGAGGCACTCAGCCCCCCCGCAGGGCCCTCCGCATGGAGTTCTCCGCCCTGACCATCGTGAGCCGTGCCTCTTCCGCCCGCTGCCGCTCCGCATCTATGGCGTGGCCCAACCGCTGCCACACGGAAGCCACTTCCCATCCTGGGTCCTCCTGCCCTCCGGCCGATGCCTGCCCCTCGATGTCGAAGGCCCTGAGCCATCATGGCTCCCACCTCGTTGCTGCTGCTGCTGTGCCTGTGCCCGTGTCCTGGCACCTGTTGCCTGCACATCCTCCACCGGCCGGGGAGCAGTCGTTGATGTGGCCACCCCTGCTGGACGTCCGACTCCCGACTGTGGCAGGGATGTGTCCTCCACCAGCCTGGCCGCACCGTCAGAGGCAGCTCCACAGGGCACCCAGGTGACAAATGGGTGGAAAGATGGCACGGAGGACGACTGGCACATAGGGTGTTTAGTTGAGGAGGGGGTCGGAACAAGCTCCAGCAAATGGAGGAATCCGGCCTGGGTGACCTGTCCCAGTAGGCCGACGCGGTCAACGAGCCATTTGAGATGACGTGCAGTCTCCACATGAAAAGACTGCAGGTCACCTCACATGGCCCGTTGACGCAATGCCACACCAGTCAGGACAGGCTCAACCCGTACCTGGATAGCCACGTCCGCAGGCCAGTTGTTGTAAGCTCATCCTCTGCCTGAAAACGGGTCTGGACGTAGGCATCCCTGCTGGTGCAAGATGATGCAGTGACAGGATCAGGGACAGGATTGCACACAGGCACCTCCGCGGCGACCTGTGCTGCCTCCTGTCCCTGGTCCTGCACTGCACCACTAGCACCAGTGGAATCCCCACCTCCATACCCCGTCTCTGTCGCTTGCACGGCCTCCTCCTCCACCAAACACCCCACCAACCTGGATGACTTTGTGCCATCTTCCCCCGTTGGGCCCTGTGGGGTCCCAGCTGCCCCTTCTTCTGCCGAGGAGTCCAACTCCGACCTCCACCTCTTGGACCTCCCCCCGGCAGCTGCGGCCTGGGACGCGGCACCGGACTCCTCACTCCCCGACGAGATGACAACCTGGGAGGGAATCCAGGACTTGCGTCTCCGGCTGGTGGTGCAATCCCTGCTGCTGTGCTCCACAGCACCTCCTCCACCCTCTTCATCAGTTGACGCTGCAGACAGGGAGACAGGGAGAAATAAAACACAGGCATCAGGGCACTGTACAATGGACACATACACACATGACAGTTGTACATGAGTGGCATTTGGAAACCTCAGACATGGTATCACATTCGCCAACACTCATGTCAGCACCATCCATACACATACAACAGCATGAGCAGGCAAAGGTGAGCCAGACATCACATGCAACACAGGGAGAGCACTACACATGCACACACACCACCACACTTGAATGCATGTGTACGCCTCTGCCAACTGTTGCAGTCTTCAGATTGGCATCCATGTCACATCTGCCAATCAGGCTTCCAAATCCCGCTGTCACATGCATCCATGTTGCATCACTGTTGCCCCCTTGTCAAATACACACACATGCACATGTACACAGTGCTGATACATGCGGCTGAAACCAAAATCCAGGTGTGACATCACGAACATGCCTACTTACATACACATTCATCCAAACATGTGTGCCCACACATCTGCATTTGGCATGCAAGCCTACACACACAAGCACCATCCATGTCTCACACATGAGAGCCCTTGCATGTGATAGCCTCACGGCCCTGTACACCCCCCCCATACTTGGCCCATAAATGCACATGTGCAACCTGCACACTACTGTACACTTACCGCTCGACTCCAGACGGGTCTGCCTCTCAAGGACCTGGACGTGGAGCACTGGGGTTATGCGTTCCAGGACCCTCATCTGATCGTCCGACAAGTGGCCCTGGCGCCCCTTAGCATCTGCTGCCTTCAAGAGGCGTCGGGCCTTGTTGAGGGTCCTGGACCTGAAGTCCTCCCAGCGCTTCTTGACATGATGGAATAGTCGGACTGCCACCCCCTCCGTGTTGATGGCAGTCACGATGTCTGTCCAGAGCCGAGTCTGTCCTTCCTTGTTGGCGCGCAAACTTCCGAAGAGGGCATCATACTGCCCCAGGACTTGCTCCACCAGGACACCAACTTCGGTGGCAGTGAAGCTGGTGGCCCTCTGCCTCTCTGGCTGGGGGTTGCCAGTGGTGTCAGATGTTGCAGTGCTCGACATGACAACCCCAGAGGCAGGAGTGGGTGGGCAACTGGGTCCTGGGGCTGGTCTGTGGAGCGATGGAATCCCAGTCGGGAGTCTTCGGTTCCAGCAGGGTGGTCACAGCAACAGCACCCCTGGCTGATGTGCAGGCAGCAAATGGCAGGGCACGTGGGCAGTAGGCAATCAGGCAGCATCAGATGGCAGGTGGGAGCGTGCTCGTGGCTCTGGGGGGCAGTAATTCGGCCTTCTGGGCAGGAGCGTGGTCTTCTGTGTGCTTATGCGTGGCCAGCTTGATACGGAGTGATTTGGCATGTGAAAATCAAGCACGTCTGCATGTAATTCGAGGAAAGGGCCTTAGCGCGTAAGCGCGTCAGCACACGTACGCAAATTCATTGGCCCAAAGGCCCCCAGCGTGTAGGCGCGTCTATGACGTTACGCGCACATGCGTTTTCCATGGTGCGTAGAAAAAATAAGCACGTCAGAGTGTCATAGCGTGCAATTGGTGCAAAGGGCCTCAGCGCGTATGCGCATCTGTGACATGCGTGTGCGGGCGTTTCCCTATGACTGCACGTCAGAGTGTCAGCTCGTGTAATTGGAGGATAGGGCCTTAGCGCGTACACGCGGAAGTGACACTGGACGTGTGGGTATGTTTAAAAGGTACGTGTAGAACGCCATTTCCTTGTACGTGCTTTTCGTGGAGAGCGAAGTGGGTGAAATCTGTACTTCTTGTCGGTTCACACGCGATTTACTTCACGGCGTTCCAAGTACCTCCGCGGCGACCTGTGCTGCCTCCTGTCCCTGGTCCTGCACTGCACCACTAGCACCAGTGGAATCCCCACCTCCATACCCCGTCTCTGTCGCTTGCACGGCCTCCTCCTCCACCAAACACCCCACCAACCTGGATGACTTTGTGCCATCTTCCCCCGTTGGGCCCTGTGGGGTCCCAGCTGCCCCTTCTTCTGCCGAGGAGTCCAACTCTGACCTCCACCTCTTGGACCTCCCCCCGGCAGCTGCGGCCTGGGACGCGGCACCGGACTCCTCACTCCCCGACGAGATGACAACCTGGGAAGGAAGGAAGGACTTGCGTCTCCGGCTGGTGGTGCAATCCCTGCTGCTGTGCTCCACAGCACCTCCTCCGCCCTCTTCATCAGTTGACGCTGCAGACAGGGAGAAATAAAACACAGGCATCAGGGCACTGTACAATGGACACATACACACATGACAGTTGTACATGAGTGGCATTTGGAAACCTCAGACATGGTATCACATTCGCCTTGTCGGTTCACACGCGATTTACTTCACAGCGTTCCAAGTTCGTACACCCTGTTACCTCTGACAGCTTTTTCTCTTTTTGTCTTTTTCCTAGGCCTGTTTCCTCAAACAGCGTTCACTTCTCCTGTTGTCCTGTCTCCTCAGACAGCATACAATTCTTCTTTTGGCGGGGGTGTTGCCAACGCGCACATGCGCGTATTTTTCACGCGATATTTCCTGTCAGACGGTGAGTCGTGCACATATTTGACATCTGTGCTTGCCCCGTGTGTTGCCCACCCCTTCAGAGGTCAGTTTAGGCTGCGTGTGACACGCATACGTTAATTTTTGTGTTTCTGGGTGCCACAGCGTAGTGCAGGTTTATTTTTCCACACACGTGGTCTAGGAGGGGTTGCGTGCACATTATCTCCCTTTTTCGGGGTGCCTGTGCTTTGCGTGACCCGTCATCTTCCCCCAGGGGTCACATACAGCCTTGCTAGAGCACTAGGGTACGAATTCCATCTAGTACCCTACCCCTTTGACCCCCAATTGCCCAGGACAATAGTTTACTGCAACTCCCATACGCACAACAACATCAGTGCCATGGTTGGGAGGCGAGCACGCGGTAAGGGTGGCAAAGGTGGGCGAGCCACAAGATGTGGCCGTGGTGGATACGATAGGGGACGTGGCCGGGACTTGCAGGGTGCCCCTAGCCTCCCATGTGTGGGTGACCAGTCAGAGACACCCATGCCCCCCCCCCAGTTGAGGGTAACGTGGCTGACACCATCCCTGCTCAGCCCTTGATGGACCATCCCATTGTGGCACCAGACCTGGCACAGGGTGACTCCATGGATGACTTCCAGGTCAGCAGGTCTAGGCCACATGTGGCGGTGCACGTTGGTGTCACCAGCCCACGTGGATCAGGGGCATCTATGTCATCTGCTGTCCCGAGTAGGCAGGATGGGGAGGCTGCAGGGGCAGCTGCGGCTCCATCCACCCCAGCTCTGAGTCTCCCAGCCAGGACAGTGTCAGTCCTAGTCCATCCTGCTGACGTTCCCCCTGACTACATCACACTTCAGCTAATGCCTGCACCAAGTCCCATGGTGAGTGTTCATTCCCACACTCCTAGTCCACAGTCCACCGGGGCTCCTGCCCCTAGTGTCCAGAGCGGCGTAGGACACTCAGTATCACCACCACCTTCCAAGCGGAAGAGGAAGAGTGCTCGTCCAGTACAGGCTGATGCCCCAGACACGGCTACACAGTCCGGCCCACCAAGGAAGCCCAGCTTCAATCAGACCGAACTTGATGCACTTGTGGAGTATGTGTCCGCACATGATAGCGAAATGGTGATTACTGCAGGATGCAAGACCACACCTGCACAACGTCAGGCACACTGGCAGACCATCGCAGAACTCATAAGTGCCCTTGGATTCGTGAGGCGCACAGCTAATGATTGCTACAGGCGCTGGAATGACCTGAAGCGCAGGACAAAGAAAAAGCTGGCCTCAAGTCATGCCGCAACTCTAGTGACTGGAGGTGGGTCTCCAGAGGAGGACATAAAACTCACTCCACATGAGTATGTTGCTGGTACCTACGTCACGGAGGAACAGATCCAAGGCATGGGAGACCTGCCAGATTACGAGGCATTGTCCGGTGAGTGCACATGCATGTGTGTGTCATCCATGTGCATGGTGTGTGTGTGAGTGCTTCTGATTGAGTGCCAGGTGAGGGTGTGTGTGCCTGAGTGGTTTGGGTCACCCATGTGCTTCATCCAATACATTCTGCGCACCAGGATTTGGGTGTTGCAGTATCCCTTCTGGCAACAGTAGACATTCAGCCCAACCTCATGCCAGTTGCCCTTGAAGTGTCATCTTGCCACAACATAGTTGCATATTATTCTGTGTTCATTCAGGCTGATTGTCTGCATTCCACCACTTTCACTAGGCATTTCTCAGTCCTATTGTCACATGTGTGATATGGCTAGGGTACATGCCATCTGTGTCTTGGCATGTGTCATGTATGTGCATTGGACATGCCAATCACTGGCCAATGTGTGATGGCACTGCTAGCCAGCATGCATCAAATGCGTTGGTCTTCCATCTTGGTGTCATCATTGTGTGCCATTTTCCTCCCCTTCATACGCAGTGACAGTGCATGCATGGGAGGGTTATAGTCATGTGGGACATGGTTCAATGAAGTACTGTTTCTGTTGCTTCTCAGCCCTAATTGTGTGCCATGGTGCTAATGCCTGTTCCCATTTCTTTTCTTTCATGTCTTTGCAGGGGATGACGCACTTGATACTGCTGGGGTTGTGGAGATGGTGCAGACCCAGGAGGGGTCTCAGGCCTGACCGGGCACCAGTGAGGGACGTGGTGTGGTGGTGGGTGAGAACCCACACTTGCTGCAGACCATCATCTCAAGGGGTGTCTCTGGGTGCACCTCCCCCGGGCTCTATTCAGATGTATGAGACCTATGTGCCGTTGCAGGTAAGTGTTTCTGGGAGGGATTCTGTACTGTCCAACCCACCTGCACCAGGGGTAGAACCCTCAATGGGGATGCCAGTGTTGGTAGGTCCGCCTTTGGTGGTTACGGATGCATGGTCACACTTTGCTACATCTAATCCTGTTCCTGGGCCAGCAGATCAGAGGGGGAATGCAGTCTTGCAGCCTCAGGCAGTGCCGGCACAGCAAGGGCAGTTCGCCTTGCCCCAGACAGGTGTGGTGCCCGCCGACGCAGTGGCCGTACGCCGCCTGGCAATACCGCATGGGAGCAATCCATATACGGTATTGCAAACCAACAGGCAGCATCAACTGAGATGATGGCTCAGGCCATGGATAGGGTGGCCACTTCCATTGTCCCCCAAGAAAGGCTGATTGAACAACTACAGCAGGCAACAGACTCCATTAGCCAGTCACACAGGGAGGACATGTTGGCGTCCAACAGGGACAGGCTGGCGGCACTGGAGACTCTGCGGGAAGCCATTTCTATTGAGTCCCAGGGCCACAGGGAAGCCCTGAGGGTGGAACTCCATCAGCTCAGGGTAACTCTGGTTGAGCTTGAGGCTTCAGCTAACACGAGGACAGAACAGCAGCTGGAGCGGCTCACACGTACGCTCTCAGCTGAGATACAGGCAACTAGGGAGGAGGTCCGGGCATCCCCTGAGTTGTTGCATGGAGACCTCCGCACAATTATCCTCCAGAACCAGAACTTCCACACCCGCATGCTTGCTGCCATGGAGGATCAGACTAGGGCTTTGCGTGGGCTGCCTCCCATAGTGCCACCACCTCCTGATGCAGCTGCAGAGGGTGAGGAGAGCGACAGCAGCGATTCTCCCACAATAGGGTAGCCGTGCAGGCCATGAGCCCATGGAGGTGTTTTTTTTCCGCAAGATCCACACAGGCGGGTTTTGGTGTGCACCCTGTTCTCGGACCTCCTGGGTGGCCTCCCATACCCCCCCCGGGCCCATTCATGACCATTTTTTATTTTTGATTTTTGATTTTTGTTTTTTGATATTTGATTTTTGATTTTTGATTTTTTGGACATTGTGTTGCCTGTGTGGCTCCTGTGGGCATATGCTGTATTGTGGCTGGGCACATGCAGGCTTGTCCTGAATTTGGGTCAGATGCTTGGGTTTGTGTGACACACACCCCTCCTGCTTCACGTTTCCATGGGCATGCAAATGGTGTGCCCAAGTGACATTGACTTACACGGTGACGTTGGACTCCCATTTGATATGTGGGCAGTCTGTAGTCAATACTGTGTATACATTCCTAGTGCATATTGTTGTTGTATTGTACACTGCATGGTGTATTGATATGTGCTTCTGCATCCATCTCATCCTCCTAATTTGCAGGTCCATTTGTCATGTCTTCACAAGGCGGTCTACTTTGGAAATGGAGTCCATGTTGTAAGCAGTGCACCTACACTTTTGTGTGGCGCTAACACTGTACAGTTGGAAGTGTTCGCAGTGCTGGCATTATCAGGTAGTGAGGCTACCAATTGTTTAAGTCCGTACTGTCATGTTTATGGTAGGTTGGAGGTTGTGTAGGTGATTAGTATTATTGGTAAGTATTTGGTAATGTGTGTTGTTGGTCCTGCATTACTGTGAGCATTTCATGTGTGTCCAGTTTCCATTAGGGACACTGTAGTTTGTGACACTTGCGTCATGTTGTGGGTATTAATTTGTTTGTTCTCACATAGCATGACATGCCATGGTGTGTTGTGTGGCCGTGCCGGGGAGGGGTTGGATGATATGGCACTGTTCTCATGTTGTATTTTGCAAGTGGGTATTCATTTTTGCTGCATGGAAGTGTGTCTTTTGATGACACTGCATTGGTGGTGTTTGTGTAGGTAGGGATGCACACATTGTGACACTTCCAGATGAACAATCTGAGGCTGCTATGGTTCTGACAGTTGACACGAAGCTGCTGGATTCGCATGTGGAATTTTCCTTAATTCATCATAATTGTCAGATTGAGTCATCATTGATTGTCAGATGGTATGTGCCAGGGCTGTGTGCACTCCACAGGGTTGTGATTTCTATGTGAAGTAATTAGCCACCAGCTGCGTACGGGCTGCCTCACCCCGTGCCCTTTCCCCTCCCATGCGCAGCGGGCGTGCATGTGGTTGGGGATGTGGGGGCACCACCATGTCCACAGCCAGGCCCCGGCGTGTTGCAACATTGTGCAGGACACATGCTGCCACTATTATCCTGCACACTACTGGGGGAGCGTATAACAGCTGCCCGCCAGAACGGTCAAGGGAGCGAAAGCGTGACTTGAGCACTCCGAATGTGCGCTCCACTATGCCCCGTGTTGCAATATGGGCTGTGTTGTATTTTACCTCGGGAGGCGTGATGGGGTTCCGAATTGGCGTCATCATGTGGGTGCTCAGAGGGCAGGCACTGCCCCCTGGGGAGGTGGTGATGGGGATCATTAGTGGGGTATTGACATTACTCTGTATCTGTCATGCATGCGTGTGCTGTGGCATTTATACTCACCAAGCAGCCATGCATCGCCATGCCGCCCAGCTTCCATGTCCCAGTTTAGGGTTGACATCCTGTAAATGGAGCTGTCGTGGGTGGACACTGGATAGTTGGCATATACTGAGGTGATGATTCCCTTGGCATCACATACTACCTGGATGTTGATGGAATGCCAGTGCTTGAGGTTTCTATAGATGTGCTCAGATGCCCTGGGGGGACGTAGAGCCACATGGGTGCAATCAATGGCACCTAGCACTTTGGGGAATTGTGCCACCCTGTAGAAATCCTGGCTGACAGCCTGCCTTTCTGCAGGTGTTCGGGCAGGTATATGTGCCTGCGGACTGATGGGCGTGCAGTAACACCTGGTGTAGGCACCATGACTGCGTGGCCTGTGACACCCCCCCCCCCCACTATGGCACTTGTCCGCTGAAATGATCCGGTAGCCAAGAAGTGCAGTACATTGAGGACCTTCTCCAGGGGGCTGAGTGCTTAGGAGCACAGGGTAATGTGAGGTCATCCTCCCACTCACTGACCAGGTCGAGTATTATGTGTGTTGGAAACCTGTACCTCCCATACACCTGGTCATCAGGCATACCAAATAGGCTGGTTCTGGGTGTGAAGATTCTGGCCCTGACTATCCTTCTCCCCCTCCTGCGGTATCCCATGGCCACTGCTGCTAGGACCGGTATATTCATCCTGGCGTCTGAGCTTGTTTGTTGTTTGCGCATTCTTTTATGCTACGCGGGACGTACGCCTGCTTCATGCTGGCGTGCTTGTTTTCGGATTGGACCTTTTTTTTTGGCGCGTTGTAGGCGACCATGTAAATCTTCCCGCCCACCCCAGGAATACACGTAACACGCTCTCCCAGGCACAGTCGCGAGTAAATATTCCCGCCCACCTCTGGAATACACATACTCCACTCTCACAGGCCCAGTCGCGTGTGGAAGTTCACACGCACACCGAAATACACGTACCCTGCTGATATCGCGTGTGGAAGTTCAAGCGGACCCATAATACACGTACCCTGATGAAATCGCTTGTAAGACTACCCGCACACCCCTGGAATACATGTACCCAACAAATCGCACTGCTGGGGGTTGGCGGTGCTGGGAGACATGTGTGGGGGCATGGTGGAGGGTGCCCCTGGATGCAGAGGCGTGGGGGTGCAGGGGGACAGGAGTGGAGGCCTGGTGGAGGGTGCCCTACAGTACTGGGGGGTGGGGGTGCAGGGAGACAGGAGTGGGGGCCTGGTGGAGGGTGCCCCTGGATGCATGGGGGTGGGGGTGCGGGGGATATGAGTTAGGCATGAGTGGGGGCCTGATGGAGGGTGCCCCTGACTGCTGGTGGGTGGGGGTGCAGGGGGACAGGAGTGGGGGCCTGGTGGATGGTGCCATGCACTGCTGGGGGGTGGGGTGCTAGGAGACAGGAGTGGGGTCCTGGTGGAGGGTGCCCCTGGATGCAGTGGGGTGGGGGTGCAGGGGGACATGAGTGGGGGCCTGGTGGAGGGTGCCCCTGGATGCTGGGGGGTGGGGGTGCTGGGAGACTTGCGTTGGTGGGCAGTGGTGCAAGGTGACATGTGGGTTGGCTGGGGGGCATGGCCATGGTGGAATGGCTGCCTGCAGGAAATGTGCAGGGGTGCAGGGTAGTCCCCTGTGGTGTGGGCCACCTGCAGGGGCCGTGGAGGGTGTAGAGGGAACAGCTGGGAGGACCCACACTGCCAATTCACATGTGAGACTCCCCGGCACCCCCGAAATACACGTAGGCTACTGGATTCGCGTGTGGAATTTCCCGCGCACCCAGAGTACACATACCCTGCTGAAATTGCGTGTGGAACTTCACGCGCACACCGAAAAACACGTACCCTGCTGATCTCGCGTGTGGAAGTTCACGCGGACCCATAATACACGTACCCTGGTGAAATCGCGTGTAAGACTACCCGCGCACCCCTGGAATACACGTACCCAGGCAAATCGCACTGCTGGGGGGTGAGGGGGGTGGGGGACATGAGTGGGGGCCTGGTGGAGTGCGCCCCACAGTGCTGGGGGTGGGGTTGCAGGGAGACAGGAGTGGGGGCCTGGTGGAGGGTGCCCTACAGTGCTGGGGGGTGGGAGTGCAGGGGGACATGAGTTGGACATGAGTGGGGGCCTGGTGGAGGGTGCCCCTGGATGCAGGGGGTGGGGGTGCAGGGGGACAGGAGTGGGGGCCTGGTGGAGGGTGCCCTACAGTGCTGGGGGTGGGGGTGCAGGGAGACAGGAGTGGGGGCCTGGTGGAGGGTGCCCCTGGATGCAGGGGGGTGGGGGTGCAGGGGGACAGGAGTGGGGGCCTGGTGGAGGGTGCCCCTGGATGCAGGGGGGTGGGGGTGCAGGGAGACTTGCGTTGGTGGGCAGTGGTGCAAGGTGACATGTGGGTTGGCTGGGAGGCATGGCCATGGTGGATGGGCTGCCTGTGGGACATGTGCAGGGGTGCAGGGTAGTCCCCTGTGGTGTGGGGCACCTGCAGGGGCCGTGGAGGGTGTAGAGGGAACAGCTGGGAGGACCCACACGGCCAATTCACGTGTGGGACTCCCCGGCACCCCCGAAATACACGTAGGCTGCTGGAATTGCGTGTGGAATTTCCCGCGCACCCGAAGTACACGTACCCTGCTGAAATTGCGTGTGGAACTTCACGCGCACACCGAAATACACGTACCCTGCTGATATCGCGTGTGGAAGTTCACACGGACCCATAATACACGTACCCTGGTGAAATTGTGTGTAAGACTACCCGCGCACCCCTGGAATACACTTACCCAGGCAAATCGCACTGCTGGGGGGTGGGGGGTGGGAGACATGAGTGGGGCCTTGTGGAGGGTGCCCCACAGTCCTGGGGGTGGGGGTCCAGGGAGACAGGAGTGGGGGCCTGGTGGAGGGTGCCCTACAGTGCTGGGGGTTGGGGTGCAGGGGGACATGAGTTGGACATGAGTGGGGGCCTGGTGGAGGGTGCCCCTGGATGCAGGGGTGTGGGGGTGCAGGGGGACAGGAGTGGGGGCCTGGTGGAGGGTGCCCTACAGTGCTGGGGGGTGTGGGTGCTGGGAGACAGGAGTGGGGGCCTGGTGGAGGGTATCCCTGGATGCAGGGGGGTGGGGGTGCAGGGGGACAGGAGTGGGGGCCTGGTGGAGGGTGCCCCTGGATGCAGGGGAGTGGGGGTGCAGGGAGACAGGAGTGGGGGCCTGGTGGAGGGTGCCCTACAGTGCTGGGGGGTGGGGGTGCAGGGGACATGAGTTGGACATGAGTGGGGGCATGGTGGAAGGTGCCCCTGGATGCAGGGGGGTGGGGGTGTAGGGGGACAGGAGTGGGGGCCTGGTGGAGGGTGCCCTACAGTGCTGGGGGTGTGGGTGCTGGGAGACAGGAGTGGGGGCCTGGTGGAGGGTGCCCCTGGATGCAGGGGGGTGGGGGTGCAGGGGGACATGAGTGGGGGCCTGGTGGAGGGTGCCCATGGATTCTGGGGGTGGGGGTGCTGGGAGACTTGCATTGGTGGGCAGTGGAGCAAGCTGATATGTGGGTTGGCTGGGGGGCATGGCCATGGTGGATGGGCTGCCTGCGGGACATGTGCAGGGGTGCAGGGTAGTCCCCTGTGGTGTGGGCCGCCTGCAGGGGCCGTGGAGGGTGTAGAGGGAACAGCTGGGAGGACCCACATGGCCAATTCACGTGTGGGACTCCCCGGCACCCCAGAAATACACGTAGGCTGCTGGATTCAAGTGTGGAATTTCCCACGCACACCGAAATACACGTACCCTGCTGATATTGCGTGTGGAAGTTCACGCGGACCTATAATACACGTACCCTGGTGAAATCGCGTGTAAGACTACCCGCGCACCCCTGGAATACACATACCCAGGCAAATCGCACTGCTGGGGGGTGGGGGGTGGGAGACATGAGTGGGAGCTTGGTGGAGGGTGCCCCACAGTGCTGGGGTGGGGGAGCAGGGATACAGGAGTGGGGGCCTGGTGGAGGGTGCCCTACAGTGCTCAGGGGTGGGGGTGCAGGGGGACATGAGTTGGACATGAGTGGGAGCATGGTGGAGGATGCCTCTGGATGCAGGGGGGTGGGGGTGCAGGGGGACAGGAGTGGGGGCCTGGTGGAGGGTGCCCTACAGTGCTGGGGGGTGTGGGTGCTGGGAGACAGGAGTGGGGGCCTGATGGAGCGTGCCCCTGGATGCAGGGGGGGTGGGGGTGCAGGGGGACATGAGTGGGGGCCTGGTGGAGGGTGCCCCTGGATGCTGGGGGATGGGGGTGCTGGGAGACTTGCGTTGGTGGGCAGTGGTGCAAGGGGACATGTGGGTTGGCTGGGGGGCATGTCCATGGTGGATGGGCTGCCTGCGGGACATGTGCAGGGGTGCAGGGTAGTCCCCTGTGGTGTGGGCCGCCTGCAGGGGCCGTGGAGGGTGTAGAAGGAACAGCTGGGAGGACCCACACGGCCAAATCACGTGTGGGACTCCCCGGCACCCCCGAAATACACTTAGGCTGCTGGATTTGGGTGTGGAATTTCCCGCGCACCCGGAGTACACGTACCCTGCTGAAATTGCGTGCGGAACTTCACGCGCACACCGAAGTACACGAACTCTGCTAATTTGCGTGTGAAACTTCCCGCGCATCCCGAAATACACGTACCCAGGGCAATCGTGTGTGGAACTTCCTGCGAACCCCATAACACACGTACCCAGCTGATATCGCGTGTAGAAGTTCACGTAGACCCATAATACACGTACCCTGGTGAAATTGCGTGTAAGACTACCCGCGCACCCCTGGAATACACGTACCCAGGAAAATCGCACTGCTGGGGGGTGGGAGACATGAGTGGGGGCCTCGTGGACGGTGCCCCACAGTGCTGGGGGTTGGGGTGCAGGGAGACAGGTGTGGGGGCCTGGTGGAGGGTGCCCTACAGTCCTGGGGGGTGGGGGTGCAAGGGGACATGAGTTGGACATGAGTGGGGGCCTGGTGGAGGGTGCCCCTGGGTGCAGGGGGGTGGGGGTGCAGGGGGACAGGAGTGGGGGCCTGGTGGAGGGTGCCCTACAGTGCTGGGGGGTGGGGGTGCAGGGGGACATGAGTTGGACATGAGTGCGGGCCTGGTGGAGCGTGCCCCTGACTGCTGGTGGGTGGGGGTGCAGGGGGACAGGAGTGGGGGCCTGGTGGAGGGTACCCTGCACTGCTGGGGGGTGGGGGTGCTGGGAGACATGCGTTGGTGGGCAGCAGTGCAAGGTGACATGTGGGTCGGCTGGGGGGCATGGCCATGGTGGATGGGCTGCCTGCGGACATGTGCAGGGGTGCAGGGTAGTCCCCTGTGGTGTGGGCCGCCTGCAGGGGCCGTGGAGGGTGTAGAGGGAACAGCTGGGAGGACCCACATGGCCAATTCACGTGTGGGACTCCCCGGCACCACCGAAATACACGTAGGCTGCTGGATTCGCATGTGAAATTTCCCGCGCACCCGGAGTACACGTACCCTGCTGAAATTGTGTGTGGAACTTCACACGCACACCGAAATACACGTACCCTGCAAATTTGCGTGTTAAACTTCCCGCGCACCCCGGAATACACGTGCCCAGGCCAATCGCGTGTGGAACTTCCCACGAACCCAGTAATACACGCACACGATATTTTTCACACAGCCGGTGTCCGTGTTTGTCGGTACCCCTTTGCACCTCATTTGTCCTAGAGGGCCACAGTATGGATCATTCATCATAGCTGTATATGGGTGCTTTTTGTTAGCGCACATTTTGGCGCACATTTATTTCAGGCACAGGGACGCTACCGCCTGCTTTCTTGTGGCGTACTTGTTTGGCCCTGTGCACGTCTTTGACCGTGCGCTGGTTTGCCCTATTCAATTCCATGAATATGAGTTGTAGGCGAGCGTCTGGGCGTTCCGCGCACTTGCCTCCTGTACTTCCCCCGTGACGCCCATATTTTCACGCGTTGTTCCCCATTCCGAGTGTTACGCCCCGTATTACGACTACTTTTGTAATGTGCGCCGCGCTATGTGCGATTTCGCAGCGGCCGTGGCGCACGCCGTTGGATGACCTGTGCGCCGGCAAGCGCTGCGCACTTTTTCAGCACACATCCAATATTTTTCTCGCGCACGGACTTCCATGAATCGATGTGCGCTGGTGTCCCTGCGATTTTCACAGTTGCACTGCGATTTTCGCACTTTTACTGCGAATCGCACGTTTTGGCCCCACTGCGCCGGAATTTTTGGCGCACATTAATTCCATGAATCGGCCTGTAAATTTCTGAAGATGGTGGGGTAGCTGATACTTGTTGGGATGATTTGGGTTTGAAACTTTGCTTTGGTGTATATTTCCTTTGTCCCGTTGGTTTTTGGAATGTATATTTTCTTATAAATTTGTAATCCATTTCATCTCGTTTGAATTTATTTTGTTTTTTGATTTTAAGTTCTTTGGTATACCACTGTATGTAGTCATCCAATATTTGATAATCTTTAAACATTGCCTCTGGTGCATTTAGTTGTTCTATTTCTTTTTTGGTTGCATCTATTTCTTTTGTCAATTTGTCATGAGCTTTTTTAGCATTGTTTATTAATCTCATCATCATTTCTCGCGATGTTTGAGTAAGTAATTCTTCCCATTCTTGGAATCCTTCTATGTCTTCCTCATCAAACGATGGAAAAATGAAAATTCTTAATCCTCTCGGTACTCTATTTATTTTGAGGTATTGTTCCATTGTTTTTACCTCCCACCATCATGAGAGTTCTTTCTTTTGTAACAATTCTAATTTGTTAAACAGTGATCTAAATGATTGTGGGTTTTTATCTTCATTTTCCTGATTAGGATTTTGTTGTTCTCGAAAAGTTGTTCAGCCTCCAATTTTCTTTGATCATATATTGATGTCATACTGTTGTTGTAAAATTTTCCTTAGTGCTTTTGTAGTGATAATTTTGTTTGGTTGGTTCCGCCTGAATTGCTTGAACGTGACAATATAAGGTTAAGGTCCAATTTGTCGCTTATTTTCAGCTTTATGCAATTCTTTGGCGAGCCTTAATTTTCCAATAGTTGATAGTGTTGGTTAGTGCAAACTTGGTCACTGGGCTGCATTGTGGTTTTCTGTTGATCTGAAGCTGATCAGACTATAAACTTAATGTAGCAAGTTGTCTTTTTAGAAAAAAGACGAAAACCTAATGTCTTGCGCCCTCAGCGTACTTGTTAGTTAAAAATATAATGTGCGGTATAATCCAATTTTTATAGTTTATCCATAATGTTGTATTTATTTTCAAAATAATTAATCAATATCCTCAAATCTATAACCTCAATCCTCTCTAAACCAGTAAATATTCTATCTCCAGTAGCCCCTCACAAATAAAAGACAGTAAGACATGCAAACTCCTGGTTCACACCGGATCTCATGGAACTCCGCACAATGAAACATCAAGCCCAGCTCATTTGGCTGAAGGACCCCACCCTCTCTCAGAAAAATGAGTTCAACAAAATATCCAAACAATACAAGGCAGCCATTATCACAGTCAAGTCCAACTCCTTTAATTCAAGAATTAGCACAGCCTCCTCCAACACCAAAGAAATCTTTACCATATACAGGGAATTAGAATCCCCCTCCTCACTACCCTCCACCATCACCAAAGACGCTTCATGGCGCTCTGACATCCAAGCTGCTTTCTTAGGAAAGATCAACACCCTCAATCAAAAAATACTCTCACAGCAAGCATCTTTCAAGAATGTCCCAGCCGTGACCAACCTCAAGTCAATCACTCCCCACCTAACTCCCTCCATCAAACTATTCACCTTCAGCGACCTTGCCGCAAGTGAAGTCTCAAAGATAATCCAGAGCTTGAAACCCTCAAAATGCAAATGTGATATTTGCCCAGCACCCTTCAATAAAGACTTTGCTGACGTGCTAACGCCAGCCATCACTGCCTTCATCAACGCCTCATTCACCAACAGTACCGTGCCAGCCAGCTTTAAGGAAGCCTGGGCCCTCCCTCTCCTAAAAATAAAACCTCACTAGAACCATCCATTCTGCCCAATTATAGGCCAATGACAATGGTCCCCTTCCTACTTAAAATTCTAGACCGTGCAGCCTACCTGCAGGTTCAGCAATTCTTGGAAGACAATCAAATCCTGGGGTTGCGTCAATACGGTTTTTGCGCAGGACATGGAACAGAATCCACCCTTCTAGACCTCAAGAATCAGATTGATGAGATTAGGGACTAAGGAAACTGTGCCCTGTTTCTCCTCTTAGATCTATCTGCAGCGTTCAACTTGGTCAACCATCAAATCCTATGCCAACACCTTACCATGCACGCCAACTTTTACCCACAGCTGCTGCCTGGATTATGATCTTCTTGGAAGGCAGAGTCATGAGAGTCTTCTCAGACCCGGCCAATGCTTCACCCTCCCTCAGCACCTTCGGTGTCCCCCGAGGGCCCTGCATCACCTCCACCCTCTACAATATCTTCACCAGGCCACTTTTCAACATCCTAGACTCCCTCGGCATAGCCTACACAAACTATGCCGATGACACTCAAATCCTGATCCCACTCTCAGACAAATACACAAAGGATTCCAATACTCTCAATAACACTTACTCTACTATTCAGGCATGGATGGCAGTAAATCACCTATGCCTAAACAGCGACAAGACAGAAATCCTAATTGTCAGCACACCCAATGCCTGCAAGTCGCTGAACACCCAAAATACTTCTTTTCAGCTCGACCAGTTTGTGATTCCGGTCTCAACTACAGTAAAGACACTTGGAGTCTACCTTGACGCCTCACTCACCCTATCCAGACAAGTTAGTGCCTTTGCCTCCTCAGCAGCATACGCAACCAAAATTCCCAATGCAACTAGACCCTTCCTCACAAAAAACAACTGTCTCGCCATTGCCAGGCCCATCATTGGATCAAAGTTAGACTATTGTAACGTGTTGTTCAAAGGCGCCTGCGCAGGTTATATTATAAAATTCCAAGTTATACAAAATAACGCCCTAAGAGCAGCCCTGAATATACCAAAACGAGAAAACATCACCAATGCCAGAAGGGACTCTCATTGGCTGCCCATCCCGGAATGAATCCATTTCAAAACACTGTCCATTGCCCACAAGTGTCTCTCCAATACAGCGCCCCATTACCTCACAAAAAGAATCAACAAAACCCTGTCCATGAGACCCACCAGGACCCCCTACTCAGACAGACTCCTCATGCCTAAAGTGAGAAGATGCAAAGCTGGAGGTTCCAGCTTCCCCTACTGCACAGCCAAACTCTGGAACAACCTCCCCTCAGCCTTGAGAGCTGAGAAATCCTACTGGGACTTTCAAAAAGCCCTTAAAACCCAGCTTTTCTCCTAAACTCTCCCATCCCAAGTCAGTTCTTTTTTCAAAACCTTACCTCATCATGTACTGTATGACTAGTATGTATGAAACCCATATGTCTCTATGTAACCAATGTATACCTTACCTATTCTCCTTCTCCTTCCACCAATATCTTAGCCTTTGACTGAGGGTGCCTCATTACTTGTACCTGACTTGTACCTACAACAGTGCCTCAATGCCTCTGGGTTGTTTGTGCGCTTTCTAAATGAAATAAATAAATAAATAAATCTCTGAGAAAGAATAGAACAAATAAGCAGTTTTCCAAGAAGGTATTCAACAGGCAAATTGCCAGGCATATTAGTGAGTAACCTAAGACCTTCACTCTCAAGTTTCTTCAATTCCCTCTCTCTCTCAGATCTCCATATTTAATCTCCATATAACTTAAGAGGAATAGTTGTGGCCTTATTAACAGTAACTACGGATGAGATAGAGTACACACTATGTGTGGTAGCAAAGGTTCCAATTTCCCCTGATTGTTGTCGAACTGCCAGGGAGATTTTCTCCATTTATTGCAACCTATTTAATGTGTGCTCAATCCAAAAATGGATCACAAAAACAATAGATGATATTGCACCAGAAAAATAATTCCCCCTTCACTAAAGAAAACAATGGCGAGATGGTTCGCACTCCACCTCAGCCTCCTCCAACACTAAAGAAATCTTTACCATATACAGGGAATAAGAATCCCCCTCATCACCACCCTTCACCATCACCAAAGACGCTTCATGGCACTCTGACATCCAAGCTGCTCTCTTAGGAAAGATCAACACCCTCAATCAAAAAATACTCTCACAGCAAGCCTCTTTCAAGAATGTCCCAGCAGTTACCAACCTCAACTCAATCACTCCTCACCCAACTATCTCCATCAAACAATTCACCTTCAGCGACCTTGCCGAAAGTGAAGTCTCAAAGCTAATCCAGAGCTTGAAACCCTCAAAATGCAAAGGAGATATTTGCCCAGCACCCTTAGTTAAAGACTGTGCTGACGTGCTAACGCCAGCCATCACTGCCTTCATCAACGCCTCATTCACCAACAGTATCGTGTCAGCCAAATTTAACGAAGCCTGGGCCCTCCCCCTCCTGAAAAAACCTCACTAGACCCATCCATTCCATCCAATTATAGGCCAATTACAATGGTCCGTTCCTACTTAAGATTCTAGACCATGCAGCCTACCTGCAGGTTCAGCAATTCTTGGAAGACAATAAAATACTGTGGATGCGTCAATACGGTTTTCGCCCAGGAAATGGAACGGAATCCGCCCTTCTAGACCTCAAGAACCAGATTGATGAGATTAGGGACTAAGGAAACTGTGCCCTGTTTCTCCTCTTAGATCTATCTGCAGAATTGACTTGGTCAACCATCAAATCCTATGCCAGCACCTTACCATGCACGCCAACTTTTCCCCACAGCCTGCTGCCTGGATTGTGTCCTTCTTGGAAGGCAGAGTCATGAAAGTCTTTTCAGACACAGCCAATGCTTTACCCTCCCTCATCACCTTCGGTGTCCCCCAAGGGTCCTGCATCACCTCCACCCGCTACAAAATCTTCACCAGGCCACTTTTCAACATCCTAGACTCCCTCAGCATAGCCTACACAAACTATGCCGATGACACTCAAATCATGATCCCACCCTCAGGCAAATTCCCAAAGGATTCCAATACTCTCAATAACATTTACTCTACTATTCAGGCATGGAAGGCAGCAAATCACCTATGCCTTAACAGCGACAAGACAGAAATCCTAATTGTCAGCACACCAAATGCCTGCAAGTCGCTGAACACCCAAAATACTTCTTTTCAGCTCGACCAGTGTGTGATTCCGGTCTCAACTACAGTAAAGACACTTGGAGTCTACCTTAGCGCCTCACTCACGCTATCCAGACAAGTTAGTGCCACTGCCTCCTCAGCAGCCTACGCAACCAAAGTTCTCAATGCAACTAGACCCTTCCTCACAAAAAACAACTGACTCGCATTTGCCAAGGCCATCATTGGCTCAAAGTTAGTCTATTGTAACATCCTGTTCAAAGGCACATGCGCATGAAATATTACAAAATTCCAAGTTATACAAAATAACGCCCTAAGCGCAGCCCTGAATATCCCAAAACGAAAACACATCACCAATGCCAGAAGGGACGCTCACTGGCTGCCCATCCAGGAACGAATCCATTTTAAAACATTGTCCATTGCCCACAAGTGTCTCTCCAATACAGCGCCCCATTACCTCACACAAAGAATCAAGAAAGCCCAGTCCATGAGACCCACCAGAACCCCCTACTCAGACAGACTCCTCGTGCCTAAAGTGAGAAGATGCAAAGCTGGAGGTTCCAGGTTCCCCTACTGCACAGCCAAACTCTGGAACAACCTCCCCTCATACTTGAAAGCTGAGAAATCCTACTGGGACTTTCAAAAAGCCCTCAAAACCTAGCTTTTCTCCTAAACTCTCCCACCCCAAGTCAGTTCTTTTCTCAACACCTTACCTCAACATGTACTGTATGACTAGTATCTATGAAACGCCTATGTCTCTATGTAATCAATGTATACCTTACCTATTCTCCTTCTCCTTCCACTAATATCTTAGCCTTTGACTCAGTGTGCCTCCCTCACTGGTACCTGACTTGTACCTAAAACAGAGCCTCAATGTCTCTGGGTTGTTTGTGCGCTTTCTAAATGAAATAAATAAATAAATAAATCTCTGAGAAAGAATAGAACAAATAAGCAGTTTTCCAAGAAGGTATTCAACAGGCAAATTGCTAGGCATATTAGTGAGTAACCTATGACCTTCACTCTCAAGTTTCTTCAGTTCCCTCTCTCTCAGATCTCCATATTTAATCTCCATATGACTTAAGAGGAATAGTTGTGGCCTTATAGACAGTAACTAAGGATGAGATAGAGTACACACTATTTGTGGTAGCAAAGATTCCAATTGCCCCCGATTGTTGTCGAACTGCCAGGGAGATTTTCTCAATTTTTTGTAACCTATTTAATGTGTGCTCAATCCAAAAATGGATCACAAAAACATTATATGACATTGCACCAGAAAAATAATTCCCCCCTCACTAAAGGAAACAATGGCGAGATGGTTCACACTCCACCTCACAGCACTAAAAGAACATTAAAGGAAACTGGAACAAGAATGTAGAAAAACCTATGATCAATAAAAATAACTACGTACCAAAGACAGATAGAACTACACAAAGCCGGAATACTCAAAGCAAAAAAGACATACCACAACGAACGAATCACAAACTCAAGCGACACCCAGAAATTCAACATCATTAACAAGCTAAGAAACTCAACAGCATGCAACAACACACCCACGGCATCACAAAAACTATGCAATGACCTTGTAGACCACTTCAAAAAGAAAATCCCAAACATCCAGCAAGTCATTAAGAGCATGACTAAAAACATCAACAATCCTCCTAACCAGCCAAATGCTGGTATCATCGACAATATTAAACAACTACCCTCCAATTTTGAAAGAAAAATTCAACAGCTTGGTGAGCAAAAGAAACAAGGGCCACTTCTACAACAGATCTCTGCTCACCAGACATATACAAGACTATTCTCACCCAGAAAAAGCCTGCAGAATATTTCCTCAATCTCTTCAACCACCCGCTAGCAACAGGAACTGGGTCACAAGCCTAATCAGCATACATTAAGCCACTCCTTAAATACCCATCGGGAAACACGGAAGACCTTACCAACTACCGACCAATCTCAAACATCCCATACCCAGCAAAACTACTAGAAAGCTATGTTTATCAATAGGTCCTGGAACACGTACAAAACCAGCCAATAGACCAGGCAATAGACCAGGCACTAGTTGGCTTCAGATCCATGAGAGGAATGAAAAGAACATTACTATCAATTTGGGATGAGCTGAAAAACAAACACAGACGCCAACGTTAAATCTGCGCTAATACTTCTTGATCTATTAGCAGTCGTTTGATACAATCCACTATGAAACACTCATCAAAAAAGATTTGACAGTATAGGAATCAGCTACACAACATTACTTAAATCCTTAATGACAGAAAGAACAGATACAACTTGGCTAAACCCCTTCGACTCAATTCCCCATTCAACAACTTGTGGAGTCCCACAAGACACATCTCTCTCACCACTACTATTCAACAAATACATGACCACTCAAATCAACCTCATCAAAAGACACAGCCTCACCTGCTACAATTGCACAGACAACACACAAATCATCTACAAAATCAATGCTTGCGGAGAACCCTTACCAACTACCTCACAGAAATAAACAATCATATGAGTACCAACAGCCTTAAACATAACCCGGACAAAACAGATATCATGATTGCGCCCAATGAGCCACCAAACCATCTCCACATTCAATTTCAATGTTTCAATTGTATTTAATTACACAGCCCACTGTAGTGGCTGTGTAGTTATGGTTACGTTTATAATCCCATAGAAGAGCACTTTTTGGGCGGCCTATAACTTTGCTCTCCCTGGACAAATCCTCACCAAACTTTGCAAAAAAAAGTGTATGGCCCACTCTGAATTTTTTTGCAAATTTTGTTGAGGTTTGGTCAAGGGGGGGGGGGCAAAGTTATTGGGGTGTCCCAAAATGTCTTTTTTTCCCCAAAACATTGCGCACGCCTACAGCTCAAACCGCTGGACGGATTTCCACCAAATGTGCGGCAGGAGTGGCGGCTTAGTCCCGAAAGTTTGCTTTTGTTAATTTGGTGTAAATCCGTCCAGTAGTTTTTTTTTAAATGCCCAAAACATAAGGCACAAAATTAGTGATATCTATGTCCACTCCGTGGACACACTTCCCTGTTCGCTCCGCGGACAGGACACCGATTGGCTAATTGGCTTGCGTCATGTCTGCGGACATGCAACGTGTCCTCCGATTGGCTGGGATGAGGCGTGAGGTGTATCAAATTGTTTCGATGCACCCACCATCTTGGATCCACCGACAACGCGGTAGATAACATAGGCAAAATGCAATTTTGGGGAGTGCATTGGTGTGCAGAAATGCTTGGGGAGGGTTGGGGAGTAAGAGATGGGTCAAATAGTGTATTTGATTAGGTGGCAGGTGCCCCTGATGTGTTTGCCATGTCTGCGGTCTTCGCGGCTGTCAACGCACATAATAAATGCACGACTAGCTATTTTACTTTAGTATGATGTTGGGTTTGGGTTGTTAGTAGAGGACTGATAGTATTTAATATCCCCTATAATCAGCCCACATACCACAGTCAAAATGTTTGGTAGTATAGGTGTGTTATGCTGCGGTGGTTGTGGCCAGGGCCTAGAGTCTTGGGTGAATGTCCGGGGGCCGCCCTGGCCACAACCACTGCAGCATAACAAACCCATAGAATCAAACACCCATCAAATATCCACAACCCAAAAGTTGGTGTACTCTTTGATTTGTAGAGTTTGTATGTGAAGTTTTGGGTAGGCTATGCAGTTAAGATTGTAGAGTTTGTAACAAGGACTGCAGTGTTAGTGAGTCTATTTATTTTATACTTAATGGTTGAGTTTTTTGTGGTTGTATGCAGTTTTTTCATGACATGGTTAACTGGACCAGACATACCTTTTTGATCTATGTGATAAAGAAAAGATCATATGTTAGAGTTGGTAGTTCATAATGAGTTATTGCATTGCATAATAGACATTTCTGTATTTTTTAACCCTCATATTTAGTACTTTACAAGTACTATAGTTCAAACCAGTGTACTGCGCAATTTGCTCAGTTTCTGTGTTTGTTTTCTAAATCATTGGGTCTGTGGGAAAAAAAATCCATACTGGTTTAAAAAAAAACTTTTTTCATTGTTTTACTGTTCATTTCTTGTTTCTTGCTAATCTTCCATCTGTTGGCTTGTTGCAGATTTTTGGGGCAATTAGATACCTGTTGGCATATTCTAATTGTTTATTTCTACTTTTATGCTATTCATCTACCTGTTTGCTTGTTGCAGATTTTTTGGGGCAGTTAGATACCTGTTGGCGTATTCTAACTGTATATTTCTTGTTTGATTTTATTGGTATTTATTTATCTGTTTGCTTGTTGCAGAATCTTGGGGCAATTCGATACCTGTTGGCGTATTCTAACTGTGTATTTCTTGTTACATTTTAGTGGTATTTATTTATCTATTTGCTTGTTGCAGAATCTTGGGACAGTTAATACAGGTTGGCGTACTCTAACTGTGCACAGTTTTGAAGTTGAAGTTTTGCTTATGTTCATACACAGATTATGTATTAAATTTTGGTTTTAAGAATATTAAGTAAGCGTTTATAAGATTTGCTGGCAATCTCTGCTTTAGAGTAATGGTACTATCATTACATTCGAACCATCCACAATTCTTTTTATATATGCAGTGTAGAGACCTGCATTGGTTGTGGCTCCTGCGTGGTAGATTGTACCTATTGTTTTGAAGGTTTTCTTACCAAGTGATACTTGACCATGTGTGAATCCAGTCAGCTTACAGTTGTTTTTGGTACCATCTGCATTGTAACGTAAAAGCATTACTATTATGTATTTACTATGTGTCTGTATTTGTAAGGTGGAGCGATTATCTGAATTGAAGGTAGTACATAATCTGCCATGGTTTGTATTTTGTACAGGTTGTTGAAATGGAATGGATTCACAGTTAGGTATGGATACATACATGAAGCATTCATTAGGGACTTGTTCTTGTGCCACATGGTTGCAGAGAGCGCATGTATGTTTCTACATGTATGAAATCTGAAATATTTGGTATGTTTTTGTTTTCCAATACTTGTAGTAAGTACACTAGAAATTCTTGTGAATCTTCTTGTGAGTTTATAGTGAATTTGAGAATTCCGGCACAGTAGTCCAATTCTTGTCTTATTCCATGAACACTGTAACTGTTGTCAGGATTGTTGGTTGCATTTCTATGAAGGACTAACATTTGGAAGCACAATTTGTCTGTACTGTGTAAGTAAATGTTCTCAATAATTGGTGGCAATTAGAATAGAATAGTATTGCTATATTTGTGTAGCAATTTACAGCAGTTATATTTGAACATTTGAATGGAACTGGCAGTTCTGTCTTGAAGTCATTTGTTCAGAGTGTGTGTTGCTTCTTTGAAGAAGTAGTTGAGTTACTTTGACCAGTAGATTCTTCTTTGGTTGTGGTACTTGATGAAGTATTAGTTTCTTTTTTTTTCTGGAGGAATTATAGTGATATCCTGTATCGTTTCAGTTTGAAGTAGTTTTCTTTTACAGCGTTTTACTTTTTGTGGAACTGGATAGATTTTTAGATGGGGGTGTGGAGTGAACGCAGCCTATTGCATCAAAGTTGATTAGAAATAGCCCGTCAAGTGTTCGTAAGCGTGATAGTGCTACATAGCTCATGCCTTCTTTAAAGACTGTGCTACCAATATCTATTAATGCTTTATCTAGGGTAAGACCTTGTGATTTGTGAATGGTAACTGCCTATGCTAGAGTTAGTGAAAATTGTTCTCTGCGTACATACATCTCTTTGAAAAGAAGGAAGCATGCTGTTGAGCATCCTATCCTTTTAACTTCTGATAGTTTGTCAAAGAGAATATCGACAAATTGAATGCTGCTGTCACGTGGGTATGTTTGAAAGCCAACAACTGTAACAAGTGCTCCATTAACTAGTCCTTGCTCCATGTCAAGGTTACGTTTAAGCATTACTCTACAGTATAAAGATAATTTTAATATTTTCTCCAAACCAGCTGTGTTGAAGATAGAGTTTTCTAGGGTATTTAGTCTTGTTGTGGCTTGTTGACACATGGTTATCTGTGGAGAAAATTTCAATTATTGGTTGCATTTCTTTTTTCAACATTGTTTAATTGAATTTTGAACAGCTTGCAAGAGTTAGCATCAAGGACATAAAATTGACATTTTTGTGTGCTAATTGTTCCATGACATCAGTAGCACATGAGTTATGGCAACAGAGTGCATGGATGTGCCTGGTTTTTAATATTGCTTGTGCTTCTTGAGCTAGTACACCAACCATAATACTTTTGAAAATGTTGGCATATGTGAGGTCTGCAGACTGGCACATGTTTTCTGTTAATTCTTTGTATTGGAAATGTTGCCAAAGGTTGAAATTTCCTATGCTGCCAAGAGTTTTATGGCACAGTTTGTGCCCTATGGTTTTAAAAATAGGTTCAGCTTTCACTGGTGTCAATTGAAGAATATCTCAGAAAACAATGTGTTTTCCTACAAAGAGGTGTTTGTAGTCTGTTTGAGGACCTCTTGTAATCCGAGGTGAATCAAAGTCAACATTAGGTTGGAGACCATGCTAACCTCATCTATTAGCAGCATTTTCATTCGTTTGGAAACTCTGTGTAGTTCCATTGCAGCTTCCGTGGAAAGTTTGTAATAGTCTAATTTGTTTTGGTGTTCTACTGGAAGCAGTAGTAATTGGTGTAAAGTGACACTGCCTATGTTGTAGGCAGCTAAACCTGTGGGGGCAGTTACAACAGCTGGCAGTTTGTTGTTTGTCATTTGTTGAAGGAACTTGCTGATGATTTTGATTAAGAATGTTTTGCCTGAACCAGCTTCACCACTCACGTATAGCAGTATAGGTTTGTAGTCTTGGCAGGTACAGTTTTTATTTTCATGTGCCACACCATGTTCAATTTGTTTTGTTATTTCTTGGAAAATGCTATGCTGCTCATTGTTCAGTTTGATTTCAGTACAGCAAAGTCTTCTGTAGCTTGTTCATACTGACACATGGTATTGTCTACTTCTATCATGGCTAATTCTGCCTCATTTGCTATTAGTGGCTGTCCAAGTGGTTCTTGGCTTCATGTTACAGAAGGTTGACTACTGTCGGGAATGTCCACTTGTACTTGGGCCCGGAGTTCTTCTTTGGGTTGCTGTTCATTGTGCAACATTGTTTGGTACTGTGTAAAGTTTACGTCTGTTATAGTGCTTTAATTTGCTTTGAAAGCGTCTTCATAGGAGTTATGTGTATCCAGTAATTCTTCTTCTTTTCTCCATGGTTTAAAAAGTTGTAGCAGGTACATGTAATACAGTTCTCTACGTTGAGGGGTTTTTAATGACAATTTGATATGATTAATTAAGCTGTGTTTGGTAACTTTCACTAAGCTGCCTTCACAATTTACCACTCTGCATCTACCTTTCTTTTCATGTGGATTAACATTATTTTTGTAAGTGAAGTTTTGGGCTACGTGGTAGAGACACATGGTTTCCAAACTGGTACTCCTGTTTGAGTAGTATTTGTCTAGTAAATTGTTTTTCAAAATGTCTTGGCTGTTGGGATCATTTTTGGCTATTGTTTCTATGTCCTCATATGATTTGAGAACTCTTTTTCTAGATTTAGCGGGACCAAGACTTAGCCACACCATATTGTCAGATTTTCCATACAAGGCAGTATCGGTTAAACAGTCTGCAGCTTCATAGCAGCCACATTCTCTATGAGAGAGCATTTTTACGCCTAAGTTGTACAATTTCTGTGATAGTGTTTTGTCAGATGATATGTATCCCAGAGGTCCTGAAGCTCTTTTTTCTCTGCTTTGGTTAAGTAGGCTCTGACATATTGTGCAACTGAAGTGGAATTGTCTGCAATGTACTGCACATCTATGTTTGCATTGCATAGGAGGGCAATGATTGCATTGTAATCATTGATGTATTTTGATTCTTCTGTTCATTTTATGTAATATGTGTTCTAAGGTGATTTACCTTTGACATTTTGGGCCTCATTACGACCCTGGCGTAACGGGTAAACGGGCTCCGCAAAAGGAGGCGGACCAGTTAAACCCGTTCCGCCACATTAAAACCAGGCATCGTTACTGGGTCCTGCAAGGGGAAGAGGGAGCAAACAACGGGCCACTCGTAATCGGCCCGTTGTTTGCTCCCTCTCCCATTCCCATTCAGCCCTATGGGGGCTGAAATGGGAATGGGGAAGGTCCGGGCCCGGATTCCTGGAGGGAGGAATTACCGTGCCCTCCAAACTCGGAATGGCCCGGTAATTCCCCATTCTGGGAACCCGGACGCGATTTCGGCGACAGCCATGCCGCCAATAGCGGCATGGCTACCGCTGAGGTCGTAATGAGGCCCAATGTCTGACTGAAGACATGAAGTTGTTTACTTGGCCTGTTGCTGAAACTGGTCTAGGGAAACCAAAGTGACATTTGGTGTGGTATTTCCCTTTTTTTAATATTTGCAACAGCAATATTTCCCACATTTGTGTTTTTGAAATTGTAAAATTTGTGCATTAAGGTCACTATGGGCCTCATTACAAATCAGGCAGTCTGGAAATAACGGTGGCGGTAAACCTGCCGCCACCGTTGTTTCCGGACCGCCTGATCCCGACTCCTGCAGGCGGGAGGTGATGTTCCTGCCAGGTTTGACCTGGCGGGTTTAACACCGCCCTCCTGCAGGCGGTCGAGGAAACACCGGCAGCATTATGAGATGCTGGCGGTGTTTACATGATCCCCATTCCATTGAGTCCCATAGGTCCCATAGGACTCAATGGGAATGGGGATTAACACCATGCCGCCTCCGTGATTCCCACGAAACCGGGGTTGTAATGCCACGGTAATTCCGGGAATCACAGAGGCGGAATGGTAATACAAGTCCGGCGGTAACAAGGCGGTTTTACCACCTCGGTTATCGCCGGACTCATAATGAGGCCCTATGTGTTGTTTGTGAAGGGATTTCACAAGTGACATATTTTTGGATGAACTGCAAAACAGTGGCATCACTGTCCTGACCAAATGCAGGAGCATCCTTAATCCATAATAGCATGGGGATGTGTGGTGCTCCTCTGGCTTGGTATTCTTTTCTCCAAAGGACGTGTTGAACTTCTCCGAGGGGAGGAACAGTCTTATTACAAATAAAGTGTAGCATAGTAATGGAGCAATGATGGGAATATCTTGATACATTTACAGGAGCTAGAGAGAAGAGTTCTCATGGTGTTTTTATATCTATGTTTGTTTTATTTTTGTTTGCTATGTGTAGTACATCATGTAAATCTTCCCATGCATATTCTGCACAACTTAATGTAACAAACCAAGTGGGCGGACCAAGGTTTCCTATCATACAGCGTACATCTCCAAGACGCCAGAAAGGGATTCTTTTGTACCACACATGTTTGCTAAAAGATTTGTAATACTTGACTGTAAAACCTCATCTTATTCTTACACTTTTTATAACAATTGCATAGCTGACATATTTTGAAAATGGGTACTTGATTTTAATGTGTTTGCAACTCTGTAGCATAGAGTTGTTAGTTCACTTTCGAAGCAAAGGTGGAATATGTATTCCAAATTTTGTCTGAATCTGGGGTCATCAGAATACATTCGTAGAGACCGATATTCTGATGCTGTTATCTGTGTGGGTCTTTCATTGTACCTTCCTCCTTTTCCAGTAGGAAAGAGTAGAGCAAAGGCCTGTGCTTCTATACTTTTTTTCCATATGCTGATTGGAGATCCTTTGGCTTGTAGCATTTGGTATGTTTCCAGTGCATCTTCTATAGTGTCTTTAGAGTTTAGAGGATGAATTGTATAATGGTCTAAAATATTGGATTCTGTAGCAGGATTTGGAAGTTGAAATTGACCAGTTTCTGGTGACTCTTGAATGATTTAAATGGTTTCTCTCAGGTTTTCTTTAATATTAATTTCTTTGTAGTATTCATTGTTGTTTTTTAGATATTGCAGGGATTGTCTAACTTTATGTAAGTCGACGAGTTGTTGCAAATTTCTTTTGTCTTTTGTAGGTACGCCATTTACTAAGACAATTAAAGATTGATCTATTGGACGTTGCACTCCTCGAGTGTGTACATTTTCTTTGATAATAAACCACTTTGCCATGAATGCCTTTCACAAATTCAGAGGAAGGTAATTTTGCTGTTTTTGGTTGGAGGCGTATTATTGCTTGAAATGGGTGCACTGTTTGAATTATGATGCTCTCATATACATTTAGTTGTTGCAGGGGTTTTGGTAGTGGGAATAATTCCAAGTTATTTGTGATAGCACGTGAAGGTGTTTGATTGTTGCCAAGTTTTGCAGTGCAGTAATTGCAAAGTATTAAGGGGTCATTAATGTCATATTTGTTTTCTGCTATAAGGTAGAGAGCTAATTGGAACCATTTGGAATCTTCATTGCCTTCTATTTTGTACATTATTTCTACAGTTTTTGTGGTACTTTTATAAGAAGTCCTGTGGCAACATACACACACATGGGGCCCGGGTAACCGGTAAGGAGACCGGTTCAGGTAATCCCTTACCGCCCGATTCTGAGGTCCTTTTGCGGAAACCGTAAAGGACGTGTGGTCTGACCACACGTTCTTTACGGGACCCGTTAAGGAACCTTGGAGCTAATCACGGGCCCGCAATTAGCAAGCCTGTTATTAGCGCCTTCCCCCTTCCCATTGAGCCCTATGTGGGCTCAAATGGGAATGGGGAATGGCATTTGGAATGGGGACTTACCGGGTCCGCGTAGGGCGGAATGTCCCAGTAAGTACCCCCTCCACCAGACCAGACCCAGAAATGATTTTGGAGGCAGCCATGGCGCTTATAGCGCCATGGCTGCCTCCAAAGTCATAATGAGGCCCATGGTTTGGTACTTCAGCGGGGGTACTTTTCAACTTTAGTATTTCTTTTTGTATGTGTTTAATAGAAGGTTGCTATTTGTATAGTAGTTGCTAGTTTGTTGTCCATTTATTGCATTTTGTAAGTGGCTTTCAATTCAAAAATATTTTCTCTGGATATGCTCTCTTTCTTCGAGTAGTTATTTAGCTGTACCATGAAGAAGATTGTTATTTAAATTGGCTAGTGCTAAAGCAGGGCTTTTAGCATAGTAGAGTTTTTGGACCAGATTTCCTATAGTTGAATGATGTGTTGATATCATTTTGATATGGTGGAAGGTGTTTTTGCAAATAGGACCTGAAATGCAGGCTCATGAATGTCCTTGTAGTCCTGTGTATTTGCGCACTGGACAGGCATCGATATTTTGTAGTAGTTTCATTTGTCTTTGCTTTTTACATACTGATTGAAGAACTGGCCTAATGATTTGAAAGATTTTTTGGCAATGTTAAACATTGATGTGCACATCCATTTGTAGACTGAACGTTTTGGTTCAGTAGAATGGGGAGGTGATACTGAATTTTCTGGGGATATTTTTGTGAGCAGAATTTCTTGTTCCATAATGGTGTTATTACGTTTTTATACCATCATCCACTGCTATGTATGGCAATGGGGATTGTTTGCTTTTGTTTATAAGCTTCTGCATTAAAATATGGTTCTGTGGTCGTTGTGTGACTCCATTCACCTACACAGATGTTTAAGAAGCTATTTTTGTTGACATTCCATTTGTTGAGAAGTCTTTTTTGTAGTTTAGTAGTTACTTTTGTTAGTGGTTTTATCCTGTTTAAAACTAAAATAAATAACTTCCTTTTGAGAAGGATTGAACTGTCTATGAGAGCTCCTTGGATACATTTACTACGGTAGGTTTTAAGGGTTGTGCATGATTTCTCTCCTGTTTTTAAAAGGTTCTGAAGGACTCTGTGGCTGAACATTTTTTGTAAAATATTTCTTTTGGTATGCTTACTTGCCACTACATCAAGATTTATAGGTGCAGCATTAGCAGTAGTGGTAGCTGAAGTCTTGTTAATCACTTTCTGTTTCGTTTTACATTTTGATAGAGGAGGGAAAGTTTCTGTTCAGGAAGCTTGTTTTGTTTCACTTAATGACTGTATTTGTTTGAACTTTTTGTACAAAATATGCTAGAGATGGAAGCTTATTTTGGACACTTTTATTTTGATTTGGTCTACTTCTGCGTTGCTTTCTACGGAGTTGCTTTTTGGTAGGGATTCTTTGGGGTCTGTCGGAGAAAAAAAAGAAAGTGTGGGTTTGGCTTTTGTGCAGTGTATTCAAGCTTTTTGCATGCATGTCTGAGTATGATGGTAAGTATGATTGTGGAGGTGTGTGATTGTGCAATGGGCAGCTACATCAAGTTGGAAAGGTTATTCTTGTATTTGTGTGTTACTATACTGGGCTTCAGGTGACAATATAATGTATGCAACTGGTAAGGTGAAGGACTCATACTACATCTAAAGGTAAAGGGTTAATATACTTCTTTCTTCTACAATACTAAAATGCTAGTTTATTTGAGTAACAGCTAGAATTATGTGAGTTTTGTACTTACTTTTTTGTATGGAAAGAGTAAGTATCTTCCAAGTCCTTGTTCGTACTTCAGACACTGCTGCTTTTCAGGAGAGTGGTCTTCATTGCAATTGTAAAAGAAAGAGGTTAGTGAATATGTGTGTTTATAGCACTTTTGTTAATGTAGACATTGTTTTTTTTTGTAGTAGTAGTGTTTTCTTACAACTAAGCATAGTATGCACATGCAGTTTCCTTTGTCTATGTGCATCCTGCATATTTTATTTAGAATCTGTTAGTTGAATATGTTTTACAAATGAGTATAATAGTAAACGTATCGAGCATACTTGTTTTTTAATGGTATGTTAATGGATGTTAAGAGATAGAAGAAATAATCATATGCATTTTTTGATAATTTTACAGGGTAAATCGCAGAGATTGTACATACAAGCATGAAATGTATGCCTTTCTGAAGATGTGGGAAATAAAGCAGAAGGATTTCATATAGAGGCAGTGGTGTTGTTTGATCTGGGAGCCTTTCTAATGGTATTGTCTGTGTGTGTGTTTGAAGATGTATGTACTCATCCTGGCTGCGTGTAATTTTACAACACACTGGACAGTCTTTTTCATAATTATACTGTTATTTCTCCCATCTTATAATATGAAACAATATTTGTTTTAAAGGTGTGTTTGTAAACAATAATTTGGAGAGCTGAAAGTTTTGCAATTGACCCTTCATCATAGCAGATGGGAGAAATGACAGTAAATTAATTTTACAGTTTATACAGGGCAAGTGGCAGTTACTCTGTTCATATTTTTATTTATTTTATTTTACATTTTTAAATCGCTTACAAAGCCCACGGGCATCAAGGAGCTGTTACAGGAATTGTTTGTTTTTTAGTTGCGCAATTATTTTGTCTAAGTTGTGTATTTATAACGTGCTTAAACACCCAGAGGTTTCCAAGCGAGGACCCGGGGATCGAACCAGTATTGCTTCGTGTCGCCTTGCTTCCAAGGCGCACACGTTGCCGCTGAGCTCTGCTCCCGGGATGTATTGTATTCCTAGAAGAGGTATACATGTACTGTGCAGAAAATATTCATACCTGTAGTCTTTGTTCATGCATGTGGATGTGCATGAATCTGCAAGTAGAAATCTTGGGGAGTTTTATAGTAGTTGTTTCTGTAGCTCGTTTGCAGTCACAGCCGAATTGTACTGAGAGTGATCAATAGTACAACTAAAGTGCTGATCTGTAATGACAGAGTTAGATGTAGAGTTCTTGGATGTGATTGGTGGATGATTGTGTGACTGCTTAACAGTAGCCAATGAGGAAATGGTGCAGAGAGTGCAGTGGAAAGGGTAGAAGGGCTGCCCCAGTGTTACTTACGCACTCCGCGGACATCGCGGCTGTTCGCAGACAGGACATGCCACATCCGGGGTTTCCAAGCATGAAGTGGGAGTGTATTTTGAGAATTAGCCAATCAGATGGTGAGGTTCTGCTTAGTATTGAGAGAGGCTGTGTGTAATGAAGATGGCAGAGGTGCAGAAAGTCAGGGTGTTGGTAGTTGAAGATATGTTTGTGAATGGTTTGGAGCAGTATGCTACATATAGGAATGTGGCTAACCATTTTGACACAAAAGGAGTGGATGTGGTGTGAAGCACTGTGCCTGATTTGAATTTGCAGGCAATTCTAGTAGTTTGTCAGGATATGGCTAGGTTTCATTGTCCACATGTAGTTGTCCTACACTGTGGTGCTGTGCATTTGGGCTATGTCAGTGCTCCTACTTTGTTGCAAGATCTACAAAACTTGGTTCAGGCAATCATGAAAGTCCTTCCAAATACCAAGGTTATTTTTTCTGCTTTGTTACCGAGAGCAGCATGGGACAATAGTTCTGTTTTTTGTCCTCAGCAAAATATTGCTAGGTGTGCAATCAACCGAAGCATGTTTGCTTTCATGCTCAGAGCTGGTGTGTTCTTTTGTAATAATGAGAACATTGATTCTGGTAATGTTGTTTATTTTAAAGAAGATGGCATTTTGTTATCTTTTATGGGAAATTCCACGCTGTTTTGGAACGTAAGGGTTTCTTTGGAGAAGCTAATGTGAAGATCTTTGGAGGAAAATATATATTTTTTTAAATAAATAAAAATAAAGGTGTTTCTGAAGCATCTGCAAAAACCCCAAAAAAGTCTATTTTCAGAGCCAACCTCAAAGTGGAAATGGGGCATACTATTTAAATGTTCATTCCCAATGCTCAGATTTTTCAATTTGTTCGCAGACAGCGCGGTTGTCCTAGGACAGCGCATATTACATATGGGGAATTTGGGGTTGAGAGGCATGGAAATGAGACTGAGCAGAGAAAGGGATTGGTCAATAAGGTTTATTGGGTGTGTTGTATAAGGAGAGAGTTTGTCAGTAGGTCTTTTTCCTGAGAGATGAGCAGATAGCTATGGCTGTGTGTTTCAGAAAGCAGATTGTTTGGATTTTGGGAGATTAGTGGATACATTGGTTGGAGGTGCATGCAGATCGTTGTGGAGTGACTGCACATCTTGGATTCTCTCATGTGGAAGTGCACTGGCATGGAGTGCGTGGAATGAAGTGGGTGGATATGGTACCTCTCTGTGCTTCTTTGGTGACACAGCGTCATCCAGACATTGTTATTATTAATTGTGGAAGGAACAGTTCAGCACATGTATCTGGAATCTCTTTGCAATTTACAATGAAAGAAGGACTTGGTAAAGTCATGGACATGTATTGAAACTCCTGAGTCATTTTTTCCTGTATTGTGCAGAGACAAATGTGGTTGCGTTCATTTTCATTTGGTACGCAAATAGGAAAAGCAAGACACAATGTTAAGAAGGCTGTTTGTGCCTTTTTCAGAGATGTTGGTATGTCACCTTTTCAGAATGAAAACATTATGTTTTGTAGCACACACATTTTTCGCAGAGATGGAGTACATCTTACTTATGCCGGCAATCAGATTTTTCTGCGAAATATACAAAATGCATTGTGACCTTTTCTGAAATTACAGCAATCCATTTTGTAGTAGGTGTTGACCATTTCAAGTTTTTGAAACACAAACAAACAAACAAAAAGGCTCTTTTCAGAGCCACCACTTCCTCCTATAGAAAAGTGCAATGGTTCTGATAGGGCAGCGCCCCCCAAAAATAAATGTCCGCGGACTGTCCGGGGACTTCTAAAAAATGCCAGGGCCCTGTGGGATGCATTGACCCACTAGGCTCTGCCCTGCAACATCACTGTGTGCTGCTTTCACCAGAAACAACAGAATGGCAGCCAAAAAGCCCTATGCGCGTTAAAAACCTCTGAGACGTGCGCAGGGAAACCGGAAAAATAGGCTGCCAATCTACTTTGCCTTCGTCAGTGGTAGCACAGGAGACCACACTGCCAAAACCTGTCATTGGGCAGCCCACAAAATGAAATGGAACTACCTGAAAAGGTAGTGCTTCATTGCCAGGTAAACCCAGAAGTGCTCTAAAATCAGTTTTTCCTTGGCTGTTGAAATTGCAAAATAATGGTTCCCAAACATCAAAAAAGATCCAACATCCTTGTTGGATGTTAACCATCACCTTATCTAAGGAATCCCCATAAGCACAATGTCAGGAGAAGCACATTTCATCACAAGAATATCCACATTAAAAAAAAGTGCTTGCCTGAGAAAATCTGTCAGATATGGCGCAGTACCGCTGGCCACCTGTATCAAGGCTGTCATTTACTTACACTGGGAGTTTAAACTTGTACATTAAGCAATATAGGTTGCTACTATTCAATTTCTATGTTTTACAAAGACTGGAATTAGAGATCTGTGTGTCTACTTTTGAAAATGTAAAGTCTATTTTAGCAAAGACAATTTTAAACGAAGTGTTTTAGAGTGAACTGATGCCAGCCACAGAACTTCAAAGGCAAATTCCACAGCGTGCCCCAAACAAAGGTGCCTTCCTTTTGCTCTCTGCCCAGGAACTCTCAGTTGGATGTTAATGGAGGGGGGAGGTGATTTTGCTCTGTGCTCTGGGGAGAGACAATAGGTATCCTGGATTGAAAGGGAATGTAAATTCAAGTGTCAACAGAAACTACTGCCAGCAAGAAGAGAGGCCTGGATTGCTCTTGGCCCAGCAAAACCTTGGGGACGGGACCAGACAGTTATGTGTATCTGTAAACTACAAGAAAATATCTTTTTGAAAAAGGCTCACAGAGAACTGTGAAGAATGTGTAGAAATCTGTAAATATAGTGTTGTTCACATGAAAATTCTGCCCACATTTTGAAACTACTCTGAACTCTGTGCTATGTTCAGAGACATGACTACAGAAATTGTGATTTTGTAGCAGTTGTGATGATGCTAAAAGTATGAAACTTCACAGGATTATGCCCAGATGTCATGCGCATATATGTAGACAAATGTGGACAAATCTGACATTGGGTACCCAACCAAAAGCGCAAAAAACTGTCAAATCTGAACTAAAGCTCTCACTGAGATGGGACTCGGACGGAAATTTGCTCTACTAAATTTGTGAAGTAAATATGTATTTTTAGCAAGTTGGTTATATTATAAATATGCTTTATGTGAAAAATAAATATACTGTACAGAAACAAAGGGGAGGTACTCCCTGAATTGTAAAATACAGCATCATCATGGCACCAGAGTTCTTTCTCAAATCAGGAGAGAGGACAGACCCTAACCAATAGGATTCCTAGAGGGTGTGCTTAGTATAATTCAGCCTACCCACCCCTTAGGGAAATCCATAAATAGAGACAGCTTAGGACCCAAAGACACACAGAGTCACCCATCAACTGATTACTGGCGAAGCACTTTGCAGGAGAAATCCATATCCATGACTCCAGAACTTTGAAAACAGAGAGGCCAAATTCCAAAGCTGAACCCTTCTCAGCTTGACCTTTAAAATCTTGAAACCTGATTTTACCCCCAAACTTCCAAGGGGCACAACAAAAAGAACAGCCTAGCTGTGCTGTTCTGCTTTCTCGCCAAGAACTCTTGCTAGAATCCAGAGATCCAAACCAGTAGAGCAGAGCTGTAACCAGATAGCTGCAATCCAGAACCAACCCGTCAGATCCGGTCCAGAGGCCGTGCAGTGTCCAGAATGCCATACTGAGTGCAGAACCGAGCACCCTGAATCCTGTCCGGTGGGCTAGCAGAATCCCAGTCCAGAAATCTTTGACCAGATCCTTGACTGGCCTATTCCAAACAGTAGTTGTGAGTATCTATAGCATAGAATTGTCCATAGCCAGTATCTTATCCTTAAGTAATCCTATCCAAACCATTCTATCATATCCAAAACTGCATTATAGAGAATCTCTTGTTTTCCTGAATCTTTCCCTCATCACTATAGTCCCTTGACAATAGTAATGTTAAAATCATCTTTGCGCTATTATAGTTGCTGAAGAAAGACAAGCGTCTCGGCACAAAGACTCCTCAGTTTAAAGAAAATCCTGTTTGTAATTCCAAAGCGCATCTTTCATTTGAAAATGTTGACTCTTTCTGAGAAAAAAACGAACTCAACTAAAACCTCTGTAACTTCCGTACCATACATGCTAGATTCGGAATTTAAGTGTCAAATTGAAGCTAACATCTTCAGCTTTCCAACGAATCATTATAGTTTTTCCGCAATTACGTTTCTCGCAATTTAGCAAAAGTTAGCCACACATTTTCCGTTTGGCTCAATTTCATCACGTGTAAAACAGCTGTCCTTTGCATCCGACCTCATAATTCAGTTTTCAACCTGCTAGTTATTCAATCATCATTGCTCATATTTACCTGAAACTATACAAAGCGGCTCCCACTAGTTTTGAATTCAATTTAGTAAATTAAATCAATTTTTCAGTGTTTTTCCCATTCATTCAAAGCCACATTCAAAAGCATTTGACCTGTTTGCAATCATTCCTGTTTCTCTCTCTATGCTTGCTGAGGGGAATTGGGATTGAAACTGTATTGTTGAGTGTTTATTCCTGAAACCTGTGTTCTCTCCTTCCAACTCTTTATCTGGCATACTGGGGGGAATGAGTAGTGTGCAGGGGGAAAGAGTGACATTGTATTTGACTGAACCCACACCAAGTATTATTATATGCTGCATTATTTTTCCTATCCATACTCCTTCTGATTAAAGAGATTGTAAATTGTAACATCACCCCTATGGTGATCATTGTATAAATATTAAATAGTGTGATATATATATATATATATATATATATGTTCAAATTCATAAAATAAATCTTTTAACTTTGCAAAACAGCCTGCTTCCTGGTTCAGTGAGACCGGGGGGATTCAAATAGAGGGGCGTGATATAAGGGTACATCATTCAGAAATAAAAGAACTTATAGACACAAATATATAATTAAGGGTTCCAGCTGTGCATCACACGCTAGGCATTGATTTAGGTGGAGTGCCGGGTTGAAATAACTTACAGCCCTGCACTATTTATTTGTCACTTCTATTTTTAAACTGTGAAAGGCGGCTCTGAAAAGAGACTTTTTTTGGTTTGGTTATTGTTGCTTTATATTATTTTTTGGGTTTTTTAAGCACAACACACAAGGAAAGGAGGGGAAAGGAAGGTAAGGAAGGCACATCAACCACGGGGATAAGAAAGGGCAGGTGGAGAGAGGAAGATGTAGGGCTGGGCTTATTCAGGTAGGTCACAGACCTTCTCATGGTCCTTGACTGCAGTCTCGGAAGCAGTCTGACGGTTCTCCCCCTGCAGAGTACTGCATCACAGTACATGCAGAATATTGTGACCTTCAAAAGGTAAGGGTGAACAGCGTCATGAATGGCCTGTGAGGCAACTGGAGGGATGCACTGTCCCACAGGAGTGTCTTTTGTGGTGACAGGAGCAGAAACAGAGGATGCTGCAGAGAAACTCAACCTACAACGTTTATTGCAAGGTACAACCTTACAAATAGCCCCACTGTGGAATGACTTTAGGTGTCACTTCATTGATGTAGTACTAAAGCTATACAAACCAGGCTTACCACAACTCAGCACCATGTGGCACTGATTGCAGATCACCTTGTTCGCATTAGCTTTTGACTTTCCATCAACGGTGGTAAATGAACGCCACACCCAAGACTCACGATGAGTGCTAGTAGTAGGGACTTCAACCACCTCATCCTCTTCATTCTCTTCATCCGTCTCCTCTGCTCACACCTGTTCCCCTCTGCAGGCCCTTGGGGATGTGGTGGAGGGGGTGGGGGTTCTGATGCAGAGGCTGTAGCAGCAGAAGCGATTTGGGATGCCATCTGGAAGGTTAATAACCAGGAACTAGGAACCAGGAACAGCAACCTGCACAATTGTCCTGTTGTAAATCTTGGAAATCCAAAAGCAGAAGCTCTGGGGTGTGGCCTTTTATAGTGATGCTGAACACTTCGAACACCAAGAAAGGGCTCAAGAAGTTTCAAAAGTTCAAAAAGTTCCAAAAAGTAAGTAGATCGGCAGGGACATTGTCTGGGATATGTGCAATGGTGAACTTTTACTGTAAAATACCTTGCATTGCTCAAAAAACACTTTTTAAATGTTCAGGGGACCGGATAGTGTCCGCAAATAAGGACACACGCTCAGCGTGGGTGCGGACACGTTTGCAAATGGGACGGCTGTCTGCAAGACACCAAATTCGCAGGTACGGTTGTGCGAATGCCCGCGGGTGTTCTACGGACAGTGTTCAGGTCCCTGAACTAATTATAAGTGTGACACACGTGCGGCAGACAGTTTCCGAGAGGCACGATGTTCGTAGGACCCAAGTGTGGGACAGGCGGATGGGATATGTGTTCTACGGATATATTAATTCTGGTTGCGGACATTACGAACAGCGGGGGTGTTCTTAGGACACCCCCATTTTGGGTGATTGCAGACGGGCGGACATCTTGTGTGTTCTAAGGACACCTGCATTTTAATTACGAACAGTACAAACAGGTATATTGTCCTTAGGACACCCCCATTTGGGTTAATTGTGGACAAGCGGACATCTTGTGTGTTCTGAGGACATCGCCATTTCAATTACGAACAGTACAAACAGGTATATTGTCCTTAGGACACCCCCATTTTGGTTAATTACGGACAGGCGGACATCTTGTGTGTTCTACGGACACCTCCATTTTAATTACAGACAGTACGGGCAGGTATAGTGTCCTTAGGACACCCCTATTTTGGTTAACTGAGGACATCCCGGACAGCTGCGCCGTCCGCGGACACCCTAACTGCCTTTAAAAAAAAATAATAAGACACGGGCATATACTAAGAAGACACTAAAAATTGTATTATTGTTTAAAAGTAGAAAAATTAGGAAAGAGAGGCGGAAGCAGAAACTAAAACAAATACAGGGCAATTAGGGGTTTGGACATGATGTATGGGAGGGGAGGAAGGGATGCAAGTCTTATTGTACTGTTTTTCTTGGTGGGGCAGGTTTGGGGATGGTTGACTGGGACATGGAGAGGGGCAACAGGTACATGTGGGACAGCGGTATTTAATGTTTTCTTTAATGTGGTCCACAATACACTCATTTAGTTGATTGAAGGGTTGCATTAACAAATCAATTTTTAGTTCCATTCGTTTCAGAGGGTCTTCTAATATCTCTTTTGGTACATTATATTTATTGGTTGTCTAGGCTGTTAAAAAAAATAAGTTAAGTACACATAAAATAATGGTTATTAATTGGCTTATATGGAGAAATGTTGTGTGTGCCATTATTATCACTCTCTTCACTCATTTCATCTCATGGGAACTTTTCTTCCAGCCATTTATGGCGCAAGTTATGGTAGCTTAGCTTACCATAACTGGCGAATTTCTGGGGTTTTTCAGTTTTACTTGGAACCATAATGTCCCTTCAACAAAGTTTTCTTTTAACTGAATTTCATAGGTTTTTAGTAGCACAACTTAACCATAAAGTCCCTTTAACAAAGTTTTTTTCACTGAGTTTCATAGGTTTTTTAGTAGCGCAACTTAACCATAACGTCCCTTTAACAAAGTGTTTTCACTGAATATACATACAGGCTTTTGGCTTTGTATATATAACAAAAACATAAACATACATATACACAATCTCTAAAATAGCTGAATTAAATTAATGATACAATTCAATAATATTTGTTACGCTAATAAGACATAATATACTATTCATACACAATTGCATTGGTTAAATATTAAAATACACATTTAAAAATTTGAACAATTTGTAAATACAATGCTACCATAAAATAAATGAGATTTTTATCATCACCACTCATAAAAAGATCCCATAAATTATTAACATTACTAGGGTCTATCATATTATCAGAAGATTTTAAAAATTTGATACGCAGGATAGTAAGACTTTTCGCAACTCAATAGTGCAATGACTCTATAACATTACTACAACATAGGCGACATAATCTCATATCATAACTCAAACCAAGTTGAGCTCCCTTTGTCTCCAAGGCCTCTGATTTATTAAATTTCATCAACAAATACGATCTAAATACGATCTAAAGTTAGTTGGCTTGGAATAAGCCATGATATACATTGGCAGCACATTTCTATGGATGCGATATTGACAATATCTGCCACTGTGTACTTTAGTGGCCAATTCAACCATGTGACACTCCTGGGTATAAACTGCTGTCTTATTTTAAGCCAGTTTTTTAACTTAATATATACGTATCTGAGTCAGATGTTTCAAAAAATCCTATCACCCATTTCTCATACATGGTTTGAAGTAACCCCAACGTGCCCATGGTTGAGCAATTGTCAATTTAAAAAAAAGCATATGAACGTGTTACAACAATAGTATAGTTATTCAAACTATTCACATTTTCATAGCACATTACCGATCTTTGAAGATACTCCGATTCAATACACTTAATCTCAATTCCAAGTATAAATATTCAATGGATATATATGACAAGAGCATGAGCTTACACAACTGATTTTTGCTATATACATCATTAAAACGGCATAAGTTGAGTAACCAGCATTCCTTCCAATAAAGCTGCTAAATGCATTGGCCAATATTAGGCATCTTGATCTTATAGATGTCCATTGATTTTCCCAAAACAATTTATCATAAATAATGATCCCCAAAAAATGTATAACTGTAGACCTGTTCTATATTCTCATTATTCATCTTCCAAAAATGTTTTTGGGGAGTTTTTTGCTGGAAAGACCAATATTTTGCTTTTATCAATATTAATTTGGAGCCCATTTTGTCTAGAATACACGACCAATGCATCTAGCATTCTCTGTAGGCCTGTAGGAGTATAGTCTCACAATATAAGATCATCTGCATCTGCTAGCCATCCTATTGACGATTTGCCAACTCTCACTGGATACGCTAGTATATCCTCAAAGGTGTTCTTTAGATCTGCCAAATAAAGAATAAACAGGATTGCTGCCACCATACAACCCTGCTTAACACCACAGCTAGTTGGTATCTTTGACGACAAACTACCAACAGCATCTAATCATATCTGCACCAATGTATTAGAGAATAAAACCATTATCATTTTTAGAAGGCCCTGCAGGATATTCCAGGAACTCAGTTTAAGCCATGGGCAATTTCTAAGTGTGTAATCAAACGACACAGACAAATCTATGAATGCCCAATACACTTTCAATCCTCTGCATTTCCATGCATATTCAATCGACGGCCAACTGAATTGGGAAACCAACCAGAACCATCCAAAGTGGTAATAAATCTTAGACTATTAATAGACAACGACTTAACACTCAAACCGCAAGTCAACGCTGTAGTAAAGAAATGCTTCTTCCACCTATACACAATCAAACAGATACTTTCCTTTTTCACCTTCCCACATAGAACACTCACCATCATTTTTCTCATCAAGTCAAGTATAGTCTACTCCAACAGCCACTATCTCAGAATGCCAGACTACCTTGTCAAACCTTGTCAAAAATCTACAACGAATACAGAACACAGCTGCAAGACTACACCTCAGATTCACTAAGAGGGAACACTTAGTGCTTTTGCCTACCAGGCCGTTGAATATTTCTGTCAAAGTTGATGGGTAGTTGTTTATTATTGTAGATAGTACCGGAAATCGTCTGGTTTTGGTGATCACACCAGCACTGAGAACCCTACATTGGATACTGGTCAAAATGCTCTACATAACACACAGAAGAATCCATGGCCAAGACGCAAAATTGATATACGGAAACATTTCCATCTACAAACCAAACCGAACACTAAGGTTCCAGCAAAGACATTGACCTCAAACCTAAACAATAGTCAAGGCAGAAATTTGGGGGGAACAGCATTCGCCTGCGTAGTGGAAAGACTGTGGAACTCGCTCCCAAATGAAATACGAACAACAGAAGTTCACCTAAAGTTCAGAAAATTGTTAGAAAGGCAGCACTTTAACTCACCAAGCTAAATAGAAAACTGCCAGCACATCACAACAGAAACAGAAAAAAACCACTGAAACCTGATTGACCGAAACAGGACCACTGCATTCTAATGCAAATCATCACAGAATATTATTAGCCCGACAGATCAACATAACCTCGCACAAAAGGAATAAGACAACTCCCCACTAACCCTACTAAAAACTCTCTAATACTCTACATACTCATCCTCAAACACTTAACAAATCACACTCATACTTCCGCTGCAGAGAAAGACACCTAAAACCACCACAAACTAAACACACTCCACAACTCCCAACAGGAAACTGAACAACCACACACAAATCACCGCATACACATTCATGCAACAAACTCCACATAACGTCTACCAACTGAAAACAAACCAGAACACAGTGACCAGTTTTTCCAAACTGAAGCTACCAACAGCACATCAAAGCTTTCTTGTGCTTTTCCCTCTGAATCCCACTAACTAAGCTCTCCCAACCCTCCTTCCTTTTCTGATCCACCAGAGTGCCTGGAGACCATGACAATGGCAGCAGTGCATGGTATAAATCACAACAACATAACATCAATTAAGACCTCAAGTGATTATAGTGGAATATTTAAATTCCAAGACAATTTTCTATTAGGTTGTTTTCTGCCCAGGTAGAAAGACATAATCTTAGTTTAATTCATATTTATATTAAGTTCATTCTGTTGTAAATGCACAGTAGGTTTAGATGGAGTTGGAAACCCTTACGAGTAAAAGTCTTCAGGATTAAGTCATCTGAATACCCCATCCATTGTAAATTAACTTCACCCAATTTAGTGGGTAACCCTTTATCCAACATCTGAGCCAGATATCAATCTGACAAACACAAGTCTAATAGTGTGGGGGCTAAAATACAACCATGTTTTAACCTAGAGTAAATATGCACCACATTTGTGAGCTCACCAGTTCGACTTGTGCATATATTTACCAATGCAAATTCCTGCTCCTCAACCCCTGAAAAACCGAAATCCTAATCTGTGGCAAAACAGCTCTCCTTTCCCAAGTGATCCCTTGGCCACACTCATTGGGACCCATTACCCTCAGTCATAAACCTAGTATGCACTTTTAGCTCAGTACTGGTTCGCCTGTCACATCAATGCAGTTTCTAAATCATGCACCTTCCATTGCCACATCCTCAAGCAGACCTTCCCTTTTCTCTCCTACACCCATAGAGTTTCCGCAATCATGGCCATCATCCCCTCAGCATAGATTACTCTAACTGCCTCTACCTAGGCGCACCTGCTTACCAACTGAGAAAGCACGTTTCATAGGCTCTCAAGTTCCCAAGTTGGTCATCCATCCCGGTGAGAAGGGCATTTCTCGCTTTCCTGGATGTTGTACATGACTTTTTCAGCTTTGTTTATCTCTATCCTAAGAGCCCATCTTTAGACTATGGTAGTCATTTTTCATCTGTGCGGTCTCGGGTAATTTGGGAGGATTTATAATGGTTTACTTTACGGGCTGGGCTGCTACCATTGGTGGCAGTACCAGACTGATTCGCATATGGCTGGACCCGTTTTGAAATGGCGCAGACGGGCTAAAAAACGGTGGTGTGGAAGGTTGCCCAGAGCAACGCCAGTGGTACACATTCATTCAAAACCTTCCACCCATCACTTTTGTGTTTGTATTTGTATTTTTATTTATTTGTATAGCGCACCAGGCCCAGGAGCAACCGGGCACATCACTTAGTTAAAACATAAAAAGCAGACAGAACCATACTTACAAAGTTTACAAGTATAATACAGAATTTACAGGTATAATAATAGCAATGAGAGGACAAGCGGATTGTATGTTCACAGTTTGTCTCACTATGTGAGAGAGGGTATCCCCAGATGTGGGTCCCTTGCTCGCTGCACCATAGGGAACCAAGCTGCACCTCACTGAGGAGGCTCAACAAGGCCAAAGCATGTCTGGGGTTGCTTGCGTTTCCATGCAGAGGGGACCTGGCCTAGCAGTTCGGGCTGGGCTGCTACCATTGGTGGCAGTACCAGACTGATTTGCATATGGCTGGACCCCTTTTGCAATGGCACAGACGGGCTAAAAAACGAAGGTGTGGAAGGTTGCCCAGAGCAACGCCAGTGGTACACATTCATTCAAAACCTTCCACCCATCACTTTTGTGTTTGTATTTGTATTTTTATTTATTTGTATAGCACACCAGGCCCAGGAGCAACCGGGCGCATCACTTAGTTACAACATAAAAAGCAGACAGAACCATACTTACAAAGTTTACAAGTATAATACAGAATTTACAGGTATAATAATAGCAATGAGAGGACAAGCGGATTGTATGTTCACAGTTTGTCTCGCTATGTGAGAGAGGGTATCCCCAGATGTGGGTCCCTTGCTCGCTGCACCATAGGGAACCAAGCTGCACCTCACAGAGGAGGCCCAGCAAGGCCAAAGCATGTCTGGGGTTGCTTGCGTTTCCATGCAGAGGGGACCTGGCCTAGCAGTTCGGGCTGGGCTGCTACCATTGGTGGCAGTACTAGACTGATTTGCATATGGCTGGACCCCTTTTGCAATGGCACAGACGGGCTAAAAAACGGTGGTGTGGAAGGTTGCCCAGAGCAACGCCAGTGGTACAGATTCATTCAAAACCTTCCACCCATCACTTTTGTGTTTACAGTTTGTCTCACTATGTGAGAGAGGGTATGCCAGACGTGGGTCCCTTGCTCGCTGCACCATTGGGAACCAAGCTGCACCTCACTGAGGAGGCCCAACAAGGCCGAAACATGTCTGGGGTTGCTTGCGTTTCCGTGCAGAGGGGACCTGGCCTAGCAGTTCGGGCTGGGCTGCTACCATTAGTGGCAGTACCAGACTGATTTGCATATGGCTGGACCACTTCTGCAATGGCGCAGACGGGCTAAAAAAACGGTGGTATGGAAGGTTGCCCAGAGCAACGCCAGTGGTACAGATTCATTCAAAACCTTCTACCCATCACTTTTGTGTTCACACTTACTTTCAGACCTTACATTTCTTTAAGCCTGGTTTAGGTCACTGCTAGGACTGTATATTCCCCCTGAATAGTGACATATGTGGTCAGGAAAGGCTTTCCTGCATAATTGGACAGTTACCTTGCCTATTCTTGGAGTTGACTCACAGCCCACGTTTTCCTGGATTTCATGTTTGCAGATCCCTGGTGCAGGCCTCACCTTCATTCTCTCTCTCTCACATTTATTAGTTGTGAGTCCTCATCTTCTTGCATCTCCTTGTATTCAACCTGAGCACATAGGTATCCGTTATGTCTTAGCTGACTTATCTTAGACTTGGCAGTGGTATCTCTGTTCTTCTCCACCCTGAGGGTTGAACTGTTGGGTGCTAGCTTTTGTGGTTGGTGTAAATACTTTGAGGGTTTCAAAGATTGTTTTGGGGGTTACAGAAGAAACATCAATCCACCTGATGAGTGCCAATGGAGATTTTAAGTCACTATCGAAACATTCCTCCTTCTCTTAAGTCAAGCAGCTCTCTTAAAAAAAAATAACAGCTGTATCTTAATAATGTGTCACCTGTATAATGTGCTTCGGATCACATCCTTAGTAGGGATAGAAGACATTTCTTCTTTCTGTGCAATACACATACATGGATTCGTTGCAGACCTCCTCTGAGCCAATCAGAGTGCCTGGAACTCAGTATATAATCTCGTGGTCTAGACGTAATTCCAGCTATTCTGACTTGCACAGCAGCTTGACAAGCAGCACAGAAAGAGTTGTCCTCAGCTTTGTAAACACAGAGAGGAGCAGGTTCATTTCAATTCCCTTAACTAAGACCCAACAATGAAAAAGAAAATATTTAAAGCGTATTGTTACTAGTTCAGTGTTAATTTAATTAATATTAAACAATACTTCTGTGTCTTCATTTTTTCACGCACAATAGTTTCAAAATTCCATGTGCTAATTGCCTTGTAGACCTCAAGAGTGGACATTAGTGCTTGGGAAAAATTACCCTTTCCCAACTAATTGCCCTTAGCTTTTCATTTGGCCATATTTATTTATTTCTTTTTACATTGTAGAGCACGCAAAAACCCAGAGGCATCAAGGCGCTGGTTACAGAGGGGGCAGAGGGGAGAGAGGAGAGGCAGGAGGGAAAGGGAGGAGGGTGAGGGGAAGGAGCGAAAGGTTACATAGCACATGGTGAAAAGCGGCAGCAAAAGACAAGTGAAGAGTTATTGAAAAAGGATGGTCTTGACTAGTTTCCTGGATGGCCAGTAGGAGGTTCCGGAGCAAATTTGGGGGGAGGTTGTTCCAGAAGTGGGCGGCCATCACTGGGAAGCTAGAGCCTCCAGCTCTTATGCATTTATAGTGAGGTGTAGTCAGTCTATGGCTGTAGAGAGATCTTGTAGGTCTGGTAGATGAGTGTTTATTCAGTCTTTGTGAAAGGTAAGCTGGTGCAGTGTTGGAGAGGCACCAATGTGTGATTGAGAGAATTTTAAAGTGTATATGTTCTTTGACTGGAAGCCAGTCTGCTGCTCTTCTATGGCTTGCCACATGGCTGTGTTTGGAGAGGTTCGAGGTTGCGCGGATGTCATAGTTTTGGATTGTCTGAAGTTTATAAAGGTTGCTTTCTGAGGTGCCAGCCAGGAGGGAGTTGGAGTAGTTGAGCCAGGAGCCTATGGTGGCTCTTGAGATAGTAAGGTGGCCTTGTGGAGAGAGAAGATGTTTGGTGGTGTTTCGAAGCTTGGTGGTGTGGGCCGCTGAAGAAGCGATGGAGTTGACATGCCGCGTCATGTTGAGGCTAGAATCTAAGTAGACTCCAAGTGTTTTAATGCTCGAAGAGACTGTGATGGTACAGGCATAGATGTTATAGGAGTGGTATGCAGAGTCGAGTTTGGCAAGGTGGAAGGGGGGGCGACAATAAGGATTTCGTCTTGTCATCGATCAGACAGAGTTGCTGGGAGGTCATCCAGGCTTGGAAGGTCATAGATATCGTGGATCTTTCTGGACTCTTGTGTGTAGTCACTTGAGAGGGGGATCGGCATCTGTGTATCTTCAGCATAGTTGGTGAATGAGATCCTCAAGGATTCAAGGTGGTTGAGTTTGGTGCACACATTGCATAAGATGGGAGAGACACAGGAGCCTTGTGGGATCCCACAAAGGACAGGAGAGGGCTGGGCGCCTTCATTACTAGCATAGACTTGGGCAGATCTCTCTGCGAGGAAGGAGGCAATCCACGGGACAGCAGATGGGTCAAAGTTGGAAGCTGTGGTGATATGGTAGCAAAGAGTTTGGTGGTTGACTAAGTTGAAGGCAGGTGACAGGTCCAAGAGGAGGAGGAGAGCAAGGTTGCCTGCGTCACAGATATCAGTTGTTTTTTTTAAGTCAAGTAGGGCTGATTAGGTACCATGGCTGGGACAAAAAAAGACTGTCTCAGGCTGAGAATATGGTGGAGTTCCAGGTAGGCTTGAATTTCCATGTAGGCTGCACAGTCAAGGATTTTTAGGAGCAAGGAGACAGTGGTAATGGGATGGTAGTTGGAGGGAATGGCAGGGTCAAGGCAGGCTTTCTTGATTTGATAATATGGAGGATTATGGAGGATTATCATTATAACTGGATAATGACCCCCTCATTTAGTCTATAATGTTTAATTAATGGGAGTGGACAAAAACAACCCAGTTGGGACTTTCTGAAATATATCTGCCTCCGAGCGTGGTGTCTTGTCAGAGAAGCTTTCACTAGCAGTTTGCAGGTTGTGTGACACGACCTTCAGCAGTGCAGGTTTGCCCTGAGTGTTTGGATTTTGCAGGCTCTGCTTATGTTGATTTTACCCCCCAGACCGACAGCAGTTCTTTCCCTGGTATGTTCCATGTTTCCTCTTGATGCTGTCTAATACGAACCTTCCTTCTGTGTAGGAAACCATGTTTTGATGCTTTATTTCCCTGTATGTCTGGCAACCTATTTATAGATTCGAGGTTGTCTATTATTCTAATCTTTGGTCTTCCCCAGGCTGGGGGAGGTAGGATGCATCTTCAGATCTCTCTGCCTTCTGTGACTCGAGGCCTCTCAGGCCAGGACAATGAAGCTTTTATTAACACTGACCTTTGGTCCAGACATACTGTTTTCTTGGTCGGCTCCTAAAACTCCTGGGATGATCCTAGAAAAGAATGTTCCCTTTGATCATGCCATGTGCAAATGAGTTCAGGCACAAGTTGGATGCATTTCTGTTTCCCAAATAACGTCCAGCAGATACTTTCCAAAGGCTCTGCTTGAAGGTGCTTCTGTCGAGGTGATATGTTTGCGCTCTACAAGTCATATTCCAGGTACTATGCTTTGGCATCCCTGAATATTTTTGTTTGCCATCGTTGTATTCTCTTGGAGGTTTCCCTTTCAAAACCAGGGTCATTCGCTCTATTCTGAAGGTGCTTTCTTCCATGTGCATGGTCGTCACAGTACTGGCTATGTGTGTTTTTCTCATAAACCATTTAGATTCGATACTTCTCAATTAGTAAGGATTGCGTGAGGCAGCTATAGCTGTAGGGAATTCAAAGAAGGCTTCACTCCAGCTCTGCTCCTGCTCATTGCAGTCTGTATAACCCTCCCACCTTCCCATTCAGCTAGGACTTTGCCTGCTGCATTAGCTTGGTAGCATCATGGCATTGCTGGGAGAAGTTTCCTTTATGTGATCATTAAGAGTGTGGTAGGGGGATCCTAACAGTAGGTAGAGCATACATCTGGTTTCTTGTTCAGAACAATTCTGCAATTAGATGGGTGAGAGGGGGTTGGGGGCGTTACCTCAGTGAGATTGTACAGTAACTAGGGGGATAATGTCTAGGAGCAAGCAATGCAGGTGACCAATTAGTAAATCTGGGCATTGCCATGAGTCTCGAGTATAACTTCCCATTGTCCCAGGCGGGATGACCTTGGCGATAACGCACACTTGGTTCTCAATCGCCCTCTGCTGGCTTAATGTTGCAATTGCACTCTTGAGTGTCTGAAAGACATCACGACCAGCACAATGAAAAGTAAACATGAATACATAAATAAATACGTCTCTGATTTATAGAAACAATAACAGATTCAGCAGTGCACTGTTCGGAAACAGTTGTAACGCCCAGAGTGTAAAACTGGGAACAGCGTACGCCATCTTTTCTAGAATGGGGTTGAAGCAGTTTTCTTGTATAAGAGGTAATGCATTTTCTTTTCACACAATGCATTCTGATTTGTGAATCGCATTAGCTAAAAACAGTCAGAATTAGCACAAAAGGAAGGCACACAACATAGTGCTTTATTCTCGTTGCGTTTTTGCAGCGTGCGCCTTTTTAATGTCCATCGCGCATGGCAATGCACCGCTCTTCATCCGAACTGAAGAGGGAGCCTGAACTCCACCAGCAGAGGCACGTCCTGTGCTCACTGACTTTAAATGGAATATCTCTGCAGATGCTGGCACAACAAACCAGGTTCCCGTGGGTGACATCCAGACTTATGTAATTGGAAGCCCCTGATGACATTAATCATTCATCCACAAATTGAGTTTCAAACTTAACGGGTATTCGTCTTTCGTTTGGCAAATACAGCACTCCTGAACACGCATTCGTTTCAAATGTGTGTGGGCAGCAGCACCGCGGAATGAATGGCGCCCATAAACCATCGGTACCAATCTGACAGCTAATATTTCGGCAGGAGGCGTGACGCATTCGCAAATTACCATTTGGATCATTGGCTCACTTTTCTATAATGTGGGTTCACTGATGATTCGCTCCTTTTCTGTTACTTTAAGTGTGTTTTGGAAGAAATTATCTGGGGCCCAGAACAGAACATATGAACTGGACATGCGTTGCTCATGAGTACATGCAGTGCTGACAAACGCATTTGCATTCTGAGATTTTTTTGACACGGTTATTCGCATTGGATACGAATATTGTTTGAATTGCCGTCATATTCACTGGTACTATGCAAGCCGGTTACCCAAAGGATTTTTTAATTATTTTTTAAACAATTCATGAGTGCATGTCATCACTTCCGCCAAAAAAGGATACTCCCAGTTCACAAAGGTGATTTAAATGCAAGACACATTCAAAGGCTTTTTTCACACCCTTTGTGCATCACAAATCACAGAGTTTTCTTTTGCATGTTGAAGTGGTGAAAAGCAAGACCATTACTCTGTGCCTGTTTGTAGCAGGTGCAGGGGTGTGTGCAATGCAGGACAGGGTCAGCCCTGACCCCGCCATGCATTTTTTTGTTTAAGTGGAACAGCAGCGGTAGGGTTAGGAACAGCTGCTGTCCTGCTTACAATCCTATCCTTGACAGTGATGGAAATTATTTCTTGTATGTGCATTTCATAATGATGAGCACGTTTAGGGCCTGTCGCTATGAAACAAGCTTCTGCCATACATCAGTGTTGGTAGCGAAACCCCAACACTGATGTGTGAAATGTGCTGGGAACCAGTCATGTATTAGAATTGGGAGCACAATCCCGGCACTATTGTATGAAAGAGGGCAAGCCAGTGCTTAATTTGAGCTGCTGCCTGCCCCCCTGAAAAGTTTCGTTTATCTTTGAGAATAAGCTGGCCTGCACATTTCTCAAACTAGCACAAATACAAAATAAAAAGTACATCTATGCTTATTTTATTTGTGTTAGTTTTGGAGACGTTGCCCCAATATGTCTTGAAAGGTTTCAAGCATCCCATGTTCAATGAGCTGAATTTAATTACATTCGCTGAAACCGTGGATGTCCTGATGAAGGAGTTGTGTATAGTCAAAGCACGTGATCTTGCTTTTAAGGCCTAGAAGTGTGTAGTACTGAAATTGTGGCATAACATGATTTGTGGTTGGGCTAAAACCAATCATTGGACCTGGTAGAGGTTATTCTTTTGACTCCTGCTAAGAGCTTTAGGGCCAAATTCATGGAACTTTTAGCACGGCACAAAGTGATTTTGCACCAGTCAAAGTCATTTTGCATCGCGCTAAAGGTGGCATGAATTTGGCCCTTTGTCTTTTTCAGGCTTATTCACATTTTACTCAAATATTATTGTTCCTTTTGCAAGTACATTGAAAACATATGGATGCTTTAGAAAAAGGGGGATGAATGAATGGGCCATGGGGCAGAAGGAAGCATTTAGCCAACTTAATTAGTTCATTTTAAAAGCTCCAAGCCATGTCTGTTTGATGCAAAGATACACATTATTGTGACTGTGGATTTGAGAAGTTTAGAGCTGAGAAGTAGTAGTTCAATATTCTCAAGGAGTGTGGTATACTACTGTGTTTCAATTAGGTTCCTGGATAGGAACTGAAGCCACCATATAATGTAATTGACTGTGAAGCAGTGTCGTGGATTTGGCAGAGTCTATATTTCCGAAAGTTCCTATGGGCTGTTCTTGTGCAGTAATTACTCAGAACTGATCATAAACCCTCACTGTAGTTTCAATATGATAGTCAGTACCAGCCTGTGTCCACAAACATCAAAGCAGATTGTTTGTCACATCTACTCTCGCCAAGGGAATAGTGACAAAGAGGCTGTAGAGTAGTTAGCTGCCAATGTCCAATAATAATGGATGTATAGTTGGTTGTGGGTAACGCAAAGTGTCAAACGAGCAGACTACATAGCACCCAATAATGTAGTTCAGCACCATTAGTTCTAATGCAGAAGGGGATGGATGAAAGCCTATAGTAAACCATATGTCATACAAAGAAAGTAATGGTCATTGTGGCTGTCCTATAAAAACAGTGGACATGGTGGAGAGGAGGAAAATATCAGTGTGTGGAATGATTGCCAAATGTTTTAGCCCAAATGGAGTAAACCCTAGCTAGGATTAGAATCACACTTTACTCATTTGGGATGATGGGGTTACAAATGAAACACAAGAGGGTAGATGTTGGTCCAACAATGTCAGATTCAAAGTATATCAGAAGATGCATGCAGACCTTAATTAAGAGAACCCAGTGTCCTAGTCAAAGCCCAATTCACTACTTTAGGAAGACATAGTTAAAGGGATATAATGCCCATGGAGATTATTGCAATTACTATCACAGCTACAGGGTTTTTATAGTATCCCAGAATGCTTTCCCGGATACTCTTTTGGTTGCTCCCTAACTCAGACATTGTCCTTGGATTTCCTCCTGCCCAAAATATTCTCCCCGGGTTGGTTCTTGACCCCGATATTCTCCTTGAATTGCTTCATGAGTCAGATATTACTTTCTTTCTTTCTTTTTTTCAATTATCGGAGGCGTGGGCGGACCCACGCAGGCGCTTCCCCATCCTAGAGGATGATGTGCACCAGACCCACCAATCAATACTTAGCTTACATGAAGTCACAACTCCTCCCACCGCCCCGTCTGCCTCACAAAATCCAACATCACAATGCTCCTCCTCCTGCCTCTCACCCTGTCACCGCCCAGCAAAGTCCTCCCACTCAGCTCAGCCACACCTAGCGCAGTCAACCGAACCCTCATCAATTCTCTCTCTTCAACATGTCTCTCACACCTAAGCAAAAAATGTCCCACAGTCTCAGGCACCCCACACACCGCACAGTCCCTCGACTCATGCTTCCCCACTCGATACAGACAGTCATTCAGCCCCACATGCCCTATCCTCAACCGATTCAGCATCACCTCATCCCCCCTCCTCCATTCCAGACTCCCCGCATCCACCTTCACCGACACTTTTCCACGAACACCATTACGAACCTCTGGTCATGGGTTGCCTTTCTAGGATCTTAGAATGTAGACACATCACAAGCCTACCAGCAAGTATTTATGATTCCTCCTTGCCTTATGGATACCCACACCTATTAACAGTAGGATATTCCATCCACCTTCCTGGCTGCTTGTCAGACAGGAGCTAATGCCACCCACAAACTAGGGGTTTCCTTCCTAAGTCTGATCCAACAACAGTTCAGGGTTGTGCTCCATCTCCTTTCCTTACCTGGCTCAAACTAAGCTATGTGTCGCAGCCGACTTCAATGTTACACATTTTCTTTTGCCATGATTCTCTGGCTCATCACAGAATGTGGCAACAGTTCCCAGCAGGAGTGCTTTCCTTCCTGACCAATTCTCGACAGAAATTGTCTTTTCATACTCCATAAACCTCTAATCTCTGCTCCTGTCACTTTCTCACATCCTCCACTACTTCTTCAGATCTCCTGCTGACACCCACATTTCCTGACTATCAGAACCTCCAATCCGAGCCTGGGACTTACACAGGGAACACTGAACACTCCTGGGAGCCACAGAAGTATTGCTCCCAACCCTTCCCAGAAAGGTGAATGTTGGTGGTGGAAATATGGGTACCAGCCCAGGTGTTTCCACCCTAATGGGTAGTGGTGGCTTATCTGCTGTGCCTCCGGTATTGTTCCGGGTAACCTGGATCATGTGCTATAGCAGGAGAATCTCACAAGGAAATAGTGATTAGTAATAGGGATGATACAATAGTACAATGCTCACGAACACCCCTAGAGCATTTACCTTACAAACATTGGCCTGGGCTCAAACCACCATGAACGGAGGAAGGTTTCCTTTGGTTTTATTCAAAAGGGAATTCATTCTGGGGGAATGGGTTTGAGTAGGGAGGAGCACCTGAGTATTTCCAGGAGCAACACTCACACTAAATACCTATGATAGAAACATGGTGTGGTTTGGAACATTGCAAAAGGACATTTGCAAGACACTCGTCATTCTCCTACTGCTTCCTTTTAAGCAGAAGTATGTGGTTCCTTTTGATGGGTCGCAGCTTCGACCAGACTGTAGGCTTCAGTACTGCTTGGTGGTCATATTGGAAGGGGCCGATTTAGACTGTCATGTTGGCCACCTTTGAAAGGGCCCGCTACGGGAATTCATTTGCCCCATGCGGAGAGTCACTCTATGGCTGCGAAATACCTGTGGGTCCACTGCAGCTACCATAACCGACGCAGAAGGAGGGGCGCATGGGACCAGGTGGGCTGATTCCTAACACTCCCTCTTCTGCTTCTTTTCATAATGTGTTTGTCCTTCTAATTGCTCTGATGATGTCTTGAATTGACAGAGACACATTGAGCCTCATTATGAGGTTGGCGATAACCCACAAGTGTCACTCGCGAGTTGCTGCTAAGCCCGTAACACTGTTTCCGGCGCCTGACTTCCCAGTGCCACCGGGACATTACAAGTCCCGGCGGATCGGGAAGTCAGGAGCCAGAAATGTTAGTCCCCATTCCCATTTAGTCCCATAGGACTCTGCGGGAATTAGGACTCGGAAACACTGGCACCGTTACTAATGGGGCTGGTGCTTCTGTGACAACTCTGCTTTCCAGGGCCGTTGCGCCCAGCAGGTCACACCTGCCAGGTGAAACAGCCTTGGCAGGCAGAGTTGTAGTTTGCCTGTCCGGAAAGGGTGCTGACAATTTACTACCGGCATCCTTATTTCTGGACAGGCAAACTCGGAATGAGGCCCATTATGAGGAATTCCACCATCTGCACAGTGGGTGTGCGCTCACCTGGGCTTTTTTGAAATTTTAAATGAAATGAAATGAATGTAGATCAAACTCTGGAAAATGTGTGGTGCTAATCTGCACACATTTTTCTATGCTCACCGTACGACATACGCATGGACCTGTGTACTCTGGGTGGACACAGCCTACAGGCACAGTCCCCCCATGTCATATTTAGTTGGGATCTGACAGGTGGAGTACATGATGCATTTCCAGAAGGAGGAGGACCCAACCTTCCACCTGCAATGGCCACCCTAATTAACTAACAAATGCTCCATGGATCCTCCCTGTTCTTTTGTTGTGCCTTGTAGCTGCACACAGCATTCACACACTAATCAGAGTTTAATTCACACAGGGTCCCACATGGGACCTGCTGCAGAGGCTAACAAAGGAGACAGGAAACCCCAATACACTTTCATAATCACTGTCTCAACCTGATGCAGCTCCTGCTATCAGTATCGATTGACAGTGAGATGTCATGTCTGGGACTGCATGATTACAGTAGTCACCCCTGCAGGCAGACCCCATTCAAAAGGTATGAGTATGTGGTTTGACAGCACCAGAAAGTCTGGTCTTGCCTCAGCTTCAAGGGAGAACCGCTGCTTTAATCAGAAACCAGAGAGAGCTCGATTTACCACAGGGACCCTTTGATCCACAACAGACAGGAAGATAGGTGGGAGTTAGTATTACATGTTTTCACCATTTGACCTTTTCTGTTGCAAAGCACTCTGGTTATGACCTCATGCATACAGAAGATTTTTGGTGGGGAACCAGGATTGGTTCATTAAGGTAGCTAAGCCTACACCAATCCATGTGGTCCATTTGGCTTTAAAAGAGGGCAAGACCCTCTTTTGTCAGATCATCTGAAGATTTTACCAGAAGGAGAATGAAGAACTCATCATTGGACCCTGGCTGAAGGTACGGTCTGCCTTATATCTTCTGCCAGTGAATGCAGACCAAGACCTCCAAGAGGGAAGCAAGATCCCTTCCTTACACGTCTCCCAGGGAACAGAGGGATATACTGAATCCACAGAACCCTCCAGCAGCTCCAGAACCGGTACCCAGCCAGCCCATAGTATGCCCTGCTAGGCTCTGTGGCAAGCTTCCCAGGTGGGAAGTGCCAGAGAGTCTCAAAACCAAGCCAAGGACAAGGCAGCTGCCTTCAACCGACTGCACTGCTGACTGTTGTTAGGCTGCCGTTGCTAAAGCTATCCGAGACGCCTTAACCAGTGCTTCACACCACCGACCAGCTGAGACAACTGAGACAACTATTCCTGACCCCAAGCCGCTGTGTAGACTGGCCTTTAGCTGTATGCCCAGCTTCACTCGCCAAACTGCCTGTCGACTGATACCTGCAGCTGTCTCCCGTCTATAACTCTGTCGCAGAAGCTGCAAAGTGCCCTGAAACTTACTCCACCCTAGCAAGCAGCAATAACTCCTACAGCATAATGTACATTGTGGTTCTGTCTCCCTGGTCCTTCTCAGAAGACCCCTAGTGACATTCTATGACCCATTGCTTCCTTTGTGTTGAAATCAAGTATCCATGAAATGTTGTGCTTAATTACTATAACGACTACCATCCTGGTAGTTTCCAGAGTGCATCTCTTTTCCTTCTTTGAAACTGTCTGTCATCTGCATTCCTCTACAGAGTGGGTTGTATTTTGTAGTGTGCTAGAACTGTCAGTTGTGATAATAATAAAGTAGATATTGTTATACAACCTTGTCTGGACAGTCCCTTTTATCATTGGGTAATAATTGTATTTTTGACTGTGTTGCAACTAACCAACAAGCCACGACCTTTTGGAGATAAGCCTGCCGTTCTGTCCATGTTACAAAAATTGGACAAGGAGGTTTACATTTTGCTCCTCTTTCCAATCTTTTTGGGACCCATCTGGTGTACTAGAGGTATGGGACTGATATATGGTTTAGAAACCGATATTCATCCCTAGACCACTGGTGCCCTGCAAATTGATTTGTCACATTGGTGACAGGCAGTGAGATCTAGTTGAAGCTTTGTGCACAGCTTAGTCACCCAACAATAAAAGTACTGTTCGAGGCAATGTTTAGATACTGCTAGGTATTTGTAATGATCATGGATCATGACATAGAGACTGTGAAAGGCATGACCAAGGATGTCCTGCGCATCCTATGTCAAGAGAGGGGACTTTCCCACAGCACTATGGTCAATAAAGCTGAGTTGCTGACCAGCCGCCAAGCTCGGGTAGAAGCAAGGGTGGTTGAGGAGAAGACCCCAGCGGATGGGTTGGACAGGTTAGACCACATTTCGCCATTGGTGCAAGTGTGGTTTCTCAACACTCTAGAGTGTTACAGAGGTCAGGGGCTATTGCAGCATCCTGCAGGTCCCAGTCCTCAACACAGTCTCTAAGTGGTGCAGTAATTGTCCCATCCCTTAATGATGTAACGGTTAGAAAGCTACTGGTGAAGGAGAGACGACTAGCACTGGAGGAACAAAAACAGTCGGATAAGGTCGGAATGGAATGGAACAGGACCACCATAGAGCTGCACAGATTGGCACTCGATGAGAAGAAGGACAACATCAGATCCACCTTTAGCAAAAGCAGCGGTAGTGACTCAAACCAGGGTGCTTGGGATAAGCCTCAGCACCACATCCCCAAAGACTTAGTGCAGGCATTGAAGTGGGGAAGGATACTTTTGACTGGTTTCTAAGTGCTGGATCTTGCTTTTCAGCTATAGGAGGTGGACGAGGCTGTGGGGTGCATCCCTGACGAGTTGCTTACGGACACCAGGGACTGATGCAGTTCTCAGGCAACTCCCTAGGAAAGGCCCATTTATGAGAGCGTGAAGGCGGCCCTCCTCAGGAAGTTCTGTAAAACCCCTGAACTGTATCTCAAGAGCTTCAGAGAGCATGGAAAGAAAAGTGGGCAGACATTTGAAGCCTTCACACACTTGTCGTTGAAATATCTGAGTGGGTGGGTGGCTGGTAAGAACATTTACACATTTAAAGGTATGTACAATTTGATTGTTTGTGAGCATGTATTGAAGCATTGTGAGGTTGACCTACACCAGTATCTTGTGGACAAGAATAACACAGACCCTAGGGAGATTCCAAAGGCTGCCAACAGGTTTGTGAGTATTCGAGTACAGAACAAGGCTCAGGTGAGCACACCCAACCGGAAGAGAAATCTTCGGACAAAAAAGTTAACAAGGATCGGAAGGACAAAAGTCCAACCCAATTCCCTTCGAAGTCAGGTCCCAAATGAATGAAGGTAAATCCCAAAACTTCCGTTCATCCGTAAATACTGAAAAGAAGAGTGCAGTCTCCCCTAACACCTAAACTGGGACATCTTCGTTCTCACTACCCAAAGGTTTTTTTGTGTGTAAGGAGCTGGGCCATAAGAAAGGGGATCTTGCTTGCAAAGGCTTACCCAAGCAACCCACAGTGAATGTTGGTCTTGTGGAGGAGGTTGTCACAATTCCTGTGGTCTGAGACACTGTGACTAGCCTCACTGCTTCCACCTGGCAGTGAGTAAACCTAGGCCAGTATATTGATGGGCCTGATTGTAGCATCAGTGGGTTTGATGGAAAGAGTTAGTGCCTCTTGCTCATAGTAAAGTTCAGCTGGTGAGGTGAAATGACCCAATGCTGTGTAGCAGTTATGGAATCTATGCCTATCCCATGTCTGTTGGGTAATGATCTTCCTGATCCTGAGATAGTTGCAGAGGCTACCCAATCGAGGACCAAAGAGATTGCCAGATTGAACACTCTCAAAGCCTTATGACCTGGAATACTTCCGGAGGGCTTGTTGGAGAGTCTTCCATGGTCAGAGGCCTCTGGTCCAGTTCCACATACTGCTGAATCACCTACTCCCGCAGGAGAGGGAACAGTATCCACTGAGGACCCTACTTTGGTAGCAGGGAGATCAGTGACTTCAGAGTTGCTTGGCACAGCACGGGAACCTGAGATGGCTAACCAGGTGATTGCAAATCTTAAGGGCCTGCCCAAGCTGGATGAGTTTGCATCAGTTGGGGGCCCAGATCAGACTGACTTCATTAAAGCCCAGAAAAAGTGTCCCACTCTTAGGGGCCTGCAGAAGCAGGTGGAGAAGCAGGCTAGGGGTGAAGCTCCAGGACTATTTAAAGTGTACTGGGAGGAAGGACTCCTCTACAGTGAGTCATAAAGACTCTGAGGGCGAGGGCACCAGATGGTTGTTGATTCCCCAATGCTACATAAAGTTCCTTTTGGATTTGTCTCACCAAATTCCTGTAGCATGTTCCTTGGGAGTGACTAAGACATTGGACTGGGTGTCTGCACTCTTTTACTGGCCTCAATTTGGTGTAAAAGTTAAAGAATTTGTCCTGGTCCTGTCCAACTTGTCAAGCTGCAGGTGAGTCAGGTGGTGCCACAAAGGCCCCCTTAATTCCACTACCCGTGGTTAGGCAGACTTTTGAGAGAATAGGCATGGACATTGTGGGTCCTTTGGCTCTCCAAACCAGCTCAGGGAACCGATACATATTGGTGGTGTTAGATAATGACACAAGGTACCCTGAGGCTGTCCCTCAGAGGAGCATCAAAGCCCCCGTGGTTGCAAAGGCTCTGATTGGGATATTATTCCTGTTAGATTCCCCAATGAAGTCATTTCTGACAGGGGATCAAACTGCATATCATCATATTTGAAGGCTATGTGGCAAGAGTTTGGCATCACCTACCCGTTCTCTACATCCTTATATCCACAATTGTCTTGTTGAGTGGTTCAACAAAACGCAGAAAGGCATGATAGGTGGTTTGGAAAAGCACCTGAGGAGAAAATGGGATATTCTTCTGCCATGCCTTCTGTTCGCCTGCAGGGAGGTGCAACAGTATGGTTTAGCTCCTTGTGCTTCTGTTTGGACACTCTGTATGAGGTCCCCTCATTGTTTTGAAAGAGGGATGGGAGGGCAACTCCTCTTCCACTTCATGAGATTTTGTGGACTATGAACTTGGCCTTCGGTCTAGTCGGCGAAAAACCTAAAGACCAGTCAGGAGCTGATGAAGCACTGGTATGACCAGAAGGCCACAGTGACAGTTTATTCTCCAGGCCAGTGGGTGTGGCTTATGGAGCCTGTCAAACACGGTGCACTTCAGGACAAGTGGACTAGACCTTACTGTGTGCTGGAAAATTCACTGAGGTGAATTATCTCATTGACATAAAAGGACTTAAACAGATGTGCAGGGTCTTTGACGTCAACCGGCTAAAACCGCATAATAGCTGGGATGACTTGGTCATGGCATTAGTGACTGATGGAGAGACTGAGGAGGAGACCGATCCCCTCCCAGACCTCCTGCAAACTAAAGCCACAGATGGGTCAGTTGAAGGAGTCAACCTTGCAATGGACCTTTCAGAACAGCAACTGACAGACTGTCACTGTTTACTGCGGGAGATTTCCAGTCTATTTTCGCTGACTCCAGGTTGGGCAGATTGGTGCACCCATGATGTGGACACTGGAGACAGTAAGCCGGTGAAGAGTAGGATTCACCGGATGTCTGATAAGGTCAGGGAAACCATCAAGGAGGATGTTTCCAAGATGTTGTCCCTAGAAGTAGAGCCATCCCACATCCCCTGGGCTATCCCAGTGGTACTGGTCCCTAAAAAGACCAGTGGTGGGAAGACTGAAGTTTGCTTTTGTGTGGACTACAGAGGGCTTAATTCTGTCACAAAGACAGATGCTCACCCCATTCCTTGGGTGGATGAGCTCATTCAAAAGCGTGGCGCTGCCAAGTACATGAGAACGTTTGAACTCATGGCAGAGTACTGGCAGGTCGGCTTTACAGATAGAGGGAAAGCGAGGTCAGCATTCTCAACCCCTGGAGGACATTATAAGTTCACTGTTATTCCCTTCTGATTGACAAATGCCCCTGCCATTTTTCAGTGGATTGTCAACCAGGTTTTTTGACTAGGCTGGAAAACGTCAGTGCTGCTTATTTATTGCTGTTAATGTTAATGTTATGTTAAAGGACATTTGTACCGCACACTATCACCACCAAAGTGGTCCCCTGGCGCACTGGCTGCTCTGAAAGAGGAAGGGAAGATGGGTTAGTGGGAGAATGCAGGAAAAGTGCAAGAGAGCATTGATGTGCTGTTGGTGGTCTCAGTCTGGTGGGTCCGTCGGCTGGGCCTAGGGTATTTGCGGCCGGAAGTCGTCGTGTACTGTTGTGGAAGTCTATGTGTGATTTTTGTTGTGATGTTGCAATGTAGTGAAGTTTGTGCAGTTTGTTGTGCTGTAAGCTTGTGGTTGTGTTTGTTCGGAGTTTGAGAGGTGTGTTCAGAGGAGGGAAATTGTTAGTGGAATTGGTTAGTTGGCATCTCTATTCTGAATTGAGGTGCAGGGCTTGTGCAGTCTTTCCTGATGCACCACTGATCTGATCTGGGCCCATATTGCATTCAATGTCCCTTTCACAGCTCTCCCCCACTTCAACCAGCCTCCTTCACCAGCCCACCTGTCCTCCCTTCTTACTTCTGTGGCCAGGGTGCACCTGCCAATATCCACCACTCTGCTAGTGTGGTGATTGTCCGTGTCTCGACAATTCAATTGACACTTTGGTACCTGGTGGCAAGTAAGGGGGGGTGAGGTTTTTGGTGGGATTGTCTGGGGTAGTTGTCTCGGTCTCCATGTGTTTCAATTTATCTGGTGGCATCCGTTCCGGTACTGCGGGAGCTACACTGTCGGTTCTGGGGCTGTCAGTATCCTTTCCAGTAAAGTCATCCTTTTTCTCTGTTGTTTCAGTTTTCAGTTTGAATCTGTGGTCTTAAAGAGCCAGGTTTTTAGTAATTTTCTGAATTTGTGGTGATCTTCCGTGTTTCTTATCTCTTTTGGGATGTTGTTTCAGGTTTTTCGGCTAAGTGGTAGAAGGAGGCGCCTCCAAGTTTTTTCTTAACGTATGGTTTTAGTTCCAGGCGGATTTCGTTGCTGGATCGGAGGGGCCTCTTGGTTTGTAGGCTGTCACCAGTGTAGTGTTTTTAGGGCAGCAGTGATGTGGTCTCTTCTGGATAGTTTGAGGAGTAGTCTGGCTGTCACATTTTGGATTTGTTGTAGTTTCTTCAGGAGGTATTCTGGTATTCCGAGGTAGAGTCTGTATGCATAGTCGATTCTGGAGATGATGAGGGCTACGATAGTGAGTGTTGTGTGTGTGAAGGAGAGGAAAGGTAGAATTCTTCTTGCAGTGTGGAGGGGGAAGAAACATTTCTTCACTGTTGCATTTATTTGTGGGTCTAAGGTTAGGGTGTTGTCCATCAGGACTCCCAGATTCTTTACTACCTTAGATGGTGTTGGAGCGGTTCCCATTTCCGTTGGCCATGGAATGGTGGTTTCATTCCCTTGGTCTTTGGATATGATAATGATTTCGGTCGTTCCTGGGTTGATTTTTAGGTTGTTGGCATTCATCCAGTTGAAGACTTCTTTCAGACAGTCGATTAGAGTTGAAAGATCTGCTTCGTTGTCTTTGATTTTGTAGATGATTTGGGTGTCATCAGCGTAGTTGTAGCAAGTAATGTATTTTTTGAAGATTCTGATGACCGGAGTCTGGTAGATGTTGAAATATAGTGGTGATAGTGAGGATCCTTGTGTTACTCCACAGTAGTTTACTCGTGGAGTGGATTTGAAGGGTTAAATCCACACAGTTTCTGTTCTGTCTGCTAGGAATGATTTAGTCCAAAGTAGTGCTGTGTCTGCTATGCTTATGTCTTCTAGTCTTTTGGTCAGGGTGTCATGGCCAACTGTGTCAAAGGCTGCGGAGAGGCCGAGTAGAATAAGGGCTGAGGTTGTGTTTGAGCCTGCGTTAGTTTTAAGGTCATCCCAGATGGAGAGTAGTGCTGTTTCCGTTCCTCTTGCTGGTCTGAAACGAGATTGGCCGGTAGTTGGAGAGGTCTTCTACGTTGCCACTTGTGTTTTTTAGAAGTGGCTGATTTGAAGGTCCTCGGCACAGTCCCTGTTGCTAGTGATAGATTTAGAAGGTTTCTGTAGTATTCTGCTGGCGTTCCTTGTGCAAGGATTGATTTGTAGATGTCCGAGGGACAGGGATCCATGGGTGACCCAGCTTTCTTGCTGCGTTTTAGCAGCAATGGGAATGCCTCTGCTGTTATTTCAGGAAAGTCTTTGAGTTTGTTCTGTGGTTTCGTGTTAGGTTCGTTTGGCTGTAAGTTGTGGTTGGTTGGTCTCTTTTGTATGGTTTGTCGGATGTCATTGATTTTTTTCTTGAAATGGTCTGCCAGGTCATTGCAAAGTTTTTCTGAGGGGTTTGGGGTGTTATCGCAGCCTGGTGGGTTTCTCATCCCTTGGACAATGTTAAACATTTATTTTTGTGTGTTGGTGGCATTGGTGATTCTGTCATCATAATGCCTTCTCTTTGCCTTTTGAATTTCCTTCTTGTATGCACGGATTTGTTTTTGGAACAGTGTTTTTTTGTCTGGGTTGTATTCTTACCTCCATTCCAGTTCTTTTTTTTTGTATTTCATTTTCATGGTTTTTAATAGTGGTGTGAACCATTTTGCCATTGCTCTTTTTTTGCTGGGGTGTTCAGCCACCTCTGGAAGATCACTTAGTCCACCTGAAACAAGTGATTCAGGTGCTGCAGAATGCTGGTCTGACTATCAAGGCCACAAAGTGGCAGATAGCACAGGGCATTTACCTAGGAATTGGAAATGGAAATTCGAATGTAGATGTGTTTTTTAAATCTGTGCATTAATCTGTGCATTAATTATGGCTGATTCTTTGGTTGAAGTGCAGTTGAGGTGAGTGGGCTTGACACAGCAGGGCCCTTTAGGTTTACTGCATTGGGAGGCTCAGTACCAACTTGACTTGGCACGTTCCCGTTGCAATACCCAAGAGCACATATATTATAAGAGAAAGAATTTACGATTGCATACAAAATGGCATTATGGGGGATATGGCATTATGGGGGAGATCAACGGGAACACGCCGAATTGGCCAGTCCTGCATTTGCCAATGCAGTGAGTTTCAGGAGTTCGGTTGCAATGGGTTTGTTCGCTTTGGCTGCACTTCAGCCAAAGTGTTTTCCTTGAAAAAAAAATATAGATATATATAAACAGTGAAAAACTTTGCTAAAGGAACGTTATTGTTAAGTTGCAATAACAAAAAGCCATGAAATTCAGTGAAAACACATTGTTAAAGGGATGTTATGGTTACAAGTAAAACTAAAAAACTCTTAAAATTCACCAATTATGCTACGCAAAGCAATTTATATCTCGTGCCACCTCTGTGCACTGCTAAAACTAGCACCAAGGACATCACAAATCACTGATGACATCACATATTTGGGACAAGACATTTTTGTTCACTGACATATGTAGGCCACGTGATTTTGCTCACTGATAGAGACAATTTTACAAATTAAAAGCTGTTGTCATATGTACACATTAACCTTCTTGTATGTTGTTAAGGCGCTTTCCTTAGGATTTGACCTCAGTTTATGGTACACATAAATGGTGAAATACGCAAGCTTCAAACAGACAAATCATTTGTGTACTTCATGATGAAGTCTACTTTTAAAGTCATGTTTTGATGGTGTTCTTTCTTTTCTCCTTACATAAGTTTCCTTGTGTGTGCCTTAAGATTTGTATGCATTTTAGTTCTTGATGTGTATTTTTTGTACTAACACAAGTATATAGTAAGTCTTCAATTGTTAGTCATTTATTCCATGTTTATCATTACTGAAAACTCTGACAAGGTACCATTGATTATTTTACTATCCCAAATAACCTAATTAAAAATATCGTACTTCTATAGTGCATGCTGCCGCCATTGCCTATGTGTATGTTTGATTAGGTTCCTGTATTAACAAGACTCCAATATTATGTTTTGTTGAGATGAGTACATTCATTAATACATTAAGTAGTTCATGATAGATCTCCCGATCACCCCTCACATCTTGTTACTAACATTATAAGCACAACCCCTTTTAGAGACTTTTTATCACAATTAATTTCATATCTGATTTCATAAATAACATTTGTGATGTCATCTTTGATGTTCTGGGTGTTAGTCTTAGCAGTGCACGGAGGTGGCACGAGTTATGGTTGCTTAGCGTACTATAACTAGTGAATTTCAAGGGTTTTTCGGTTTTACTTGTAACCATAACGTCCCTTTAACAACGTTTTTTCATTGAATTACATGGCTTTTTGTTAGTTCAACTTTAAACCATAACATCCCTTTAGCAACGTTTTTTCAGTGAATTTCATGGGTTGTTGTTAGTGCAACTTAACCATAACATCCCTTTAACAAAGTTTTTTCAGTGAATTTCATGTGTTTTTACCAGTGCCCCTTTCATCTGGTACATGTTCCTTATATTATACACCGCTCACCGAATATTTCAGATATGGGGAGTCATTACGAGGTCGGAGGTAACCATGGCGCTATTAGCGCATGGCTGCTTCCAAAACCTCACTGACTCCGCCCTGGTGAATGGAGCTATTACCGTCCCATTCCAAGGTTGGCAGGGCGGTAATTCCCCATTCACCAGGGTCCTTCCCCATTCCCATTTGAGCCCACATAGGGCTCAATGGGAATGGGGAAGGCGCTAATAACGGTACAGCAAATTGCGGTACCGTTATTAGCTCTAAGGTCCCTTTGCGGGACGTGTCCTTAACGCCAGGTAAAACCCGGCGTTAAGGGAGGACCCGCAAAGGGAACTCGTAGTAGGGCGGTAAGGAATTACCGGTACCGGTGCCCTTACTAGTACCGGTAATCCCTTATCGCCCTGATCGTAATGAGGCCCATGGAGTCTGCAGACACCACAGGAGTCTGCGGCCGTCAGGCAACATTTGCAAGGCTCAGAATCATAGGGGGGAACCAAAAGAGATGTACCCAGCAACCAACATATAGATGTACATACAATCACAACTAATGTTTACAACATGCAAATATACATTTTTTTACAACCACTTATGTTAAAAAATATATATTTTTTTATTTAACACACATTACAATGGAATGCACCAATCACAAACCATATCTGTACATTTAATTTAATCTCCTCACTACAACTCTGCATACAGATTGAGAAACGCCAGGTGCTTATTGGACAACACATTCTCACTATATAATAGGTGCATGTATTTATTTCTCTATTATTAGCTTTCATTACATAAACATGTATTATAAGATAGAAGCCATTTGGTTCTCAAAGAAAAGGCAAGGACACTTGAATGGTTAGAGGAGAACTTTCCAAAAGAAGAAATGAGCGAGGATAACATCTTCAATGGTATACAATAGATAATTTAATGTAAACAAATAATGTATTTTGTACACACCTTATTAAAATAATAATTTCTATTTTTCTTACAGTACATTGTTTTCATGAAGAAACCACACCTCAGTTTAATTATACACAATCCTTAGAATAGCAAACAGAAGCCCTATCCAACAATCAAATCATGAGCTTGTCCAACAAATTAGATGTACTTAGTAATGATTTAAAATAACTTTGACAGTACGTGAAAAATCATGTGATTAAAAATGTTCCCTATCACTTTCCTTCTTGCACCTGTCCCCCATATCCCCAACAATTGTCCCCAGCAAATGCTGAAGATTTCAATGAAAGATGCTTGGATGAAACCTCACTCCTTTCCTCCCCTCATTATCATTGTACAAAAATGTCTGATTTTCACATTTATGTTTCCCATCTCTTTCTTGAGTAAATATATTTTCTGTATTATAAATGTTTTGTTCATTATTGTGTAATGTTTCCTATTTTTTTAAACTCCAATTATGAGTCTGTGGACATCCCGACTGTCAGGGGTTTCTGCATTAAAAATAAATGGAGGTGCCCCCGGACAGGGGTGATGTACGCACATGTCCAGTTTCACATGATGCACTTTAAAGTAGCCCACGGACACCACATATGTTCTACAGACACCCAGCGCGTATGTCCTGTGATTCCTGCCTGCAGTGTGTCCGTGGACAGTCGTCATGGCCACGGACGTCATCATGTGACTGCATCCATGTGGCATGATGGCGGTGTCCATGAACGGTGTCGATGGCTGTGGACAGTTTAAAAGTGCGTTTCCAGCCAATCTAGGGTGTTTCAAGCACATACCTTACCCATGCACAGCACCCAGACCCATTCTACATTGATCTGGAAACTTTTTACAACTTTTCAAGGCCTATATTCAACTCTGTGGTCCACGGACAGTACGACTGCCCCCGGACGGTACCTCAGAAGGGACCCATCCATTACTTTTTCTCATTCTAATTCTCAATATGGCTATCTGGGAGAGAGCACCTGTTTCACTGCTGGGGAAATGTCTTTTGCAACACTTTTTCTTAGTTACCATGGCATCTCTTATGGCCAATGCTTCTTACCAGCCACCCCCACCACCACCACCATCATCATCTGGAGGGCCTGGAGAGGAGAACAGGTGCAGTGATACAGTAGAGGGGGATCAAGAGGACGAAGAGGATGAAGTGGAGGAAGTCCCTGTCAGCAGTACTCAGGCTGAGTCCTGGTGTGGCAAATGTTCATGACCATTGGAAGTGTCCCGAAGGCACATGCAAGCAAGGTTCAATGCACGGTTATGGGAAAACTGGCTTGCATTCCTATGGGACTACTTCCATGAGGCGCGACACCAAATCTACCCACGCGACAGCGCTGAGAAAGTTAATTCCTGTCTCAGGTAAGAGAAGGTTGACTTCCTCCACCCCATAATCTTCATCTGCTCCTGTCACCACACATGATACTCCTTTGGGGCAGAGGATCCCAGCAGTGGTTTCAGAATGCTGTTGACCCTTACCTTTTGAGGGTTACACTGCTATGCATGGACTGTGAAGCACCGATCTGTAGGGGGATCAGTTCCGGAGTGCTTTGGAAGATGCGGTCAAGGAGCATGAGAATCACTGCCACCTACCTGATTAAGGCCCGTCCAACATCATCCTCTCTCCACCTGCCCCTTCATCCCTGTGGTTGGTGCCCCTTACCTCCCTCGCCTACCTTGCCTCTCCTAAAAAAGCCCCAAAAAAATACTAAATTAAAAAAAACACAGAAAAAAGGTTCCTTTAGGAGCCATGTTTCACAGTTAAAAAATAGAAGCGAGAAAAAAAGTCACAGCCCTCTGTGCAGCCTGCATAGTCCCTGGAAAAAGGGAATATTTTTTAACCATCCACCAATTTTAGTAACTGTGTTTCCCCACCACTCCTCCTTCCTTCATAAGTATGAACTTTGCTTACTAAAAGTTCTTCCCCATTACCACATATCCCCTCTAACTTTCTTTTACAATTACAGGAAAGAAGCACATTACCGAAGAAAACACATGAAAACCGAATACCCTTTGCATCCAACAAAGTAAGTACATTAATGTACCATGTATATGTATGTAATTACAGCAGCACAGTTCCACTACATATTACCCCAGACTACTCTTTTCAAACCAACATTTCTTTCACTCTAGCCCATTATATTCCACCATTCACACTCTTGATATTCCCATGTACACACCACCATTGCAACATCCACTCTGATGCTCAAAACAGCACAATCACGCTTCAGATTCCATAACACCAACACTCCCTTACTCACTAACACAACACCATCACGCCTCTGCAGACTCGTACTCCCACAACCTTCCCAACCAAACCTAATATATCACCTCACAATCAAACAGCATCTGTTCATTTCTACAACCACACCCACAAACCCATGCACCACACATGCATATACATTGCACAACTTTCCATCGCAAAGTTTCTCTTTTCCTAACACACAACAAAATACCTATTAAAAGCAACACTGCAGAAAAGAAAGAAAAAGTAGAGTAGATAAGACTAAAACTGCACCATATAGTCATCCATCTCTAAAACAATGTATATAAAACATTAAAACAAAAGAGCTAGTAACCTCACTTGACAAAACTGAACCAGCGACGACTGAAAAAGGTAAGGCCCCTCTTGCAAAAACTAAAAGTAAAACATTATGTACAAAGATAAGCAGACCTACTAATGAACCTAACCCTCTATCTAATAGTGTTAATGTAGTCACGGTAAAACAATCCAAAAAAATTATGTTAAAGAAAATGTTCCACCATAGAGTTCGTCACAATCTTATGAAAACATCTGAAAGTCATGATCTACCCTTACAAACTACAGCAGGAGACTAATCCTGCAAGCCCTAATTGACAGCGATTTTCTACTAGAGAGAAAAGTGTTTATTTTGATTTTAAACAGAATGAAACCACTAACTAAATGAATCAATAAATTACAAAAGGCACTTCTCAACATGCGCAGTGTCAATATAGAGATCTTTTCAAACTTCTGTAATGGTCACTGGATTCAAACAAGCAGCGCAGAACCATAATTCAATGAAGAAGCTCAAAAACAAGAACAACACAAAACAATTGCTTTAGACAATAATGGTCGAGGGTATGAAATGATGGAACACACTATTATGGCAAAAGAAACCCTTTTAGAAAAAAAACTTTCAACCAATGTGTAATGTAAACAAGCAAACCTTTAAATCTTTACAATAATTCCTCAATCACTATGTGGAACTAAAAGACAAAAGTAAAATGAAAACTTTACAAACCGTACAATCCTGTCCAGTGCACAGCCACACTGGTCTGCGAGTACATTAATTAGCCTGCATTTTAGGAACTGCTGGCAAAAGCACTTACCACCACATCAAAATGTTAGTGTCACACCATTCTACGTTACAGAATCTTGTGAATCGACTACAATATGCAAAAAGTCTTGCTCTAGAACTGCAACATTTAAATAACATTCTCCTACATGGAACAGCCAAAGAATTGCTTCAAGAATTAGAGCACATCCAACCTAAATACTTTGGAATTCAATGTGACTTAGAACATTCTGTACCTTTAGAAAACATTACCGAAACCTCATAAACAACAATGTCATAATAAAGACATACAAAAAGGAAATAGCAAGTTTCAAAACACATCTGCTGAAATATCCGATGAAATATGTGTCTGTTGCTCTTTTTATAAAACATTCTGCAGCAACAGACACATATTTGATCGGATATTTCAGCAGATGTGTTTTGAAACTAGCTAGTGCTCATCCCCTCTAAAATAGTCCGCACTCATCCCCTCTCCGCACTCATACGCTTTAGGCACTCGTAGTTTTAACGCAATCAACAGCAACATCCTGTTCTATATATTCATCTCTACACTCAGGCGCTCCATACACTCAGGCGCTCTATACATTCGCCAGGTCTGTACATTCATCTGCTCCGGCGATCTACAGACTCCCCGCACTTCCGTATTTATCCACTATCTACACTCATGTGCTTTCAATACTCATCCGCTCCACATACTGGTCTGTCCTACACACTCATCCGGTTTATGCTCATCCGTTCTGTACGTTCATCTGGTTTACGCACTCTTGCTTTCTACTCGCTTCTCTGTATTTACGCACTCATCCGCACTACAAGCACGTCCGCTCTACACACTCAGCCGCTCTACACACTCATCCGCTCATCATGTTTATCCATTCTATACACTCATCCGATCTACATATTAATTTGATTTCCACACTCATTCGAACTATACAGTTATCTGTTCTTCCACTCATGCATTCTTCTACTCAGCGCATTCATCTGTGTCTACCTGCTTCATCCATTCTTACTAATTCATCCACGCCATTCACTTCGTTCATTCCTCATGCATTTTGTCCATTTCAGGAATTTAAATCTCATTACTGTTTCCGTATGATTTACTTCTTATTAACCATTTCACTGCTTTGATCTAATGTATTTGTTTAATTCTGTTTGTCCTTCTAGTTTATATTTGGGGTTATTAGCTGTCAATGCATTGCATCAGGTAGTTTGTTGGATTGGAGTCATTGAGTTGCTGTTAGTCTGCCTGAGTTAGTTTGGTACGGGTTGGTTTTAGGGGAAGAGCTAGGTTTTCAGCAGTTTGCGGAAAGACGTTAAATCCTCAGTTAGGCAGAGGTGGGGTGGGAGAGAGATCCACCTAACCTGACTGAGTTTGTCTTTGGCATGACTAGGAGGCCGGCTCAGCTTGATCTTAGGGTACGAGGGGGGTGATAGGGTTTTAGCTTGTTTTGAAGATATTGAGGTCCAGTTTTATGCAGTGCTCCATGGGAGATGCATAAGGTTTTGAAGGTCACCCTTCGGGCTACTGGAAGCCAGTGCAGCGTCTTAAGGGCCGGGGAGATATGGTCTCTTGGGCCGAGCACAAGTAGCAATTTGGCTGCCGCATTTTGTGCCCTTTGGAGTTTATTCAGTTGGTACGTGTGGACTCCGAGGTATAGGGGGTTTGCGTAGTCCAGTCTTGATATAACGATTGATTACTGCAGAGAGTCTGTTGGGAAAGGAGAGATATGGAAAGATACGCCTAAAGGTTTTAAGGTGGTAGTGGCAGGACTTTGAGAAGTTGTTGACTTGGCGCGAGAGTGTTAGGTCAGAGTCAAGGGTGCATCCAAGATTTTTCACTGAGTTGGAGGGGGTCGGTGAGTTGGCCATGGCGGATGGCCAGGGTAGCGGGTGTGGAAGAAGTTCTGAGTTGCCACATACCATGATTTCCATTTTGGAGGGGTTTAACAAGAGGTGGATTTGGGACATCCAGAGTTCTATGTCCAGGAGGCAGGATGCCAGGTCAGGTCGGGAGTTGGGTTTTGAGTTCAGGAGTTTTAGAATTAGTTGTGTGTTGTCGGCATAGTTGTAGCACAGGATGTTGTGTGAAAGAATTATTGTGGTGGGAGGGTGATCAAGTAGAGATTGAATAGGAGGGCGGATAGGCATGCTCCTTGTGGGACTCCCGTGTCGACTGGTCAGGCTTGAGAGGTATAGGTGGAGAGTATTGTTATTTGGTACCTATCTTTGAGGAATGAAGCTATCTATTTAAGAGCGGTTCCATGGATTCCTAGGGAGTGGAGGCGGTCTAGAAGGATTGAGTGAGTGATTGTGTCAAAGGCGGCGGACAGGTCAAGAAGGATTAGAGCGGCGCATCCCGCAGAGTCTGCTGTCATTTTAAGGTCATCCCAGATTGAGGTTAGGGTGGTTTCAGTTCCGTGACAGTCTCTGAAACCTGATTGTGCGGGATCTAGGAGGTTGTTGGCTTTGACAAAGGCATTTAGTTGGGAGTAGGTGGTTCGGTCAATGAGTTTGGCAAGGAATCTGGTGTTTGAGATGGGGCGGTAGTTTTTTGGCTCGAGAGGGTCGAGCAAAGGGTTTTAATTAGTGGTTTGACATGAACCATTTTGAATGCATCGGGAAAGATACCAGAGGATAGCAAGGCATTTATGATGGATCTTGCGTGTTCTCCTGCGCAGGTGGAGGCGAGAATTTCTTTGAGGGTTGTGGCTGGGCAAGGGTCCAGCGGAGAGCCAGATGGTTTGCGGGCAGATAGAAGTTTGAGAATTTGCTCAGGAGATATTGGACTAAAGGATTCGAACGTTGTTGCGTAGTGGTCGCAGTCGATCGACTGGACGGTATGGGAGGAGTATTGTCTGGTGGATGTAAGAGAGCTAGTTTGGTGGCTAGAGTATTTTTTCTTTCGAGAGCCGTGTTGTAAAGTGGAGGGAGAGTGAGTCGTACAGTGATTGTGCGGGGGTCGGGATGGTCGTGGTGCAAGCCGGTTTGGTGAATTCGGAAATGGTTTTGTGGAGTTTTTTTGCTTGGATTTGTAGCACGCTTTTTTTGCTTTCCGGATTTCGGCCTTGTACTGATAGAGGTGTCGGGCTAAGGTGGCCCTGCTCTCCTAGGTTTTGTCTTTCTGCCATTTGCGTTCTAGGTATTTATATAGTTGTTTAGAGGTCTTCAACTCAGGAGTGAACCATCTGGGGAAGAAGCCACGGCGGGTTGATGGTTTGCAGGGGGGTGTGAGCCGCATCAGAGATACGTTGAGCCTCTGAGTCAAAGGCATCAGGGGTTAGTTGTTTATTGAGTCGGCAGGTAGGCGGTTGTGACTGGAGGAGTGCGTCGGCTAGGTCCGGTACGATTAATCGTTTTTTCCAGCATTTTTGTAGATTCGGAGGTTCAGATTCGAGAACAGGAAGGGGGTCGGGTGAGCGAATGGTGAAAGAGAGAATGAAGTGGTCGGAGCAGATGATAGGAGTGGGTGGGTTTAAATGAATCCGGGTGTTGGAGCTAAAGATGGCATCGAGAGTGTGTCCTTTATAGTGAGTCGGGCCATTTATGTGGGGTTGGAGGTTAATTGCGTCTAAACCGTCAACCAGAGAGTGTGTCATAGGGTTGGTGGGGATGTCGAGCCATATGTTGAAGTCTCCAAGAAGGGTGAGGTTGGGATGGTTGAGTTGAAGGGTGGCAATAGAATCGCAGAGGTTGTTTGCGAATTGTCTATTGTAGCCAAGGGGTCTGTAGATTATTAGGAAGCTATGTGAGAGCGACGGGGAAAGGGATAGTTTAACGAGGAGAGATTCGCAGGAAGGAATGGAAGATTGGTTGTCGATGATTGAGGCGCGGAAGAGTGACTTGAAGATGAATGCAACTCCCCCTCCTCTAGAGGGACGGTTCAGTGGGATGAGGGAGTAGCCAAGGGGAAAGGCTTTGTTGGCGATTGGGACGAAGTCGTCAGAGAACCAAGTTTCGGTGATGAAAACCAGGTCTGGTTTATCAGAGGTGAGGAGGTCAAAGATGCAGTGTCTGTTTTTTGCTACGGATCGGGCATTAAATAGGATGCAGTTCACATCGGCAGGTGAGCTTGGTCTCGGAGCTGGAGCAGAAGGGGGTGGTGGCGGAGAGAGTGAAAGCTGGAGAGGGAGCAGGGTAGTGTGGGTGATCATCGTTGGGAATAGTGGGCGCGCGGAAAAATTGGTGCGCTTCGGGCAGGATTGGGTGGTTGCGTGTGTTAGGTTGATCGGGTTTGGCTCAGGGGATTTGGGGATGGGTTATGGGCGGTTAGGAGTTTCATTTGGAGTTTCATTTGGTTAGGAGGGGAAGGGGTGTGGTCGGTGGTAGTAGATGGCGGGGGTTTGTGGGCAAGGTGGGGGGTGGTTGGTTGCAGGGCTGGATATCCCTGGTATGATAGTGGGGGGAGCGTGGATGGATATCCTTGGTTGGTCGGTGGTGGGGTTCAGGGGAGGAGTGGTCATAGGGTGGTTGGCTCGCCATCGTGCCCCTCTGGCTTGGTGTTTGGAGAGGAGAATGGTAGGGAATGCAAAGGAGGGTGGGATGAATTGGGAAGGGGGGCGGGACGGGAGGAAAGGCAGATCAGGGAGCGGGGCGGTCCATGGTGACCGTTTCCAACAAACTCTGGTGGAGAGGGTGCATTCATGCTTAGAAGCTGTTAGTTAGTTTCAAGTTAGTTTCAAGTGCGAATTACAGCTTGTTGTACTTTATAAATTTGGCAATATCACTGGCTGAGAGTGGTCTTGATTTCAGGGTTCCACGAAGCCGAGTGATATTATTCACTTAATCTAGGTTTTGGTGAGTTATTTGTACTAGCTTGCAGATATTAGGCCATTTTGAAGTGTAGCTAGACCTTAGTAAATGCTAATTAGGCGGCCTATTTATTTGTTGCTACAGCACAGTTACGCTGTTGGGTCGGCTTTTCTAGAAAGCTGGAATACAGGTAAACCATTAAGGAGGAATTGAATGTAGCAACACCCCAGGTATGGTTTTAGTTGGACTTTTAGGAGTAGTTGAGGCAGGCTTTTTAATTTTAGTTCTAAATTGAGTGGGGGATGCTATTAGGCACTGAGAACTTAGAAATATTCCCACTTCCGAAAGCTTGAACAAAATAAGCCCTCCTGTTGTGCTTCTCAAAAATAATGATTACACAAACATTATGTTTCAAAAGTCTGGTTGAATTTATTTTGAAATTTAAGTATAAGCAAAAATGTGCATATATAGGTTCAAAAGAAAACATTTTTTTCTAAAAAAAAGGGGGGGTTTTGAAAAAGATGTCAACATTTTCAGCATGTAAATCAAAATATAATCATTAGTTATTTTCACTAAGATATGATCCTTGTGGATATAAGAGTCTTTAGTTGTTCTTGCTAGGTTTTGATCCTTGTGAGTTGGAAAGTCCTTAGTTGAATTCACTAGGTCTAATCCTTATAGATTGGATTTCAGTTGAAATGTGTCCTTGAGGACTGGTAGTATGAAAAAGATTCAATTCCTAAAGATTCGGTTCCTCAGTATGGAGAGCACGTTCCTCAACTTAGAGGTGTGTAGAGATTCAGTTCCTCGTAGTATGAAAAAGATTCAATTCCTCTTGTTAGTTTAAAGTCCTTAGTTAATTCACTAGGTCTTGAGGGTTTGAGAAACTTCTTTTGAATTATAGAGTCCTAATCTGTGTAGGTAAGAGAGTTTTTCCCGTTGATAATTCGAGGTTCTGTTTGCGAATGCAAGTAATTTTTCAATTGAGATGTATACGTCAGTGTATACTTCAGAACTAGTAGTGTGGAGAGCACGTTCCTCGATTTAGAGGTATGTAAAGATTTGGTTCCTCAATATGGAGAGCACGTTCCTCAACTTAGAGGTGTGTAGAGATTCAGTTCCTCAACACGTGTTTCCCCACCGCACGTTAGCGGCGGTTCTTCAGGAGGAATGTTAGATGTAATATTTCACGACCATTTTAGAAGCAAAACCAACCATTACTTTCAAGAAAGCCAAAAACCTCAAAAATGAATTAAGCCCATCACACTTTGAACCTACCACCTCCTCCGGAACCTCTAATCCTCAGACCATGTGGTTACAAAAACCACCTAAGGAAGCTACAAATGTGGCCAGTGCTCTATGTGCAAGTATGCAGACAACGCCAGAACTACTATTACCAAACCAAATGGCACCATCTTCACTATCAAACAGTTTATTAACTGCAACAACAAATTTGTCATTTACATCATCAGCTGTCTCTGCAACAAACTATACATTGGAAGCACCATCAGAAAACTCAAAATCAGAATCAGTGAACACATTCGAGCAATCATCAACCAAGATACAAGATCACCACTTGCCAATCATTTCTTAGAATCACATCTACCAACCCATATCAGTCAAATCAAATTTCATGGAATTGTCAAACTCAAACCTGCCCCAAGAGGAGGCAATCTGGAACTGAAACTAAGACAACAGGAAGCACGATGGATCTGTTTAATGGACACCTGCCATACTGGTCTGAACACAGACCAGGAGATATGTCATTTTCTATAAAGTTCTCTTCAACTCATTATCATTACAATCTATCTATAAACTTATCTACTTAATATTTACCGTTTGATTCTCTCAAGCAACATCTCTCTCTCTCTTTTCTGATAACCTTTGCGTTCCTTTTCTATGTACTCTGACACAATCACCTAGCACGTCTTGTGCCCATTTATTATGTCCCCTAAGTAACCTGATGGCTGGAGGCCCACATCTCATGTAGTCTCATCTTAAATTATGATACATATATCTTTATATTACTTGTCATCTCATCACGGCAATTGGAAATGCGGAACCGATATATCATACACCTCCAAGTTGAGGAACAGACAGAACATTCTGTTCTATTACATTTTACCATTTACTACCCATCATAGCCTTTCCAATACATTAGTCACCAATCCCATATTCTCCATTTTCACCCCACAGCCATCTTTCGTCTCTACACGTCATGTAGCAATTACTATTTTGCTCTTTCTCATCTTACCAGATTACTGACCACCTCAGCCTGTTCATCATACCCGTTTCAATTATTAATTTATGACCAGTAATCAAGCTGTTATTCATACCATCTTTTGTTATTTTCTAATTTTGGTAATCCGTTACCCAATTAGGCACTTGTCACAATACAAATGTCAAATCCGCATCATGTTACCATTTTAGATGGGCAGACACGATGACGACGTGCGTGCAGGCGCGATGACGTCATCACGCAGCAACGTACGGTGCCGCGCGAATGCGCCATAAACCCATCACAAACCGCTTAACACCAAAGCGGGATCACTCCACGGACGAGAAGGACCAGTTCATTCATAGCGGTAAGCCAAATCTTTAGCATCACTTTGCTTCTTTCACACTCTATGCTTGTAGAAACTCCAAACCCCCTTTTTCTGCATCTACTAAACATTATTTACCTACTTAAAGATACATATATCTTTTTCTAACAACAGCAATGATTTTTTACATGACATGCCTTAAACCATGTTTCAGTAAGAATTTTTACTACAACCTTGTGTCTATTCTAAATAATTTTTTGAACCAAGTCCCTAACTTACAGGTTCTTTTACCATTTATTAACCTCTATTGACCACCAGTCATGACCAGGTTCCACCTCTGGTATTTGTCTTTAAAACACCATTATAGACATGCGCACTTGTTTTTCTAAATGAACAGCAATGTAGCACTCTTAGTCAATTTATTAATGAACTACAGGTGTAGCATCTTACTTTTTGTTCATTTTACAATGAGAACACCCATAACAGAGTGCCTCCCATTCTTACAGACCCTACGGAATTGACCCGTGTTGTTCAGACCAAAGTCAATCTACACCATTCTCTTCATTGACCCGACTAAAACCTGTAAGTATACATCTGTGATGGAATTACCCAACTTTTTTCTGCAAAATGTATAGTACAACACTTGATGCTTATGCTCATCCTATCTTCCCTCTGCTTTTTCCTCTCAGACACCTTTTGCTATTACATCTAACATTCCTTCTGAAGAACCGCCGCTACCGTGCGGCGGGGAAACACGTGTTGAGGAACTGAATCTCTACACACCTCTAAGTTGTGGAACGTGCTCTCCATATTGAGGAACCAAATCTTTACATACCTATAAGTCGAGGAACGCGCTCTCCACACTACTATTTCTGAAGGCTACATCTCAATTGAAAAATTACTTGCATTCGCAAACAGAACCTCGAATTATCAATGGAAAAAACTCTCTTACCTTTACAGATTAGGACCCTATAATTCAAGGAGATCTCAAACCCTCAAGACCTAGTGAATTAACTAAGGACTTTAAACTAACAAGAGGAATTGTTTCATATTACGAGGAACATCAATCTCTACATCAATCTCTACACACCTCTAAGTTGAGGAACGTGCTCTCCATACTGAGGAACCAAATCTTTAGCAATTGAATCTTTTTCATACTACCAGTCCTCAAGGACACATTTCAACTGAAATCCAATCTATAAGGATTAGACCTAGTGAATTCAACTAAGGACTTTCCAACTCACAAGGATCAAAACCTAGCAAGAACAACTAAAGACTGTTATATCCACAAGAATCATATCTTAGTGAAAGTAACTAATGATTATATTTTGATTTACATGCTGAAGCTTTTGACATCTTTTTCAAAACCCCCCCCTTTTTTTTTAGAAAAAAACTTTTTCTTTTGAACCTAGGTTCAGTCAATTCAACATTTGGTACAGTTGTTGGCTTCCAAACATATACACAGGACAACATTCAGTTTTTCAATATCCACTTCGACAAACATGCGGTAGTTAAAATAATTGGCTGGACAATAGCACGTTTCCTTCTTTTCAAGGACAAGTGCGTACGCAGAGAGCATTTTTCTCTCTTACATATGCTGTCACTACTCACAAATCACAAGGTCTAACCCTAGATCAAGCATTGATTGACATTGGCAGCACAGTCATTAAGGAAGGTATGAATTATGTAGCACTTTCACTTCTGCGTGCACTCAATGGTCTATTCCTAGTTAATTTTGATGCAAACAAAGTCAACGCTGACATTCCTTGCCTCTTGGAATACAACAGGCTATGGACACTATACACCCCCCAACTAGATATGTAACCTGTACCTCAAAAAAAGAAACCTTTAAAAAGACAAGTAATACAAACAGAAGCTATAGCAGATCACCTTCTGCATCAAACAATACAACCACAGAACTGTATAGTACAAGGTCAACTGCACATCCAGAAAGATGTGCTGGCCCATCCAACGATCCACAAACAGAACTCTCTGTTCCATTTAAATTCAGCAGCACAACTGGAGAAAATGGTTATGCTAATGTGACAATGAATCTTCTCTTTCAATTGCCACCAATTGTTCACAAGATTTAATTAAACGGTTCAGACCAGTTGTGTTTGCAAATGCTCATCCGTCACACAAATGACACAAATAATCCTGACAACACTTACAGGTATAAGGCATGATTTGGACAACTGTGCAGGCATTATAACATTTACCATAAACACACAGGGAGATCCACAAGAATTCCTAATGTACTTACAACAAGCACTGGAAACCGAAAACATTGCTATAAATGAAATCTTCCAGATTTCATACACGTGGAAACATACATGCACTCTCAGCAACCATGTTTCACAATCCCACAGCCCTAAGGAATGATTTGTATATGTATCCATACCAAATTCAGAATCCATTCCATTTCACCAGCTTCTGCAGAAGGCAAATCATGGCATATAATACAATTTTTGCAATTCAGAAAATCGTTCCACCATACAATTAAAATCACATAGCCAATGTGTCATTGGCTTCTAAGGTACAAAACAGATGGTGTAACGCTCACCTGGTATCCACGGGGACGTCACTCAGCCTGTTCTGACCTCTTACGACCTCAAACCCTTTCCTGGAGTCTACTAGACTGGAGACTGGGTCTGAAACACAGGACTGGTAGAGTTTAACTCCCTATTGTCTCTGTGTGCTTGGACCCCTTCTTCCTCAGGGTCCAACCCTTCCCTTTTATCCACAGCTCACCTTGTTTTCTTGGAAAGTGTGCGCTCCGTCCTGCTTTCAGCACAGTGGCGCGTTGATTGATGCGGGCTCATTGCTGCCTAGTTACTTCACTGGCAAGAGTCCGACAGGTAAGTATAATGAGTCTTTTGAACAGTTCTCTAACTTCGTTCCTTTCCTTCCTTAGATGATGGCCGGCGCCTTGGAGGGCTGGGGACAAGAGGGGCAGGAATCATGACAGATGGTACCAAAAAACACTGTAAGCTTACAGGATTCACACATAGCCAAGTATCTCTTGGAAAGAAAACCTTCACTACAGTAGGCATAGTATACCACACTGGTGCCACAACCACTTCAGGGCACTACACTGCATATGTCAAAAAAACAAGTGGTTGGTTTGGTTCCATGTGTTAATATCCCTGCAAAAATATTGCGATACAAATATATTGCCATATTTCTGCAGCAATATTGACCCATGGAGCCTGCGGGGGATACTCCCGCAACCCCTGCATTATTTTAAATGTGCAAGGGACTCCCCCGCAACCCCCACTCCCACAAAATATCCCCCCCAAAAATGTTGCCTATGGTGAGGATATTTTCTAGGGATACCGTTGATTTGAATGTAATGATACCATCATTACTTCAAAACATAGGTTACCAGCAAATTTGACAAATGCCTACTTTATATTCCTTCAACCCAAATGTAGTCAATAAACTATAGCACGATTAACAGTTAGAATACACCAGCAGGTATCTAATTACATCCATAATACTACAATAGTACTTTTGGAAGTCAATCTAGTTAGAATACACCAACAGGTATCTAACTACTTCAAAAATACCCTTCATTCCAAAACACTTCAAATACGCCATCTCAATTCTTATACGACAAAACATCTTCTAACCTCTAATGTAGTTAGCATACGCCAACAGGTATCTAACTACTTCAAGCATTCCCTTAATCACAACATACTTCAAACAAACCTACTATCCCCTTTACACTCAAGTAACTGTAATCAGGTCTTTTTAATCCACTACAGATAGTTTTGCCCAATGAACCAAGTGTGTCATGGACTAATGTTGTAACAAACATAGTACTTAGAATGTATTTACTGTTTATGAGTGTCTAAAAAGGTGTCTATGTAAAATTGAATACAACTACAGCTTTTACACTATCCTGCTTAACAAATTGTACTGTTTTTTACACAGAAAATAAACCAGATTCCACCCTCATAATGCTATAAAACTAAGTAACCATGCCAATTATAATCACATACATGTTTTATGAGAACTATCCTCAATTGTACTACAATCATAAGTACCATATACAGTTCAATGTCATAATTCCTCCATATTACATACACTTTGTACTCTCACTACATTACCTATATTTACTATGCACGTACTACTACTATGGTCATTCTGGCCATACTCCTACTACATTACCTATAATTACTATACACATACTACTACTATGGTGTTTGTGGCCAGTAGACATATTCTTGGCTCCATGGGCTGCAGCCATGCCCCCCAAAATCTGGCAACTGGCATCAACCACCACAAAATAATTAACTATGTAAGAAGTACGTGCCTTAGACCGTCAACTGATAAAACACACCCTGACCTCCCTGCAATCTAAATGATGTCCACGGACACCGAAATTGACCGCAGACTCAGCAGTGTTTCCAAACCCCATTTCCACCTATAAAAACAGCTCCACATTACCTTCAATCCATTTCCCTACCATTTCTTTGCCCTCTTTCAGCCATCAAATAACCCCAGATGTCTTTCCCAAGCTACCCGTTCATGGCACTGTCCACAAACTACTGTGGTGTCCGTAGACAGCTATGACACCTGCCCGACCTTTTTCCACCTACAAACATAGCCCGATATACTTTTTTTTCCACTCCTCCACACTTCACAGACCGAACCCAGATGTCACTAATTATTTGTTGCCTACTTTTTGCCCATTTAAAAAAAAACTACTGGACAGATTTACACCAAATTTACAAAAGCACACTTTTCATCCATCCAGCGGTTTGGGCTGAAGAAATGAGCAAAAGTATTTTTTGATCTATGGGAAACACTACACATTTTGGGACCACACTATAACTTTGTCCCCCTTGATGTAACCTCACCAGACTTTGTGCAATCAATCTGATGGGGCCATATACTTTCTTTGCAAAGTTTAATGAGGTTTCATCCAGGGGGGGGTCGAAGTTATATGCCGCCCATAAAGTGCTCTTCCTATGGGTTGAGCAACCTAACCAGAACTACTGTATATATTGGAAAAGAAAACGGAACATTGTCAGTTGACAGCGACACTCCTCCATAATAAGTTCCAATGAGACACTTCGACACTTCGACACCAAGGCCTCTGTTTAACGTCCTTTCATTGGTACATGGTAGACAGGAAGGAGCAGAGAAAAAACAACAAGGCGTTTCACCCTGGCGAGCTTCGTCAGATATATATGTAGTATTGTATTGTGGTGTATTCTACACGTCATTTGTCTAGCACCAATGTTACCATTATTTTATATGCAATGCACTGTTAGTGGGAACACCCTCGAAGGAGTAAAGTGCAGAGTGTTGGGTGATCTTTGAGCACAATTAGGATGCATGTGTGCATTTGGCCAAAAAATGCTTAGCAGGGCTGGCCAGGCTCTGGTAGAGAAGCAGCCCATGCAGTCAGGCATTTGGATGGGTGCTGAGAGTAGTAGGGGTGGCGTCAGTGGTAGAGACTTGTTATTTTTTCAGCGTGCCCAAATTTATCATAGGTCTGCCCTGCATTCTGCTGTCAGAGGTGTTGAGGCATAGTCTGGTGTAAGTTGGCAGAGATACTATGTGAACAGCAGAACCAAATTCTGTCGCAGACCGCGCCGTATACTGATTTGTGTGGATAGACATGGCCTGCAGCCAGTGGAGTGATGTATTATAAGTACCTTGCCGCCATTGATGGCGCATTGTTGTCATGCCCGCTCAGGTATTTACCTTCTTCTGTTGGTTATTGGGGATGTGCTAGAGACAGTTACAAGGTGCGTACAGGTTCTCCACAAATCTCTGTAGATCTCCAGGTTTGTATACATAGCAAAAGGCGATCAACCCTATTATTTTTTCTCACATCCGATGGCTCTCCTCAATGTTCTCTCCATGTATTCACAACCCTGTTTTGTACTGTGTTCTTTTACCTAGTAACTAGGTTTAAGCGATACCAATCCTATACATATTAAAATGTATACATACAAACCACTGCTCAATTTTCCCACCTAATTACTTTATTTGTACTCTTTTTTCATGAAACATACTGTGAAACTCTCAAATCATGTCTTTGAAGTCCTGGCGTTGACATCACATGTCATTTTACATTTCGGTTTAGCTTTATAAATGTAAGTGAAGGACCAGAATGCAGTGCAGCAAATAGTTTTCCACATTTACTTAAATATAAAATTACTGTTAGCGCTTGAATTCCTGTATTGGGACATGGAAAGAGGTCGGCTCCTCTTTATCTTGGCAAATTCCATCCTAACATTTAATATAGTTGGGGCTGTATTGCCTTAAAACAGAGAACTCAGTTTCTTCAAATAAAAACAAATGCACAGTTTCACCATAAACAGCAACTTATATCGCTAGATGTAACCTTTTCACTGCTGTAACTTTACTTTCTGATAGATAGCCTACAATTACCAGCATGCAAAGTAATGCTAACCGAAACAAATCTAAATAAGCACAGTGAGACTGAAAGGATTACAGCCCCAGCTTTTCTTCCGAAGGCATGCAGATTTATTCACCCCTTCCATTTCTAATCAGCCATAATTTGCATCTCTGAGTGACAATGGCCACACCACACATTTCCCATTTACTTTTGTTATTGATAGCTGACCCCTTGTAGGGGCAATGCCCTGATTGCTTCAGGCCCAGATGCAGCCCCTCTTCTCACTGTACACACAATTTTTGACTGTTTGATTTGCAGAAAGAGGAGAGGGACGAGGCAGGGGACTAGGCCTAGGGACTTCAGATATCTGAAAAGACGAAGTGCTTATTTTGGTGTCTGTTGCAAAGAGCTACTCAGAAGCCTCGGGTGATATATCAGTGGCTCACGATCTACTGGTTGGATACCCTTGCACTAGAGTCTATGTTGAAAAGGAAGATCTTGGGGAGCTTATATAACCAAGTGGGATAACTGACCAAATAACCTAGACAGGCATAGAGGACCCTCAAGAACCGGAAGAGAAAGTAATTTCCTTTTCAAGTGTTCTGGCAAATGACTCCACTGAAAAATGATTTCTTAAAAGAGACCCCAACTGTAACTGAGGACAAACTGAATAAAATGTTCCTGGACCCCGAAATGGCCACTATAGAAAATCTGAGAACCCAATTAACAGTCCACCAGATCCAAGCTGCAATACGGTTTCAGGCTGGGCTGGATACGATTTGTGCCTCCCAGCAAAGACCTATTCTACCCCACATAGTGCTACAACCTTATAGAGATGGGGAGGACTTGGGCGTTTATTTTCTCAATTTAGAAAGGTTGGAACAGCAATTCCGTTGGGGGTATGAGTTCAAAACCTGGTATTTAGGCCCCTATTAATAGGGGAATTGCAGAATTCATACCATCTTTTAAATCCTCTTGGGATGGCAACATTTAATGAAATCAAATAACGGTTATTACCAAGGATTGGTCAAACAGACAACTTTTACAAACAGAAGTTAAGGGAAATCAAATTGAACCCTGGAGAAACACCTATAGAAATGGAGGTCTGAGTGCAAACCACAATTTCTTTATGACTCTGGAAGAAAGAAAACTCTACCAGAGGTAATAGAGATGTTGACATTACAACCATATGTTAATTCCTAACCACCTTACTTGCAGAAGGCCATCCTTCAGTTTAATAAACCAAGCCTAGCAATGGCCTTAGAGACTGCCCAAAACTATGCAGAAGCCAATAGACAGTTAAGATCGATCCACCGGGGGGAAGAAGCTAAGAAATATCCAAAGGGTTTCCCCCATTCCCAATATACCTCAGCAGAAAGAGAAACCACAAGAGACAGAAGTCAAGACAGCTTTTCTAAACCAGGGTTAAAAGATCCTGGGAGGGAAAAATAAACAAAATTGTAATTGGCAAAGAAAGGGGGGAAATACAATCAGAAGAAGGGTGAATCTTTAAACCAACTTCCACCGCCTCCTTATTCAGTGGACAGTCTGGACATTTGGCTAGGAAGTGCTCATTAAATAAAAAGGAGGCACCCATGGAAATTGGGTATATGACTGGAAGAGAGTGGGAGGAAGTAATCTTCCCTGGAGAGGAATTTTTAGAAACCAGGAGTAGTTACTTCTGTGGGGTTACTCAATTTAAAACCCATGATTCCTCAGCAGTAAAATGGTTTGACAAAGCCTTAAATGATTCGGGTAGTAAGCATACAGCAGTGAGAGCTATCTTTATCTCGAGTGGCGAATTGGGGAGGGAACATCCTGTAAAAATCACCTGTCATGGAGATGAAGAAATATATCATAAAACCCACAGTCACCATTCGAGTTCAGGGTGAAAAAACTCAGACAAATGCTGCTGTAATTTCCAGACTCCAGAAAAGACTATAATTGACTTTCCAAGGTATGCAAGGTATGAGAGTCTCCAAAAAAACGCTAACAACTCTTCCCTTCCTTATTCCTCTTTTGATTCTTGGGCTCTTTTCTTCTTTATTCCTCTTTTGATTCTTGCACAGAAAAGAGCCTTTGGGCAGAAAGCCATGGCATTTGTGGACGGGTATGTGATGAAAGCAAGGAGGATAGCTCAGGGACAATGCATTTGTCTTGGAAGTAAGACAATGCATACAAACACAGGTTCAAATCCCTGTCTCTCGCTTAGAAAGTTCTGGTATTGAGTGCACTATAAAAGAACAATTATGATCTGATGATGCCATCACGTCTTTCCTTGGGGTGGCCTCTACTCATGTGGCCAGTGGATGGCAGCTGCTACTTGATCCTCACCCTGGGGGCGGCTATGCAAGGGAGGATCACATGGGGGGAGGTGACCCTCATTTGTTTGAAGTTGACATTATCAGACAAGTCATGGTATCCCCCTTTCCCTTATAGAGTTGTTCGCTCCATTCCTCATGCCTTAATGACATACTGTTGTAAATTCTTTCTACAGAACACAAGACCTACTAAATATGTTTTTCAATACTCCATGAATAAGTTACCCAGAACAGCCTATCAATCCCATATGCATAGAAGTACTGGGCCGAGGAGACTGAATAGAATAATGAAGATCAATTAGTCAGAGAAGTACATCATGCACTCTAGTGTTTGCAAACCTGTGAAAGGTTTCGGGACATTTAAAATTCTCAACCAGCATGGTGAGCAAAGACGCTGCCTGGGAAAGCTGTGTCCTCTCAGTGTGGACTAAGGGACAACCAAGCCACAAAGCAGACCTTGGTGCCACCCAGGGATGGTGAAGGAAAGAAGACTGCAGATGCTGGTTCACAGTGTCAAAGCCTTGACAGGAAGAAGAGGGAAGTCACTCTGCAGGCCACGGGAGTTGAGCAGCAGTACCAAAGCATACACAAACATGGAGAAGGGTTCGACAGCAAGACAAGGGACTTACGAGCAGCTGAGCTACGCCAACAAGCCTGTGAAAGGAAAGCAGGAACCTGGAACGCTAGAACCCATTTACCACGGAAGAGCTGGAGAACACCAAGGAAAGCCGGTGAGACCTGAGAAGAGAAACTGGGAGACCAGGGAGCTCCAGAAATGTTATCAAGGACAGCTGAAAGCAAGCAAAGTGAGTGAAAGAGAATTTGAGACCTGATGTCTTCGGAACAATATGAAAGTGAATGCGAGAAATATCCAACAAGGTGAATGGAAGGCAAAGTCAAGTTGTCAAGTGTGTAAAGGGAACCACATAAGAAAATCTCTGGAAGCAAAGTATACCAGGCAAAGTCAAGTTTGCAAGTGTGTAAAGAAGTCCCATGAGAAAGTCCTGGCATGGAAGTACATCAGGCAAAGCCAAGTATAAGTTGTTTTGTTAAGCAGAGGAATCCCACACCCCCAAAGTAGACTCAGACCCTTAGACATTTCTAAGTGTTTTAAAGAGACTTGGGGAAAGGAGACAGCTCCCCAGGAGTGAACGGTCACACCAAGAGGAGGGAGTTGTTCTCTAGGGCTAAAAATAACTACGGTTGTGTAATTTTTTTGGTGAAGAGAAACATGGGGAAGGGAGCCATCCCAAGGAACTCTGAACTTTTGTGTTGGAGTTAGTTTTTATTTGATCTTCAACATTTGTACACTTTCAAGCCCAAATACATTTTCAAAGAAAAACCTTAAGTCGCAGGGACGTTAAGGTGAGAAGTAAATGCAACAAAACCCCTGAAATTCAGCTAAAGCCACCTTAACCTCACGCCCCCTGTTGCGCAGTCTATGACCACAATGATGACATAGCAGATGACATCACTGGTGACATCACTAATGACATCACCTATTACATACACAAAAGTCAACGTATTCAAACATTGGCTACTATCTATAGATTACTTTTACTTTATACAGTATGTGTTTTATTTCCATTTTAACATGTTAATCACTGACAAAAGACACACAGAAATAAATATTCAATGATGTACATGTTTTCAAGCAAATGTTGAATTTTAAAACTCTGTTCCTTTTCAATAGATATATACATTTAGAGTAATATTCACTTTTTTTCAATAACCATATATGTGAAGCTTAAATTATATCCTAATACATGTTTGTTACTTGTTTTAAAGCACTTCTCATAAAATTTAGAAAAATGTACATGTACATGTTTTTCTTACAAAAAAAATCAGTATTTACATATGCTTATTTTAAAATGTAACAAATAATTATGGTTCAACATGGGTTTGTTTCTATTTATTTTTAATATCAGTTTTTGTAAATGTGTGTACAGATTATATAATAGTGAACATGTCTTCGATATATATTTGGCACAAACAGAAATATTATGATATGATATGGTATGCTATGATATGGTATTTATAACGGGCCTGTATGCAAGTGTACTATTTATATCATCTTTTACCAAAGTACTACAAAGGAAAGCTTCACAAGTAGTGATATAATGCATGTGTAGATTTTTACTGTTTTAAATGATGTACTCATTTTTGTGAACTATTCTTAAAATGCTAATATCACATATGTAGAAAAGTATGGGTGCTCTAAATATGGGCAAATAACTAGAGTGATTTTATGTCTGACAGCATTAGTCAAATAATCATTGATGTCATATATGATGTTATTAGGTATATCACCAGTGATATCACCAGTGATTCCATCAGTGATGTCATCGATCATGTCATCTGTGATGCCATCAATATGGTCATAGGCTGCACAACTGGGCATGCACAATTAAGATGGCTTCAGTTGAATTCCAGGGGTTTTGTTGCACTACGTTCTCACCTTAACATCCCTGCATCTAAAGTTTGTCCCTGAATTTCAAAGGTTTTGTTACATGTATTGCTCACCTTAACGTGCCTGCAACTAAAGGTTGTTCTTTTAATTTCAGGGGTTTTGTTATTCCATGTCTGATGGACACGACCTTTGGATATGCCCACTGTCCATTTTAGAACACTACCAGACCAGACCACTAGCCATTGCCTTCAACCATTGCCAGTGGGCACGGCAGCTCAATATTTTTAAACACTTGCAATGTGATGTACTGTACCTGTAACCTTAAGCTATTTGATGTACTACAACCATAACCTTAACCTGTAAGCAATGAATGTAACATGATGCAACAGCGCCTAGATACCTGAGGGTTGAGTGCGCTTAACAAATACAGAAATAAATAAATAAACAAATAAGCCCATCGCTGAAAGACATTCATCAAACACAACATTATTTTGACCTGTTTTTACAGTGGAATCGTTATGCATAAAAGATTGCAGGCTTTGAGTTTTTAGGCAATGCAAAGGGAGATTACATTATTTCCCAAGGATCACACACTTTGGTTAAGCAGCATGCTACAAACCATATGTTTTATGGCGATCTCTTAGTGACTGTTGTGATACATTGCATTAACCCAACTAACTTCATTAAAGCAGCACGGAAAAGGTAAAAAAATTACTGACTGCAAGAATGACATATGCCAAGGTACTTTTGCCCCATAGCAAAAATACAAATCTGGCACCCATGAATATAAGCACAGTAAATTAACTTTAATCTTAAAGTGAAAAATACAAAGGTAGTTCAATTGACCTTTCCCATGGAAGAAAGTGTGCTAGACAAAATAGCATTGGACTTTTTAAAAAAAGTAATGAGCACCACAAAAATAACCCAAGATAGGAAATGTTCCAATAAATATGCTTCCAAACTGTAAAAGGTGCTCACATTTTAAACCCAGCAATCTGTCATTAAATATTCCCTAGAAAACAAAATCAATATGAAAAACTGCTTGTGGTCTTGTGGGTAAGCATCTGCACTGGGAACACGACAATGACAACCTGAGTAAAATCCTACCAGCCAAATACTTGAGCAAGCTTTCCAACCTCATACATACCCAAGGGGATAGGTCTGCCCTCTAAAAAAAAGTTATGCTGTCCACCCACATGTGTGAAAAGCAGCCCAATCAGGGGCAACTAACTGTAACAGTGTCCAGGATTGAAAACTCTCTCGCCACATCGTGGGTAAATACTCATGTCTTACTTGCCCTCTCATCATTTCCCCTTATCACCCCATGTCTGGCTTTCAACAATACTCTGCTTTATAAAGATAACCTGAAAAGTACACATACTATAATGTCACTCAAATATATAAATCCTTATAGAACTATGTTAGCCAAAATATAGTTAAAACGTGTACAATTGTGGCATTATTCACCCCATCTTGACTGGGAGACTACACATACCAGAATGCAATTCAGCAAAAGGCAAAACATTGTCTCTGAGGGCAAAGTTTTCAAAGACTGACAGTAGCACAGTTTAAACATAATTGTCTGGACGCCTTGTGTTTTCTTAATATGTTATGAGATATGTAAAAGTAAGAACACACAGAGCATCCAGGACTCTGGTCTGTCTCCCATCCATGCAGTAACCAGGACCAACCCTGCTTAGCTTAAAAGTGACATGGCCCCCCCTCAGGCCATGTTCCTCTAGCTGGTATTATAGCTTGGGTTCCATTATTAGGTAACATGATCTGATGGGGCTGGCCCTTTCCTCGCTGTGAAGCTACGCAGGTTCAGTCCAGGTTACTGCACAGATGGGAGACCATGGGCAGTGATTTTTCACCCCAGACATCATTGTAGCTGTAGACATATCTATTTTTGTTACATTTATTTCTATAGAAATGGGTGCAGAACTAGAGATACCCTCAGCAATCTGTAGTCATATTATAGTCACGAATATCGGAAAAAAGGACAAAGAAATGCTTTCCTGCCCCCCCCACACCCTGGGCCCTCACCAAGTGTCCCCCTCCTCTGTTTCTGCTCCCCACACGCACATGATGGCCTCCTCACCTCCCCTGTCCTCTCCCATTCCCCCCACAACACATGCTGTTTCCGTGATGTTCATGGTCTCTGAATTTCTGTGGCTACCTGCTCTCGCAACAATGGGAGCCGCCAAAAAACTGTGACATCCCGTTGGCAGAAACCCTGTCAGTTGTGATCGTTGCTATCATAACAGTGGAATTATTGCAGGTGGACAGTGTTTAAAATAGCATTTTCCAACTAAACTACCATAGGACAGGCCCAAAACAAACATTTCTATGCCTTTGAAAACATTAAGGTTGTTTTTGGCTGCTATTCACTTTTTTAGCCCACTAACGCAGAAATGAAACCACACCCACTTAATCATCACAAAGACGAATGCTGTGATATTGCAGTGTGGTCTCTGATTAGTTAGCTGCCATTCCCACAGTAATTGCACCACACCACCATGAAATGCACATGATTCTTCCATTTACATGTATATATATATATATATACATACTTTATTTAAACACACCGATATGCAGTAACCATGCTAGAAAAACACTAAATAAACACTGCAATTAAAAGAACACAGCATATGCAGAATGTACATGTCGGAAACAAGCCGATTTGCTTCTTCTGGTGCTCTGAGTCCCAATCCAGGAGCTCATGGACAAGATAGGTCCTTAGTCTCTACACTCCCAACTGGTGGAGGTTGGCTAGCACCTGAAGGGCTCCTTTACCACCAGTGAGGAGCCTGGGTCATGGTGTAGCTGGCAGAGAGAAGCAGGTCTGATAAACAACAGCATTTCACCCCCAATGTGTGCCGGAGGTGAGTAGTGAGCAGAGCTTGCCTCTGCATTGGAGTACCTGTTTTCACGCCTGGCAGAGGTCTTTGGAGAGGATCGCTTTCCCAACGGGGTACAGATGAATTCTTCTTGAAGTCCTTAATGGTCCAAAATGAATCAAGGAAGGAGTGGAAGACTCTTTCCTTATTAAGGAAAAAGGCCATACATGATTGTACAATTCTGCTTTAAGAGGCCCAATCCAAATTAAGGTAATTATTAGTGTTTGCCTTCTGGCAACATACGTAATGAGCTTTGTTTTGACTGAAGTGCAGAAGACAGAAAGGAAAGAGAAGCCCACAGAAAACCAAGATGCAGGAATATTTCCCCCCTATGTTCTGCTCTTTCTGACTGCCTAAACTTGCCAATGTCTTCAAGCCTATACTTCAGAACACCTTTGGTATACCCCAATGTGAGGCTGGCCATTTTGCTCATGTTTCTGAGGTAAGCTCTCACTGGGCGAACAATGATTTTAGTTGTATCATCTGCTTAATAAACATAAGTGAATGGTAAGACATGAGATGGAATGTTTTTATGATGGAACCTGGATATGAGAGCTGAGTGAATGTTTCTTGGGGGACAATTCGAACTGAATGGGCATATAGATAGATGACCAGTGAATGCGGCCTAAGATCTATTTACAATTCAATATAATGGATGACTATCTTACTGAATACACTAACGTGCTACAAGATACCTGTCTCCAGAGTCACCAATGTGTGCATTTCTTGAATATAACATTTTTCTGACACCTTAAGCCAAACAGCTGAGTAGGGAGCACCCCACAACCTGCAACCGAAGTCGCCAAGAAGCACATACATCCACCCTGGCCTCCAAACACCTTGAAGTGCAGGTGAATGAAAAGAAACTGATCGCATTGCAACATCTTATCGTATGGTGATGCATGCGGTTAGCTTTGCTGGAGTAAAAAAAAGTATTAATTGTCCCCCCCACTTACCTCGCCACCTAGTCCACTTCTGCCATGCGGCATCAGATCCATCCCTCTAACACGGGTCGGATCCGACATAGCAGGATCCTTTTTTTTTCTTTTTTTCTTTGTCCCTCGCCTCCAATATCAAGGAAGCGGGGGACAGCCCTGCAACCCTCCAAGCCTAATACACACTGATCATGGGGAACAGGGGACACCCTCGGAACCCCCGCTCCACATGTTTGGTATGTATTAGCCAATTTGTTCGAATGTATTTGGTCGAATGGTACAGGGCAAATTCGGTCAAATGTACAATTGGGCCAAATATATTCGAACAAATATACTAATACCGAGCCAGCCACTACTACACAGGACCTTGTAAAGTATCAGAGCATGCTTTAGGGATACACAGAGAGCTATTGAGCCCACCTTTACCATGCTGCAACACAAGGTTCATTTATTTATTTATTATTTGAATTTTTAGTGTCGTGCCAACTCGCTTGAAGGCCTCAGGGTGCACGACATGCAGCGGAAGTACCAGTGTGCGCTCCTGGTACACTAAGCTATCGTCAATGAGATTAGCCCTACCCAGGGCTTGTGCAGCGCTTGCTCAGACCATTGAGCTCATGTTTATTGAAATATCTGTACCCTGTTTAAGAATCCCACTACTATCAGGATACAATATGTTTTGCCAGCATAAAAGAAACAGACTAGTTTGCAGCAAAGCAGCAAATGATCAACTATGCAAAGAGACTGACTAACAACTAACAAAGTCTAACTGATTCATTATATAAATTAATTCCAATCTACCAGGAGTGGGATATCTCATTTGTGAGGGCCACCAAATGTAATGAGGCAGGTACTAGATGTGGGAGAAGGGACTGTAGCTCTAGCATTGCCTATTTCGCTAAGGCTGTGAGCAGTATTTACCGAGAGTGTCTAAAAAATCTCTTGTTCTAGCATTTTAGAAAACGGGTTTCGAAAACCGGGAGAAAGATTTTTTTCTGGTTTACAGGCTTGTATATGGATAGGGAGCCATATGCTGGTTTCCTTAGGATACCCTTTTATTTTCTCCCGGGACGTCGCCTTGTTTTGGGAAATACATTTCTTATCACAGCACGTCTAGCTCCTGTATCGTGACATCTTTTACATATCTATTTATGAAATTGCATGGTATTATTTATCTATTCTGTACTTTCTGGTAATGGATCTGCGTTCAATGTGGGTTCTCAAAGAGCATTCCCCGCTGGATTAGCCTTCGCTGTAACAAAAAATATGCAATGTCAAAAAATTGCGAAGTCAAAAAATGGCTCACATTTTACAGACTGTTATGTCTGTTCAAGCCGGGTAATCATTTGGTTTAGAACAATCACTCCATGAACCAAATATGCAAATTCATTTGTTTGGTGATTTCACGGTTGGAATTGCAAAAAGTTGTCATGTGCTTACAGGTGTATCTCGCAGTGGAAAGGCACACGCCAAGGTATCCACAGGGTTCCCTGTCTTGCACAGCTCTAGAATTCGTTTCTCAATACACGTTGCTATTCATAGCGTGCATAGGACCGTATGATACAGCGTCTAACACGTATCACGTGATAAACGTGTTCAAGGTGTTTATCTTGTTGAGAGCATGGGAAAAGCTATCTTGTCATGGTGGCATGTTGTAGGGAAAAACTAAGTGATTATCGAAAAATATGTGGTCCAGAAGGTTACCGCATCAGTATCTATGATATTAATGGATGTTTTTATTTATCTAAAAATAGTTTCTTTATCATCCCACGCAGGGGAGTTGCTAGGTCTGGAAAACGACCCGGGGCTAAGCTGATGTCGGAACTGTTGGGACTGGGGGCTAGCTGGTCTTTTGGCTGTAGCTCCTGAGATTCTATCCAGGGCTACAACCAAAAGATCAGGGGCTATAGCCTCCTTAGCCCCCCCCAGCAACGCCCCTGATCCCACACGGCGACAGTAAAGTCTCGCCTTCTAATTCCTGAGACTTATTTAGACAGTCAGATGGTGTCTCTTCTCAAGTGTAATTATACATATTGCCATCTCTTCCAGGAACCATAACATCATAGATGACGACATGAATCATATTTTAAAAGAATCTGTAATGGTATAAATAAAGTCTATTTTTTATATGTACAACCGTTGTGTGTCTCGTGGCGGAGATTATTTATCATGCCTTTTGTCTTGAAACACATTATAACTATATTGCTTCTGATTAGGACCCAACATTGGGAACAGGAAATATACTTTTCCCTTACTCCACTTTGTTCTTTTTTTCCTTTCATATTTAACTGGTGTTCTGGTAGTGTAATCTTACTGTGATGTCTTTCTATATCCATATCGAGCAAGAAACAGTCATTACATTTGCAGAAACATAATTTGTTGCAGCATTTGTATATTACGTTTTTTGCATTCATACTTGACATAGTTGAGGGTTAGCCTTAGAAGATGCAATGTCTAAGCATTTTAAAATCTTAAGCTGGAATGCCAAGAGTTTAAACAAGCCAATTAAAGTGAAAACGTTACTATCTTTTATTGGGCAAAGGAAGGCAGACCTAGTTTTTCTTCAGGAAACTCATCTTAAAGAAGCAGACAATTAATCTATACTGAACTAGCTGATATACCCAGCATTGCCTGGGATTGTGTTTTCTTATAGGTACTCTTTTTGAGAAATACCTTAAGGTAGCTTTACGCTTTTCAGAAAGGCTCCATAAAAAGGTGAAAAGAAAAATGCACTCAATTTGTTTGATTATTTCTAATTTAAAAATGTTTTCTTATAAATACTACACAACACAATGTATTGTTCTTCTTAAAAAGTCATCCTGAAACATATAACTGTATGTGAGAACAACATGGATATTCCCGAGCAGCATGATGGGTGACATGATGCCGACGGTGCCAACAACTATGGACCTAAAATTCAATATTACTAAAGTACATGTACATTGTAAGGCTTCTTTATTAACAACATTTTTTGTTTCACTCCGCAGTGACCACTGTTGCTTCAATTACGTTGGGCAGCAATTTTTTAATGAATAGCCTTGTGCCATTACACAGTCTAGGTGGGCCGAGATTGCGAAGCAGCATGATGGGTGACTCAACTTTCAGTTGAAGGTGATGTGGTGGAGTTCCGGGGGGGGGGGTTTGAGTGAGTTGAGGAATTCCATTGGATAGTATATGGCTTCATCAGCAGCCACCACCATATTGCTTGAGTTGTACCCAGTAACTATGCCCAGAAGCATTTCCTGAATCTGATCCTAGGGTCTGGACATCAAGTTTTGTTCCTTGTGTAAGGTACGGTCCTTCCATGACCACATTGATGTTTCACCGATTTCAGGCAACTGTCTCATGTTTGAAGGTGCTCAAATCCGGGGGTAAGGGTGGGGTGTCCAAATGTCTTGTATCCAGTAATGTCCAGAGGGGTGTAACAGGTGACTGTGCAAAATGTGGTGCATATTGGTGAAATGGTGTGGAATTGAATAGAAACTATATGCTAAGCCACAAACACACACCCAATTATTCACTTTTGCTGGAATCCAGGGAAAGAGGTGGGGTGTCCAGATGTCATGTAGCTAGTAATATCCAGAGGGTCCTAACAGGTGACTGTGCACAATTTGGTGCAGGTTGGTGAAACAGTCTGGAATTGTATAGGCAACATATGCAAAGCCACAAACCCACACCCACATTTTCACTTTTTCTGAAAATCTGGAGAAAATGGTGGGTTGCCCAGATATCATGTATCCAGTAATGTCAGGAGGGTCCTAACGTATAACTGTGAAAGATTTGGTGCAAATTGGAGAAACAGCATGGAATTGTATAGAGAACATACGCTTTGCCACAAACCCACAAACCCATACATTTTTAATTTTGCTGAAATCTGGGAAAGGGGTGAGATGTCCAGGTGTCATGTAGCCAGTAATGTCAGGAGGGTCCTAACAGGTGACTGTGCAAAATTTGGTGCAGATTGGTGAAACGGTCTGGTATTGTATATGGAACATTTGCTTTGTCACAGACCCACAAATGTTCACTTTTATACATATAGATAAGAAATATAATGAAGAAAACACCAGCTGTTACTGGGATAGTCCTAGAGGGGGATGCATTTTGTTTCATAAAAACCTGAGGCTATCCATTACTTGAAGCAGGAGAAGGAGGGACACTTTGTAGTCACTAATGTTTTGGTGGAAAACAGACCTTTGTTGCTTATAAATATATATACCTACCTCAAGACATTTTCTTCAAGAAATTAAATAAAACATTTTGGATGAACAAATTCATGAAATGGTTTTGGGTGGGACGTTAACCCAACTTTAGATATTAGCTTAGATACATTTGGAGGGGGCAGATTCTACTCAGCAAAGAAGGCCATGATCGGAATAGCAGAGCTTAAACATACATGTGACTTGAAAGACCTATGGAGACGATTTCATTGTAATGATAAGCAATTTACTTCCTTCTGTCTGCCCCTTGGAACATCATCACAGATTCATCTGTTTCTAGTTTCCAGTTTTTGGGATTCAATTTAAAGAGACAGAAGTATCGGAATATCAGATCATGCAGCTGTAGACCTTATTGCAAATGAATCAGCTGAAGGGAGAAGTAGTAAAAATCGCTGGAAATTGAACACATCACTATTGCTTGTTGAGGCTTTTATTGAATATATATTATTTTGAGAATCTAGCCACTGTTTTGAATCTAGCCTCACTTTTAGAAATAAATAATTGGGCCTCATTACGGGTCTGGTGGTGTGCCTGCCGGTGATACCGTCGGCTTGCCTCAGACCCGAAAAAAATTACTGGCACCTGACTTCCCGGTAACATCGGGGTATTACCACCCCGATGGCCAGAAAGTCAGGCGCCAGTAATTCTGTAAGTCCCCATTCCCACTGAGTTCGATAGGACTCCATGGGAATGGGGACCACGGAAGCACCAGCACCATTAATAACGGTGCCAGTGCTTCTGTGAAACTCTGCGGGCAGTTGCTGTTCCGCCAACCAGGGTCACACCTGGCAGGCAGGCTGGACCCGCCGGCAGAGTTGTACTGTGTTGGTTCGGAAACATCGGTGCCAGTATGTTTACCGGCACCAGTGTTTCTGGTCTGGCGCAGTCGTTATGAGGAGAAGCCACCCTATTTAAAACTGGTGCTCTCAGTTAGTCCAAAACCAGGGCTGCACTCTTGAGTTCAATTTATTCTGAGCGTGCATATAAGTTCAAAATCAATGTTCTCAAAAACTCTTCTGGGTAGTTTTCATGAAAGAAATGTTTAATCACATCCCTTAATTTGACTGTATATCAAATATTTCAACTTCTTATTCATTGAGGCCAGGCAAAAAATACTGGCTAGAATTTCTTGTACAATTGCCAATGCATTTCGGTTATCAAAACCTTCATCAGGGCCGTACATTCGTATTCATGTGCCCAACTAATTGCTATATTTAACAATCAAAGCAACAAACAATGAGCCAAATAATACAACAATAATTCAGAAATAGACATGCATAAAAAACACATACCGGTTCCGTGTTTCATCAAGGTATTTCCACAATAACGATGTATAGGAGAATAACAGGAAGAAAGGAAAATACATTTTCTTAAGTCAATTATTTTGTTAGCATCTACATTGTCAAGTGTGAAAAGTGAAGCTAATAGGGATGTACCTTGTGCTCAATTCAAATCTGCAACTGGCGAATGGTGCATCTAGTCCAAGAGAATGCTCCTGTCAACATTATGTAAAAGCTTGTCAATATTTCAAAATCTCTTAGCACACGGTAGGTGACCAGTAGAGGAAAAAATCCTTACCATTCCTCAGCAGTGAACGCTGCCTGTATGACAAACGCTTTCGCGAGGGCGCGAGCGCGAATGATAGCAGTATTTAAGTGTTGCTATGGAAACCCAAAGGCGTCACGCTGTAGCACAAACGCCTTGGGTCCCACCTCTGTGCAAGCACGAGAGGCGGGAATGTAGCCATGGCAACAGGGTATCAATTAAAGCATGAACGCCTTGGGTCCCACCTCTGTGCAAGCACGAGAGGCGGGAATGTAGCCATGGCAACAGGGTATCAATTAAAGTAAAATTAAACAATTACCTTGCATCAAATTGTTACCTCAATGTGCTGACCGAAAAAAACTTTTACCATTCTTCAGCATTGAACGATGTCTGCATAACTAACGCATTCGCGGGGGCGCGAGTACGAATGTAAGCGGCAGTGCTTCAATGTTGCCATGGAGACCTGAAGGTGTCGCGCAGAAGCACGTACGCCTTGGGTCCCACCTCTGTGGTGGAACGGAAGGCGGAAATGTCACCATGGCAACGTGGTAACATCCTAAAGTGAAACTAAACCATGTCGCAGCATCAAAAGATTTAAATTAAAATGCTAACAAAATAGTTAGTGTGTAACTGTACAAAACTGTACAAAATGCTAACAAAATAGTTAGTGTGTAACTGTACAAAATTCGGAGTCCTCTACATAATGCTGAGTAGAGAATGGCATCAATATTCGTGTAGAACTGCTTGAGCAGAGCACCATAGATTTGGTAGCTAATTATGACCCAAGTGTAGCTGCATATTAGGAAGATACAGTAATAGAAATAAATTGTAAAATGAACAAAAGCCATAAAGGACAGAGGATACCCTTAGTAGTTAAATATAGAACCTCCAGCGGGGCGTGTCACAGGTAAGCATCTCAAATGAAAAATTCTTGACACATAATTCTAAATGTCCAGAATCTACATAGAAGAAACAAAAGCAATTATTGGCAAACGTTAAATATAATCGCCTAGCAATCAACATATGGGCATAGTTCATAGCGACCATATTCAAAGTAGTATCCCCAGTTTCAAAAGTTGTTAATACTGGATATAAAAAACGGTCGGACTGTAATACGTATTAATCAAAAAAAATATATAAAACATAAAAAGGAAAAGGAAAAAAATGTTCATGTTCATAAAAAGCACATATCATTTATTTCTTCATTCATCCCCCTGGGTGTCAAAGAACTTAATCGGTCAATCCAAAATGTTTCTCGTTGGTCTAGTCTTTTTTGGAGATTTTCATATTTGTTCAATTTTTGAACCACTTCTAAAACCACAAATTTTATCTGTGCCAAATTGTTTTGTTTTTCTTGCCAATGTCTGGCTACCGCTGAGGTGGCAGTATGATTCCTAATGCATGATCGATGTTCATTCCATCGGACTTTTGCAGTGCATTGTGTCTTACCAACAAAGAACAACCGACAGGGACATTTGATTCCATAAATTATATTCTGTGTGTCACAAGTGGCATAAGGTTTCAGTTTAATCTTTGCTCCAGAGTGTGGGTGGTTGATGGCTGGTCCTTTCACAATGTAATTGCAATTGCTGCAGTTTAAGCATGCGTGTGTGCCCGTTTGAACTGTTAGCTTCTTCTTGCATGGAGGTTTGGTATTTACAAGCTTGTCTTTCAAATTCTGTCTGCGTTGATAAGCAAAAGTGGGAAGTTCCTTAAATAGATGTTCTATTCTCTGGTCACAGGTTATAGTGTTGCAGTTTTTCTTGATTATAGATTTGATGCGGCTGCTTTGCCTGGAGTATTTAGATACAAAGATCAGCGGAGACCTCTCTTCTGTTTTAGTTTTCGGTTTCAATAACTCTTCTCTGTTATGTGTGGCTGTACGTACAGTGGCTGCCGCTATTTCTTCTTTAGAGTATCCACCTTTCCCAGAATTTATCTCCCATCTCTTTTACCGCCTCTTGATAGTCAGCGGGGTCACTGACTATTCTTTTCACACTTAGCATTTGACTGTAAGGGGGATTTTTAATCAGGTTGGGTTGATGGAAACTCAGTCTTTGTAGTAAGTTATTGCGGTCTGTACTCTTGCAGAAAATGTTGGTATGATATTCACAGTCTGTTATCTTTATCTCCACATCCAAAAAGTGTATGACTTTGTTTGATTATTCATGTGTGAACTGTATTCTAGGATCAATGCTGTTGAGATAGTCGAAAAAGGCTAAGAGTTCTGATTATGTATTCATCCACACACCAAAAATATCATCTATGTATCTGATCCATGTTGCCAGATTATTGTGCCAATGGGGATTCTTGAGTACATGTTCAGATTCAAACTTATGCATACATGCAGTTGCATAAAACGGTGCCATGGTGGCCCCCATAGCAGTAGCTGCGACTTGTAGAAAATACGAGCTTTTGTATTGAAAATAGGAGTTGTTACTGATAAATTCAAGGAGTGCCATTATGAATTCTTTCTGTGCCGGTATTTCACCTGCTTGTAGAAGTAACCATTCCACTGCTTCTCTACCCAAGTTGTGTGGGATAGAAGTGTAAAGACTCTTGACGTCTATGGTGAAACAGATGTGGTTAGGATTGAATGGTATAGCTCTGAGATATTGAAGAAAATGAGTGGAATCCTTGATGTATGTACTGGTCTTTTGAATGATAGGTTGTAAACAATGCCATAGGACCTTTTTGTAACTGGTAGCACCAGGCTAAAATTTGATATAACACAGACCGGCGAATGAACTGCGAAGCCACGAGGTGACCACCTTTATCTTTTTGTTTTGGCAGTCGTAATGAGGCCCACTGTTTTGAATCTAGCTGCATTAAGAATATAGCCACTGGTTTGAATATTGCTACATGAATCTACCCACTGTTTTGAATCTAGCTGCGTGTTTAGAATTTAACCACAGTTTTGTATCTAACTGTGTTTTATTATTTTGTCCCTGTTTTGAATCTAGCTGTGCTTTTAGATTTTAGCCACTGTTTTGAATCTAGCTGCATTGAAAATCTAGTCACTGTTGTGAATCTAGCTGTGCCTTTGACATCAGCAACCGTTTTAATTCTAGTTGCATATAGAATCCTGCCACTGTTTTGAATCCTGCTGTGTTTCAGAAATGTAGCCACTGTTTTGAGTCTAGCTGCATTGATAATCTAGCCACTATTTTGAATCAAGCTGCACTTTTCAAATGTAGCCACTGTTTTGAATCCTACTTTGTTTGAGAAATGTAGCCACTGTTTTCAATCAACTGCATTGAGATTCTAGCCACTGTTTTGAATGTATCTGCGCTTTTAGAATGTAGCCACTGTTTTTAAATCCTGCTGCATTTTTAGAAATGTTGTCACTTTTTTAATCCAGCTGAACAGAGATTTTAGCCACTGTTGTGAATCTAGATGCATTTTTAGAATGCAGCCACTGTTTTGAATCCAGCTATGTTTTAGATTTAAAATTTAACAAAGTAAGAAACCACCCAGATACATATCAGACTCCTTGTCGATGTAAAATAGCAGCAGGCATGCCACCAACCTGCAATCATCTGCAATCATACAGCACATGATGACACATTGCAAAACCCCTCTGCCACTAGAATTCAGCTAAGTTTTATGATAAAAATACGGTCTAACTGGACACATACTCAGTCTCCTTGACTCACCTACTTTCTTGACAGACTTCTCAGCACCCATTCACAAGCCAGCTCTATTATTGCTGATCTATGACATTTTGAAAGTAGCACTCTGAACATGATTAAAGGGGTGATAGGCAACATACCAAGCACAAAAGGGTGAAAGAAGGTGAAATAGTGACCTAACCAGCTATAAGGACCCAATGGACTGAGAGGGCAATGTGTGGTCAACAGTACCTTGTGTTGGTTCTTTGTGGTTTGGCAGTGTTGATCCTGGTTTCAAATGTTGATGTGAGTGGATTGCGTTCAGTTTGGGTATCATAGATCATATAGGCGCGAATACAGTTGCTCAGTGCGGTTGAAGGGGGGCTTTCAGTGATGCTGGATGGGCCATTCACCCAGATCTCTTTGGGGTTGGGCTGGGCATAGTCAGGCTGCAACCGCTGGGAAGGATCAAGTGGTGATGTTCCAGCGGTTTCGGTCTATGGGCAATGGTAATCAAATTGGTGATCTGGGGGCTCTGATGTGCAGGCCGGTGAAGCAGCAGTTCGAGAGCTGGTTGGGTAGAGTCATGGTTGTATCCTTTGGGTAGGGTTGGCATGTGACCATCTAGTGGTTCAAGCCGGGCCCAACATCAAACAAGTGATTCGAGTCTAGCAGGTGACAGACTCAGCCAGGGAATGATGCATTGTTGAGCTTGTTTGAAATGCAGACAATACCGTTTGAATGGGTACAGGAGCACAAAGGATAGCACTGGCATACTCCCTCTAGTTCAACATGCAGTGAACACAGTGCGACCGATACCGTGTGGCAGGACAGGGAGTTTCATCAGGTTTGGTCCTCCAGCTGCTGTGAGCCCCACTCAGGGAGACTCGAGGATAGGAGGATTCCATGCAGAGTCTGCTCTCCCAGCTTTTGGAGATTCTGGTGCAGAGTGGCTGGTCCTGATCCACAGCAAAAGTCACCCTTAATATGCCCTGGGAGTGGGTAGAGGGCAGAGCTCTCGTCTGCCTTTGATGGCACCTTCTTCATACCAGAGTTCTTTGGAAGGTACAACTCTCCAAAAAGGGAATCCTTCTCAGGTGTTGTTTCAGAGTGAATTGAAAAAGTGGTGGGAGACCCCTTATTTTAAAGATAGAAGTCTTCAGGTGATTGGACTAAAGCTAGCATGCCTTAGCAGCCCAATCCCTGCTCTTGAAAGAAGTGGACTTTGCCTTTTTGACATCACACCCAAAGTGCTTTGATCCAGAGGAAGTGGGGAGAGGGCAGGAAGTATCGAGCAAGGGAGAGAGAAACAAAATGGTGGAACTCTCCGTCCAATGAACAGAGCCCTCCTGTCTACTGCAATCCTGCCCCTCCCCTTCTTACTAGGAACAAAGACCTTTAGAGATGCAACACACTAGTGGGAGGCTACTCTTTTTCAATAGATGGACTAATTTGATGCCTGGGCCCAGGACAGCTACCTGTTGTGTGGTTGACTCTAGTGGAGGGTGTTACCTGCCCTCATAAAGATATCAAAGAAGAGGCATGGCCATTCAGGTTCCTGTCCTGCCATTTAGCAGTCTCAACCCGTTTGGCCACAATACACATCACCTACTACAGCAGAGCTGACTCACTCACAGGGGCTCACATATATGCAATATCAATTTGGTTGTGCCAACTATGATGAAACTCAGGCATAGCTTTATTTTAGAGTTTATCCTGTGACCATCATGGATTACTTATGATCATTTATAGTTTTGGTACAGGGAGACATGGCTTTCACTGTGGCTGTCAAGGGGGCACCTGGGAACCTTGAACTTTGAACCTGCTCTGTGCCATTGGTAGAACAGATGCTGCAGATCAGGCTAGTGAGACAGCAGGGTGTAAGTACACTATGCTTTTGGCATGGAGCCTACGGAAAGGGAATCTAATCATGGTGCTGCAAATGCCCTGGGCTTGACCTTACTGACTGGTACTTCCACTAGTCAGTGGTTTCAGCGACATTACCTGGACACCTTGTCCACCAAGGATTCCTATCCCTGGTCTTGCCACGTCCTTTGGATGGGCTCTGGCCCTTTTGGTTTCTCAAGATATTCACTGGCACTGGATTTGTCATATCACCTGATGCCCTTAGACAAGTTTCAAACTTGCAAGCTCAGGAGTCTGTCTTGCTGATCGTGTTTGAAGCGTGGGGGACTCCCCTGGTGGTGTACGTCACTCTCTCTCTCTCTTTCCCTCTCTTTCTCTGTCTCTCTGTCTCTCTCTCTCTCTCTCTGGGTCGCATCATGCAGCTTGTGACCTTGATTCCCCAATGGAGTCCCATTTATCCACCTCTTCAGAGATTGGAGCTTGGGGTTTAAAGAGATATGCTCTATTTCTCATGAATAACAATGCAATTTAGGATTCTCTTCATTCCAGTAGGGATAAATCATAGTCTTGGGTATCGTGGTTTCCTCAACCAGGTATGAATAATTCACAGTTCCTTCTATTATGGCTTCCTCGCCCCATTATGAATAATTCACAGTTGGTACTTGATGGCATCTGGTATTTTCAAGCATTCCATGTAGGCCATAGTGTGTACTTCTGGAGGGAGTTGCTCATGGTAACAGGAGTCTTTGTACCCAAAGGTTTCTCCTGGTGAGGTCCCACTTGCCTCCCCTCCATGCCCTCACAGAGGTTCACCTCTTTAGCCTTACAGGAAGGGGCTCCCATTTGGGGATAAGTGACGAGTTCCCTTGATTCGTCACAGAGGTCACTCACAATACTTGAAACGGGTACCAACAGGTTGTTTACAGAAAGGGAAATAAAACCTGCCTGTTGTCGTCTCACTGTTTTCACTGCAATTCGCACAAACACGAAGACATATTAAAACCAGTATGTGTGCCAATTTCTGACAATGGTCTCGACTACTTCACAATGTATACACACAAACTAAAATGTATTGTTTGTTTTTACTTTCTTTTGGAAATCTTCTCTCAATAGTCTAGAGGATTCTCTATACCTGAAATTCCACCTCTCCCTGAAAACAAAAATATTTAGCAATTCTCAGCATGAAGGTTGAAACAAAACAATTTACTGCATTTTCTCTGAAATCATTAGCAAGCATTGGCATTAGAGAAACATATTACTATTCATAATACGTTTCACAAAATCTTGTACTAATTCAAATCTAAAATGTTGGACACTACCTTTATCTTTGACAATCTATTTATTCCTACCTTTAATATAGGTATATTGTGATAATTGCAAAACCCTTGATTTTCTTACGGTTTCTTCTTATTTTGGACTCCTTGGATAGTGGTGGCTCACTGTCCCATTATTCACAAGGAATTAGGTTCACCCTCAAACATCCCAGTTGAATGTGTTCATTAAGGAATCAATTTGAATTACTTTATTAACTAATGCAGACACCAATAGAAGGACTTGCCATTACATATTTTAATATTGGATGTAGAAGGTGGCCAGACATCTCAGATTGCAAGAGAAAAGGTGTAATATGAAGATTCTACTTTAGGTTTCAATTTGAATTATAAATCACAAAACACATACTCCTTGCTCTATATTCCCCCATTCAGTGATACCCATTTCAAACAAGGTTCCCATAATACTTTGAATTGCAATCTGTATTTAAATAATTGTATGCACATGTGTCTAAATAATTTGGAATCATGGTACTCACTTTTTGTTTGTCTTTCAAAAGCCCAGGTCAGGAAGGGACACTACCTGGATGCAGAATGGTCCACCAAGTAAGCTCTGCCTTTTCACCTGATCTAATAATCACTCTCAGGAAATCTGGTGTCTTTTGTGAAAGGTCTCTTAAAGGTTTTTTCCATCAGCTATATCTATTTGTAATATAAATCAGGGGCTCTACTGTCAGGCAGCTTTCTTACTTCTCTGTTCTCCCAAAACTCCCCCTTCTTCCTTTGTTTTTGAGTTTAAATAAACAGAAAGCTCTGCATATTTGTAATGATAGAGCCTTCACTTTTTCACATTCATCAGGGCCAACCACCTTTTTTCCATTGGCCCAATGAATTATCTGTCTCAAATGTCAGCTATGGCTTGGTCCTCCCCTCAGGAATAAGAAATCAAAGTTTTACTGGAATGTTCATTTTTGTATGAACATGTAATGTTATTGAAAGTTATATATTCAGATTTGTGAGAATGTTCTGACTCTGCAGGTACAATTTGTTTGTTCTATGTCACAATGCATGATGGAGTTATGGCAACATGCAACCCAGGTGATCCATAATTGTCTACTGAATCTAAATCTCGAAGTGCTTCATAATCAGACCAATATTTATAAAGATATACTCCAAAATCTAGTTATTAGGGTCATTTAGACTTGAACATTTAAATCTGACTTTAAGTTACTAATTCTATCATAATTGTATGTGTGTGGGCTTAATTGATTTTATTAGCAGAGACTGTCTGCTGAGAAAAATATTCTGTTGCAGAACAGGATGATTTCAATAGGCATCATATTAGAACAGACACATTCTTCATAAGGCCTAAGGTTGTTCTGACGTTCAGGGGCGGAGGCAATTACCTGCCATAGACATCTTCCTATTTGGTGTCGCAAGCAATGATCGTTCAGACCCTACAGTTGTTGTCTTTCAAATTAGCTTATAAACTACAAGCTTAAGGAGGCAAAACTGTGGAGAGTGTGCAGCAGGGCCTTTGTCTTTGGTAAATTAACCATGCATATTCAAGAGATATGGGGATCAGGTTTAATCAAGTTAAGTGCACTCCCTTGCAACCTGGGCCTACTGTGAGCTGTGGAGACAAAAGGGAACCAATTTAACATGAAGAGTCAGCATAACAAAACAGACATAGACAGCATTAAGACTTCCATGTTCGCATTGCATAATGAATGTGGATATTTCTTGAATCAGTGGGTATACTTTCTTGTTAGTAATCCCAAAGAAATAAAACAATCATTGGCAAAGCCAATAGTTTTGGTTTTGGCAGATGTTTATTACATTTTACATTTAAAAACAAAAGTACAGTAAACACTTTGTCCTCACATACCTAGTAATTCCAAGCATGTCTTCAGGTTATTATGTGCAGTCACATTGTACTAGTAATACACATGGCAAAAAAGATTTCCATTCACTTTGATACATGCAAGTCTTTCACATTGCTATGTTAATAAACACGTTTTGTTATATGAGGGATCTTTTAAGTAAGCATGAGGAGATTGGGGTGAGATTGTGAGGATGACTGGTGTGAGCAACGTTGAACAACTCTTGCTTTGAAGAGCTGGATGATGAGGAACAAGGTGGGATATGAAAGGTATACAAGGACGAGCTAAGGTAGGCATAGATGACAAGGGTGATGTTGGGGAGGTGCGTTGGAAGGTGGTGTTAGAAATAACGCTCCTCATGTTATTTCCTCATAAATAATAATGACAATGACCATCCATATTTTACACATCACAAAGTTAACATACAATACAGTAAGTGAAGCTGACCAGACTAACTGAAAACGACTGTGCTGCCTGGAATTGCTTGCAAAACATGAATCCCACCAAAATACCTAATATGCCTGAAATTGATTATACTAACTAAAAATTCATAATGTGTTACATTGCCCACATTTTCTGGACCCGAAAATGCCAGAAACACATGTAAATACATAGAGCTGGAAATAATTCAGACATACAACAATACCACATCACACCATAGATAGTACTGCACGAGACACTGAACACTATTTGAAACTTCCATATCCTTCCCATAATCTTACCTTTACCTGACAGTGGGCACTCTTCCAGCATTTCACCACAGGACATGCAACTGGCAACTCCCATCCTTTATGGTAGCTCACTTATGCACAGAGAGAAATAAAAGACAACACAAGGATCATTGAGCTTGAGTGGTATCCCTGATTAGAAATCAGTCCCCCTGAAATGGACACACTCACAGCAAATACTGCTATACACTGCTTGTCAATGGCAATATGAATTTAACAATTTGGTATAATGCTTTGCTCCATACAACTCCCAATTCTTAATTTAAGGGTGCTCTATGTGTGCTGCATATTGTATTCTGTGTACATGGGTTAGTAACATTTACTATTGGGGACAACAAGGGAGTGACATTGGTTATCAACATTTAGTATAGGGGTGAGTTGAGTGGGCTAGATTTGTTAGACTACAGTCTCTGAGTGTGCTAATAGTGCAGCTGGCACATGAACATCACTGACTAATCATTGCCAGTTTCAGAAAATAATGTAAAATTGAAAGCTGCACAGGGCCTTGAGAATAAACGATCATTGTACGAAGCAGGAAGAGAGGAAGGAGATGCAACATTATTGGGAGGTTGTGGTATGCAGAATACTGTCTAAAGGTCAAGATGCCAGTGGTAAAATTACTGGAGCAGAATGAAGGGGGGCAGGATAGGTGCTGGAAAGTTCGGGCACATGGTGTGGCAGATGACAGATGATGACACGAAAGAGGCTGGAAAATGGTAAAGGAACTATATGGGGATATAGCATAAAAAGAAGTTCCCACTGACAGGTTTAAACAAGGGTGAAGGGGGATGGAGGGGCTCTTTCCGGTCTGCTGGACTGGTGAAAAGCATAGTTGTAGGAAGTTCTTGAAAGGTGCTACTCGAATCAGGGGCATTGTCCTGGCTGACAGGAGCAAATTGTACTTGGCTGCAAGAAAGGACTGGCTGGCCGAAAGAGGGTGTTCTCTTGCATAGCTGGCACCGAGGTTTTTTTCTGCCGGGTTGGTGACTGGTGTGGCTGCAGTGAGTTCTCGAAGGCTGTGTTTCGATTCAGGGCCAGTGTCTTGGCAGAAGGGGCCTGGCAAGTCAAGGGCGAGGTGGTTATTCCAAAAAAGCAGAGACCCCAGTGTGAGAATAAATAGGTCAACAATAAACAAGTAGGACCCCCTTCTGCAGGGTATTGTAAATGGCCAAATGTCTGTCTGGATACCGAAGGCAGAACTTTTATAATCCTTCTGGTTGCAAAGGTTTAGCAAAGTAGTAAAGTAGCCAGAATACGCAGAGGGTGTCACAATCTCATAATCTTGTAGTCTCACAATTTCATAACCTTGCTACTAATGATATGACATGATATTAGTCAATTATAATGAGGGTATGGGAGTAAATGTGAACTGAAACTGTATTCATAGTGCATTGCTTGCTTTCACAGCCAGTACGTGCCAGCTGGGATGTCTCAGGTTAGAGGGAAATCACTGATTTTGGAGGTGCTATGCTGATATAATGTACACAAATTATTGAGGCAAAGTGTGTTTTCATGCTTTCTCAAATGTGTCCAATTCAAACACATGCCACAAATGTTTTCATGTTCATGAACTGGTTTGATTATATAGCTGTTCTTTCTGATGAATCATACAATATAATAAAAGGCCAGATGTATGTTTGTCTGATGCAGTGATGCACAGTAGAGACTGCCCGCTCCATGTATTGCTACCGTTGTTGCCTTAGGAATTAAGCTATTGCCTTAGGAAATAAATAAGGTCAGAATATTAACACTCTGAACATTTCTCTCCTCACGCACTTTGGCATGTGTACACAGGCTTTCACACGTATATATATATTTATATTACATAGACGCGGTAGCGTCCATGTAGTTATAGTTAAGTTGGTGTTTCCATAGGAAGAGCATTTTTTGGGTGGCTTATAACTTCGCTCCCTCTGGACGAATCCTCACCAAACTTTGCAAAAAAAGTATATGGCCCACTCTGAATTTTTTTTCTAAAGTTTGGTGAGGATTCGTCCAGGGGGGGAAAAGTTATAGGCGGGGTCCCAAAACTTGTGTTTTTTTCCCATAGACATAATGGGAAAAAACTTTGCGCACGGCCACAGGCCAAACCAGTGGACGGATTTACACCAAATTTGCGGCAGGAAAGTCCCGAAAGCATGCTTTTGCAAATTTGGTGTAAATACGTCCAGTAGTTTTTTATAAAATGACCAAAACGTAGGGCAAAAAAATGTGTGATATCTGTGTTCGCTTCGCGGACGGACTTCCCTGTTCGCTCCGCGGACAGCACCCCGATTGGCCCATGGCCTTGCGTCATGTCCGCGGACATGTGTCGTGTTCGCTGATTGGACGGCAAGGGGCGTGGAGCGCGTCAGATTTTCTGTGGCGCCCGCCATCTTGTATTCGACGTCGACCGCGTACAGCGCGGTGAAACGTGGATAAAAAATTGTATTTAGTGCCGTGTGTTGGTGTGTAAGAGTGTTTGGGGAGAGTGGGGGAGTATGAGATAGGTTCAATGTTTTGTTTTTTTATGTGCTAGATGTTTTTGTTGCGTTCAATTTGTCCGCGGAGAACACGGCTGTTCTGACATTTTGTAAATAAACTAAATGGTGGGGTGTTTAGAGGACGGAGTATGTGTCATTTTTGTTCGCAAGGAAGGTAAAAATGAGCTATGAACACTCGCGGTGTACTTAATTGTTCGTAAATACACAAAGTGGGGGTGTCCTCAGGATGCTGTCCGTATTGTAATCTGTCTAGTTGAATGTGTTCTAAGAACACTGGTGGTGTCCCGAAATGGTTGCAATTACACAAAATGGGGGTGTTCTGAGAACGTTGTTTGTATTGTTCGTTGTCAGGGTGAAAGTGTTTTAAGACCACTCCTTTTATCCGCTAATAGTACAATTTCCTATGGGCGTCAACCGACTTTTTGTCCACTAAAGAAACGATAAATCCGGCTGGTGTGCGCCGACATTATGTGATACTCCTATGACTGGCGCTATTGACCTGGCTGACTTGCTTTTGCGACACTAAATCATATCTCCCGCCCCTAAGCCTGATATTATCAAAGCATTCATATTACCCGCCTCTCTCCGTGACGTTACAGGGTGCGTCATCAAACGCTCCCAGTCCTCTGCAGTCCTAAGTGACTTTACACAGAACCCGGAAGACAACACATATTATGTCACAACACAGCGTGCCACAATTCGGAATATGAAACAGTGATTTAAAAGCAAACAGCAAGATTGTAAATTTTGTAAAGTACATTTATTTGACATCAAATGTTTAGAGAATATTCAGCAATTTGCATTTGTCTTTGTTGTCGATCCGCAAAAGTTCATGTTGAGGCACGCGATGTTCCTTTGCGGTACAGAGGGTGTTAGATCAGCTTACAACTCAGTGCGCCACAATTCGGAATATGAAACTGTGGTTTAAAAGTAAACAACAGGATTGTACATTTGGTAAAGTACATTTATTTCACATGAAATGTTTAGTGAATATTCAGCGATTTGCTATTATCTCTGCTGTCGATCAGCAAACGTTTATTTTGAGCCACGCGTTGTTCCTTTGCGGTAGATAGGCTGTTGGTTTATGATAAAAGCAGTAAATGGTCGCTCTGATAATCGGAAGGTTGCTCCAACAACGAGCCATTAGACCACCCTATTGGTTTGTATGTTGTTTGTAGCCGCTAGTACTGCGTAAGGGCATATTGGTCCTTGGCGATTGTCCCATAAAATGGTGAGGGTCATGAAGTTGCATATTTGGACCTGCACCTGGCAGTTGAAGACCCCATCCACTGGAGTCTGTAAATCGTGACATAGGCAAAATGGGGCCAGATACCTGTTTTACAAAAACATAAATTAGTCTCACCAGCCGATCTTCATTAAAAATCATCATTTTATTTATTAGGGCGTGAAACTATTTGCTATCGAAGATAGTGCAACAGAGTATGTTACTAATAAAAAAATAATATTTTCCCATTCATATAGCGCTAAGAACGGTGAGGTATCTAAGCGGTGCTTATTATTAACCACGGTGTGTGGTGCTCATTTATCGACCACGGAAGGATGAAAGGCTGAGTTTGGCCTTGCCGGGATTCGAACTTGCGTTTGCAAGCTGTACACGGATGTCAAAGTGAGCGTTGTACTCGCTGTGCCACTTGACAGGCTACAGTGAAGGGGCACAGCGAGTAGAGCGCTTGACCGCCTATAGACCGGTTAAATTATTTCTATTAACCCACCCTGTGTCGTCTGCCTTTTTCAGAGGCCTCTAAACGACAAGGGATCAATTTGGCGGTGATAGTGCGCGGTAGAAAACATTATGCCACTTTCAACGAACAAGTTCAACTTGAGCGGTCTTTAATGCTACGCTATTGTAATTATATTTGGTATGAAATAATCTAAAGGGTTACTTACAGTACAATTGCAATTTCCATTGTCTACGAGTAGTGCAGTCCCAAAATACGACTCTGCGTGTGCGAACGATCTTTCGCATAGTGATATAATATATAAAAGTGGTATCGTTTCAGAAATGTCATCCTTATCTTCTCTTACGTTTTAGTAACACTCCTTCAAGAGAAGTCTTTCATCACAATCTCTGTCTGTCAAGGTCAAAACACAATACAACCTTATAGTCCGCTTTGTGAGCCTCTCCGGGGCCCGAGAAAAAAATGGAAGCAGCTGACCTTCACTGTGAACAAGCATACATTTTTACTTTGCAACATTCTGTGTAAAGCCATCTGTGAGAAGTTGGTTTTTGCACGCCATGTTTATATATTGTTTGCGTGATATTAAAAAAAGTTTGTTTAAGGGACGTTATGGTTCTAAGTACAGCCGAAAGACCCCTGAAAATCACAAGTTATGGTAAACTATGAAAAATAACTCACGCCACCACCGTGCAATGCTCAGACTAACACCCAGGACATCAAAGATGACATCGCAAATGTCATTGATGAAATCACTGATGACATCACATGTGTATGTACTTTTCATGGAATTTGTGTACTAGGGATTTTTATTATAATGTTGCGAAAAAAGTGTCAAGGATATTGCAATAAATATCATACCGTTATTAGTGCTTTGAATGATGCATTGATATAAATAGCTTTGTATTATGGGATTCTATCTAGTATACTCAGCTACTAATGGAGAAACATAGCATTGTGTGCAGAGTACAAGATGAAAGTATAATATTTGTAATGTTAATATGTTGAATAATGAAATGATAATTGTCCTGAAATGTTCGAAAATTCACAAAATGGGGGTGTTCTAAGGACGTTATTCGTATTGTGTGATTGCTTAGCTGTATGCAATGAGGGAATGGCACAGAGAGTAAAGTGGACGCCGTCCGCGGACACCGCGGCTGTTCGTGGACAGGGCGTGCTACATCCAGGTTTTTCCAGGAAATCCAACATGGAAAGAAGACTGTACGGATCAGCCAATCAGATGTCGAGGTTGTGGATTTGTGTTGAAAGAGACTGTGTGTGGTGAAGATGGCAGAAGTAGAGCAAGTCAGGGTGTTGGCGCTTGGAGATAGGTTTGTGTATGGTTTACAACAGTATGCTCAATGCAGGCATGTTGCAAAGAACTTTGATGTGAAAGGAGTGGAGGTGGTGTGGAGCACTGTGCCTGATTGCAATGTACAGGGAATTGTACAAGTTTGTGAGGATATGGCCACGATGAACAGTCCACATATGGTAGTTTTGCACTATGGTGCTTTCCATTTGGGCAACATCAGTGCCCCTACTTTGTTGGCTGATTTGGAACGCTTGGTTCAAGCCGTAATGAAGATCCTTCCAAATGCAAAAGTAATTTTTTCTGGATTACTACCTAGTGCAATATGGGACAATAGTTCAGTTTTTTGTCCTCACAAAACTTTGCTAGGTGTGTCATCAACCGAGGCATGTGTGCCTTCATGCTTAGAGCTGGTATGTTCTTCTGTATTAATGAGAATATTGATGCCAGTAATGCTGTTAATTTTAAAGAAGATGGCATTTCTTTATCTTTTAGGGGAAATGCCTTTATATTTTGGAATGTAAGGGTTGCTTTGGAGAAGGTTATGTGAAGATTTTAGGAGTAAAGTAAGAAAAAAAAGCAAGAAAAAAATACAAAATAACAGGTGTCTGTCAAGCATCTGTAAAAAAAACAAAAAAAAAACGGCTCTTTTCAGAGCCAACTTCAAAGGGGAAATGGGGCACACTATTTAAATTTACATTCACCACGCTCAGATTTTCGATATGTCCGCGGACATGAAGGTAGTCCACGGACATGAAAATCACTACAAGGGGGTTAGTATGTTCTACGTTACATGTATATGAAGTCAGGGATATTATGGTTAAGTTGTGCTACTAAAAACCTATGAAATTCAGTGAAAAAACTTTGTTAAAGGGACGTTATGGTTAAGTTGCGCTACTAAAAACCTATGAAATTCAGTGAAAAAACTTTGTTAAAGGGACGTTATGGTTCAAAGTAAAACCGAAAAACCCCTGAAATTCGGCAGTTATGGTAACATAAGCAACCATAACTTGCGCCACCGTGCACTGCTAACACTAACACCCAGGACATCAAAGATGACATCACAAATGTCATTGATGACATCACTGATGACATCACATGTCTGGCTCTCCCTTTTTATCCTTTAATGACATATCGAAGCCACATAGTTTTCTTCAGTAACAGTCAGGAAGTAAAAATTGAAAAGGTACTATTTTTGTAGACTTAGGGTCAAGTCACATCATATGAAACATATACATAGCGGAAGACACAGGCTTGAAAGAGAGCAATCCTTTCTGTGCATGAAGATAATCATTAGGGTTATCAGCACTTTCTCATAGTTTTATTTTTATTACTCTACCTTCCCTGTATATGCTCATATTTGTATACATTATACTCACTCTCCTTTCCTTTTGGTGCAGTCACATCATGTGATACACATACATATGGTAAGTAGCAGCTTTGAAACAGAGCAATAGTTTCTCTGCATAAAGACAATCAGTTAGGTCATGAACTCTTTCTGCTACTACTTCTGCTTTTTTGTATACTTCATTGTACCTGTATATACTCATATTTGTATGTGTTGTTGTCTCTTTGTGTTTTGTCTGTAATAATTATGTATTAAGTAGGGTTTTATTATCTACTTATTACATGTTTCACAGTCCGCAAAACTCTAATAAGAAAGCAGTTATCATTTCAGTATTCAACATGGCAAGATTATGAATATGGCACCTTCATCATGTATGCTGCACACACTGCCTATGTTTCTGCATGAGTAGCTTAGTATACTGGATAGAACTTCATAATAGAATGCTATTTATATCAATGCATTGCTTAATGCACTAATTAGCTCATGATATTTATCCCAATGATCCTTTTTTGGTCAGCATTATTTATCCCAATGATCCTGACAGTTTTTGGTCAGCATTATAAGAATCCCTTGTACAGAGTTTTTATGAAAAGTAAATGCACATGTGATGTCATCAGTGATGTCATCAATGACATGTGTGATGTCATCTTTGATGTCCTAGGTGTTAGTGTTAGCAGTGCACGGTGGCGCGAGTTATGGTTGCTTATGTTACCATAACTGCCGAATTTCAGGGGTTTTGCGGTTTTACTTTGAACCATAACGTCCCTTTAACAAAGTTTTTTCACTGAATATATATATATATATATATATGTATAAAAGAGCATAACTGTGAAAGCCTGAGGTGGTCACTTGTTGTGTCTGGTTTGTTGTTGGTTTATCTAGAATATAAATGCACAGTACAAGGTCTGTAGATGTCTAGCTTAGATCCCGTGATAAAATTGTATGAAAAAGTGTCAGGATTTATCCTACATCCCTTCCATCACAGTTTTATCCTACAGCTTATCCACACATCTAATGCAAATCTCCATGATTGGCCCTCATTACAACTTTGCCGGTCCAGAAACAACTGTGCCGGTAAGCTTATCGGCACGTTGTTTCCAGACTGTCAAAGAACAAGTCTGGTGGGCGGGTGCCCTTCGGCCCCGGCAGATCTGACTTGCCGGGCAGACCAGGACTCTCCCACAGACTTTCACGGAAGCACCAGCACTGTTATTACCAGTGCTGGTGTTTCCGTTGTCCCCATTCCCATAGAGTCCTATTAAACTCTATGGGAATGGGGAAAAACATATTACCGGCACCTAGCTCCTAATCTGCCGGGACTTGTAATGTCCTGGTGTTACCGAGAAGCTAGGTGCTGGTAACTGTTTACAAGTCCGGCAGCAACCTGCTAGTTTTACGGACACGGTTACCACCGGACTTGTAATGAGGGCCATAGTCTTTAATCAACGGAAACCATGTCAGTGATTGTTCTACATCTTTCAGAGATGTTTTCCTGGCAAAAGAATGAATCTGCAATTTTATTCTGAAGCCTTCTGAACATGCCTTTGCAATTATTGAAAGGTAAATAGGTGTTTGCTATTTAGTGTGTAGTAGTAATAGATTTCATTACAGTGATTCCTCATTATGTCTGAACGTTTACAGTAACATACAGTGCAAATCTCTAAAGTAACTAGAAGAGTACCTGTTAATGCCTTCACCATGCCTAAAATAGTAAGACCTGCATGCAAACTTACAGAAGCATATGAATGCACTACACATTTTTAGACAGTGATGAAGCAACAGCCTTGGGCCTGCTAGGCTGTAAATATGGGAGTGACAGATTAAAAGTTATTTACCATGCCCATGCAATTTATCTGCAGAGCACAGCTACATATGCTTGGTGTGGTGGTTATTTGACACTTAATATTTATTTATTCTTTACATTTGTTAAGTGCCCAACCCCAAAGGCATCTGGGCGCTGTTAAGCAACCAGTTGCACACAAAAACAGGGAGGAAAGAAAACACAGTGGAAGCACTAAATGGGGTGTATTGCAGTATATGAATGGGGCAATACCATGCTGTCAGACCCGCCCCAGTGCTTAAGGCAGTGTAGGAGGGTAGGAGGGTAGGAGAGCTAAGTGAGAAAGTCAGGGGTTAGGCAAAGAGACACGTTTTTAGGGCCTTGCGGAATGGCCATTATGCTTCCTCAGATCAAAGGGCCAGAGGGAGGTCGTTCCACTGAGTTGCTGCCACAGTCGGGTGGCTGGATCCTCCTCCTCTAACTCTTTTGAAGTTCAGTATGACAAGACAATGTGCATGGATTTTTCTCAGCGGTCTGTAAGATTGGCATCTCACCATCTTTTGAGACAGGTATTCAGGAGCAGTTTTAGCTAAGCATTTATGCGTTATCGACAATGTCTTGAAGATAATTCTTGCCCAAATCAGGAGCCAATTGATTTCCTTTCTCGCTGCTGAGAGGGGCTCTCATTCCTTTTTCACCTTTAAAAAAATGCTGCTGTGACGCAAATTCCCTCTGTTCCTTAATGCCACTGTGATTAATAAGACTTACCAAGCCCTGTGTGTCACACTGTGCCTCAGCAAATTCAGGCATGATTCTGAATTGACAAGACCTGTCAAACCCACTCTAAAAAAAATCAACCAGGAACTTGACTTTTCCTTACACAGGAAACACGTTCATTTTCTTTGTAAAAGTATCCAAAACTCATCGGTTCAGAGAGAAACTCTAACTAGCTGAGCCATGTCGGTTTCACTGTATCCGTGCTTCAGCCCAACTCCAGCATTTCAAGATAATAACTATAGCTGCAAGACAATGTGGGAATCTGCTGGAGATGAAAAGTTGAATTTAAGAAGCAAGGCCTGCTGCACCATGTGCAAACATATGGGCCTTTGCAAACTAAAGAACAACAAATGCCTCTGTGTTGGGACAGTACACTGGTGAATGAAAGCCTGTCAGTCTTTAGCAATATGAAGACTTTTGTTGCTGGTGAGACTATACAACATGGGTTACTTAGTGCAACAGACCTGTTTTAATTCTGGATCTAAGATCAGAAAATAAAGGTTAAAACTATGGTGGCTGGAGATGCAAGTTGAAAAACAGGTTTTCTGCTTGGAGGGGTGGCACCAAAAGGAGGGCTCTCTCTCAGCCCCCTGATAATTACGGGGTTGAACAGACTTTTGTCTCTGCTGGGACCCTGACAATTAAGCTCCCAGGGAAGGAAGTCTGAAGTGTGAAGGGGCAATAAAACTTCAATCAAGGAAGAAGCCCCCACCATGCTCTGAAGGAAATTACAGTTGGCAGCAGTTGAAGGAAAGAAAAAAATGACCCAGTGACAAAGGGACTGCCATTTGTTCCAAAAGACTATTTCAGGAATAAACTTTAAAGACTTCTATCTCAGCAGCAAGACTTTGAAAAATTATAAAAATTTTGCAGTTTAAAAGTGATGTTTTTGTGCTTTCTTTTGAGACGTGATAGAAGTCCCTGACACCTTGGGGACAATTGGCATCTGTGTATAAAGATATGGAATTTTAGGCCGAATCTTTCATGCTCAAAATTACCAAAATGTATCAGAAGGGTGGGGCAATGTCCCACAGACTGGAGGATTGGACTGATATGTGTTGCACAAAATATGTATCCTGTGTATATAAATTGCTAAGAGATTGCAATTGTATAAATGTACGTTTTTGGCAAAATCAGATTTTAAGTAAAGTAATTGTGGGAGTTTTTGCACATTGTAAAACTCCCATCATAAATATGACATCATTCCTTTGGAAATCCAACCAGTTGTGAGCGAAGTGGAGACTAGAACCCCTGTCCAATCCAAGTAGTTTAGAGGCGTGCTTAGTTAACCCTACCCAGCCTATACATTGATGATGCCAATATGCACTACAAATAAGGGTCCCTGAGAAGACTCTAGACACACACTCTTCCTGATTTCCTGCACTGCGTTCCTGTTCCCGTCATCTTACAGATCCAGACTCCAACTACAAGGCCAACGCATTGCTGATCCTACTCCAGGGCCCACTGCGAAACCCAAGCAGTGCTGGTCCCATTCCCAGCAAGGCCTCAAATCTAAATAAAACACTAAATCTCTCATTAACGAGGGGAAAGCTGTGGTACCTTTTGACATCCTGATCCAGCCTGGCTTGCTGCCACTCACTGCATGCTGCTTCCATCCTGCTACTCTGATAACCTTTAGTTTTCAGTGACCATAATGGCCCATCTAGTCCTTGCCAGCCGGTGACCAGAACCACCCAGATGTTTGCCAGGTGCCCGGCCATGTAGTGACCAGACCCGGTTGACTGTCCAAAAATCCCAAAACTAAAAAGTGGATTGTGAGTATTTCATCAGCCCATAGAAATCTATAGTATATCTTGCCTTGTTCTTATTATCCTCTATAAGACATCCTATCCTTCTCCTGATAAGTTGTCCAACTGTCAGAATTCTTTGTGCAATTTGTCATTAATCTCCAAGCATTAGCGCTACTTTTCTTTTCAGTTTTGTCTTACCTAGAGCATATGTCATTAGCGATATTTTGATTAAATAAAGTAATTTTCTTAAAGAAAAGGGGTACACTGCTTGAAGGGCATGGGCGTAATTTTAGGGGGGATGGGGGCGTTTGTCCACCCCAACTTTCATGGCACACCATTGTGTCCCCATTCATTTGGCTGGGGCACCTTTTCTTCAGATGTCATGTCCCCCCCAACATTTTCAGCAAAGTTACTCCACTGGTGAAGGGTTACAACTGCAGCGTAACTTAGAGAATTCACGGGTGCCATTCCTCTTTTCTTAGACATTAAATCTAGTTCAAAGTAAAACTGTTCTTCTCACAAACTGATTTCCTTTCCAATTTCACCCTTCATTTTACTCAAAGCGCACCTTTTTCTATCTTGCATAGCTCTTGCAATTTACCGGTTAGACATATACTTTCAATTCCATGTTGTACCTGTGATATATAGCTATCCCCCAACATAAAACCGCACTCCAAATCAGTGTATTACACCAGTTTTTATTAAAAACCGTTTGCGTAATTTTAGGCGGCAATTGCAAAAGTGTACATTTTCAACGTCTTATTTGACTGCAATCTGTTTTAAATTTTCCACTCATTTCTGAACTGTATGCTTTTGGTAATCCATTCTTTGTGATTGTTAGTATCTTTGCATTGTTGCTTTAGTAAAGAATTGTATTCACTTCAAGGTTTTTAACAAACATTCATTATTGATTTATCCATTTCTCAGTGTCATTTCAAAACGTTGCAAGGGGTTTAAAACCCTTTTCGCTCTTATTTGGGGAGGGAAGGCCAGATTTAGATTCCATTTCAGTTTCTTATTCCTGCGTACCTGCTGCTTCTTTGTATCACTCAGAATTGATTATTTGTGGGTTGAGGGAACATTGCAGGGGGAAATTCTAACTTGGGTGCTATCTGTCCTAAATCAAAAAGTGCACCTATTCTGCTTTGCTGTGTATGCTCCATTAAAAAGTCTAACCCATTGCATTGCTCACATTCGCATTGTCATTGTTCACCCCATTGGTGATTGTTGCCCCTTATTAAAAAGTGTGCAATTTCTTTAGAATTTTAAATAAATAAATACATATTGCATTTGAACAACCAGCCAGGTTTATGGTCCATTTTGACCTTGGGTAATTGAAAAGGGGGTGCGATACGAGTGGTGTATCATCCCAAAATTGAATCCATACAAATAAGGAGAAAAGCACCTCAGTTAGGCGCACCACACTAGGCCTAGACCAAGGTGTGCTTGTCGCCTGATTGAAATCCTTAACACTTTATAAAGGAGAATTAATTAAGCTGAAGCTAGTTCCAGAATTATGCTATTCATTAATGTGCATTGTGGTACTGTCCATTACAGTTATACTTTAAAATAGTTTCAAGTGTTTTGAAAGTGGAAAGATGTATTATGTATACTTGTTCTATTTGGTTTTGGAGTGATGTGGGTATTTGTTGCAAAATGGTGTCTCTATTGTATCTGTTTTCCCTCTGGTAATCCCATTTCTCGTCCCAGAAGTTTGATTCTGGTCTTTATTTCATGGTCATTTTGTTCTCAATTGTGATACTATATATTAAAGGTTGATTATCTTTCTCAAACTCTGCGCATCTCTGCCACATGGACATTTGTTATTATTATGTGTTAACACAGCAAAACACGGCTTGAAGTGTCACTGGGCATACAGGCTGGAAGTTCTACCACACAGAAAGCAGTGTCTGCATTCTGAACCTCATGCTGGCAAATATGCTGGACAGCCTCACAAATAGTTTATTAAAATGTTGCACGATCATTCTGTGTTGAATTATCAAAGTTCTGAGCAGTGGGATACAACAGAGTACCACTGAGCTTCTCTCTGTCATGGCGGCGACTGGTGAATTTAATGGAGGGGTCTAAATATTTTGCACAAATATGTGGGAGTGGCCAAGTGTTGCAAAGGATTCCAAACCAGCCAAGGAGGATTGTCGGGGGGTCTCCTGCAGAAACATATTTTATTAAAATGGTGTATTTTGTAGCACACTTTCTTTGAACAATTGTGTAAAAAGACACACAGCTTGTATTTGGTTGTGTAGCGTAAAACATAGCTTGTATTTGGTTTTGTAGCGTAAAACATGAAAAATCCAATAGATGAAAGTTCCCAACAGTGTACATGAGCATTTTCCAATGCATTTTCATGATGCCTTTGCTCACAACATATGCCAGTATAAAAACATTTTAATGCTGGCTGAATCATCGATATATGCTGATAATCCCATATAAGAACATGCTCAAGTTCACCCTGCCCATAATTTGCCAATAATGAAAATATACAAAAACGTGTCAGTCCTAGCTCTGCCAATATATGCTAGTACCCCAACATAAGTACTTGCTCCTGTTGCCATTACTAGAATAGTATGCCATGCCCCAGTAATAAAACACTATGTTATTCCACAGTAAGAAAACATGTCCAGAATGTCTGTGCCAATGTAGTCCAGGTCAGCCAAGTAAGAACACTCATCAATCTTGCTTTACCTTTGATGTAAGTAAAGAATGCCATGCCACAGTAGGAAAGCATGTCCAGATTAGCTGCAGCAATGTAGGCCATTAAGTCAATTTAAAAAAGTATTATGCTGACGTTACATTTCAAGCCAGTACAAAATGACATGCTGCAGTAAGGCAATATTTACACACTGTCTCCAATATTATAGGCCAGTACAGCCCCATAAGAACACTCAACATGTTGGCTTTACCTTGATTCTGAGTACAAAATGTCATGCCATATTAAGAAAATATGTCCAGACTGGCTACACCAATGTTGGTCAGTAGAGCAGTGTGAGAACGTCTATGATGGCTTTACTCTTAATGACAGTAAAGAAAAGACATACAATAGTAGAACACTCATGTCCAGTCTACCTGTTTCAATGGGCCAGTACGACCACAAAAGAATACTCATCATGTTGGGTTTACCCTTCATGCCCCTAAAAAATGCAATGCCAGAGTGAGAAAGTATGCACACTCTGGCTGCACCAACTTTGACCAGTGTGGCCAAAGAAAAAACAAATCATGCTGTCTTTACCCTTCATGGCAGTAAAACATACCATGACATAGTAAGAAAATATGCCCACTCTGGCTCCAACAATCTAGGCCAGTACAGCCCATAAGAACACACATCATGGGGACTTTTCCTTGATTCCCAGTCCTAAATACCATGCTACAGTAAGGAAATATCTCCATACTGGCTTAACGAATGTAGGCTGTTACAGCAACATATGAACACTCATTATGCTGACTTTACCTTTGATGTCAGTAACAAATGCCATCTTGCAGTAAGAACACTCATCATGCTTTACCTTGATTCCAAGTGTACATAATGCATACCACAGTAAAGAAATATGTCCAGACTAGCTGTACCAATGTAGGCCATTACGGTCACATAAGAATACTCATCATATTGGCTTTACCCTTGATGCCGAGATAAAATACAATGCCAGAGTAAGATAATGTGCACACTCTGTCCACACCATTTTAGGCCAGTATGGCCAAGTAAAAACACTCATCATGCTGGACAAGCATGAACTTATGTCCAGTCTAACTGCAACAATATAGGCCAGAATTGCCTGAAAAGAAAACTCATCATGTTATCTTCACCTTTTGATAACCAGTAAAAGATGTCATGCAATGGTATGAAAATATGCCCAGACTGGCTGCTACTGCTCAAGTTGATCCCCCAAATCAGAAGCCCACTCCCTGGCCCTGTGCATGCACAGTCATTCACCAAATGTTCATTCACTCTCTAATTTACACGTCCCATGCCTATTTGGCATTCATACACTCTATCATTGACCCGCACACTGATAGAGCATACACTCTCATTCACTTACACACTCAACCAACATACACCCTCTCATTCATAAGTGCACTATCCAAACCCTCACATGCATAAACACACATACACACGTACAAACATACATTTTTTTCCTTACTTGTATCCCCGAGCCAAACTCAAGACAACTCTACCACATGATGCGTGCAATGAAGGCCCTATGGCTACTCTGCAGTATGTAACAGAAACCAGGGAGCAGGGCGAGCTTCCTGGTAGGCAGAGCATTTCCATCAGTCTTCCCATGAACCTCTACATGTGTGGGGAGGCATGGGGGCACCCCAATGCACATGTAGCACTGCAGTATCCCAGCTTTCATCACCAGTGGGCCATGAAAGTCTGAGGAAACCAACCAACCCAGCCTTGCATGGGCCTTTGGGCATGTGCGCTGGGTTACTTGTACTGTGAAAGCCATCTGAGGACCTGGTCCTCAACTGCAACATGCAGCTGACTATGTGCTCAGTGTTTACACTGGGTTGGCTTAGTTTGTCCTTTATGGGTGGCTTTTCACTGTTTAATCTATAATTCACCAGCCTCATCTCTGTGACAAATTCACTATGTGACATCCTAGTTTCCTTAACAGCATTAATTGCTCAGCCTCTCGTGTCACCTTTATCCTCCAGGCACAACTTAACGGCTGCTATGGCTCCAAAGCAGACAGTGTAGACAATAAGAGGGTTTGAGAATTCAGCTTCCACTCAGTAGTAGAAAACACCACTCAGTAGTAGAAAACACAGCCATTATTACAACTTGGGCAATTGCCCATTGAATAACTTTGAAGGTGGTCATTTTGGAGCAAGCTAAATTTGGCATTGGCTAGCCACAGAGACCCCCCTCACTAGCCTCATCTCTGGGCCAAATTCAATATGGGACATCTTAGTCACCTTTACAGCAATGGCACTTGCCCAGCCCAGCCTCCCTCCTCACACTTATCATCCAGGATCTATTTACAGGGTGCCAGATCTGCAGATCAGTCTTTGTGGTCCAAATGTGTGGGTACTTAGTCGACTTTCCCTCTCCAAGAGGAGAAAAAACAGCCTTCATTACAGCTTGTATAATTGTCTATTGACATTGATGGAAAAACCTTTTGGGAAAAGACTTGCCTAGACAACAGTGATGTGCTGCATATCTAAAAAAAGAAAAGGATAGCAGAACAACTGCAATGCCCTCTCTCTCTACACATTATTCACCTTTGGTACATTAATATTTGTGTATTAACAGTTACAGACAAATTTGGACCATCTATAAAGGACTACACTAGTGGGACCCAAAGTGCCACCTGTTTGTCCTTAGTGATGTTATAATGGAGATGTAAGAAACCTGGATTCATCATTAGCCTATTACATAACGTTGTTAGCACAACATCGGTCATATATCTCTCAATCAAGCAAACTCTGAGATGGTAGCAAAGGCTACTGCAGGGTCAAACATTGACTACTGTAAAAGCCTCTTAGTGAGGATCTAAAAATCAGAATGCAATTGTCTACAAGTCATTCAGAATAGTGCAGTAAGAGTCATGACCGGACTCAAAAGGAGAGATCATGTCTTAGGCAATAGGCAACATTTGCACTGGCTCTCAGTTGAGGCAAGGTTTCACTATTGCTTTTTACTGATCACCCATAAATGTCTTTTTGGATCCAGTCCGCTCTATCTGAGTGAGATGCTGATTAATAAATGAAGTGTAAGGACCCTTAGGTCAAACAACAAGAACCAGCTCAAGACATTGGCCTGAACATCAAGCCAAGAATTGTGCATTTGCTATAGCTGCTATAGGGCATGGAATGCTCCCCACCCAGATCTAAGAGAACTGAGTTCTGCAGCAATGTTTAGAAAAAGGCTGAAAACCTTGTTATTTAGATAATGGCAATTTTTTACAATAGGATTTTCTGTGGCCACTGTTTTTGCTCTGAGTCACGTAAATGAGCTAAAAAAAATTTTACTTGGTTCTGTTGTCCTGTCACCTGTTACTTGTTTCTGCGTGTGCCCGTAAGCCTCAGGGTCCATGGTGCGCTTTACAAATGGTTTTAAGTAAAGAGTTGAAATGAGGAAACTATTCTCAACTTCCAGGGTATCTCATATAATGACTATATCGCTATAGTGAATGGTCGACTGGTTTCAGTGATGTGAGCTACTTCACATTCTTCAGGACATAGGATATAGATATTATTTTATTGCTCTCAGCCATAGATCGTTGCTTTATGTTGCAGCCAGATTATTTTTCTGCTCATTTGGCGTTCTCCATTAGTCTGAAGTCACAGCATTAATCATGGGCCTGAGTCACCTATTTTTAAATTAGGGGCATCCTCTCTGTTCTTTTCTTGCTCAGGCAGCCCGGAACGTGAACACAATGCTTCTGAGTGGAGCATAAAATGGGCTGAATAGTCCCCTCTCCAACAGCAGATATAACAGCCTCCATTATAGCTTGTGCACTTGCCCATTCAGTAACTTTGAAGGCAACCGATTTGAATCAGGCTAAATTCAGCCATGGGCTGATCAGAGAGAGATCCTTTCCCACTTTCCCCCCTGCATCCTCCTATTTGCTTATTGGTTATGGCCCTACAATGAAGCCCCCATTGGACAATACTATATGTTACACCACCCGGCATCTCAGTGAAGTTCTTCAAATCAAAGAGCGGGTTATGTTTGGCCCTGCTAGTGTCTGCTAGATCATAGGCCCACCCATTCTGCCTTGTTTTCCCTCTATTCTGTTTCATATCTATGCCCAATGTCCACCTGGTTCAAACTTCCTTCACTTGTGCGATCACTGCGATGTGCTCCCACAAATGCATATTTAAACTGCAACTTTTAAATTACAATTTGGGCCACCTAGGATCATGTGTTTTATAATTACATTTTTAGACATCTTGGACCCTGTGTATTTAACATCCAGCTTTTCTCACGTGGGAATATTTTTCCTAATTGCATTTGTGTTCCATAGAACCCTATCTATTCATTTTCAATTACTTTTTGGTCACCTGTGTTATTTTAGCATTACATTTCTGGTCACGTAAGTGTGTGTGTTTAATGTGCATGCTCTGTGTTTAATCACCTAGGACCTGTGCTTTATTTAAATTGAAATTCTGGTCTCCTAGGAGCCTTTCCGCACACCTACAACTTCCCAAATCATCACATGCCCACCATGATTCTGCCAATTCCACTTTTTCTCTTAGTGTTCATTCCTTCTTTCTTTCATGACCTATGCCCAGCCCCACCTCTTTCTTCCAGTTTTTCCATCCCCATCCCACATTCTTGTCCAGAATGCAACTGAGGCCACTTCTCTCTCCCACAGCGCTACACTTTAGTCTCATCAATCCTAGCTGCCTCTCCCTATCTCTTCCAGCAACTACAACCTCTACCTCTCGTTTCCCCTACTGACCTCACACTGGGTCTCTGGTGTGCCAAAATCCTCTACATAAAAAATAATTACTGCTCTCATCCCTGTTGCTGATTCTATACTCTTTACGCTGCCCACCACTCTCACCTTTCCTCCAATGTCATCATTTTGACACTGTGAATCATCCCTCCCTTCTTCAAATCTTTTCACCCTTGACTTCAAGGAAACTATATTGGAATGGGTGCACTCCTACCTCTCTGACTACTCCTTGTCTATCTTATGAGACCCCAGCACCTCCTCCACACATCCCTCTCAGTGGGTGTTCCTCAGAGATCAGTACCAGACCCATTCATCTTGATTCCATGCACCTCCTCCCACAGCAAACTCATTCCCTTCTTTGGCTTTAACTTCCACCTTTTGCTTAAGATAATCTGATCTTCTCCTGTCCCTCCTTCACTGCTGCAATCTCCGAAGCATAAGCAACTGGCTGACTGCCATCCTCCTCTGGGCACTCTACCATGTCTGCTGATCAACATCTTTCTCTCTGTCTCCATCACCAACTCCTCTTTCCCATCTCTTACCTGCCTGACCTCCTCAATCTCTCACCCATAGCTCACTCAGAACCTTGGGTCTCTTGGACAGTGACCTAAAACTCTTCCAGCTCATCACAGTCACTGCCACCTCATCTAGAGTTAACATCCTAAACATTAGAAAAAGCCTCCAACACCAGACACACCATTCAACTAAAACAATTATTCCTAATCTTGTGTTCAGCAAACTGGACTACTGCAAAAGATAACTTTTTGGTCTTCCCCTCTATTCTTATGTTGCCCTTAAAAGCCTTCAACTTTGCAAAAAAGACCATTTTAAAGGCTGAATTTGTGCATGTAGCTTCATCATGAGAAAGGAAGAAGAGGTGCTGAAAAATCCAACATGTTTCCAACGAGAGGTCGCAATATTGCAATGTCAGTTGCACAGTCACAATGGCGGGCGCAGTAAGTTGGTGCCAACCTTTGGGTCCCATGAGAAAGGATGTGAAGTATTATTTTCTGTTGTCACACTGTTCACATCTCACAAAATGATTGGGCAATTATGATGGATGCAACCCACCCTGGAATACTCGAGTTGATCAGCAGAGTTGCATGTGCAACATATTATCGTGTTAACTATCCAATCAAAACCCTGAGAAAGCAGAATGACCCCACTATCTATGCATTCTACAAGTTAGACCCCACAGTTCCCAAATCCAGGGGTCACTGCATTCAACCATTCCTTGTTACCCCCCTCATACCAAAATCTAGATTCTAAAGCACTTTACTTCCCACTGTAGTACCCTTTTTAGGTGCGCCCCCTCCCCCTTTGCTTTCGCAAAGGCACTCCACAACAAACCTTCACCCTCACAGGTGTCCTCCCTCTCCCCCTATCGTCCTTGTCATCCCCACCGCCCTCCACCCTCCGGGACTCAGCCCGCTGCTCAAACTTTCACTCCAGAAAGACCACAAATAAAGAGTCCATGCTGTCCACATTGGACAAAGAAAAAAATGCTGCAGCCAAACTACATCAAAGCATATGGTACCTATACCTTTCACCACATCTGTGGACACAGGCCGGAGGCACAGCCATCCATCCATGCACCATAGAATGCAGTTATGGCTATTCCATTCCGGTCTAGTAGCCCACATAGCCATCCACACTGAAACTCCTGACGTACCTCAACACCTCTGCCACTAGCATACAGCGACTACCAATTAATCCGCAGCAATAGCACTCTATCTTAAACCACCAACAGTGCCCACCCACATGCTTGACCTCTGGGCTGCTTATTGGAGCCTAGCCAGCCTCCTAAATCCTATGCCGGCGACAAGTCTCACAAGCATCTCTTATTAATCTAAACTCTTAGAAACTGCTACACATTGACTACGATCACTGAGGAGTTCCAACCACAAAGTGCATTGAGACCATACAAATGGAGAAAGAGCACTATATAAATAACAAATACAATAAAATACAATTAGATGATTGTCAAGAGGAAGCCATTAGCATGGTCACGAGAATAGGCTCGGCCAATAGGGCTCGATATTGTATAGGTTCACCTATAGCACAACCAAAGCTGTATAATCAGTGAAGGTGAATTTACATGTACCTTGAAACATTGTTAAAAATCTGTCAAGTCACACACTCCTATAAAAGCTGCCATTTAAAGATGACATGTTGAATGATTTTTTAATTGTTCCCGGCCTAAGGTGCATGTAATAAACCTTTGGTTTTCTTGCATCTTGTCTCCTTTATTGGCTCATTGGATTGGATTTATTTCACATGGTTTTTGGGCCTACTGTACAAGGGCATCTAATAAATGAGACAGAGTGCATCCTGGGAAATGTAGTCCTGTGGGGTATCTGTGGTTAGTGAAAGAGCGAAAGAGCATGTATTCAGGTATTTCAGGTGAGGATGTGTTCCCATTTATTTGAAGCCCTTTCTATATTCTAGCTTGGTTCAGGATATGCCAACCCTCAGGAACTCTGTAAATCTCCAGATTCTTTCTCTTATCCATAGAACGTTTTTCATGGCAACACCTCATAGGTCACACATTTGCAGGGCAGGCTCGAATCTTTTGGGACAATCTTCCTATCCTAATCTACAACGTGATCAAGACACCGTCTGACCCAATTTCTTCCTCCAATTGTTATACCTCAATCCATCTCCTACACCTCCATACCTCTGCTCTTTGCTTCCCTCTCTACCTCAGGCGCCCTCAAACATCACCCTATCTTCTGCCTTTTTGTGCTCTGAAGTGACAAATATGTTATCCTAAACAAATATTACCAATGTCTAGTACTGTAATACACATATTAAGTTACATCTAGCACATGACGTGGGTTCTGACATGCTAGGACCTACATATGCGTATGAGTATGGACGAGCAACACGGCCTCCTTTAACATACCTATAGACCCAATTGCGCTGTGAGATTTTAAATCACTAGACAGGTGTTACACCGTGTTCCCAGGTCTTGTGACTTAAAGAAGATTTAGCTGCACTGTATGTGGCATCCAAGTTCACCAAGATGTTTTTCTTAATTGATGCACTGTCCAGGGGATTTGGGCATATATGTCTTTAGCTGGAAGATAAAAGCAGTATATGTGCATATTGGGGCTACATCCAGGGGTGGATGGGCAACCAAAAGAGGCCGTGGAAATAATGTTCAAAGTGGCCCTATATTACACATGATCAGCAAGCCCTTCCCTTTTCCTATGAGAGAATGTGGAAGTTAACACACAAAAGAGGCCCAGGTTGCAGAGGCCTACCTGTAAATCTCCAGAGTTCCCTATAGGCCAGTCCACCCTTGGCTACATCTGACATAATACAGCACTATTTGGGCATGACAGGTTGTGTCATGGCATATGCTGGTCTTAGCTGGACAGACGAAACGGGTTTCTCCATGATTGTACTAAGGCCGCCAAAGGATAAAGTAGAGGAAAGACAAAGCATCACCTAGAAGCAGAGAGTAAAGATTCTCAGCAGATGAAAAGGATGTGGTATTGCTGTCCGCTTCTGTGACTACATACACTATAATGTACATAACGTACAGCATCGCGTTCAGTGCACTCCACATCGTTAAGGCAAAAATACGCAAAGTGTGGAATGTTGTTTCTTCATTTGTTAGGTGTATAATAGCTAAGTATGAGCCCGCTTGCAGTGCGATAGAAGCTAACCCTGTTTTAAAGAAAATATTACTGCACCTCAAGCTCTTCCATTGGCTGAATGTGCCAAGAGATGTATTCTGCCTAAAATTGCATACCGAAAAATGGGCTTTTAATTTCAGAATGAGAAAGTATTACACAAAGCCATTGAAAGAGCAAAATGCATTAACTGCAAATTGCTGGTTTAAATGTCATGAATAGGTGTTCATTAAACTTGTGCCCCCGTTAATACATATCTTTAAAAGTTTTGCATGGAATAATGATTTTAATAAAAGTTTATAGTTCGCGTTCTGGACTGTATGCTATTACCATTCGGCTATTGGCATATTCGCTGTCTGGAGGGCAAAGTGAACAACAGCTCGTATTTTTCTTAGGCGTGATATGAAAACATTAATTTCCTTCTGCTGCCGTGACAGAAGCCAGTGCCGCGGGGCAAGTTAATGTAAAATGATCACATTTTCACTCATAATCAATACCGCGTTGTGACAGTGGGCATCTATTTTCCATCCCAGCATTCGGTAAAGCCGAATGATGGGCGCGTTTTGTTCAGCGGGGTCTTGCATTGAGTACAAATGGAAATAGGGTTCTTACCAAGTGGCTCGGAGATGTGATTATGACTGCATTTCACTGGCACTGATAACAAATGCCAGCATTCTGCCAGTGCTGCCTTGCAGTAATTCTAAAGGAAATATTCGGGGTCCTTTTCATGTTGTGCAATGAGCACGGCGTTCTGTTTATATTCGAGAAAGACCTACATTCTGGCATGGGATTCATTTTTCTGAAGATGCAGTCATCATTCTTTAAAGGATGGCCCGCATGCACATTGCTTTTTGGCATACACTGTTCAATATCGAGTGCCTTCCTCAATCTAGGCAGCAAGACATCTAGGTGATACAAGATATCAAACGCCCTCTTGGCTCCGGGCATTCTGGCATGGTTTGTGTGGATCCGAAGAGTGCCACGCAGCTATCTATGCCATGTGTCATCATTGAACCTATGCTATGTGTCATCAGGCATCAGTGGTCTTTACTCCTTCTACTGGATCAAAATCACTCACAGCCCACCTTCAAGGAGAGGTTTCAGTAAATGTGTAAGTCCAAGGAACTCTCTGGTGCCTATTAATAGCCTATTTATGCACATTTCTTGGGTCTCAGTAGGCCATAATACAATGTATATGTTTTCTGCTCTCTATTTTATTTAGTTTTTTGGCAGAAATTACAGGTAATTTCAAACTGTTGAATGGCCCACCACATTTTGCGACACGGAATTGGTTTGGTTATTTTTCACCAGTCAGTTGACCGTGGTGAAGGCCTAGGGAGCACTGTGTTTGCTGTGGGAAACAAGAGTGAGATACCTTGACTTCTGTCCTGGAGCCAGAGCAGGAAATGTATGTGTGGTGGTGGAGAGAGTTTTAAGTTGGTGAGCCGCACTGAGTGCTTCTACCCCAAAATTGTCGCTCGGAGGGGGACGAGGGGGCTATAGCCCTGGGTCTTTTGGTTGCAACCCTGGATAGAAGCTCAGGGACTACAGCCAAAGGGCTAGCTAGCCCGAGTCCCAACAGCCCCGACATTAGCATAGCCTGGGATCTTTTCCAGACCTAGCAACACCCATGCTTATACCCAAGGGAAAGGAGGGGCCTATCTCCACACAATGATCCAGCTAGATTCACTGATACTGCACTGTGACATGTTGTGTCCCTTTAGGCCTTTTGCCTCCTAACATCAGTGCTTGAACCTTGGGTTCGCAAAAGGTCCATTAATGTTACAACAGCAGAGACACTAATGACCTCATCATGAGTGTGACAAGTCTATAAATATACTAACTTTTCCACTTTTAATTCCTGACTGTTACTGAAGAAAACCATGTGGCCTAGATATGTCAGTAAAGGAAAAAAGGGGGAGCCAGACATGTGATGTCATCAGTGATGTCATCAATGACATTTTTGATGTCATCTTTGATGTCCTGGGTGTTAGTCTTAGCAGTGCACGGTGGTGGCGCGAGTTATGGTTGCTTAGCTTACCGTAACTGGCGAATTTCAGAGGTTTTTCGGTTTTACTTGGAACCATAACGTCCCTTTAACAAAGTTTTTTCAGGGAATTGTATTGGTTTTTATTAGTGCAACTTAACAATAACAGCTCCTTAACAAAGTTTTTTCATTGAATTTCATAGGTTTTTATTAGTGCATGCTATTTTCCTACAACTTACTAATATCATACTTACCAAATATAACAATATTTGTGTCCAATTTACAAAGTGTCACCTTAAAACTCTGTCATTTCCCACCTTCTAGAATCATTTTTAACACTTCTATACACTTTCTTCAACTATTTCAACTAGTTTTGCATCCGTACCTCTGACTTCATTGCGGACCTTCCGGACAGTGCCACATGATCATACGCTAGCGCGCGGCATGATGACATGTCCAAGAACCGTCCACACTTCACAATAAGGTCCGTCCTTCGCTGACAGTTCGGAACTGCATTTTCTACTGATCTAGGAAATTTCAACTTTAAAATGTCCCTTGCACAGCTCCAACACCTATTCCTACTCATCCATTAACAATCTAGTACACAGTACATACTTTTAGCAAAACTGCTATTTCTCTTAAAATGGAATCAGCCAATGCCCTCCCTCCTCCCCAAGAGACACCACCACTGCTGTAATCAAGGAGCATGAGAAACACTGCCTCCTACCTTAGAAATAACACACGCGCAACATTTTCCCCTGTCCACCTGCCCCTCCATATTAGTGTTTGGTGCCTCTTCCCTCATTTCCCATCCAAAAACAATAAAATGAATGTTCCTTTAGGAACCACCTTTCACAGTTAAAAAACAGTACTTCCTCCACCTCATCTTCTTTAACAAATACTGTAACCACACAGCCTGATGTCTGTGGGCATTGGTGCGTTATAAATTGATAAATAAATAAGGAGGACTACAGACCATTATCGTTGCCATTAGCACCCCTGGTTCCCAAAGCGGGAACCGAGGGTGCTAAAACATAGATTTTTCTTCCTATAGCGGGATGCCTGTGGTGTCCCGCTGTAATATGGAAGGATTATTCTTCCTACAAAGGGTCGCCTTCGGCGTCCCGCTGTAGGAAGGAAAATCCTTTTCCTCCTAAAACAGCCCCTCTTCCCTTGCCATGGCAGCCTGCAAAACCCTATGAACATATTACCACAAGCACTTTTTTCCCCTTTCAAACCTTTCCTACCTTCGAATAACTTTACCACATAGCCTGTCCCAGGTAGACATAGCCACTTTTCATCGCTAGCGGTCATGGCCAGTAGCCAGATATCCGCGTCATGACCTTATGCCATGACCCAGACAATCTGGCAACTGCCCACGGCCACAGGCTATACCTCAGTCACCAAAGGTATATGACTGTTTTTTGTACCTACATTATTACACTTGTCAAACAATAAAACACGGCCACATTTGCAAAACCATGCTTTAATGTCCTTGCCAATGCTCCTCACGAGTTTGCTCGAAACCCACCCATGTTTTATTTTTTAAAAAGTGTCAAAATATATGTACATACAATAGTCATATAACTTAGTTCCCAATTGACAAAATCCATTCAGTCTTTACACAAACATTGAAGGTTGGGTCTATAATCTTTCTCAAAACTTTTGTCCACTTTCGTCAAATAGCAACAAAGTTATAAGCCATCTAAAAATGTTGAGACCGCCCCTCTAATTTCGCCCCCTCTTGAGAAAATCCCACCAAACTTTAGAAAACCATTTATATCTAGATCCAAAATCGTTTTGCCAAATGTTGTGTAGATTTGTCAAATGACACCTCATTTATATGCCTTTACAATATTTTGGGACCCCCCTCTAATTTTGCCCCCTCTTGACAGAATCCCACAAAACCTTGCAAAACTATTCAGGATTAATCCTAGAATAAAATTACAAAAGTACATGCAGGTTCACTGAGTGGCGTAAAAGTTATAAGCCATCAAAAAACTGCTTTTCCCCAACACTGTAATGCAGAAATAGGTATAGATGTCCTAGGACATCGGAGGTGTCTGCGAACACCACAGGACTGCCCCATGACATCTGGGGTGTTCGCAAACACCACAGGACTGTCCCAGTGCATCTGGAGTGTTTGCGAACACCACAGGACTGTCCCAGGACATCTGGAGTGTTCGCAGACTTTTGGGGGTGAAACAACCCGTTTTCTGGCTTCTTATGTCCATATCCCATCCCATCCTTATCCCCCCACCTCACCAGAGATTTTTTGTTGAGTTTGAAAAGTGAAATGCAGTTTTTATTTTTATTTTATTCACTGCGCTGTTCGCGGACCCCGAAAAAGTCTGCGAATCCAAGATGGCGGGCGTTTCAAGAAAACAGATGCATTTCACATTTTCTCACCATCCAATCAGCCGACACGTCCCGGTGTTCGCGGACTACGCAAAAGTCAGTGAATTTTTCGGCCAATCAGAGGCCAGTCCGCAGACAGCACAGCCAATCAGAGGCCAGTCCGCGGACCGAACAGGGAAGTGATTCCGCGGACCGAACATAGATATCACTCATTTTTTGTGACCTACTTTGAGGTAATTAAAAAAAAAAACTACTGGACGGATTTTCACCAAATTTGCAAAAGCACGCTTTCGGGACCACGCCGCCACTCCTGCCGCAAATTTGGTGTAAATCCGTCCAGCGGTTTGGGCTGGAGGCGTGAGCAAAGTTTTTTCCACATTCAGTCTATGGGAAAAAAAGAAGTTTTGGGACCCCCTATAACTTTGCCCCCCCCCCTGGACCAAACCTCACCAAACTTTGCAAAAATATTGAGAGTGGGCCACATACTTTTTTTTGCAAAGTTTGGTGAGGATTGGTCCAGGGGGAGTGAAGTTATAAGCCACCCAAAAAGTGCTCTTCCTATGGAAACAGCAACTTAACCATAACTACATGGCCACTACTGTGGCCATGTAATATATATATATATTTGGAAGGATAGATCAGGAGCAATTCACTTGTTTTGGGAACAAGAGGATGCAGTGCAACATGGGTTCAGTTTCTGTTCCAGTGCTTAGAAGCTGGAGGAGGCTGGCACTAAGCAAGATGTAAAGGACCAAAAAAAGGAATACAATGGGCCTTTTCTACGGGCGATGCCATAGAGCTCCTGATGATGTTTACCTTTTAAAATAAAAAAATAAAAACCTGCATTTACTATGACCTGCAACACATCCTTCCCCTCTATCTCCCATCTAAGAAGACATATTGTGGGTTACTTAACCAAATAAGCAAAACAGAAAGGTGACAGTTGGAAAGTTAAATCATTCATAACCACTGGTACATCTTTGGAGAAACAGCCAGACCATCGTTTTCCAGCATGCCAAGCCACTGCAGAAGGGGAAAGACTATATGCAAATCATGCTTGGTCCCACCCCAAAAGGGGGCAGTACAGCCCAAACTGCTAGGTCACATCCCTTTTGCACGAGACCACAAGCATCCCCAGAAATGTTCCAGTCTCGTTGGGCATCATGAGTGAGGAGTAGCCTAGGTCTGTAGGCCCAGCAGGCTTTTCTAGGGCTTATGTCGTGGAGATGCTGCTTACATTTTAAAGTAAAAAAATCATGCAATTACTGAGAACTGCAACACATCCTCCAACACGTCCATTCTGTCTCCCATCTAACAAAAAGAAATCTGGGTCACTGACCAAATAGGCAAAGCAGAAAGGTGATAACTGTAAGGTTTCAAATCATGCATAATCACTGGCACAGCTCAGCAACCCTCCAGACCATTTTTTTAAAAAAATCTTTTATTGAATATAGCTGAGAAAACTCAACTTTTTCAATATCAAACAAACATTTCATTTACATATTAATAAATCATTTTACATCAAATAAAGTAAAAGTAAAAGTGACAATCATTTCGTAGCACCCTAATGAAAACAAAGTTAGATAGATTTGCATTTACTTCTGACTTAAATAAAAATGTTCACCTATAAAGGAAACAATTAAGATGTCAATCATAATCACAAATCATTTAAAACTCATTAAAAATGATAGTATAAATGTCTTAATTTAGAAACTGCACGGTGCATCATCAACATTGTTACACCACAAAAATGTACATGATTAAAACACAGAACATCCTAGTAGAGTGATTATGTCATCATTCAAGAATCTGTTCCACACCAAAGTAATGCCCTGAAATTCCTAACCCACAATTGAGACTGGATTCATTCCCAGATTCAAGACGGATAGTAAATTATAGGTTGCAATGCGAATATGTTTCAGGGTGTATTGCACTAAAGTAATGCATATGTTTCCAAAAGTATTTAATTCTTAAATTGATTAATGCAGAACATTCAGTTATGATATGTTTGAGGGTTTCTTTAAGTGAGATAGCCTCACAAAACCTACAATAATTCTATTTTGGATCCATCAACCTCCTTCTAGTCAATGTATCACTGTATCAATGTATCACGAGTTGGAAATAGGTTGAATCGTAGACGTAAGATGGCCATTCTCAATTGTGGTGTTGGGGCTTGATTTAGGTAAGGTGTGAGTTCTTTAAGTTTTTCGAAAGCTAGTCTTTATACGAGAGGCACTCGATTCTGGTGTCAATCCAATCCAAACTGAATAATTTTACCTTTGCTCTGTTTGGATTTACAAGAAGGGTATCCAAACTTACATCAGCTCTGGCCAAAATTCTGTAAATGTATGAAGTCCACACTTTAACAAATGCATGCTCAGAGGACAACATATAAGCTGATAGAGTTGCTAATATGTTGTCAGATCTTGTGTAGGTCAAGCACTTGCGAAACAAGGCACAGAGCCTCCAATGATATTTGGCATTCAAGGACGTTAGACCTAGTTCATGATGTAGCCAAGGTCCAGGTCCACATTGAGGGAGGTGTAACACACCTCTCCAAAATTTTGCCTCTAGCTTGTGCAAGACTATGGATTGCACTACATTTTTGGTTTCTAGGCCATACAAAATTGTAGGTAAAACTTTTTGTCGCCAATAAATAATGGCAGGCCTATTCATAAATTTACCAAATTTATGTAGTATTATCCTTGTCTGCGAGATTGCAGTCGTGATCTTATGCTCCAAAGTCCTAGAATGCAAATCAATTGAAGGCATACCATCAAATAGTATGCCTAAATAAAGATACGTGGGTACCATTTCCACTGTCCTTTCATTGATTCTCCAGTCAAATAGTGCTCTTCTGGTAAGCCTAGGTGCGTAAATGACTATTTGTGTCTTATTGAGGTTGATTACAACTAATTATCATCTAGATAAGCACTTAAGGACAACAATAGTTTTTGCAGGCCTACCGGCGTTTTGGAGACTAACACCAGGCCGTCTGCATACCACAAGGCTTTAATTATTGTGCCGTTCATTTTGGTGAATCAGAGTCAACCTGTTAAAAAGCTTGTAGTACATCATGGATGAAAAAAGTTAAAGAGGGCTGAAGCAAGGATACAGCCCTGCTTCAGCCCCCTTGAAGTCGATATCGCCGATGATGAGGCCCAATATGGACAATCGCACCATTATAGTGGTTGCTGAATGTAGTGCGTGAATGATATCACACAGGGTCTCGGGACAATTTGCCGACTGTAATTTTGCCAACATCAATTTGACTCGAGAGACTGAATCAAAAGTGTGAGTGTAAGTCAACAAAAGCGAAATATATTGGTTGTTTTCTCGATTGGGCCTGGGATTTTAAGGCATTGAGAGTCAATAGGTTGACTGTTGTTCCTAAACCTGCAACAAAGCCTGTTTGGCAAGGATCTCGTTGATCACACCTGCGTCCGCGTGAGAAATCTCTCAGGACCAGTCGAGCAAAAATCTTTCCCGAGCATCAAGCAATGCTATCGGATGATAGCTTGCCGGAGACCGCCTGTCACCTTTCTTAAAGATTGGTACTAGCAAGGAAGATTTCCATGATGTTGGAATAGTTTTTGAAAGAATGATTTGTTGAAATACATTATTCAGTATACTGGCCCTTCTGGATGGATTCTGCTTGAACATATAATTATTTAAACCATCCGGCCCCGAAGCACGAGATGAAGATGATTTCTTTATGAAATTTTCTATTATTTCTGAAGAGCATTCTAAACTCCAATTAGCTGTAGCAGAATTTGTATAAATGTACTCGTCATATTTAACATCCACATATAATCTCAAGAAGTGTTCAAGCCATTGTGCTTCAGTCACGCCGCACAATTGGAGACCTGCTTGAGGTTGATTGGATGCTTTATTAAGCAAGGCCCACAATTGAGCAGAGTTTTTATTATTAGCTGAAAGCAAGAAGGCTTCACTATCCAGCTGATAGAGTTTTGCCCTTCTGGCCCGAGACCAGTTTCGATATTGGCACCTAAGCCTCCTGCGGGTAAGCTCTCGTTCGCTAGGAGGCAATCTGAGAGTTGCTCTTAGTTCTTTCCTGTATACTCTTTTCACCTGTGGGACAATCTGATCACTTTGATGCTTGTGATTAGGCACATAGGGAAGTTTTTCCAAATATAAGGACCCAAAGAGGGCAAGATATCAGCATAGAAGTCATGCTTAGAATGATCTAGTTCTTGAGTTGCCAAATTCAAAGCATCAAGAGATGCATTTGACCATTTGAAGCGCGTTTTCGCAGTATTCACACTTAACACCTGGTTATACCAGTGTTGTTTAGTCAGAATGTGATCAAGGTCTCCTTGCCAGAGAAAGGTCAGCATATGATGGTCACTTGCCGATTGTGACAGAATTTCAAATTTAACAGCCCTATGGAAAAGAGTATCCGAAACGAATACATAATCAATTATAGAATTTGAGATTCCTCTGTCCCAAGTCGGCTTGGGAGGGATGTCACTCAAAATCGATCCATTGGCCATATGTAAGTTATGATTTGCGAAAATTTAAGCCATCTCGTTCTCGCAGGCATTTGAGAAGCTTTTTTTGAATGTATACAATCGAGATTTAAATCTCCTACTACCATTGTTGCGGTAATAGACTGGTCACAAGAAACTACTTCCAGAAGCGTGAACAAGTCTTTATAGAAGATATCATCTGCTAGACCCAAAGGGTTACGATATAAGTTAATTAAGGCTAACATTTGGCCAGCAAAAGTTATTTTCACTAACTGAATGAAATTGTTAGGTGAAGCCCAATTACTCATAGTTAGCCCTTTACTGGTCTTTACTGCCACCAGCAAGACAGATGTAGGTCTCCCCCTGGCTGCTGTTAAAGCATCGTGGTTGTCACACAAGGGGGTCTTCACGAGCCACGTCTCCTGGAGAGCCACTATATCATACTCATTGATGTCATGGGGCGAGGACTATTGTAGGTGAGAGTGACCTCTGGTATTCCAACAGACTAATGAATAATTAATTTGAGGACTTTCTGTTAATGGTTATGCTTGTGGAAAATTAATTATTTCCTGTGGTGGAATTTCAATGAGGCCACAATAGGCTCATGCACATACAGGAGGACCTTACGTGTGTGATTTGGGTATCTGGTGCTGTTTGCAATTTTGTGATTCTGCTATGAGGCATTCCGGATCCTGAGCAATCAAAAAACCCATTTTGAACAATTCCATTTTTTCCTTCCATATTGAGGTCAATACTAACCCAGACCCAATCCACAATCGCACAATTGCTCAATTCTGGTCACACACAAATTCAACTTGGTCAATATCACTCAAGGCGATATCTTGCAGATTATTGACATCCCCAAAAATCTTTAATATGCTTGACCTGCTTAAATCATATTTTTCAAACGGAGCATCTCTACATTTAAGGATAGGAGAATGGCAATTTGTAAAGGTATTTCTGGACACTTGTTTGCCTGCTCGTGAAGTCTCATTCTTACTTATAGGCTTCAGTGGTTGCTTGGCAGGCTTCAAATCGGGAACCGGACAGGATTTATTCCATTGATTGTGACTCTCAGTGGAAGATTTAGACTTTTCCACCATTATGTTAGTATTTGTGTTAACCAGGGTGTTTTTAGTGACAGAGTCATTCCTAGACAAAGTCGAAGGATTAGGAGGCACAGCTAAGGCCATACGTTTGTTTAGATAGGCGTCAACTGCAACCTTTATTGAGACCATGTGCTCGCGTACACCAAGTTCACCCGATGAGACAATTGCATTAATGGGGCGTGGTGCAGCTTGAGAAGGTCTGACACAACTCAAACCTGTCGAACACACTTGGGCAACAGACATTGCCGATGGAGCCACGGAGACTGTTGTTTTAATTAAATCAACCAATCAACTGGAATACATGTGGGAATAGTGTGCGTGTCCACCACCTGCGTGCCAGTTGACACAGTGATCAAGTTCTGAGAATTCACTAAAGGCAGAGTTAAAGGAACTTGCAAAGGAGGTGATGAAGCTGTAGGAGGTGCTATGAGTTGTTGGGTCACCTGCGCCTGTCGCGCGACTCAAAGTCACTTTCTTGTCACAGGCTTGGGCTTGGGCACATTTGGTTTTGAACCAAGTGCCTTCGACAAGCTTTGAGAGTCAATAATGGTATATCCTGCTTTCTCAACGGGACACGTCTTTTTAGGACTCCTATCAAGACTGATCCAAGAGTCATTTAAGTTTATAACATTTGTTACAGAGGAAGTGTCCGAGCAGATAATGTTGGCAATTGATGGTAATACCGGTTTAATATTGCTACTCCACTGTTAGAGCTCTCATTTTTCCCTGTTGGGACACACTTTCTTGTTTGATAGCAATCTATGCTCGCGGGTGCCTTTCTGCCCTCCAGGTCTGACCTGGCAGGCATAGCGCCACCCGAGAGCACAACTCGTCGGATGCACCGGCACCATTCATGAATGGTTCCGGTGCAAACGACCTCCCCAATCCCATTGAGCTCTATGGGGCTCAAATGGGAATGGTGAATAATGAATACCGGCACCGGCAATGGGGATGGACCGAGTCCACCGGGGTCAGGATGCCCCCGTATGTCCCCATTACTAGATGCCAGTAATTTCACAGTTTGACCGGCACGGCTACCGGCAAACTCGTAATTGGGCCCATGGTGTCCTACCTAATAGTAGAATGATAAAGAAATCAGGACAATTTCTCAACATTATATGAGTGATTGGTATACATATTACGAGAGATTGACTGCTTAGCGACCAGATTTTGGTCACAATGCATTGCTTTACTCATGCAAATTTGGTTTTGCAATTTGTTTGTTGATGTGCCTAAAATAATGCTTGGTTCTAAATACTAGCTGTTTTTGCTTTAGACCTTTCCTTTTATTCCTTCTATTCTTAATTCTGACTTTAGGCTCCTCGATTTACTATTGCCTATTTACAAATGTTTCCATCTAGAAATTATTATTTTAGAATCCTTTTTGACTTTGTTATTGAAAATAAAATATGTGAAACTTTTTTCTATATATATGCTGAGTGTTCAGCGTAGAGTGTTTCTGCTCCTACATGTTTGAGAGCATCCACAAGGACATACTATTACATGTTATTCAATAACACAGGTTGCTGGCCCTCCGCTGTGCAAAGGGCCACCACCAGGACACCACACTAGGTATTAAGTAGATGCACCTAGCCAAGAGTGATCCTTTTTCCAGCTATTGTATATTGAGACAGCACACAGTGACTTACTCCACTGTTAGAGCTCTCATTTTTTCCTGTTGGGACACACTTTCTTGTTTGATTACAGTACTTGATCCAAACTGTTAAACATGTTTGCTCACATGTTCATTAACCCTCCTGAAAGAGTCAGAGCCTGAGATGCCCTGTCATCAGCTGAGCGTAGTTCACTTATCATCAGTGAAAGAACTGCTTGGCTCCTTGCTGTCATGGACCATTTGTGGTCTTGCTTAGTATGAATATGGCTGTCAGATGGTGATATATGGCAGTATAAACACATGCCAGCTTCTGTAAGTAGTCAGAATCACCCTGGGTTGATGTTGATGTAAATGTTGTTAGCAATTAGTGGAATGGGTCTGTTATGGTTTAGTATTCATTCAGGTGCAATGAACTTTCTCAAACAAACTGTGAATGTGGAATAGCGATGATTTGAATAGACAATTCAGAAACTAACCACTTTACAAGCATGGCTTGGTGAAGGTGTAGGACAATTGTGATTCATACTCCATGATTCATTCTATTCCTCATTATTTTCCTACTTTTACTTCTTTTGAAAACTCTTTCTACTTTCTACAACCCTTGTTCAGTGACTTATCTTTTAATGTACTGTCCTCCCAGTCTGTCCTCTTACCACCTTCTGTGATGACATTGACGCCCTAATTAGTGTTGTCTTACCTTGCTCAAATTCTTGTATACTCTTGGTTGATTTTAATGCTCATCTTTCTTTTACTCATGGTTCTATTCCATACCTAGATATTATTCATTCTTATCACCTTTCACCTTTCCCCACTCCTCCATCTCATATTTTTAGTTCCTGTTTGGATCTTATTTTCACCTCCTCTATGTCCACAGTCTCTGTTTATCCTGTCTATTCTTCAGACCACCACCTGCTTTTATTCTCAATGTTCTCTCGCGTTTCCACTACTTATTCTTCTCTTTCTGTTTCCACCCCCTCTTTTCTTTGTTGAGATCTCCATGCTTTTAACACTCCTCTCAATCTATCTTCCTGTATCTATATATCTCATCCTGCATTTATTGCCCTTCCAATGGTTGCTTCAGCACTCTTCACTTCTCTTTCATCATCTCGTGACACCGTACATCCCCTCTCTGCATTTACTCCCTCTCACAAGCCTTCTCAGCCTTGGATCACTTCTGAACTTCACTCTATGCAAAGAGTTCTCCATCGCCTTGAGAGGTGTTGGTATAAGTTTCACACTGATGCTGGTTGTGCATCACTTTCTTCCTGCCATACTGTCTATGACAATGCACTTCTTTCTTCTAAACGCTCCTATTACTCTGACCTTTTGCATTCTCAGTCATTTCATCCTTGACATCTTTTTCAATCCCTTTCTCATCTCTGTACTCCTCCGTCTCCTGATTACTCCCTTCAGTTGACATTTAGTGCTTCTGACTTTGCTTTCTGACTTTGCTAATTTATTTACTTCTTAAATTGACTCTCAAGCATCGATTTCTCTTACTTCCTCTCCTTCTTTTCACTTCTCTCTTCTTCCCTCCTCTACCATGATTATTTTTTCCTTTTCCTCTATCTCTAATTCTGATGCCTAATTGCTCATTTTGCAGGCTCATTCCACCCTTATTCCAAAAATTCTACCGAACTGTTAATTCCTATCTTACTAGTCCCTTTAATATTTCTCTGGCCACCTCTACGTTCCCTCTCTTATTTAAACATGCTATTATCCTTCCCATCTTGAAAAAACTTTCTCTAGACCCGTCTCTACTTTCCAATTTCCGTCCTATTTCTCTTATTCGTTATATTTCTAAACCTTTGGAACGTCTTGTCTCCAGGTTTCCTTCTTTGTCACCCTAAAGTCTATTGTATCTTGTTTACAATTTGGGTTCTGACCTCTTCACTCTACTGCAACTGCTCTTCTATCTGTGTGTGATTATTTGCGCTCTGCTCGCTACTCTAAACACTCTTCTATTTCATACTTTTGGATATATCCACTGCAATTGACACAGTAGACCATACACTATTTCTTCATTCCCTTTCTTCCTTTGGGCTTTCTGGCACTGTGTTATCTTGTTTTCAAACTTATTTATTTAATGATACTTACTCAGTCTCGTGAACACCAGCTTTGATGCTATTCCTCTTTCTCATGGTGTCCCAGAGGGGTCTGTCTTCTGTACATTTCTCTTCTCTATTTATACCTCTCCACTGGCTAAATTATCTCTTCATTCAGGTTATCTCATCACTTCTATGATGATAACACCCAACTTTTCATATATGTTTCCTCCTTTACATCTACTATTTATACAAATATTTTGGCCTGTCTCTCTGCTATCAAAACATGGATATCTGACCACTTCCATGTTCTAAATAGATCAACAACTGAGGCTCTTTTCTTTCTAGCTGTACAATTCCTTCTCCTGTTCCGCCTTCTTTTACTCTTTTTCCACCTTCTCATCTTCCTATGTCTCTTACTGCCCATAATCTTTGTCTTCATCCTGACAATGACATATCTTTCACCTACCACATTTCTATCACTTTGCTCTCCTTTCGATTCCATCTCTTCAACATCGGTAAATTTAGGGCTTTCTAATATCTTCTCCCATTTTATCATGATTATTCTATTGTTCTGCATTTCTCTTTGGTCTTCCTGTTTCTCACTTGGCGCCTTTAAAGTCTGTTTTCCATTCTTCTATTTGTCTCTTCTATTCTGTACCTACTTGTGCTTCTATTTCTACCTCTTCTTTGAGGGCTACCTTGCCACTCTTGACTGAAATGTAACTTTCTCTGAATTATATTCAAGTCTGTCTATGGTCTTGCTCCTGTCTATCTTTCAACTCTTGTAAGGCACTACTTAAATTACAAATACATACAAATACACAATTGTGAGTTGTCATTGGTGCACGTTTGTAACTGCGTCATTTAAAAGTGGCATTACATACCTCTTGGGATTGTTGCCAGGAGCAACTCTGTGTACCTATGGTCAGGTGCACTGAAACTGCCAATCACTACCAAACTGCCGCACATCTCCTGATGAATGGACATGGAAGGCTCTTCCCAAAGCAACAACAAAGGCAAAAGAAAATGTATAAAAGGTGGCCTTATCCCCAGTTAATGTGCTTCCAAAAGGTGTAATCCTCTCTGCAAACGACTATGGGTTTCTGAGACCCGTGAAAAAGACTATCCTGCCCTCTTAATGTCCAGTTCACCTATATTTTGCAGAATAAGGAAAACAACATACACAAATAATCCAGTCGGCACCTAATCGAACAATAAGTATTGAAACAAGAGAAATAGTGTGGAGGACATTGCAGAGGGTGAGTCATTTTATGATGTTTTGCTAGGAAGAGAATCAGAAACTGTGATAGCTCTAGGATTGTGTATAGTAGCAGATGAAGAGAATACATAGGTTGGTAGGTGCTACAGTCACATATTTAATGCACAATTAATAGGCCGATTCATGGAATTAATGTGCGCTGAAAATTCCTGCGCAAGCGTGCGAAAGCGTGCGAATCGCAGCGCAAGTGCGAAAATCGCAGCGAAACCCGCGCACAGCGATTCATGGAAGTCCGTGCGTGTGTAAATCCATGGATGTGCGCTAAAATCCTGCGTGGCGCACGCTGGCGCACACGTCTTCAAACAGCGTGCGCTACGAAAGCGCACATAGCGAAGCGCACACAACAAAAGTAGGCGTAACACGGGGTGTAACACGCGGAATGGGGAACAACGCGTGAAAATGTGGGCGTCACTGGGGAAGTACAGGAGGCAAATGCGCAGAACGCCCACACGTGTGCCTACAACACGTATTCATGGAATCGAACGGGGCTAACGCGTGCGCCAAAAATGACGCGCTAATCCGGAAACACATACGCCACCAGGAAGCAGGCATACGTGGACCCGCGCAGCATAAAAGTGCGCGCAAACAACAAACAAGCTCAGACGCCAAGATGACTATACCGTTCCTCGCAGCAGTGGTCGTGGGATACCGCAGGAGGAGGAGGAGGATAGTCAGGGCCAGAATTTTTACACCAAGAACCAGCCTTTTTGGGATGCCTGATGACCAGGTGTATGGGAGGTACAGGTTTCCTCCTCACATAATACTCGACCTGGTGATTGAGTGGGAGGATGACCTCACATCACCCACCCTGTGCTCCCAAGCACTGAGACCCTTGGAAAAGGTGCTCAATGTAATGCACTTCTTGGCCACTGGTTCATTTCAGCGGACAAGTGCCATAGTGGGGGGGGGGGCTCACAGGCCACGCAGTCACGCTACCTGCACCAGGTGTTGGCCATCATGACTGCATGCCCATCAGTCCGCAGGCACATATACCTGCCCAGAACACCTGCAGAAAGGCAGGCTGTCGTCCAGGATTTTTAGGGGGTGGCACACTTCCCCAAAGTGCTAGGTTCCATTGACTGCACCCATGTGGTTCTACGTCCTCCCAGGGCAACTGAGCACATGTACAGAAACCGCAAGCACTGGCATTCCATCAACGTGCAGGTAGTATGTGATGCCAAGGGAATCATCACCTCAGTATATGCCAACTATCCAGGGTCCACCCATGACAGTTTCATTTACAGAATGTCAACCCTAAACCGGGACCTAGAAGCTGGGCGGCATGGCGATACATGGCTGCTTGGTAAGTATAAGTGCCCCTGCACATGCATGCATGTCAGATACTGAGTAATGTCACAACCCCACTAATGATACCCATCATCACCTCCCCAGGGGACAGTGCCTACGCACTGAGCACCCACATGATGACGCCAATTCTGAACCCCACCACACCACCCAAGGTAAGATACAACACAGCCCATATTGCAACCCGGGGCATAGTGGAGCACACATTCGGAGTGCTCAAGTCACGCTTTCGCTCCCCCGACCGCTCTGGTGGGCAGCTGCTATACGCGTCCCCAGTAGTGTGCAGGATCATAGTGGCAGCATGTGTACTGCACAACGTTGCAACATGCCAGGGCCTGCTGGTGGACATAGTCGTGCCCCCACATCTCCAACCACAAGCACGGCCGCTGCGCATGGGAGGGGGAAGGGCACGTGGTGAGGCAGCCCGTACGCAGCTGGTGGCTAATTACTTCACCTAAAATCACACCCCTGTGGCGTGCACACAGCCCTGGCACATACCAGCTGACAATCAATGATGATGACATAAGGGACAGTCAACTGTCACAACCATACCAGCCTGAGATTGGGCACCTGGAATTGTTACATTGTGTGCATCCCTACCTGCCGAAAGACAACCAATGCTGTGTCACAAAAAGACCACACATTTATGCTGCATGAATGACTACCCCCTTGCAAAATACAACATGAAAATAGCACCATGTCACCCAACCCCTCCCCAGCTCCGCCACCCAACACACCATGGCATGTCATGCAATGTGAAAGCAAACGAAGCAATGCACAAGACCTGACACAAGTGTCACAAAGTGCACTGTCCCAAATGGAAACTGCCCACAGACAATATGCTCCCAGTAATCAATAACAAACAGCACACATGAACAAATACTCACCACGACACAATACAGCAACACACCATGAAACATTGCAAAAACATGACAGTACTAAGTCAAAGTAGTGGTAGTCTTACAACCTGAATAAGCCAGCACATTGACCCCTTCCAACTGTAGAGTGTTGTCAGTGTACTGCATACAACATGAACTCCATCTGCAAAAGAGACGGCCTTGTGAACACATGAGGAAGGAACCTGCAAATTAGGAGGAAGACATGGATGCACAAGCACATATCAATACACCATGCAGTGTACAATACAACAACAATACCCACTAGGGATGTACACACAGTATTGACTACAGACTGCCCACACAGCTCATGGGAGCCCAATGTCACTGTGTAAGTCACTGTCACTTGGTCACACCCTTTGCAAGCCCATGGAAACGGGAAGCAGGAGGGGTGTGTGTGTCACGAACCCAAGCATCTAACCCAAACTCAGGACAAGCCTGCATGTGCCCAGCCGGAATACAGTGGATGCCCACGGGAGCCACACAAGGCAGCACACTGTAAAAAAATTTTTAAATATAAAATAAAAAATGGCCATGTGGGAGATGGGGGGCAGGGGCACCCAGGAGGTTTGAGGACAGGGTGCACACCAACACCCACCTGCGTGGATGTTGCAAAAAAAAAAAAAAATACCTCAATGGGCTCATGGCCTGCACGGCTATGCCATGGTGGGAGAACTGCTGTCGCTCTCTTCACCCTCTGCTGCTGCATCAGGAGGTGGTAGCACTGTGGGAAGCAGCCCACGCAAAGCCCTGGTATGGTCCTCCATGGCAGCAAGCATGCGTATCTGGAAGGTCTGATTCTGGAGGATTAAAGTGCGGAGATCCCCATGCAGCACGTCGCGGGTTTCCTGCACTTCTGCATGCATGGCCTTGCGGGATGCCCGGATCTCCTCACGTGTTGCCTGCAGCTCAGCTGAGAGCGAACGTGTGAGCTGCTCGAGCTGCTGTTCTGCCCTAACATTTCGGGAAGCCTCACGTTCAAGCAGACTCTGCCTGAGGTTACGGAGTTCCACCCTCAGGGCTTCCCTGTGGCCCTGTGACTCTGATATGGATTTGCGCAGAGTCTCCAGTGCCGCACGTCGGTCCCTGTTGGACGCCAACATGTCTTCCCTGTGTGATTGGCAGATGGAGTCTGTTGTCTGCTGTTATTGCTCCATCTGCCTTTCAGGGGGGATAATGGAAGTGGCCACCCTCTCCATTGCCTGAGCCATCATTTCTACAGATTCTGCCTGTTGGGTTGCCATACCGTACATGGAGTTTTCCCGTACAGTATTGCCTGGTGGCGCACGACCGCCGTGTCGGCGGGCACCACACCTGTTCGGGGCAAGGCGATCTGCACCTTGCTGTGCTGGCACTGCCTGAGGCTGCATGACTGCATTCCCCCTCTGATCTGCTCGCCCAGGAACAGGATCAGATGCTGTGGAGTGTGACCCTGCATCCGTAACCGCCAAAGGCGGACCTACCAACACTGACATCCCCATAGAGGGTTCTACCCCTGGTGCAGGTGGGTTGGACAGAACAGAATCCCTGCCAGAAGCACTGACCTGCGACAGCACATAAGTCTAATCATCCGACTCAGCACCTGAATAGAGGTCTGGGGAGCTGCACCCAGAGACACCCCTCGACAGTATGGTCTGCAGTACCAAAGTGTTTTCACCCACCACCACACCACGTCCCCCACTGGTGCCTGGTCGTGGCTGAGAATCCTCCTGGGTCTGCACCATCTCCTGAACCTCACCAGCATCAAGTGCGTCGTCACCTGCAAAAACATGAAATACAAGAAATGGAAACAGGCATGAGCACCCTAGCACACACATAGGCCTGACAAGACAGATATCCTGTACATGGTTTACACATGTCCCACATGACTATAACCCTGGCATGCATGCACTGTCAATGAGTTTGAAGGGGAGTCAAAAAGGCAGACAATGAGGAGACCAAGATGGAAAAGCAACACATTCGCAGCATGTCGTGTAGCACTGGCATCACACATCAGCCTGTGAGTGGCATGTCCAATACACATACATGACACATGCCAGCACACAGAGGTCATGTAGCATAGCCATGGTAAATTAGAAAACTACAGCGATATGTCAGTGAATGAGTACTGTCACACATCCATGTCACATGGACATGATGAGAAGATTAATGCAGAATAGTGTTGCAAAATATGCATGTGCCACACACTGCAACACATCCAGTGTACAATAAGACAGTTATTGTAGGCAGATGTACACATCAATGGTTGGTCACTTCAACATGACAGGAAACAACTATCATGTTCCACATGCAAACAGGCCCTAAAAATATATTTCATCAGGCCAATACTCCCTCGCCCTGAATGGTCTAATCATTCACTTAACCAGGTAACTAAAGTGGCACAATGTGGGGTGTAAACAATGACAGAAGCATGTCACATATATGGCATAAGGGATGAAAAAAGCATATGAAAAATGTCATAATCTAAACAAGCAGCCTGAATGAACACAGGAAAAATCAGAACAAAGTTGTTGCAAGATGATAGTTCAAATGCAACAGCAGTAATGTGGGGCTAATTGGCTACTGTGGGCAGAAGGGATACTGTCATACCCAAATCAAAGGCACGTGAATGTATTGGAAGAAGCACATGAGTGACCCATAACACTCAGGAGTACACACCCTCACCTGGCACTCAATCAGAACCTGTCACCCAAACAACATACACATGGATTACACACACATGCATGGGCACTCACCGGACAATGCGTTGTAATCAGACAGCTCTCCCACGCCTTGTATCTGTTCCTCAGTGACGAAGGTCCCAGCAACAGACTCATGTTCAGTGAGTTCGTTGTCCTCTGGTGGAGACCCACCGCCAGTCACCAGAGTGGCGGCATGATTTGAGGCCAGCTTGTTCTTTGCTCTGCGTTTCAGGTCATTCCACCGCTTGTAGCAATCATCAGCTGTGCGCCTCACAAATCCAAGGGCACTTATGCGGTCTGCGATGGTCTGCCAGTGTGCCCTACGTTGACCAGGTGTGGTCTTGCACCCTGCAGTCACCACCATTCCGCGGCTATGTGCCGACGAATAGGTCACAAGTGCATCAAGTTCGGCGGCATTAAAGCTAGGCTTCGTTGACGTGCCGGACTGTGTAGCCATGTCTGGTGTCTCAGCCTGTAGTGCCAGAGCACCCTTCTTCCTCTTTTTCAAAGGTGGAGCGGAGCCTGAGTGGCTTGCACCGCTCTGGTCAGTAGGGGAAGAAGCGCAGGTGGACTGGGCACTGGCAGTGTGCGAAGGCACAATGACCATAGGTTTTGGTGCAGGCATTGGCTGAAGTGTGATGTTGGCAGGGGCAAAGTTAGTTTGATGGACCAGGACTGACACTGTCCTGGCTGGGAGACTCAGAGCTGGGGTGGATAGAGCTGCAGCTGCCCCTGCAGCCTCTCCACCCTGCCTACTTGGGGCAGCAGATGACATTGCTGCCCCAGATCCACGTGGCCTGGTGACATCAACTTGCACCGGCACAAGTGGCTTAGACTTGCTGACCTGGAAGTCAGCCTGGGAGTCATCCTGTGCCGGGTCAGGTGCCACAATGGGCTGGTCCAACAAGGGCTGAGCTGGGATGGTGTCAGCCACGTTTCTCTCAACCATGGTGGGGAGAGCATGGGTGTCCCTGATTGGTCCTCCAGACATGGGGGTCTAGGGGAACACTTCAAATCCTGGCCACATCCCCTACCGCGCCCACCACACCCACCTTTTGGAGGACGGCCACCCTTGCCTCCATTACCGCTTGGTCACATCCCAACCATGGCACTGATGTTGTTGTGTGTATGGGAGTTGCAGTAAACGATTGTCCTGGGCAATTGGGGGTGAAAGGGGTAGGGTACTAGATGGAATTCATGCCCTAGTGCTCTAGCAAGGCTGTCTGTGACCCCTGGGGGAAAATGACGGGTTACACAATGCACAGGCACCACGAAAACAAAAAGTAACGTGCATGCAACCCCTTGTAGACCACGTGCGTGGAAAAATGAACCCGCACTACGCGGTGGCACCCAGAAACACAAAAATAAGCGTACGCGTGTTACACACAGCCTACAATGACCTCTGAAGGGGTACGCGACACACGGGGCAAGCACAGTTGGTAAATGCGTGCACGACTCACCGTCTGCCTGGAAAAAGAACATGAAAAAAACGCACCTTGGGAACACCCCCGCCAAAAGAATAATTGTACGCTGTCTGAGGAGACAGGACAAAAGAAGAAGTGAACGTTGTTTGAGGAAACAGGCCCAACAAAAAAAATGAACACTGTCAGAGGTAACAGGGAGTACGAAATTGAAATGCTGTGAAGTAATCGCGTGTGAACCGACAAGAACTACGGAATTCACCCACTCGCTCTCCGCGAAAAGCACAAAACGCACGTACAAGGAAATGGGGTCCTACACGTACCTTTTAAAGCGGCCCACACGTACAGCGTCACTTACGTGTGTATGCGCTAAGGCCCTTTCCTCCAATTACACGAGCTGACACTCGGACGTGCAGTTTTTGGACGTGTATGATGAGCATGCACCCGTGTTGATGGAAACGCCCGCGTAGGCCCTTTCCTCGGATTACACGCATTCATATGCGGATGTGTAGTTTTTTCGTCACAGAAGCTCTTACGCGCTAAGGTCTTTCCTCCAATTACACGCTGACGTGCAATTTTTTCACGTGCCAAATCACTCCATATCAAGCTGGCCACGCAACAACACACGGAAGACCACGCTCCTGCCCAGAAGGCCGAATTACTGCCCCCCAGAGCCCCGAGCATGCTCCCACCTGCGATCTGCTGCTGCCTGACTGCCTGCCTGCTGCCCACGTGCCCCGCTATTTGCTGCCTGCACTTCAGGCAGGGGTGCAGTTGCTGTGATCACCCCTGCTGGAACTGAAGACTTCCGACTGGGATACCATCGCTCCACAGCCCAGCCCCAGGACCCAGTTGCCCACCCACTCCTGCCTCTGGGGATGCCATGTCGGGCACAACACCATCTGGCACCACTGGCAACCCCCAGCCAGAGAGGCAGAGGGCCACCAGCTTCACTGCCAGGGATGTTTGTGTCCTGGTGGAGCAAGTCCTGGGGCAGTATGATGCCCTCTTTGGAAGTCCGCCTGCCGACTATGAAGGATGGACCAGGATCTTGATGGACATCGTGACTGCCATCAACGCGGAGGGGGTGGCAGTCCGCGACTTACAACATGTCAAGAAGCACTGGGAGGACTTCAGGTCCAGGACCCTCAACAAGGCCTGGCGCCTCTTGAAGCCATCGGATGCCATGGGGTGCCGGGGCCACCTGTCCGACCACCAAATGAGGGTCCTGGAACGCATACACCCAGCGCTCCACGTCCAGGTCCTTGAGAGGCAGACCCGTCTGGAGTCGAGCGGTAAGTGTACATGCATACTGATTGGAAGCTGTGCGTGTCGTGGTGTGCCAGTAGTGTGCAGGTTGCACATGTGTTTTTGTAGGGATGTGTATGTACAGGGGCGTGAGGCTGACACATGTGAGTCCTCTGAGGTGTGAGGTGTAAGCATGCAGGCCAAATGCAGATGTGGGAGCACACATGTTTGAATTTCTGTGTATGTACGTTGGCATGGTTGTGGTGTCACACATGGATGGTGGTTCCAGCTGCATGTATCTGCACTGTGTACATGTGCATGTGTGTGTATTTGACAAGTGTGCAACAGTGATGCAACATGGATGCATGTGACACTGATATGTAGAAGGCTGAATGCCAGATGTGATATGGATGGCGATCTCATCACTGCGGCAGTTGGTGTAAATGTACACATGTATGTAAGTGTGGTAGTGTGTGTGCATGTCTTGTGCACTCTCCGTGTTTCATGTGATGTAAGGCTCACCTTCTGCTGCTCATGCTGTTGTATGTGTATGGATGGTGCTGCCTGGTGCAATATTGCTGTGGAATTGCTCATGTGTGTGAGTTGAAATGACATGTGTGTTGGGGATTGTGATGCCATATATGAAGTGTGACACTGCCACTCATGTGCAACTGTCATGTGTGTATCAGTCCATTGTACAGTGCCATGATGCCTGTGTCCTATCTCTCCCTGTCTGCAGCGTCAACTGATGAAGAGGGCGGAGAGGGTGCTGTGGAGTAAGGCGGCAGGGATTGCACCGCCAGCCGGAGACGCAAGGCCTGACTCCCCTCTCAGGTTGTCATCTCGTCAGGGAGTGAGGAGTCTGGTGCCGTGTCCCAGGCCGCAGCTGCCGAGAGTAGGTCCAAGAGGCGGAGTTCGGAGTTGGACTCCTCAGCAGCAGAAGGGGCAGCTGAGACCCCACAGGGTCCGACGGAGGAAGATGGCACGGAGTCATCCAGGTTGGTGGGGGGTTTGGTGGAGGAGGAGGCCGTGGAAGGGACAGACACGAGGTCTGGAGGTGGGGATTCCACTGGTGCTAGTGGTGCAGTGCAGGGGCAGGGAGAGGAGGCAGCACAAGCCGCCGCAGAGGTGCCTGTGTGTAATCCTGTCCCCGATCCTGTGACTGCATCATCCTGCACCAGTAGGGATGCCTACGTCCAGACCCGTTTTCAGGAAGGGAATCCGCTTACAACAACTGGTCTTCCTCTCCCTGCAGATGTGGCTATCCGGGACCGGGTTGAGCCTGTCCTGAGTGGGATGACGTTGTGTCAACGGGGCATGCGAGGTGACCTGCAATGTTTTCGTGAGGACACTGCACGTCATCTCGAATGCCTCGTTGACAGCGTTGACCTACTGGGACGGGTTACCATGGCCGGATTCCTCCGTTTGCTGGACCTTGTTCCGACCCCCTCCTCACCTGAACCCCCTATGCGCCAGTCGTCCTCCATACCATCTTCCCACCCATGTATCACCTGGGTACCCTGTGGAGCTGCCTCTGACCCTGTGGCCAGGCTGGTGGAGGACACATCCCTGCCACAGTCGGGAGTCAGACGTCCAGCAGGGGTGGCCACCTCAACAACTGCACCCCAGCCAGAGGATGATGTGCAGGCAGCAAGAGCAGGGGCACAGGCACAGGCACATCAGCAGCAGCAGCAACAAGGTGGGAGCCATGATGGCTCAGGGACATCAACAACGGAGGGGTAGGCATCGGCCAGAGGGCAGGAGGACCCAGGATTGGAAGTGTCTTCCGTGTGGCAGACGTTGGGCCATGCCATAGATGCGGAGCAGCAGCGGGCGGAAGAGGCACGGCTCACGATGGTCAGGGCGGAGAACTCCATGCAGAGGGCACTGAGGCGGGGCGAGTACCTCGAGGCAATTCGCAGGGAGTTGGAGGTGAACATGTCATCATCCCTGCGAACCCTCGGGGTCATGGAAGAGGACCGCCTCCAGGACATTTAGCGGGAGTTCGATGATTCCCTGGCCCGGGACATCGAAAAGTGAGCCGTTGGACTAGCACGCTGCCATTGTAAATAGTTTTTAGAGTTAGGATTCCTTTTCCTTTTCCTTTGATTTGTGGTGAATGGACTATGCCACACACACATTTGTATATATTTTTTTTATTAGGTAGTTTCTTAGGTAGGTTTCATTTCTTTCGTTGGGCTCATGGACCCTTGACAATGGATTGTACATAGTTGGACAATGGATTTATTTTTACTTTTTATTTGATTTTGAACATGGATTAATGGATTTTTCTTTTGGACAATGGATTCTACATAGTTGGACAATGGATTTTTTTGAACTTTTTCTTTTGATTTCACCATGGATCAATGGATTTTTCTTTTTACGTTTCCTTTGGATTTGTGTTGGTGGAGGGAGAGTTTTGACTATTTTTCTTTAGGATTACTTTGGATTGGTTATACTTTTCATTTACTCATCTTTTGCTGCTGTTCATTTCATGTTTGCTATTTTATTATGCTTTCATTTCATTGCTTTATTTTTGTACATAATACATTTTCATATTTTAGTTCCATGTGTGGGATTCGCTCATTGGGTTAATGCATGTGAAAATGTGGGTTTACACAATCAATGACAGCCAGTGTGTGTGTGTGACGGACATGTGTTGATGTACATGCATGCCATTTGGGTTGTTTCATGTAATGGGCATTTGAATGTGGGGTGTATGTTATGCTTGGTTGGTTATTTGGGCAGGGGTGACGTGCCGTGGGATTTTGGTGGCCATGAGGGCCATGATAGTGGGTCATGTTGACATGTTGGGGGGGAAATGAGTGGGGGTCTGTTGGCAGGTGCCCCTCACTGATGGGGGTTGGGGGTGCTGGGGGACATGAGTGGGACATGAGTGGGGGCTTGCTGGCAGGTGCACCTCACTGATGGAGGGTGGGGATGCTGGGGTACATGAGTGGGACATGAGTGGGGGCCTGCTGGCAGGTGCCCCTCACTGATAGGGGGTGGGGGTGCTGGGGGACATGAGTGGGGTCCTGCTGGCAGGTGCCCCTCACTGCTGGGGCGTGGGGGTGCTGGGGGACATGAGTGGGGGCCTGCTGGAAGGTGCCCCTCACTGTATGGGGGTGGGGGTGCTGGGGGACATGAGTGGGACATGAGTGGGGGCCTGCTGGCAGGTGCGCCTCACTGATGGGGGGTGGGGGTGCTGGGAGACATGAGTGGGACATGAGTGGAGGCCTGCTGGCAGGTGCCCTTCACTGATGGGGTGTGGGGGAGCAGGGGGACATGAGTTGGTGATCACTAGTGCAACGTGACACGTGGCCTGGCTGGGGGGCATGGCCATGGTGGACAGGCTGCCTGCGGGACATGTCCAGGGGTGCAGGATATTCCCCTGTCGTGTGGGCGGCCTGCAGGGGCCGTGGAGAGGGTAGAGGGGACACCTGGGAGGACCCACACTGCCAATTCACGTGTAGGACTCCCCGCGCACCACACTGGATACACGTAACCCGCTCTGACAGCAAAATCGCGTGTGAAACCTCCTGCGCAACCCGGTAATACACGTACCCCGCTCACACAGGGCCAATCGCTTGTGAAACCTTCCGCGCACCCCAGTAATACACGTACCCTGCTTGCACAAGGCCAATCGTGTGTGAAACCTCCCGCGTACCCCAGTAACACATGTACCCCTCTCGCACAGTGCCAATCGCGTGTGAAAGTTCCCGCGCACCCCAGTAACACACGTACCTCGCTCGCACAGGGCCAATCGTATGTGAAAGTTCCCGCGCATCCCAGTAACACACGTACCCCGCTCGCACAGGGCCAATCACGTGTGATAGTTCCTGCGCACTCCAGTAATACACGTACCCCTTTCGCACAGGGCCAATCACGTGTGAAACCTCCCGCGCACCCCACTAATACACATACCCTGCTCGCAAAGGGCCGTTCGCGTGTGAAACCTCCCGCGCACCCCAGTAATAAACGTACCCCGCTCGCACAGGCCAATCGCGTGTGAAAGTTCCTGCGCACACCAGTAATACAAATACCCCGCTCTCACAGGGCCAATTGCGTGTGAAACCTCCTGCGCACCCCAGTAATACACGTACCCTGCTCGCACAGGGCCAATCACATGTGATAGTTCACGCGCACTCCAGTACACACGTACCCCGCTCGCACAGGGCCAATTGTGTGTGAAAGTTCAAGCGCACCACAGTAACACAAGTACCCTGCTCACACAGGGCCAATCGCGTGTGAAAGTTCCCTCGCACACCAGTAATACACGTACCCCACTCGCACAGGGCCAATCGCATGTGAAACCTCCTGTGCACCCCAGTAATACACGTACCCCGCTTGCACAGGGCCAATCGCTTGTGAAACCTCCCGCACACCACAGTAATACACTTACCCCACTCGCACAGGGCCAATCGCGTGTGAAAGTTCCCGCGCACACCAGTGATACACGTACCCCGCTCGCACAGGGCCAATCGCGTGTGAAACCTCCCACGCACCCCAGTAATACACGTACCCTGCTCGCACAGGGCCAATAGCGTGTGAAAGTTCCTGTGCACCCAGTAACACACGTACCCCGCTAGCACAGGGCCAATCGCGTGTGATAGTTCACGCGCACCCCAGTAACACACGTACACCGCTCGCACATGGCCAATCGCGTGTGAAAGTTTCCGCGCACCCCAGTAACACACGTACTCTGCTCGCTCAGGGCCAATCGCGTGTGAAACATACCGCGCACCCCAGTAACACTCGTACCCCGCTCGCACAGGGCCAATCGCTTGTGAAAGTTCCCGCGCACCCCAGTAACACACGTACCACGCTCGCACAGGGCCAATCGCATCTGAAACTTCCCGTGCACCCAAGTAATACACGTACCCCGCTTGCACAGGGCCAATCGCGTGTGAAAGTTCCCATGCACCCCAGTAACACACGTACCTCGCTCGCACAGGGCCAATCGTATGTGAAAGTTCCCGCGCATCCCAGTAACACACGTACCCCGCTCGCACAGGGCCAATCACGTGTGATAGTTCCTGCGCACTCCAGTAATACACGTACCCCTTTCGCACAGGGCCAATCACGTGTGAAACCTCCCGCGCACCCCACTAATACACGTACCCTGCTCGCAAAGGGCCGTTCGCGTGTGAAACCTCCCGCGCACCCCAGTAATAAACGTACCCCGCTCGCACAGGCCAATCGCGTGTGAAAGTTCCTGCGCACACCAGTAATACACGTACCCCGCTCACACAGGGCCAATCGCGTGTGAAACCTCCCGCACACCCCAGTAACACACGTACCCCGCTCGCACAGGGCCAATCGCGTGTGAAAGTTCCTGCGCACACCAGTAACACACGTACCCCGCTCGCACAGGGCCAATCGCGTGTGAAAGTTCCTGCGCACACCAGTAATACACGTACCCCGCTCACACAGGGCCAATCGCGTGTGAAACCTCCCGCGCACCCCAGTAATACACGTACCCCGCTCGCACATGGCCAATCCCGTGTGAAAGTTCCCACGTACCCCAGTAACACACGTACCCCGCTCGCACAGGGCCAATCGCGTGTGATAGTTCCAGCGCACCCCAGTAATACACGTACCCCGCTCTCACAGGGCCAATTGCGTGTGAAACCTCCCGGGCACCCCAGTAATACACGTACCCTGCTAGCACAGGGCCAATCACGTGTGATAGTTCACGCGCACTCCAGTAACACACGTACCCTGCTCGCACAGGGCCAATTGTGTGTGAAAGTTCACGCGCACCCCAGTGACACAAGTACCCTGCTCACACAGGGCCAATCGCGTGTGAAAGTTCCCTCGCACCCCAGTAACACACATACCCCTCTCGCACAGGGCCAATCGCGTGTGAATGTTCCCGTGCACACCAGTTATACACATACCCCGCTCGCACAGGGCCAATCGCGTGTGAAACCTCCCACGCACCCCAGTAATACACGTACCCCGCTCGTACAGGGCCAATCGCGTGTGAAAGTTCCTGCGCACCCAGTAACACACGCACCCCGCTCGCACAGGGCCAATCACGTGTGATAGTTCACGCGCACCCCAGTAACAGACTTACCCTACTCGCACAGGGCCAATCGCATGTGAAACCTCCTGCGCACCCCAGTAATACACATACCCCACTCGCACATGGCCAATCGCGTGTGAAACCTCCCGCGTACCCCAGTAACACATGTACCCCTCTCGCACAGGGCCAATCGCGTGTGAAAGTTCCTGCGCACCCCAGTAACACACGTACCCCGCTCGCACAGGGCCAATCGCTTGTGAAACTTCCTGCGCACCCCAGTAACGCATGTACCCCGCTCGCACAGGGCCAATCGCATGTGAAAGTTGCCACGCACCCCAGTAACACAAGTACCCCGCTCGCACTGGGCCAATTGTGTGTGAAAGTTCCCGCGTACCCCAGTAACACACGTACCCCGCTCTCACAGGGCCAATCACATGTGATAGTTCCCGTGCACCCCAGTAATACACGTACCCTGCTCGCACAGGGCCAATCGTGTGTGAAACCTCTGCGCACCCCAGTAATACACGTACCCCGCTCACACAGGGCCAATCGCATGTGAAACCTCCCGCGCACCCCAGTAATACATGTACCCCACTCGAACAGGGCCAATCAGGTGTGATAGTTCACGCGCACCCCAGTAACACACGTACCATGCTCGCACAGGGCCAATTACGTGTGAAAGTTCCAGCGCACCCCAGTAACACAAGTACCCCGCTCACATAGGGCCAATCGCGTGTGAATGTTCCCTCGCACACCAGTAATACACGTACCCCACTCGCACAGGGCCAATTGTGTGTGAAACCTCCCGTGCACCGCAGTAATACACGTACCCCGCTCGCACAGGGCCAATCGCGTGTGAAACCTCCCGCACACCCCAGTAATATGCGTACCTCGCTTGCACAGGGCAAATCACGTGTGAAAGTTCCCACGCACCCCAGTAACACACGTACCCCGCTCGCACAGGGCCAATCATGAGTGAAAGTTCCCGCGCACACCAGTAATACACGTACCCCGCTCGCACAGGGCCAATCGCGTGTGAAAGTTCCCACGCACCCCAGTAACACACGTACCCCTCTAGCACAGGGCCAATCGCGTGTGATAGTTCACGCGCTCCTCAGTAACACACGTACCCCGCTCGCACAGGGCCAATCGCGTGTGAAAGTTCCCGCGCATTCCAGTAACACACGTACCCCGCTCGCACAGGGCCAATCGCGTGTGAAACTTCCCGCGCACCCCAGTAACACACGTACCCCGCTCGCACAGGGCCAATCGCTTGTGAAAGTTCCTGCGCATCCCAGCAACACACGTACCATGCTCGCACAGGGCCAATCGCGTGTGAAACTTCCCGTGCACCGCAGTAATACACGTACCCCGCTCGCATAGGGCCAATTGCCTGTGAAACCTCCCGCGCACCTCAGTAACACACGTACCCTGCTCGCACGGGGCCAATCGCGTGTGAAAGTTCCTGTGCACCCCAGTAACACACGTACCCCGCTCGCACAGGGCCAATCGCGTGTGAAACTTCCCGCGCACCCCAGTAATACACGTACTCCACTCGCACAGGGCCAATCGCATGTGAAAGTTCCCCTGCACCCCAGTAACACACGTACCCCGCTCTCATAGGGACAATCGCGTGTGAAAGTTCCCGCGCACCCCTGTAACACAAGTACCCCACTCGCACAGGGTCAATCGCGTGTGATAGTTCCCGGGCACCCCAGTAATACACAGTCCCCGCTCGCACAGGGCCAATCGCGTGTGAAACCTCCCACGCACCCCAGTAATACTTGTATCCCGCTCGCACAGGGCCAATCGCTTGTGAAACCTCCTGCGCACCTCAGTAATACACGTTCCCCGCTCCCACAGGGCCAATTGCGTGTGATAGGTCACGCGCACCCCAGTAACACACATACCCCGCTCGTACAGGGCCAATCGTGTGTGAAAGTTCCTGCGCACCCCAGTAACACACATACCCTGCTCTCACAGGGCCAATCGCGTTTGAAAGTTCCCGCGCACACCAGTAATACACGTACCTGGCTCACACAGGGCCATTCGCGTGTGAAACCTCCCGCGCACCCCAGTAATACACGTACCCCACTCGCACAGGTCCAATCGCATGTGATAGTTCACACGCACCCCAGTAACACACGTACCCCGCTCGCACAGGGCCAATCGCGTGTGAAAGTTCCCGCGCACCCCAGTAACACACATACCCCTCTCGCACAGGGCAAATCACGTGTGAAATTTCCCGCGCACACCAGTAATACACGTACCCCGCTCGCACAGGACCAATCGCGTGTTAAACCTCCCGCGCACCCAGTAATACACGTACCCCACTCGCACAGGGCCAATCGTGTGTGAAAGTTCCCGCGCACCCAGTAAAACACGTACCCCTCTCGCACAGGGCCAATCACGTGTGATAGTTCGCGCGCACCCCAGTAACAGACTTACCCTGCTCGCACAGGGCCAATCGCATGTGAAAGTTCCAGCGCACCCCAGTAACACACGTACCCCGCTCGCACACGGCCAATCGCGTGTGAAAGTTCCTGCACACACCAGTAATACACGTACCCCTCTCGCACAGGGCCAATCGTGTGTGATAGGTCACGCGCACCCCAGTAACACACATACTCCGCTCGCACAGGGCCAATCGTGTGTGAAAGTTCCGGTGCACCCCAGTAACACACGTACCCCGCTCGCACACGGCCAATCGCGTGTGAAAGTTCCTGCACACACCAGTAATACACGCAAACCCGCTCGCACAGGGCCAATCGCGTGTGATAGGTCACGCGCACCCCAGTAACACACATACCGCGCCCGCACAGGGCCAATCGCGTGTGAAAGTTCCCGCGCACCCCAGTAATACACTTACCCCGCTCGCACAGGGCCAATCCTGTGTGATAGGTCACGCACACCCCAGTAACACACATACCCCGCTCGCACAGGGCCAATCGCGTGTGAAACCTCCAGCGCACCCCAGTAATACACGTACCCCGCTCGCACAGGTCCAATCGAATGTGATAGTTCACGCGCACCCCAGTAACACACGTACCCCGCTCGCACAGGGCCAATCGCGTGTGAAAGGTCCCGTGCACCCCAGTAACACACGTACCCCTCTCGCACAGGGCCAATCGCGTGTGAAAGTTCCCGCGCACACCAGTAATACACGTACCCCGCTCGCACAGGGCCAATCGCGTGTGAAACCTCCCGCGCACCCCAGTAATACACGTACCCCGCTCGTACAGGGCCAATCGCGTGTGAAAGTTCCCGCGCACCCAGTAACACACGTACCCCACTCGCACAGGGCCATTCACGTGTGATAGTTCACGCGCACCCCAGTAACACACATACACCACTCACACAGGGCCAATCGCATGTGAAACCTTCCGCGCACCCCAGTAAGACACGTACCCCGCTTGCACAGGTCCAATCGCATTTGATAGTTCACGCGCACCCCAGTAACACACGTACCCCGCTCGCACAGGGCCAATCGCGTGTGAATGTTCCCGCGCACACCAGTAATACACGTACCCCGCTCGCACAGGGCCAATCGCATGTGAAACCTCCCGCGCACCCCAGTAATACACGTACCCCGCTCGTACAGGGCCAATCGCGTGTGAAAGTTCCCGCGCACCCAGTAACACACGTACCCCACTCGCACAGGGCCATTCACGTGTGATAGTTCACGCGCACCCCAGTAACAGACTTACACTACTCGCACAGGGCCAATCGCATGTGAAACCTCCCGCGCACCCCAGTAATACACATACCCCACTCGCACAGGGCCAATCGCGTGTGAAAACTCCTGCGTACCCCAGTAACACATGTACCCCTCTCGCACAGGGCCAATCGCGTGTGAAAGTTCCCGCGCACCCCAGTAACACAAGTACCCCGCTCGCACAGGGCCAATCGCTTGTGAAACTTCCCGCGCACCCCAGTAACACATGTACCCTGCTCTCACAGGGCCAATCGCGTTTGAAAGTTCCCGCGCACACCAGTAATACAAGTACCTGGCTCACACAGGGCCATTCGCGTGTGAAACCTCCCGCGCACCCCAGTAATACACGTACCCCACTCGCACAGGTCCAATCGCATGTGATAGTTCACGCGCACCCCAGTAACACACGTACCCCGCTCGCACAGGGCCAATCGCGTGTGAAAGTTCCCGCGCACCCCAGTAACACACGTAACCCTCTCGCACAGGGCCAATCGTGTGTGAAAGTTCCCGCGCACCCAGTAACACACGTACCACACTCGCACAGGGCCATTCACGTGTGATAGTTCACGCGCACCCCAGTAACAGACTTACCCTACTCGCACAGGGCCACTCGCATGTGAAACCTCCCGCGCACCCCAGTAATACACATAACCCACTCGCACAGGGCCAATCGCCTGTGAAAACTCCTGCGTACACCAGTAACACATGTACCCCTCTCGCACAGGGCCAATCGCGTGTGAAAGTTCCCGCGCACCCCAGTAACACACGTACCCGGCTCGCACAGGGCCAATCGCTTGTGAAACTTCCCGCGCACCCCAGTAACACATGTACCCCGCTCGCACAGGGCCAATCGCGTGTGAAAGTTGCCACGCACCCCAGTAACACACGTACCCTGCTCTCACAGGGCCAATCGCGTTTGAAAGTTCCCGTGCACACCAGTAATACATGACCCTGGCTCACGCAGGGCCATTCGCGTGTGAAACCTCCCGCGCACCCCAGTAATACACATACCCCGCTCGCACAGGTCCAATCGCATGTGATAGTTCACGCGCACCCCAGTAACACACGTACCCCGCTCGCACAGGGCCAATCGCGTGTGAAAGTTCCCGCGCACCCCAGTAACACACGTACCCCTCTCGCACAGGGCAAATCACGTGTGAAAGTTCCCGCGCACACCAGTAATACACGTACCCCGCTCGCACAGGACCAATCGCGTGTGAAACCTCCCGCGCACCCCAGTAATACACGTACACCACTCGCACAGGGCCAATCGTGTGTGAAAGTTCCCGCGCACCCAGTAACACACGTACCCCGCTCGCACAGGGCCAATCACGTGTGATAGTTCGCGCGCACCACAGTAATAGAGTACCCTGCTCGCACAGGGCCAATCGCATGTGAAAGTTCCCGCGCACCCCAGTAACACACGTACCCCGCTCGCACACGGCCAATCGCGTGTGAAAGTTCCTGCACACACCAGTAATACACGTACCCCGCTCGCACAGGGCCAATCGCGTGTGATAGGTCACGCGCACCCCAGTAACACACATACCCCGCTCGCACAGGGCCAATCGCGTGTGAAAGTTCCCGCGCACCCCAGTAATACACGTACCCCGCTCGCACAGGGCCAATCCTGTGTGATAGGTCATGCACACCCCAGTAACACACATACCCCGCTCGCACAGGGCCAATCGTGTGTGAAACCTCCAGCGCACCCCAGTAATACACGTACCCCACTCGCACAGCTCCAATCGCATGTGATAGTTCACGCGCACCCCAGTAACACACGTACCCTGCTCGCACAGGGCCAATCGCGTGTGAAAGGTCCCGCGCACCCCAGTAACACACGTACCCCTCTCGCACAGGGCCAATCGCGTCTGAAAGTTCCCTCACACACCAGTAATACACGTACCCCGCTCGCACAGGGCCAATCGCGTGTGAAACCTCCCGCACACCCCAGTAATACACGTACCCCGCTCGTAAATGGGCCAATCGCGTGTGAAAGTTCCCGCGCACCCAGTAACACACGTACCCCGCTCGCACAGGGCCAATCGTGTGTGATAGGTCACGCGCACCCCAGTAACACACATACACCACTCGCACAGGGCCAATCGCATGTGAAACCTGCCGCGCACCCCAGTAAGACACGTACCCCGCTCGCACAGGTCCAATCGCATATGATAGTTCACGCGCACCCCAGTAACACACGTACCCCGCTTGCACAGGGCCAATCGCGTGTGAAAGTTCCTGCACACACCAGTAATACACGTACCCCGCTCGCACAGGGCCAATCGCGTGCGAAACCTCCCGCGCACCCCAGTAATACACTTACCCCGCTCGCACAGGGCCAATCGCGTGGGAAACTCCCCACGCCGGGGTGTACATGTATTCGGAGGGGTGCGCAGGGAGTTCTACTGGTGTTTGCGTGGTTCAGGGCCTGTGCGCCATGTACGGGATTTGTGCTCTGTGCATGGCACACTGGGAGGGGTTGGGGGCATAACTGGCGCTGATGCAGGGTCGCTGCGCCACTCTGCGCCACTGCTGGTTTTGGATGCTAAAATCCATGAATACGCTGTGCGCGGAAATGGATTTTTGTTCACGCGGCTGGCGCAGAAAGTCGCACGCGCACACTGTGCACCAGCCGCGTGCGCTACTTGTGCGCTGAATTCTATGAATTACCCTGTAAATAGGCACTTAGAAAATGTGTATGGGAAATGACAAGGCTTTGTAGATTGAATTGTTGCTGTTCTCCTATGAGGTTTGAATGTTATTCCAGAATGTGATCCATCACACTCCAAGAACTGATTTGAAAGTTTTCACAATCATAGAACAGCAGGGGTTCTGGTCCTCATCATTAACTAATGAAACTTGGTCAGATAAATGAACAGTATTGAATACAACATAAGGCTCTGTGCATTTCTTCCCTTGGTTTCAAGCTTGGTATGTCTCAAATAGTTTTAATGGAGCTACTGCTCACAAGGTGCAACACAAGGATGTACAGGGCAACAGAATAATAAAAATAGACTTCGAAAATCAAATATGGTATGCTATTAATGCTATGGCCACAGCCTTGAACATATCTATCATGGGGCCAATTCCATTAAGATTGGCTGGGATAATTAAAGACAATCGAAGAAATACACAGGGCTGATGACTGCAGCCTAGTTGTCAAATATAGATTTGAGCCTGGGAGAGCTGTATGAAATTGAAGAACTGGGCAGTGTCACACATAATTTGCTAATCTCATATCTCGCATCACTTGCAGGTCGACAAGTCAAGTGGGATTTCACATGCACTGGGATCCAGGACAATTGGAATATGTAGTAGTGGACTATCGGGATTGATATCATATGCAAGTCCTGGCCTGAAATCCCAGCTAAAACCAATGCACCAAACAAGGTGACATCCAGATATGGTCATCTGCTATGAACATTGAGGGCTTCACACCCCAGTTGGACACATCGGTTATGTTCCTTGGGTTTGACATAGACAGACAACTCCCTCTCAAACAGTACATAGCAAGTAGGACATACAAGTCTTGGTACCAGCTTTTTCTCTTGGGGAAAGTCAAGCCCTTCAGCCTGGAAAACAACTGCAGATCTGCTCTCCAAACCTTGGTCCGCTCCCATCTGGATGGTGGTGAAATCCTTTTGGATGGCTGTCCGGTGACCACGCTGGCAACCCTGAGATGTGTCCTGCATGATGCAGTATGACTCATCAAAGGAGTCTGGAAATTTGGCCACATCACTCTGACCCTCATCGAACTGAACTTGCTCCTGAATCAAAGCTGCATCATCTTCAAATCCTGCTACATCACCTACAATACTGTCCTCCTCAGGTCCCCAAGCTACCACACCAAGAATCTCTGTAGGCCTATGACCTGCCAGAAAGAAATGTGCCCACTTGAACTCCACCAGTGCAGGAAGGAAATAAACCAGAATACAGGCCTTCTCTATCACCACCTCAAGACTCTTGAACCTCATTCACATCAACATCAGACTATCCTCCTTGCTTCTGCAGCCCAGGAAGCAACTCTATACCCTACTCTTCATGGGATGGCTCCAGTTTAGGCCCACAAACCCTGACCACCCACCTAACCTGAGACTGGGTGATCTGCTCCCCAATGCTTCCTCCCCTGGTTGCTTGTAGGTCACTTGCTGCCAAATACCCTGCCCTTCATCTACCCTGTTTTTAGCTCCTCACTCCCTTGTTACTCTGTTTCCCTCACCGTGTTCTTCCCCCCATGATTGGAAAGCACTGAGTTGCTTCCTGAAATCTGGGTCCACGCTCAATGAATTCCCTAGTAACAATGTTTATATTCCCTAATAATAATATAATCTTCAGGAGTGCTCCCTGAGGTTGTGACTGAACCTGTGGACATTCTACGGCTGGCAGTGCAAGCTCTCACAGTTTTCCTTCCTTAGAATTTGGACACCTACTGAATACAGCTTGAGCAGTGGGTTAAGGGCAATTGGAACTGAGTCATTCACAGAGATATCTGGGAAATAACGACTACTAAATGCCAGGGCCATTCCTAAAGTGAATCAGGTTCAGTGAATCCAAGTTAGGACTGAAAGTAGACTGTGGTTTATGGAACCACCACCGCTTCTGTACAGAAACACACAAAGTCCTGGTCTTGTGCTTACTGTGAGAAGAAGGGTTTTGAGGAGAGAACAGTGGAGGGGCTGACATGGAGCAAGGCTGTTCATGGTTAAAGACAGCTGCATTCATACCAATCGATTGACAGATATGATGCAAGATGTGCATTTTGTGCATTTTACCTGAACTAAAACACAAGATAAATTATTGGCTGTTGGAGTAGAAATTCCAAGTACATTTTCATTATGAAATTCAGTTTGAGTGTTCCTCTTTAGTTCCCCAACCATTTGAAAAGGTGTTGGAACTATTTCCTCAAGTGCACCAGATTGATAATATACTTATACAACTGAAAAGAACACTTTCAAAAAGGTCATAGAATGTCCACCTTCTATGCTATAAGAAATGTTCTATAATTCATTATCCAAGCTGTTGCGCAATATGTGTGCTGTGTACATCCTCATCATAGTGACCACTGTAATCATGTTTTTCTGTTGTTGTTGTTGCTGCCGAAGGAGCTCCTAAAAGAAACGAATGTGCATATGTAGAACATGCTAACTATTTTGTTTTAGATCTCTGATGTATTTAGTAATGATGAAGAGTATTAATAAGCTATTAGCGAAAAATGTGCAATGTTGGAAAAGTATTATTCATAACAAATGATATTGTGTGTCTCCCTTTTTCTTTAGTATACTGTACAGGCAGGGACAAAATAATAAAGGCTCCAATTGAGAGCCCAGCTAGGGGAAGAATTCTCTCTATCTAAACAATGTAACTAAAAAATGAAAATATATTTTCTGCTTAAAATCACAAAAGAAGGAACATGATCCCCAGATCCAGCCTAGCTCTTGTCAACAGAGGTGCCTTCTGGGTAGCTGCACCAAGGAGCTTGATTGCCCAGACCGTGGACCTCAGAAGTTGTGAGTCGCTTGAAATTTTCATGAAAAAACTTAAAACCCACATATGTAGAGAGGATGCCACCCAGCATTATAGATACTCAGGTCTGAATCTTTTTGTCCGTACCAACTTTGTCGGGACACTAGTCCCAGGCTCCCTTATTCCTATGGGCATTTTTGGCTGTGGTTGAACAAATGAATAAAGTAAGGTAACTACCTGCTGACCCAAAGTCCCATTCAAGATGTGCTTTTACCAACCGGTATGCCATGGTGGCCATTATCATCATTAGTACAGTCGGTGCAGGTGAGTAGATTGGAGTAAAACAAGGAAAGAAACATTGTGTGGATTATCTGTCAGCCACGGTTGAAAATGTTAAGAAACAGTGGAGTGAGCAGAGTGAAGTGAGGGTGTGGTGTGACTTCATTTATGTGCCAAAAATAAACTGCAGGACGCTGGCAAGTTGTGACAGTGCAGAAGGGTAAAGTGTAACAGAACCAGAGGAAGGTGAACGAGGCAGGGTAGGTGGATTATCAAAGGGGACATGGGGCCAGACAGGATATGCAGAACAGATTCCTGCGTCAGTAGATCATGCCTACACACGTGCGCAGGGATTTGTCCTAATACACAATCTTTGTTGATGAGGTTATTGAAAGCCAAACTGCTGAAACATACGAATTACTCGGTGTTAGCAATGTGTAGGAAAATGTCAAACACTCCTTCAGACACTGTTGGGTTAAATTTATATATTACGTTTCCCATCATGACCATAGTGCTCTTACGGCACATAGGAAATATATTTTGGAGGGATGCTTTCCTCTTGTATTGATAAATACTCATTTGAAAATAAGTCCATGGATCTAGGGTGCTACCATGAGAACGAAAATCAAGCTTGTGTGTACAAGTGTACAATAGTACACACAATGAAAAAAGTGATGGATTATGAAATAGACATGGTTTCCCACGGGGTCTAGCAACAACAACTGTGCAGCTATTACACCCCACTTAAATTGATGACCTGGCGGTGGGTTATCAAAGCACATAGCCTTTGAACAAATCAAAAAAGAAATTACAGATTTACAGTACATGGATCTACAACTACCAATTCTCCGGCAACGCAGACATGCCATTTCAAGAGAGTGCCGGCCTCAGTCTTTGACAGGAAAAGCAAGAATGCTACAAGGCATTTCATAGAGTGAACAAGACCAATGAAATCGCGTGTGTGACATGGCGTAATTGAGAATTTCAGATGACAAAATCCTCAGAAAATGACAAGAAATCAGGCAGCATGAACTTTCAAATTAGCCTTCCTCTTGCAGAAAGATAAAGCCACTGTTTTAATTGTCGTCTTTGATTGAAACACCTTAAAATGCAATGTGTTTCTCGTTTAAAATACCTAATTTCTGAGGCTTGTGTATTCCTCGGATGCTGAGGTATTGCAATGAAGAACAATTACCCACACTAGCCCAGAAAACATATCTCCGTTTTTCATCCGTTTAGGCTAGATGTCCATCTTAACAGGAAGGACGTTATGACTAAGCCAGAGGCGTTGCTAAGGGAGGGGGGGGGGGCTGAGAGGGCTATAGCCCCGGGTCTTTTGGTTGTAGCCTCGGATAGAAGCTGAGGGGTAACAACCAAAAAGGCTAGCTAGCCCCCAGCCCCGACAGTCCCAAAATTAACGTAGCCCCAAATCTTTTCCAGACCTAGTAACACCCCTGGGCTAAGCTATTGTTTCTGAGTAGGGGTCTGGTCTGTGATTTGGTAAGCACGCGTACTGCATGACCTGTGGTCGGTTTTCAGAACAGCTGGGTGTGTTGTGGCGTGTTGGAGTGTGAAACGAGTTTGTGTTAGTTTGCGTTAATTTGAGGTCCAGGTTGGAGATAGCCTGTTGTGTTCATTTTTTGGTGCTGGAGTGTAGTGGTTTTGTGGAACTTTGGTAATGAGTTGTGTTATGTGGGTTTGCTTGTGGTAACCGTGTGTACCATTTTCAACATAGGGAAATCACATTACTTTTACTGGCAAAATAATGAAATAATTACATATGGAAACATGCACTCTATTAAGTATGAGTCCAGCATTTCATAACCTAATGCTTCTTGTTGGCCTCTTTATAAGGTGTCCTTGTAATGGCAAGAGAAAGGAGTGACTTCAAACTTGAAGGCAATGTGAACATGCCACATTGATCGCCCGTGTGGCCTCAAGTCAACTGTGACCATATTGCATATCTCTGTGACTGGGAATGGGCACCCATCGCAGTCCTGGCATGCATGTTGCACAGTATAATTCGATATTGCACATTCACATAACTCAGGCTTCCCTGATGTGTATACTTCTTTCATTTTACTGCAGAATTGTTAATGGAAAAAATCACATAATTTCCAGTTTGCAATCTTTGCTGCCACAGCAATTTTTCCATCTATTGCTTAATTAGCAGTTTGTGATTTAGGGCAAAATGTGCCTAACAGGAAAAAACACTAAAATCAGATTTATAAATTAAGATGAAACAAGATTCCTAAATGAGCCCCGTGTTCCAATTAATAACTAATAAATAATGAACTGCAGCCTGCTTTTTTAAATGAAAGCTGAACGAACGTATCTTTCAGAAAGTAGAAAAAAGGCCAAAACGTATCTAGCACTTTGGAGCCATATTGCATCTATATTTCTTCGAATTGCAACATTGTATAAAGTGCTAGGTTTGGTTGCTGGTAATGTGCAAGCTATGTATAACCATTCTTATTTTTGTTGCAAGTTATGTTTTGCACATTTATATTTACTTGTTCACATTATAATAAAGAGGATACAAATCCAACAATGCAAATTAGAATGCGTTGCTTAAGGTCTCACTAATAGCATGAGTACACTTGCGTGCTGAGCACTACATTTAGAATGCTAAACACATCAACAAACACCAGAAAGAAATATGCTAACCAATATGGACACACTCAAGCCAACACGAATGTGCTATTTAATTATTGTCTCTGTAATTCAAGATAAGCGCCCAGATGCCTTTGGGCCAGGCGTGCTATACAAATAAAGAAATACAAATACGAATATGCCTAAATGGTCACAAAAAACAACAAATACCATCACAAATACTAGTGGTCAAAAACAGCCGCACAATTGTGAAAACTTAAAGATCCCTGCAAACGAAAATCAAGCAAACATTTTAGAACTCCATACATATGTTTATGCAATCTAGACTCTGCTATCCCACGCTCCATGCATTAGGTAGACGATAACGACTTGCAGATGGGCTGTAATGGAAGTTCGCTCCAACCTAATATAATGGCTAGAGTAAAGGTAGAGCTATTACTGAAGGCAGAGCTGGCACTCTGATCATTACTGCATTATTATCCTGGTAACACATCAAGGTAGCTGATATTTTTTTTTCATTTTGGGTTAGAAGGTTTCTATTTTCCCAAAGAAAACTATAAGCAAGATGATTGCCATGAAAAGAACAAGACAGTTCTACGAAGAGATACTTTTATTTTTCAATGGTGTCCTGAAAAAAGACAAAAGCTGCAAAGCTGGGAAGGAGCCACAGAAGAATAAAGTCAATGGGAAGGGTCTCTTTAGTTTTTTAGGATGGCTTGTGTTACAGCAGATAGCATGGGAGCCAGACCGAGTGGCCCTCACTGCACTTGGAATTCGGTCTTCTACCAGTACACTCCGAGTATCATGATACGTCATAATGTCAGAAAATGTCGTATTTAGTATATTTTCTTTCTTATAAGACTTAAATGTTTGACTTTTTGGCAGATTTCGAGATTTTATTCTGACAGATGCCAAGTCAATTTGTTCGGGTTTCCACGCCTGACACCAAGCTCATAGTTAGGGCTCATTATTTCTTGCCGTGAAGGCTCTGACAGTCTTATTGAAGCACACGCTATGGTCCGTGTTTATTACTGAAACCATTCAGTAATGGCGGCCTTTGTTTCCAATTTCAATCCCAAAATGGTGATCTAAACCGGAACAACCTTCCTTGCTTATTTAAAGGCGTGTTGCTGGATGCGCGTGTGTTTCAATCACAGTACTTATATGCATTTCGCAATGGCGGACCGTTTTGGCCTGATCCAAGACTCTGCAAAATCCAGAGGAATAGACATCTAACTCACAGACACAGAAGAAGACTGTGACTGCTGCTCTCTCCACGACCATCATTACTGACAATAATAGGTCTTTCCTTTGGAGAGTCTATGCCTCTCTCCTTGACTATAATCACAGGTGCAGGACTCTTATTCATTGAGACCATCCATGGAATGAGTGAACAGCTTTCCTGTCCCTGCCCTTCCACAGCACTGTGGCGACATTGTTGTGTAGTCTCCCAGAAACAGTGGATTGACTATCCGCATCAGGTAGCCATTCCGTTTGAGGATTTCTAAGGGCAAGGTACAATTACTACTGCCTAATAGTAATGATCTTTTTTGTCAACCCCACTTACTGCAACTCTTCAGCAATAGAAGACCTGCTGCTTGCCTGAATCTCCCCAGGACTCCAGATCCATAACACACTAACAGGCCGATTCATGGAATTAATGTGCACTGAAAATCAGCACGCAAGCGTGCGAAAGCGCGCAAATGGCAGCGCAAGTGCGAAAATCGCAGTGCAAGCGTGCGAAAGCCGCGCACATCGATTCATGGAAGTCCGTGCACGTGTAAATTATGTGATGTGCGCGAAAATTCTGCGTGGCGCAGGCGAGCGCACAAGTCATCAAACGGCATGCGCTATGCACACAGCAAAAGCGCACATAGCGCGGCGCACACAACAAAAATAGGCGGAACACGGGGCGCAACACGCAGAATGGGTAACAATGCGTGAAAATGTGGGCGTTACGGGGGAAGTACAGGAGGCAAATGCATGGAACACCCACACGCGCACCTACAACACGTATTCATGGAATCATACCAGCCTGAGATTGGTCACCTGGAAGTGTTACATTGTGTGCATCCCTACCTACCGATAGACAACCAATGCTGCGTCACAAAAAGACACACATTTATGTTGCATGAATGACTACCCCCTTGCAAAATACAACATGAAAATAGCACCATGTCACCCAACCCCTCCCCATCTCTGCCACCCAACACACCATGGCATGTCATGCAATGTGAAAGCAAACAAAGGAATGCACAACACATGACACAAGTGTCACAAAGTACACTGTCCCAAATGGAAAGAGGCCACAGACAATATGCTCCCAGTAATCAATAACAAACAGCACACATGACCAAATACTTACCAGCAACACAATACAGCAAAACAGCATGAAACATTGCCAAAATATGACAGTACAAACTCAAAGTAGTGCAAGTCTTACAACCTGAATAATCCAGCACATCGACCACTTCCAACTGCAGAGTGTTGCTGTCAGGCAAATATGTCAGTGTACTGCATACAACATGAACTGCATCTGCAAAGGAGACGGCCTTGTGAAGACATGAAAAAGGTACCTGCGAATATGGAGGAAGACATGGATGCACAAGCACATATCAATACACCCTGCAGTGTGGAATCCAAAAACAAACCCCACTAGGGATGTCCACACAGTTATGACTACCGACTGCCCACACAGCTCATGGACAACCCAATGTCACTGTGTAAGTAACTGTCACTTGGTCAAACCCTTTGCAAGCCCATGTAAAGGGGAAGTAGGAGGGGTGTGTGTGTCAGGAACCCAAGCATCCAACCCAAACACAGCACAAGCCTGTATGTGCCCAGCCGGAATACACAGTGGATGCCCACGGGAGCCACACAAGGCAACACACTGTAAAAAAAAAATAATCAAAAATGGCCATGTGGGGGATGGGGGGGAGGCCACCCTGAAGGTTCGAGGACAGGGTGCACACCAACACCCACCTGCGTGGATGTTGCGGAAAAAAAATACCTCTATGGGCTCATGGCCTGCACGGATACACTAGTGTGGGAGAAGTGCTACTGTCGCTCTCATCACCCTCTGCTGCTGCATCAGGAGGTGGTGGTGCTATGGGAGGCAGCCCACGCAAAGCCCTGGTATGGTCCTCCATGGCAGCAAGCATGCAGGTGTGGAAGGTCTCGTTCTGGAGGATGATAGTACGGAGATCCCCATGCAGCACCTGACGGGTTGCCTGCATTTCTGCATGCATGGCCTCCCGTGATGCCCGGATCTCCTCCTGAGTTGCCTTCAGCTCAGCTGAGAGCGAACGTGTGAGCTGCTCCAGCTGCTGTTCTGAACTTAAATTTCGGGAAGCCTCAAGTTCACCCAGAGTCTCCCTGAGGTTATGGAGTTCAACCCTCAGAGCTTCCCTGTGGCCCTGTGACTCTATAAACATGGCTTTGTGCAGAGTCTCCAGTGCCACCCGTCAGTCCCTGTTGGACGCAAACATGTCTTCCCTGTGTGATTGGCAAATGGAGTCTGTTGCCTGCTGTTGTTGCTCCATCTGCCTTTCAGGGGGGAGAATGGAAGTGGCCACCCTCTCCATTGCCTGAGCCATCATTTCAACCGATGGTCCCTGTTGGGCTCCTATACCGTAAATGGAGTTTTCCCATACAGTATTGCCTGGTGGCGTATGGCCACCGCGTTGGCAGGCACCACACCTGTGTGGGGCAAGGGGATCTGCACCTTGCTGTGCTGGCACTGCCTGAGGCTGCAGGACTGCATTCCCCCTCCAATTTGCTGGCCCAGGAACAGGATTAGATGTTGTGGAGTGTGACCCTGCATCCGTAACCGCCAAAGGCGGAGTTACCAACAATGACATCCCCATAGAGGGGTCTACCCCCGGTGCAGGTGGGTCGGCCAGAACATCATCCCTGCCAGAAACACTCACCTGCGATGCCACATATGTTTCATCGTCCGATTCAGCACCTGAATCAAAGAGGTCTGCGGAGCCACTCCCACAGACACCCCTGGACAGTATGGTCTGTAGTAAGATTGGGTTTTCACCCACCACCACACCACGTCCCCCACTGGTGCCCGGTCGTGCCTGAGATTCCTCCTGGGTCTGCACCATCTCCTCAACCTCAACAGCATCAAGTGCGTCATCACCTGCAAAAACATGAAAGACAACAAATGGAAACAGGCATGAGCACCATAGCACACACATAGGCCTGACAAGCCAGAGAACCAGTACATGAATTACACATGTCCCACATGACTATAACCCTGGCATGCATGCACTGTCAATGATTTGGAAGGGGAGGCAAAAAGGAGACACTGAGGACACCAAGATGGAAAAGCAACACATTTGCTGCATGCAGGGTAGCACTGGCATCACACATTAGCCTGTGAGTGTCATGTCCAATACACATACATGACACATGCCAGCACACAGATAGCATGTAGAATAGCCATGGTACATTTGACAAGTACAGCCATATGTCAGCCATATGTCAGTGAATGAGTACTGTCACCCATCCATGTGAGATGGACATGATGAGATGAAAAATGCAACATAGTGTGACAAAATACATACATAGTGTACAATAATACAGTGATGGCAGGCAGATGTAGACATCCATGGTTGGTCAGTTCAACATGACAGGAAACAACTATCATGTACCATGAACAAAGTGAATGGCATGGATGATATAGTTAGAACTGATGAAGCCGGTAGAACAGATGAATGCGCCGAATCGAAGAATGCATGAGTGGAAGAACAGATAGCTATATAGCGAATGAGTGTGGAAATCAAAAGAATGAGGAAATCGGATGAGTGTATAGAATGGATGAACATGTTGAATGGATGAGTGTGCAGAGCGGACGGGTATGTAGAGCGGACGAGCGTGTAACACGGATGAGTGCGTAATATAGATGAATGTGAAGAACAGATGAGTGTAAACCGAATGAGTGTGTAGAACAGATGAGTATGTGAGATGGACAAGTTTGTAGAGCATGTGACAGCTCTAGGTCATATTTGCAGGTTTCCGCAGGAGAGGCAAGTAAAGCGCATGATTGTGCGGATAGCGGATGAACTCAGAAGTGCAGAGCGGATGAATGTATGGAGCAGATGAGTGTGTTGGAGCGGATGAGTGCGTTGGAGCAGATGAGTGTGTTGGAGCGGATGAGTGCGTTGGAGCGGATGGGTGCGCAGAGGGGGTGAGTGCGCAGAGGGGGTGAGTGCGCAGAGGGGGTGAGTGCACAGAGGGGGTGAGTACGTAACGCGGATGAGTGCGTAAACTTCAGAGAAGCGAGTAGAACGCAAGAATGCGCCAACCGGATGAATGTGCAGAACGGATGAGCAAAAACAGGATGAGTGTATAGAACAGATGAGTATGTGGAGCGGATGAGTATGTGGAGCCATTGAGTCTGGATAGCTGATGAATGTGGAAGTGCGGAGAGTGTGTTAATCGCCGGAGCGGACGATTGTACGGACGATTGTACAGACCTGGCGAATGTATGGAGTGAATGAGTGTAGGAAGCGGATGAGGGTATGGACCGGACGAGTGTAGGGAGTGGACGAGTGTAGGGAGTAAATGAGTAGGGAATGGATGAGTGTATGGAGCGGATGAGTGTATGGAGCGGATGAGTGCATGGAGCGGATTAGTGCCTGGAGCGATCGAGTGCCCAGAGTGAACTGACGCGTCGCGTAGAGACGACGAGTACGTAGAACGAACGAGAACTGATGCATCCGGTACTGATGAGTGTGTAGAATGGATGAGTATGTTGAGCTACTGAATGCGTAGAGCATGAAGCAGTCAGGAGTACATGCCTGGGGCAATCAAGAGTGCATGCCTGGAGCAGAAAAGAGGGCATGCGTGGGGCGGACAAATGGACAGTCGTGAGGCGAACAAGAGCGCATGCGCGGAGCTGACTACACCACGCAGGGCGGTCCAGAGTGTATTGGACCAAACTGGGGTGCATAGAATGGATAGGTGTGCACCGTACGGACTTGAACACATAGAATTGCGTGACGTACATAGTATGGTCTAGAATGCAGAGAACGTTTGAAAGAGCATATAACTCTTCATTTCACACCACCACGCTTACTCTCTCCTTTACATCACCACTCAACTAGAACACAGAGATACTATGACACCATTCGGTATGACTGTTCTCATACCAACATCTGCCGCTCACTCCACATCATTCTATGTTGACACTGCTGGTCTCACACCCCCCAGCCAGGCGTTCTCCTCAGGCCTAATGCAGCCACAGCCGTTCTGGATAAAACCTGCCTGAACGAACACATTCTCCTGATCTCTCAACTACCACACCTACCGCCAAGAAGCAGCTACTACATGGATATCCCACGTGCTGCACACATACCCGATGCTCACATGCACCTTTTGACTCTCTCTTCTCTCTCTACTGATCTGAACTTCGGTTCCCAAGGGTGTTCAACCTACCACTGCCTTCAGACCATACCAATGGTATATAAGGCGCTATATAAATGCAAAATAACATAACATAACATTCAAACAGGCACCAAAAATGTATGTGAGCAGGCCAATACTCAATCAGCCTGAATGGTCTAATCATTCACATACCAAGGTAACAAATGTGGCCCAATGTGGGGTGTAATCAATGACATATGTGGCATTAGAGCTGAAAAATGCGTTGCAAAAATTGGAGAATTGAAACAATCAGCCTGAATGAACACTGAACAAATCAGAACAATGTTGTTGCAAGATGACAGTTCAAGGGCAACTGCAGTAATGTGGCGCTAATTGGCTACTGTGGGCAGAAGGGATACTGTCATACCCAAATCCAAAGCTGGTGAAAGTTTTGGAGGAAGTACATGGGTGACCCATACCACTCGGGAGTACACACCCTCACCTGGCACTCAATCAGAACCGGTCACCCAAACAACTTACACATGGATTACACACACATGCATGGGCATCACCAGACAATGCGTCGTAATCTGGTAGGTATCCCATGCCTTGGATCTGTTCCTCTGTGATGAAGGTTCCAGCAACAGACTCATGTTCAGTGAGTTGGTTGTCCTCTGGTGGAGACCCACCGCCAGTCACCAGAGTAGAGGCATGACTTGAGGCCAGCTTGTTCTTTGCTCTGTGTTTCAGATCATTCACTGCTTGTAGCAATCATCAGCTGTGCGCCTCACAAATCCAAGGGCACTAATGATGTCCGCGATGGTCTGCCAGTGTGCCCTACGTTGACCAGGTGTGGTCTTGCACCCTGCAGTCACCACCATTTCGCGGCTATGTGCCGACACATAGGCCACAAGTGCATCAAGTACAGCATCATTAAAGCTAGGCTTCCTTGACATGCTGGAGTGTGTAGCCGTGTCTGGGGTCTCAGCCTGTAGTGCCAGAGCACCCTTCTTCTTCTTTTTCAAAGGTGGTGCGGATCCTGAGTGGCTTACACCACTCTGGTCAGTAGGGGCAGAAGCACAGGTGGACTGGGTACTAGGAGTGTGCGAATGCACAATGACCATAGGTCTTGGTGCAGGCATTGGCTGCAGGGTGATGTTGGCAGGGCCAATGTCGGTTTGATGGACCTGGACCGACACTGTCCCGGCTGGGAGACTCAGAGCTGGGGTGGATAGAGCTGCAGCTGCCCCTGCAGCCTCCCCACCCTGCCTAATTGGGGCAGCAGATGACATTGCTGCCCCAGATCCACATGGCCTGGTTGACAGCAACTTGCACCGCCACACGTGGCTTAGACTTGCTGACCTGGAAGTCAGCCTGGGAGTCATCCTGGGCCGGTTCAGGTGCCAAAATGGGCCGGTCGAACAAGGGCTGATCTGGGATGGTGTCAGCTACGTTTCCCACAACCATGGGGGGACATGGGTGTCCCTGATTGGTCCTCCACACACAGGGGTCTAGGGGCACCCTGCAAATCCTGGCCACGTCCCCTACCGCACCCACCACGCCCACCTTTTGGAGGTCGGCCACCTTTGCCTCCCTTACAGCTTGGTCACCTCCCAAACATGGCACTGATGTTCTTGTACGTATGGGAGTTGCAGTAAACTATTGTCCTGGGCAATTGGGGGTGAAAGGGGTAGGGTACTAGATGGAATTCGTACCCTAGTGCTCTAGCAAGGCTGTCTGTGACCCCTGGGGGAAGATGACGGGTCACGCAATGCACAGGCACCCCGAAAACAAAAATGAACGTGCGTTGAAAAATGAACCTGCACTATGCTGTGGCACCCAGAAACACAAAAATAAGCGCACGCGTAACACGCAGCCTACAATGACCTCTGAAGGGGTACGCGACACACGGGGCAAGCAGAGTTGGTAAATACGTGCACGACTAACCGTATGCCTGGAAAAATAACGTGAAAAATACGTGTGTGCGTTGGCAACACCCCCGCCAAAAGAAGAATTGTACGCTGTCTGATGAAACAGGACAAAAGAAGAATTGAATGCTGGTATCACAGAGTACGAACTTGAACCGTTCTGAAGTAATCGTGTGTGAACCGACAAGAAGTACAAAATTCAACCAATCGCTCTCCGCGAAAAGTACGTACAAGAAAATGGCGTCCTACACGTACCTTTTAAACCGGCCCACACGTACAACATCACTTACACGTGTACGCGCTAAGGCCCTTTCCTCCAATTACATGAGCTGACACTCGGATGTGCAGTTTTTGCATGTGTACAATGAACATGCACCCGTGTCGAGGGAAACGGCCTTGCGCGTCACGTCACAGACACGCTTACGCGCTAAGGGCCTTTGGTCCAATGAATTTGCATATGTGCTGTGCCTTCACGTGCTGATTCACTATGCACCCATCACGAGGGCAACGCCCGTGCGCGTAACATCACTGACGCACTCACGCGCTAAGGGCCTTTCCTCGGATTTCACGCTGACGTGCAATTTTTCACATGCAAATTCACTCCGTACCAAGCTGGCCACGCGTAATCACACAGAAGACCACGCTCCTGCCCAAAAGGCCATTTTCCTGCCCCAAGACCCCTGAGCACGCTCCCACCAGCCATCTGCTGCTGCCTGCCTGCCTGCCTGCTGCCCACGTGCCCTGCTATTTGGTGCCTGCACGTCAGCCATCTGCAGGGGTCCAGTTGCTGTGTCCATCCCTGCTGGAACAGAAGACTCCCGACTGGGATACCATCGCTCCACAGCCCAGCCCCAGGACCCAGTTGCCCACCCACGCCTGCCTCGGGGGTTGCCATGTCGGGGCAAACACCATCTGAGACCACTGGCGACCCCTGGCCAGAGAGGCAGAGGGCCACCAGCTTCAGTGAGGAGGAAGTTGGGTCCTGGTGCGGCATGTCCTGGGGCATTATGATGCCCTCTACGGTACATCATGCGCCAACAAGGAAGGACGATAGAGGATCTGGGAGGACGTAGTGGTTGCCATCAATGCGGAGGGAGTGGCAATCCGCGACATCAAGCACGCCAAGAAGCGCTGGGAGGACTTCAGGTCCAGGACCCTCTACAAGGCCCGGCGCCTCACAGAGGGGGGCCGAGGCAGCATGAGTGACATCCAGATGAGGGTCCTGGAACGCGTATGCCCAACGCTCCACGCCCAGATCCTTCGGAGGCAGACCCGTCCGGAGTTGAGCGGTAAGTGGCCAAGCATTGCTGTGTGAGACAGGGCATGTTGCAGTGTGATACTTGCCTGTATGTGTGACATAGGCCATGTACATATGTGTGTGTGCAGGAACATCATGATCATGCACGTGAGACCAGTAATGTGTGAACCACATGGATGGTGCATGTGTTCCAATGCAACATGGGGAGCTGTGTACGGAATGCACACATGAGAGAATGCCAGTCTTTGTTCTTGGACATGGAGGGGGTGTGAGGGATGGGTGCTGCTGTCATGTACATGTATGGTGCACATGTGTGTGTGTCTGAGAAGTGTGTGTGTGACTTTGAAATGCCATGGATGCATGACACATGTCCGTGATGATGTATAGATTTACTCATGCAGTGCCGTCACCGTTGTATCCACTGCGTCGATCCACTGTGTCTGTGGTGTACAAGCAATGATGCATGACCCTCCGGTGATGTGTGTGCATGGGATCAGTGTGAGCCACGATGCATGTGAGTTTGAAGGCAACATTTTGGTTAAAAGAGGCCCTTGTACATGGATGCTGATGTTGATTGCAGGTGCCGTGCCTGTTTCTGCATGTGTGTTGCGTGCATTCACCCATGTGTTGTGGAGGGACAGGATGGAAGTGACGTTCGACAGTGCCACTCATGTGTTATTGCTTCCTGTCTAGGGGACTATTGTAAAGTACCCTGATGCTTGTGTTCTATGTCTCCCTCTACGCAGCGTCGAGTGAAGAAGAGGGCGGAGACGGCGCTGTGGAGCCAAGCGTAGGGGTTGCCTCCACCGGGCAGCGATGCAAGGCCCAGCCACCCTCCCAGGAATTTCCATCATCCGGGAGCGAGGGGACTGGTGCCGCGTCTGCCACTATGGCTGTAGCGGAAGGGCCGGGTGAGCCCCCACAGGGGCTTGCAATGGCGGAAGACAGTGCGGAGACATCAGGTTGGTGGTCTCCACAGAGGAGGAGGAGCCCGCTACTGAGCCGCACATGGGGCCTGGTGGGGGTAGTACCACTGGTGCAAGTGGTGCAGTCTAGGGCCAGGGTCAGGAAGCAGCACAGGTCACCGCGGAGGGGCCTGTGCATGTCGCTGTCCCTGACCCTGTGACTGCAGCACCATGCACCAGCAGGGATGCCCTGTCCCAGGCCCATCCGCAGGTAGGGGGGAGGCCCACGTCATCTGGCTCTCCACTACCTGCAGACGAGGGGACCACTGACCGTATGGGCTCCATCCTGATTGGTGTTGTGTTGCACACGCGTGACATTCGTGATGACATGCGTGCTTCCTGGGGGAGCACGCATGCCATCACGATGAGCTGCGTGGCAACGTGACACTGTTGGGTGGGGCCATGGTCGGTGGTTTCTTACATGTGTCGCGCACTCTGGCGGACCTCTCCTCCTCTGTGGAGACTATGCACCAGTCGTTCTCCCTGCCGTCCTCCGGCCCAGATTCCACCGGGGCCCCCTGTGGACCTGGCCTGACCAACACAGCCAGCTTGGTGGAGATCCCATCCCTGCCACAGTCGGGAGTCGGCAGTCCAGCAGGGGTGGACACCCCAACAACTGGAGACCAGCAGATGGAGGATGTGCAGGCATCATCAGACAGGGCACATGGACAGCAGCAGCAGGCTCTAGGTGGGAGCAATGATGGCTCGGGCCATCAACATCAGAGGGGCAGGCATCGGCCAGAGGGCAGGAGGACCCTGGAATGGGTGTGTCTTCCGTGTGGCTGCGGTTGGGCCAGTGTATAGATGCGGAGCGGAAGCGGGCGGAAGAGGCGCGGCTCACCATGGTCAGGGCGGAGTTCTCCATGCGTCGGGCGTTGAGGCAGGCTGAGTGCCTCGAGGCAACTCGCAGGGAGTTGGAGGTGGACATGGCATTATCCCTGCGAGACCTCGGGGCCAGGACAGAGTCCCGCCTCCAGGACATTGACAAGGAGTTCGATGATGCCCTGGCCCACGACATCACAGAATGAGCCGCAGGACTTGTCCGCTGCCATTGTATATAGTTCTTTAGTGTTAAGTTTCCTTTCTGTTTTCATTTGTTTTGGGGTGCTTGGACAATGCCCCACCTTTTTGTATATAGTTCTTAATTAGGTAGGGTTTTTGTAGGTTTTATTCCTATAGTTGGGCTCATGGACCCTGGATTTCGTATTTGTATATAGTTGAACAGTGGATTTGTCATATTTTTTTTCCTTCAATTTTTTTTCACCATGGAGCAATGGATTTTTATTTTTATTTCCCTTTGGATTTGCTTAGTTGGATTTGGACTTTGCACACATTTTCATTTGGATTCATTTGGATTCTGTATTCATTTTCTTTTCATCTTGGGACATGCTGCATTATTTTTCTTTTTTCCGTTATTGTGTGTTCTGATTTGATTCACTTCATTTTGAGTTCAATACATTTTTGATTCTTACTTCACTGTGTGGTATTCTTTCATTGGTTTCAGGCATCTCACCATGTGGGTTTTCACATTCACTGGCACCCATTGTGTGTGTGTGTGACGTATATGTGTTGATGTAGATACTTGCCATTTGGGTTGTATCATGTAATGGCCATTTCAATGTGGGGTGGATGTAATACTCGGTTGGTTATTTGGGCAGGGATGGGGTGCCGTGGAATATGGGTGGCCATAGGGCCATGATTGTGGATCATGATGATGTGTTGGGGGGGGACATGTGTCGGGCCTACTGGCAGGTGCCCCTCACTGCTGGGGGTTGGGGGTGCAGGGGAACATGAGTGGGGGCCTGCTGGCAGGTGCCCCTCACTTCTAGGGGGTGGGGGTGCAGGGGAACATGAGTGGGGGCCTGCTGGCAGGTGCCCCTCAATGCTGGGGGGTGGGGGTGCAGGGGAACATGAGTTGGGGCCTGCTGGCAGGTGCCCCTCACTGCTGGGGGTGGGGGTGCAGGGGAACATGAGTGGAGGCCTGCTGGCAGGTGCCCCTCACTGCTGGGGTCTGGGGGTACAGGGGAACATGAGTGGGACATGAGTGGGAGCCTGCTTGCAGGTGCCCCTCACTGCTGGGGGGTGGAGGTGCAGGGGAACATGAGTGGGATATGAGTGGGGGCCTGCTGGCAGGTGCCCCTCACTGCTGGGGGGTGGGGGTGCAGGGGAACATGAGTGGAACATGAGTGAGGGGCTGCTTGCAGGTGCCCCTCACTGCTGGGGGGTGGAGGTGCAGGGGAACATGAGTGGGATATGAGTGGGGGCCTGCTGGCAGGTGCCCCTCACTGTTGGGTGGTGGGGGTGCAGGGGAACATGAGTGGGGGCCTGCTGGCAGGTGCCCCTCTCTATCGGAGGGTGGGGGTGCAGGGGAACATGAGTGAGACATGAGTGGGAGCCTGCTGGCAGGTGCCCCTCACTGCTGAGGGGTGGGCGTGCAGGGGAACATGAGTGTGGGCCTGCTGGCAGGTGCCCCTCACTGCTGGGGGTGGGGGTGCAGGGGAACATGAGTGGGAGCCTGCTGGCAGGTGCCCCTCACTGCTGGCGGGTGGGGGTGGGGGTGCATGGGGGACATGAGTGGGAGCCTGCTGGCAGGTGCCCCTCACTGCTGAGGGGTGGGCGTGCAGGGGAACATGAGTGTGGGCCTGCTGGCAGGTGCCCCTCACTGCTGGGGGTGGGGGTGCAGGGGAACATGAGTGGGAGCCTGCTGGCAGGTGCCCCTCACTGCTGGCAGGTGGGGTGGTGGTGCATGGGGGACATGAGTGGGGGTCTGCTGTCAGGTGCCCCTCACTGCTGGGGCGTGGGGGTGCAGGGGAACATGATTGGGGGCCTGCTGGCAGGTGCCCCTCACTGCTGGGGGGTGGGGGTACAGAGGAACATGAGTGGGACATGAGTGGGAGCCTGCTGGCAGGTGCCCCTCACTGCTGGGGGTGGGGGTGCAGGGGAACATGAGTGGGACATGAGTGGGGGCCTGCTGGCAGGTGCCCCTCACTGGGGGTGGGGGTGCAGGGGAACATGAGTAGAACATGAGTGGGGGCCTGCTGGCAGGTGCCCCTCAGTGCTGGGTGGTGGGGGTGCAGGGGAACATGAGTGGGGGCCTGCTGGCAGGTGCCCCTCACTGCTGGGGTGTGGGGGTGCAGGGGAACATGAGTGGGGGCCTGCTGGCAGGTGCCCCTCACTGCTGGGGGATGGGGGTGCAGGGGAATATGAGTGGGGGCTGCTGGCAGGTGCCCCTCACTGCTGGGGGGTGGGGGTGCAGGGGAACATGAGTGGGACATGAGTGGGGGCCTGCTGGTAGGTGCCCTTCACTGCTGGGGGGTGGGGGTGCAGGGGAACATGAGTGGGGGTCTGATGGCAGGTGCCCCTAAATGCTGGGGGGTGGGGGTGCAGGGGAACATTAGTGGGGGCCTGCTGGCAGGTGCCCCTCACTGCTGGGGGGTGGGGGTGCAGGGGAACATGAGTGGGGCCTGCTGGCAGATGCCCCTCACTAATGGGGGGTGGGGGTGCAGAGGAACATGAGTGGGGGCCTGCTGGCAGGTGCCCCTCACTGCTGGGGGGTGGGGGTGCAGGAGAACATGATTTGGTGATCACTAGTGCAAGGTGACACGTGGCCTGGCTGGGGGGCATGGCCATGGTGGATGCGCTGTCTGCGGGACATGACCAGGGGTGCAGGTTAGTCCCCTGTGGTGTAGGCTGCCTGCAGGGGCAATGGAGGGGGTAGAGGGCACACCTCGGAGGACCCACACTGCCAATTCATGTGTTTGACTCCCCACGCACCCCCAAAATCCACGTACCACGCTCGCACAGGGCCTATCGCATGTGAAAGTCCCTGAAAACCCCCCAAATACATGTAGCCTGCTCGCACAGGGCCAATAGCGTGTGAAACTCCCCGCGAAGCCCAGTGATACATGTACCCCGCTCAGCCAAGGCCTATCGTGTGTGATACTCCCTGGGTACACCACAAATACACGTACCCCGCTCGCACAGGGCCAATCGCGTGTGAAACTTCCTGCGCACCCCCAAAATCCACGTACCTTGCTCGCACAAGGCCTACCGTGTGTGAAAGTCTCTGCGAACCCCCCAAATACACGTAGCCTGCTCACACAGGGCCAATTGCGTGTAAAACTCCCCACGAAGCCCAGTAATACACGTACCCCGCCCGGCCAAGGCCTATCGCGTGTGAAACTCCCAGCGAACCCCAGTAATACACGTACCCCGCTCGCACAGGCCCTACCGCGTGTGATAATTCCATCGCACCCCAGGAATACACGTACCCTGCTCACACAGGCCCTACCGCGTGTGAAACTCCCCGCGAACCCCAGTGATACACGTGCCTTGCTCGCACAGGGCCTACCGCGTGTGATACTCCCCGCGAAGCCCCCAAATACACATAGCCTGCTCGCACAGGGCCTACCGCATGTGAAACTCCCCGTGAACCCCCCAAATACACGTAGCCTGCTCGCACAGGGCCTACCGCATGTGAAACTCAACGCGAACCCCAGTAATACACTTGCCCCGCTCGGCCAAGGCCTATCGCGTGTGAAACTCCCCGCGAACCCCAGTAATACACATGCCCCGCTCACACAGGGCCTACCACATGTGAAACTCCCTGCGTACACCCCAAATACACATACCCCGCTAATTCCAGCGCACCCCAGGAATACACATTCCCTGCTCGGCGTTTGCTGTGTAGCTGCCCTGTTAGCTGGTCCAGGGTTAGCGCTGCTCTTTGCGCTGGATTGTGGATTTTGATGGCTTTTCCTTGTGCGAGGGGCGTTCTTGGGGGCCTAGCTGGCGCTGCGGGATGTTCTCTGCGCCAGGGAACTTTTTGACTTGGGAATTCCATAAATACGCAGTGCGCCAGAATGCTGTTTAGCGCACACGGCTGGCACACGCTGGCGCACGTTCCCTCTCTGCACTGCTCGCGTGCGCTGCCTCTGCGCTCAAATCTATGAATTACCCCATAAGTCGGGGATTGGAAGTGTGCGCCCTTTTTTTCTCTGCCCTGGTGTACTTACTTCATGGTTCACAAAGACAATGTTTGTATACTTTCACGACATAATTTCAGAAGAATTCACTGCCAGTTATATTGTCATACTGAAGCAAATATTCTGAATGAACTTTTATAAATGTGGCTTTGGCATCTAAAAAGTGTACATCTTTTTTTCAATAGCCAGCAACTTAATTTAACAAAAAAGTTGGTCCAACAAAATTCATTTTTACAATTGTTGATGTCTTTTATTTCATATTACACAGCCGACAGTAGTGGCTTTGTAGTTATTGTTAAGCTGATAATCCCATAGGAAGAGCACTTTTTGGGTGGTTTATAACTTCGCTCCCCCTGGACGAATCCTCACCAAACTTAGCAAAAAAATTATATGGGCCACTCTGAATCTTTTTGCAAATTGCAGTGAGGTTTGGTCCGAGGGGGGCAAAGTTGTAGGGGGGGGTCCCAAAATTGATTAATGACATAGTGGGAAAAAATGTGCACACGCCTACAGCTCAAACCTCTGGACGGATTTCCACCACATTTGTGGCAGGAGCGGTGGCTTAGTCCCGAAAGCGTGATTTTGTTAATTTGCTGTAAATCCGTCCAGTAGTTTTTTTTAAATGACCAAAATGTGAGGCAAAAAAATTAGTGATATCTATGTGCTCTCCGCGGACAGACTTCCCTGTTCGCTCCGCGGACAGGACACCGATTGGCTAATCGACTCGTGTATTGTCTGCAGACGTGCAACATGTCCGCCGATCGGCTGGAGTGAGGCGTGAGGTGCGTCACATTGTTTCGATGCGCCCGCCATCTTGGATCACAGCGCGGCGCTTAACAGAGGCAAAATGCAAATTTGGGAAGTGTGTTGGTGTGCAGGAGTCCTTGGGGAGGGTTGGGGAGAAAGAGATGGATCAAATACTGTATTTGTTTAGGTGGCAGGTGCCCCTGATGAGTTTGCCATGTCTGCGGTCTTAGTGTCTGTCTGGGAAAAAAATAAATACACTACTGGCTATTTTACTTTAGTATGATGTTGGTTTTGGGTTTTTAGTAGAGCATTGATTGCAATTAATATCCCCTATAAGCAGCCCACATACCACAGTCAAAATGTTTGGTAGCATAGGTGTGTTATGCTGCGGTGGTTGTGGCTCTGGCCACAACCACCGCTGCATAACACACCCATAGAATCAAACACCCATCAAATATCCACAACCCAAAAGTTTGTGTACTGTTTCATTTTTAGAGTTTGTATGTGAAGTTTTGGTAGGCTATGCAGTTAAGATTGTAGAGTTTGTAACAAGGACTGCTTCATAAGATACCCTTGGAAGTAAACATTTTGGATTGTGGTGTATGAGTGTGCACATTTTCTTTCAAATCTAATGGTAAATAAATCACTTTGCCACGAATGCCTTTCACTAATTCAGAGGGAGGTAATTTTGCTGTTTTTGGTTGAAGGTATATTATTGCTTGAAATGGGTGCACTGTTTGAATTATGATGCTCTCATATAAATTTAGTTGTTTCAGGTGTTTTGGTAGTGGGAACATTTTCCAGTTATTTTTGATAGCAGCACGTGAAGGTGTTTGGTTGTTGTCAAGTTTTGCTGTACAATAATTGCAAAGTATTAAGGGGTCAGTAATTTCTTTTTTGTTTTCTGCTATAAGGTATAGAGCTAATTAGAACTATTTGGAATATTCATTGTCTTCTATTTTGTACGTTATGTCTACAGATTTTGTGCTACTTTTATTAAAAAAAAGTCCTGCGGCAACACACACACATGGTTTGGTACTTCAGCGGAGGTACTTTTAACCTTTAGTATTTCTTTTTTGTATGTGTCTAATAGAAGATTGCTATTTGTACAGTAGTTGCTAGTTTGTTGTAAAGCTAATGCATTTTGTAAGTGGCTTTCACTTCCAAAATATTTTCTCTGGATATGCTCTATTTCTTCGAGTATTTGTTTGGCTGTTCCATGTAGAAGGTAGTTATTTAAATTGGCTAGTTCTAAAGCAGGACTTTTAGCATAATAGAGTTTATTGACCAGATTTCTTATAGTTGAATGATGTGTTGATATCATTTTGATATGATGGAAGGTGCTTTTGCAAATAGGTCCTGAAATGCAGGCTAATGAATGTCCTTGTAGTCCTCTGTATTTGCACACTAGACAGGCATCCATATTTTGTAGTAGTTTCATTTTGAATTTGTCTTTGCTTTTTACATACTGATTGAGGAACTGGCATAAAGATTTGAAAGCTTTTTCGGCAATGTTACACATTGATGTGCATGGCCATTTGTAGAATGGATGTTTTGGTTCAGTAGAATGGAGAGGTGATACCGAGTTTTCTGGGGATATTTTGTGAGCAGAGTTTCTTGTTCCATAATGGTGTAATTAAGTTGTTCATACCCTCATCCACTGCTATGTATGGCAATTGGGTTTGTTTGCTTTTGTTTATATGCTTCTTCATTAAAATATGGTTCTGTTCTCGTGTATGACTCCATTTACCTCCACAAATGTTTAAGAATCTATTTTTGTTTATATTCCGTTTATTGAGAAGTCTTTTTTGTACTTTAGTAGTTTGTTTTGTTAGTGGTTTTATTCTCTTTAAAACTAAAATAAATATCTTCCTTTTGAGAAGGATTGCACTGTCTATGAGAGCTTCTAGGATTCATTTTCTACGGTAGGTTTTAAGGGTTGTGCATGGTCTCTCTCCTGTTTTTATAAGGTTCTGAAGGACTCTGTGGCGGAACATTTTTTGTAAAATATTTGTTTTCGTATGCCACTATATCAAGATTTATAGGTGCAGCGTTAGCAGTAGTGGTAGTTGAAGTCTTGTTAATCACTTTCTGTTTTGTTTTACATTTTGACAGAGGAGGCACAGTTTCTGTACTGGAAGCTTGTTTTGTTTCACTTAATGACTGTATTAGTGTTTTGTTTGAACTTTTTTTACAAAATCTGCTAGAGATGGATGCTTATTTTGGACACTTTTATTTTGATTTGCTCTACTTCTGCGTTGCTTTCTATAGAGTTGCTTTTTGGTAGGCATTCTTTGGGGTCTGCTGGAGAAAAAAGAAAGTGTGGGTTGGGCTGTTGTGCAGTGTATGCGTGCTTCGTGTATGAGTGTCTGAGTATGATAGTAAGGATGATTGTGGAGGTGTGTGATTGTGCAATGGGAGCTACATCAAGTTGGGAAGGCTATTCTTGTATTTGTGTGTTACTATACTGGGCTTCAGATGACAATATAAAGTACACAACTGGTAAGGGGATGCACTAATACTACATCTAATGGGAAAGGGTTAATACACTTCTTTGTTCTACAATACTAAAATGCTAGTGTGTTTGAGCAACAGTTAGAACATTATGTTAGTATTGTACTTATTTTTTGTACGGAAAGAGTAGGTTTCTTCTAAGTCTTTGTTTGTACTTCAGACGCTGCCGCTTTTCAGGAGAGTGGTCTTCACTGCAATTGTAAAAAAAGAAGTTAGTGAATATGTGTGTTTATAGCAATTTTGTTAATGTAGACATTGGTTTTTTTTGTTTTTGTAGTAGTAGTGTTTTCTTACACCTGAGCATGGTATGCATATGCAGTTTCATTTGCTTATGTGTGTATGCATTTTCTGCTATTTTTACAGGGTAAATGGCAGAGATTGTACAGAAAAGCATACAATGTATGCATTTGTGGAGGCGTGGGAAATAAAGCAGAAGGATTTCATATAGAGGCAGTGGTGTTTGAGCTGGGAGCCTTTCTAGTGATATTGTCTGTGTGTGTGCTTGAATGAAGATACATGTACTCATCCTGGCTGTATGTAATTTTATAACACACTGGACAGCTTTTTTCATAATTATACTGTTATTGCTCCTATTTTTTAATATGAAATAACATTTTTTTAGATAGCTCTGTGAGTAAACCAAAATTTGCAGAGCAGACAGGTTTGCAATTAACAATTCATCATAGCAGATGGGAGAAATGACAGTAAGTTCATTTTACAATGTATACCGGGTAAGTGGCAGTTACTCTGTTTATATGTATTCCTAGAAGAGCTGTACATGAACTGTGTAGAAAATAATCATACATGTAGTCTGTGTTCATGCATGTGGATGTGCATGAATCTGAAAGTAGAAATATTGTGGAGTTTTATAGTAGTTGCTGCTGTAGGTCTGTTGCAGTGACAGCAAATTGTACTGGGAGTGATCAATAGTACATCTAAAGTGCTGATCTGTGATGATAGAGTTAGATGTAGAGTTCTTAGATGTGATTGGTGGATGATTGTGTGACTGCTTAACAGTAGCCAATGAGGAAATGGTGCAGAGAGTGAAGTGGAAAGGGTAGAAGGACTGCCCCAGTGTTACGCATTCCGTGGCCAACGCGACTGTCCACGGACAGGGCATGCCAAACCGGGGTTTCTCAGCAAATACAGCATGGAAAGTGGACTGTAGGGATCAGCCAATCAGATGTTGAGGTTGTGGTTTGTGTTGAAAGAGGCTGTGTGTAGTGAAGATGGCAGAGGTGGAGAAAGTCAGGGTGTTGATGGTTGGAGATACTTTGAGCATGGTTTGGAGCAGTATGTAGGAATGTGGCAAACAATTATGATGTTAAAGGAGTGGAGGTGGTGTAGAGCACTGTGTCTGGTTTCAATGTGCAGGGAATTGTACACGTTTGTGGAGATATGGACAGGGTAAACATTCCACATGTAGTTGTTTTGCACAGTGGTGCTTTGCATTTGGGGTATGTCAGTGCCCCTACTTTGTTGGCATATTTGGAACAGTTGGTTCAGGCAGTAATGAAAATACTTCCAAAAGAAAAGGTTAATTTTTCTGGTTTCGTACCTAGGGCAATATGGGACAATAGTTTTGTTTTTTGTCCTCAGCAGGTGGATAGAGGAAGATGTAGGGTGGGATTTATTAAGGTAGGTTGCAGACCTTCTCATTCTCTGTTTTATAGTTATGTTGGTATCATTATATTTGACCCATCCACACTTCTTTTTTATATATGCAGTGTAGTGACCTGCATTGGTTGTGGCTCCTGCGTGGTAGATTATACCTACTGTTGTGAAGGTTTTCTTACCAAGTGATAGTTTACCATGTGTGAATTCAGTTAGCTTGCAGTTATTTTTGGTACCATCTGCTTTATAATGTAAAAGCATTACTATTACGTATTTAGTATGTGTCTGTATTTGTAAGGTGGCAAGACCCCCCACACTGTTCATCTCACTAGTGACCGAAAGTGGGATAGTACAAACACACGTTTGCAAATTATAGGCCTCTAATATTTAACTGCGGTCATTGGGATTAGGGGACCACGGCCTAGCCGAGGGGGTTGCAGCAGGGTTTGCTCGGACATTCTCATACAAGCACATTTTGTCAGGGCTTGAGATTTGCTCCTTTGAAAAATGTTTACGTGATTTGCTGTGTGAAGAAGAGATGGGCTGAGGTGACAGTGGTGTGGCCTAGCTGTGGGAGTCGCTGGGAGAGTGCGAAGTTCTCCAGAGGAACTAAATAAATCCATTGGTGAATGGTAGCAAACAATTCATATGTTTTTCAAAAATATTTGTAATGCCAGTATGGTCTGAAGGGCTATTTGCTCCCATGCTGAGTGAAGGTCAGCGTCGTTGAATTTTTGTTTATGAGCTGAGCAAAACCATGCATCGTACACAGCATAAGGTTCAATTGTTTTTTGACCTTGAAACAAAGGGAGGATTCCAAAAGGAATGCATGAAGGGAGGGATGTTACAATTTTAAATATGATAAGGTTCACCATTCCAAAACTGGACAAAGGAACATGTAATTTCATTTCATGAAAATTCGTTGACCTGAACGGAGTGTCTGTGTTACGCATTTAGAATGGAAATGCCGAATATTATGTAAGTTTTACTTTCAACAATTTTATAAACAAACTAGTCAACTTATCATTTGCTGACCATTATTGGTGGCTTACAATCTACTTGATTGTTGTTTGTGGCATATTGCAACGACACGCAATTACAACTTGTGTGTGTACTTGGCTTCGTCCTGTGCACATGGGCAGTCCAGCATCGAGATGTGTGTAGTCCACTAGTGGGTTCCCTCAGGTACCACAAACGCGTAATTCAATGCTAATATTGAATTAAAATTTCGTGTATGTGTTCTTCTTGGCCTTAGCTTGCTCCCTGATTCTAGCGTCAGCCTCCGCATCCCAGTTCGAGCTGACCATACTCCATAGCACTAACTTCTGGAGCAAATTGAAGAGTACTTTTCACGTTGTTTTCTCTGTGTTCCCATTGTTTCACGTCCGTGTTTATCAATAGTTGTAACAAGGGGCCAAATTAATGGCTAAAATGATAAACTGTAATAAAGATCGGCTACAGAGAAACATTTCTGTTATCTTTTTTAAACAGGTACATCTTGCTTTTCTGCGATTGTTATTGATTCCAGATACCAACTGATGTTTTTATTAACCGTCAGCTGCAGATACACGTTAATGGGATGATCGCCACAGCCAATATGCCCTTAACCGGTAGCAGCGATAAGGAGCAACTTGACATCGTTTACGGTGGCCTAGCGCCAAGCTGATGCCAAAGCTTTGTGATACACAGTGCTTCCAATGTGCTTCTTATACCCAAAAGGAACACCGCATGACTCACGATAAACATTTGTGGATCGAGAACGAAGAAAGAAATTACCTGTTTGCTTAATATGCCAATTGCCGGATGTTCTTGGAGTGTTTATTGTGAAATAAAAGTATTTTACAAATTGTACAGTTTTGCTATTTCCTTTAAAAGTATGGTTTTATATTCAAAATTGGGACACGCTGTGTTGTGAGATGAAGCGTTTTATTCCGGGTTCTGCGTCAAGTAATGTTATCATGTAGGTGATGACTGGGTGGGTTTGGCTACGCTGTCCAGTAACGTTAACGTACTGGTGATAGGCAGAGAATATCACTAGGTTTGTAGATGTCAGCCTGAGGGGTGGGGCGTATTAATTAGTGCTGCCAGGGCAGTCCACCTTGGGCGATGCGGCAAGGGATAAGATTATGACAAGATGGCCGCGCCCTGGTGTCTGATTTTGAGTGTGTAAAAAAGAGGAAAACTACAGTAAGGTGCATAGGAAATGTTTGTATGATCGATCAATGTATGCTTATAATAAGCATACGCTTATTATAATAAGCGCACTATTCTTTTAATAGATCCATTTTTTGCTGCATTCGCAGCAGATTATTTTTTAAGGTCTCTGTTTCTGTATTATTTTTAATGTCTGTATGGTGTGGTTAAAAAAAGAAAATTGGTAAGTGCACATAAAGTAATGGATAATAATTGGTTTATATAGAGAAGTGTAGTGTCTACCATTAGTATGACTGTTTTCACTCATTTCATCACGAGGAAAATTTTCTTCCACGCATTACAAAGTACTAGACATTTCTGTGTCTTACATATACAGTTTACGATTCTTATTTATTATTGAATGTAATGTATTTATGTGCTGGTTTTTGAACATAATTAGTGTTTTCATTTTTGGATGATATAACAATGTAAGATACCCCCTGAGTTTTTGGATAGTGTTGATGTTGTCTGAGTCCGTCCGCGAACAGCCGCACGGATATCAGACCCACTAGCGCAGGTAGGGGGTTCAGTATATTCAATGTTATATGTATATAAACTAAGGGCATCCTAGTGAACATTTATGAAATTTACATTATCTATATATGTATATTCAGTAAAAAAAACTTTGTTAAAGGGATATTATGGTTATGTTGCGCTACTAAAAACCTATGAAATTCAGTAAAAAAAACGTTGTTAAAGGGACGTTATGGTTAAGTTGCGCTACTAAAATCTATGAAATTCAGTGAAAAAAACATTGTTAAAGGGACGTTATGGTTAAGTTGCGCTACTAAAAACCTATGAAATTCAGTAAAAAAACTTTGTTAAAGGGACATTATTGTTCGAAGTAAAACCAAAAAACCCTTGAAATTCGCCAGTTATGGTAAGCTAAGCAACCATAACTCGCACCACCACCGTGCACTGCTAAGACTAACACCCAGGACATCAAAGATGACATCACAAATATCATTGATGACATCACTGATGACATCACATGTCTAGCTTCCTCTTTTTTCCTTTACTGACATATCTAGGCCAGTAACAGTCAGGAACAAAAAATTCAAAAAGTACTATATTTGTAGACCTATACTTCAAATATGTTCTTAAAGTAATTCACTTGGGGGTCACTCACAGTATATGAAACATATACATAGGCGAAAACACAGATTTGGAAAACAGCAATGCTTGCTATGTATGAAGATAATCAGTAAGGTTATCAACACTTTCTTATAGTTCTCCTTTGTTGTATTACTTTACTTTCCTGGATATGCTCATATTTGTATACATTGTATGCACACTACTTTCCTTAGGGTCCAGTCACATTATAATGTTAGTTATACATAGCGAATTAGTAGCTTTGATGCAGAACAATCATTTCTGTGTATAAAGTTAATCAGTTAGGGTATGAAGATTGGCTGATAATCCTGTTGTTTACTTCATTTTCCCTGTATATGCTCATATTTGTATTTGTGGTTGTCTATTTGTGTTTTGTTTAGAATAATGCAATTATGTAGTAAGTGGGTTTTACTAGCTAGTTATTAATAATATTGCACATCCATCATGTATGTTGAACACAATGCCTATGTTTCTACATGAGTAGCTTAGTATACTGGAAAGAACCTGATAATAGAATGTTATTTGTATCAATACATTACTTAATGCACTACATACCTCATTCTATTTATTCCAATAATCCTTCACACTTTTTTATCAACATTACTATAAAATCCCTTGTACAGACTTTTCATAAAAAGTAAATGTACAGGTGATGTCATCATTTGATGTCCTGGGTGTTAGTCTTACCAGTGCACGGTGGTGGCGCGAGTTATGGTTGCTTAGCTTACCATAACTGGTAAATTTCACAGGTTTTTCAGTTTTACTTCGAACCATAACATCCCTGAATTTATATATATATATATATATATATATATATATATATATATATATATTACATGGCCACGGTAGTGGCCATGTAGTTATGGTTAAGTTGCTGTTTCCATAGGAAGAGCACTTTTTGGGCGGCTTATAACTTCGCTCTCCCTGGACGGATCCTCACCAAACTTTGCAAAAAAAGTAGTTGGGTCACTCTGAATTTCTTTGTAAAGTTTGGTGAGGATTCGTCCGGGGGGGAAAAGTTATAGGAGGGGGTCCCAAAACTTTTTTTTTCCCATAGACTGAATGGGAAAAAACTTTGCACATGGCTACAGCCCGAATCGCTGGACGGATTTACACCAAATTTGCGGCAGGAGCGGCGGCCTGGTCCCAAAAGTGTGCTTTTGTAAATTTGGTGTAAATCTGTCCAGTAGTTTTTTAAAAAATGACCAAAATGTAAGGCAAAAAAAATTGTGATATCTGTGTTCGCTTCGCGGGCGGACTTCCCTGTTCGCTCCGCGGACAGCACCCCGATTGGCCCATGGCCTTGCGTCATGTCCGCAGACATGCGACGTGTTCGCTGATTGGATGGCGAGGGGCGTGTAGCGCATCAGATTTTCTGCGGCGCCCGCCATCTTGTATTCGCAGTCGACCGTGTACAGCGCAGTGAAACGTGGATAAAAAATTGTATTTTGTGCCGTGTGTTGGTGTGTAAGAGTGTTTGGGGAGGGTGGGGAAGTATGAGATAGGTTCAAGGTTTTGTTTTTTTATGTGCTAGACATTTTTGTTGCGTTCGATTTGTCCATGGAGAACACGGCTGTTCTGACATTTTGTAAATAAACTAAATGGTGGGGTGTTTAGAGGACGGAGTATGTGTCATTTTTGTTCGCAAGGAAGGTAAAAATGAGCTATGAACACTCGCGGTGTACTTAATTGTTCTTAAATACACAAACTGGGGGTGTCCTCAGGACGCTGTCCGTATTGTAATCTGTCTAGTTGAATGTGTTCTAAGAACACTCACAGTGTCCCGAAATGGTTGCAATTACACAAAATGGGGGTGTTCTGAGAACGTTGTTTGTATTGTTCGTTGTCAGGGTGAAAGTGTTTTAAGACCACTCCTTTTGTCCGCTAATAGTACAATTTCCTAGGGGCGTCAACCAACTTTTTGTCCACTAAAGAAACGATAAATCCGGCTGGTGTGCGCCGACATTATGTGATAATCCTATGACTGGCGCTATTGATCTGGCTGACTTGCTTTTGCGACACTAAATCATATCTCCCGCCCCTAAGCCTGATATTATCAAAGCATTCATATTCCCCGCCTCTCTCCGTGACGTTACAGGGTGCGTAATCAAACGCGCCCAGTCGTCTCCAGTCCTACGCGACTTTACACAGAACCCGGAAGACAACACACATTATGTCACAACACAGCGCGCCAAAATTCGGAATATGAAACTGTGATTTAAAAGCAAACAGCAAGATTGTAAATGTTGTAAAGTACATTTATTTGACATCAAATGTTTAGAGAATATTCAGCAATTTGCATTTGTCTTTGTTGTCGATCCGCAAAAGTTCATGTTGAGGCACACGATGTTCCTGTGCGGTACAGAGGGTGTTAGATCAGCTTACAACTCAGTGCGCCACAATTCGGAATATGAAACTGTGGTTTAAAAGTAAACAGCAGGATTGTACATTTGGTAAAGTACATTTATTTCACATGAAATGTTTAGTGAATATTCAGCGATTTGCTATTGTCTCTGCTGTCGATCAGCAAAAGTTTATTTGGAGCCACGCGTTGTTCCTTTGCGGTAGATAGGCTGTTGGTTTATGATAAAAGCAGTAAATGGTCGCTCTGATAATCGGAATGTTGCTCCAACAACGAGCCATTAGACTCCCTATTGGTTGGTATGTTGTTTGTAGCCGCTAGTACTGCGTAAGGGCATATTGGTCCTTGGCGATTGTCCCATAAAATGGTGAGGGTCATGAAGTTGCATATTTGGACCTGCACCTGGCAGTTGAAGACCCCATCCGCTGGAGTCTGTAAATCGTGACATAGGCAAAATGGAGCTACATACCTGTTTTAAAAAACATAAATTAGTCTCACCAGCCGATCTTCATTAAAAATCATCATTTCATTTATTACGGCGTGAAACTATTTGCTATCGAAGATAGTGCAACAGAGTATGTTAATAATAAAATAATAATATTTTCCCATTCATATAGCGCTAAGAACCATGAGGTATCTAAGCGGTGCTTATTATTAACCACGGTGTGTGGTGCTCATTTATCGACCACGGAATGATAAAAGGCTGAGTTTGGCCTTGCCGGGATTCAAACTTGCGTTAGCAAGCTGTGCACGGATGTCAAAGCGAGCGCTGTACTCGCTGTGCCACTTGACAGGCTACAGTGAAGTGGCACAGCGAGTAGAGCACTTGACCGCCTATAGACCGGTTACATTATTTCTATTAACCCACCCTGTGTCGTCTGCCTTTTTCAGAGCCCTCTAAACGACAGGGGATCAATTCGGCGGTGATAGTGTGCGGTAGAAAACATTATGCCACTTTCAACGAACAAGTTCAACTTGAGCGGTCTTTAATGCTACGCTATTGTAATTATATTTGGTATACAATAATATAAAGGGTTACTTACAGTACAATTGCAATTTCCATTGTCTACGAGTGGTGCAGTCCCAAAATACGACTCTGCGTGTGCCAACGATCTTTCGCATAGTCATATAATATATAAAAGTGGTTTCGTTTCAGAAATTTCATCTTTATCTTCTCTTACGTTTTAGCAACACTCCTTCAAGAGAAGTCTTTCATCACAATCTCTGTCTGTCAAGGTCAAAACACAATACAACCTTATAGTCCGCTTTGTGAGCCTCTCCGGGGCCCGAGAAAAAAATGGAAGCAGCTGACCTTCACTGTGAACGAGCATAAATTCTTACTTTGCAACATTCTGTGTAAAGCCATCTGTAGAAGTTGTGGAAGCAGCTGACCTTCACTGTGAACAAGCATAAATTCTTACTTTGCAACATTCTGTGTAAAGCCATCTGTAGAAGTTGGTTTTTGCACGCCATGTTTGTATATTGTTTGCGTGATATTAAAAAAAGTTTGTTTAAAGGATGTTATGGTTCTAAGTACAGCCGAAAGACCCCTGAAAATCGCAAGTTATGGTAAGCTTTGAAAAATAACTGGCGCCACCACCGTGCACTGCTAAAACTAACACCCAGGACATCAAAGATGACATCACAAATGTCATTGATGACATCACTGATGACATCACATGTGTATGTACTTCTCATGAAATATGTGTAGAAGGGATTCTTATTATGTTGCGAAAAAAGTGTCAAGAATCATTGCAAGAAATATACCCTAATAAGTGCATTGAACGATGCATTGATATAAATAGCATCCAATTATGGGGTTCTATCTAGTATACTAAGCAACTCATACAGAAACATAACATTGTGTGCAGCGTACAAGATGAAGGTATGCTATTCATAATGTTAATATGTTGAATAATGAAATGATAATTGTTTTCTTAATAGATTTTTGTGTACTGTGAAATATGTAATAAGTAGCTAATAAAACCCATGTATTACATAATTGAATTACTATAGACAAAACACAAAGACACAAGAACACATACCAATATGGGTATATACAGGGAAAGTGAAGTTAGCGAAAAAGCACAAGTAGTAGCAGAAACAATTCATAACGTAACTGATTAGTTTCATGCAAATAAATGATTGCTCTGTTTCAAAGCTGCTATTTACCCTAGGTATATGTATCACTTGATGTGATTGGACCCTAAGGAAAGTAGTGTGAGTACAATGTATACAAATATGACCATATACAGGGAAAGTACAGCCATAAAAAAAACAACAGAACTATCAGAAAGTGCTCATAAATCTAGTGATTATCTTTATGCACAAAAAGGATTGCTGTCTTTCAAGCTTGTGTTTTCCCATATGTATATGTTTCATATGATGTGACTGTACTCTAAGGGAATTACTGTAAGAACCTACTAGAAGGATATGTATACAAATAAAATAAAATTCTTAGTTTCTGACTGTTACTGAAGAAAACCATGTGGCCTAGATATGTCAGCAAAAGAAAAAATAGTGAGCCAGACATGCGATGTCATCAGTGATGTCATCAATGACATTTGTGATGTCATCTTTGATGTCCTGGGTGTTAGTCTTAGCAGTGCACGTTGGTGGCGCGAGTTATGGTTGCTTAGCTTACCATAACTGGCGAATTTCAAGGGTTTTTCGGTTTTACTTGGAACCATAACGTCCCTTTAACAAAGTTTTTTTCACTGAATATATATATATATATATATATATATATATATATTGGTTAAGTTGGTGTTTCCATAGGAAGAGCACTTTTTGGGCAGCTTATAACTTCGCTCCCCCTGGACGAATCCTCACCAAAATTTGCAAAAAACAGAATATGGCCCACTCTGAATTGTTTTGCAAAGTTTGGTGAGGATTCGTCCATGGGGGGCAAAGTTATAGGGGGGGTCCCAAAACATTTTTTTCCCCAACAAAAACTTTGCTCGTGCCTACAGCCCAAACCGCTGGACGGATTTTCACCAAATTTGGACCAGGAGTAGCGGCTTGGTCCCGAAAGCGTGCTTTTGGTGAAAATCCGTCCAGTAGTTTTTTTAGAAATGACCAAAAAGTAGGTCATAAAAAATTAGCGATATCTGTGTTCGGTCTGCGGACACACTTCCCTGTTCGCTCCGTGGACAGTGTCCTGATTGGCCAATCAGTTTGCGTGGTGTCCGTGGACAGGTGACGTGTTCGCTGATTGGACTGTGTGGAGCGTGAAGCGCGTCAGATTTTCGGTAGTGCCCGCCATCTTGGATTCGCAGACGTCCGCGGACAGCGCAGTGAAACTTGGTTCAAAATTTGTATTTAGTAGAGTGTGTTGGTGTGTAGGAGTGTTTGGGGAGGGTGGGAGAGTATGAGATAGGTTGAAAGTTGTGTTTTTTTATGTGGTAGACGTTCTTGTGTTCGATTTGTCTGCGGACATCACGGGTGTTCTGAAATGTCCTAAATAAACTGAATGGGGGGTGTTCTTAGGACTCAATATGTGTCCGTTTTGTACGCAAGCAAGCTGAAACTGTTCTAAGAACACTTGCGGTGTCCGGAAATGTTCATAAATAAACAAAATGGGGGTGTCCTGAGGACGCTGTCCGTATTGTTCATTGTGAAGTTGAAAGTGTTCTAAGAACTCTCGCGATGTCCTGAAATGTTCGTAATTAAACAAAATGGGGGTATTCTGAGGACGCTGTCCGTATTGTTCGTTGTCAAGTTGAAAGTGTTCTAAGAACTGTTGCTTTGTCCTGAAATGTTCGTAGGGGGTGTCCTGAAGACGCTGTCCGTATTGTTCGTTGTCAAGTTGAAAGTGTTCTAAGAACTCTCGCGGTGTCCTGAAATGTTCGTAAATAAACAAAATGGGGGTGTTCTGAGGACGCTGTCCGTATTATGTTTGTAAATAAACAAAATGGGGGTGTCCTGAGGACGCTGTCCGTATTGTTCGTTGTCAAGTTGAAAGTGTTCTAAGAACTCTTGCGTTGTCCTGAAATGTTCGTAGGGGGTGTCCTGAAGATGCTGTCCACATTGTTTGATGGCAAGAAGAATGTGTTCTAAGAACACTCGCGGTGTCCTGAAATGTTTGTAAATAAACAAAATGGGGGTATTCTGAGGACGCTGTCCGTATTGTTCGATGGCAAGTTGAAAGTGTTCTAAGAACTCTCGCGTTGTCCTGAAATGTTCATAGGGGGTGTCCTGAAGACGTTGTCCGTATTGTTCTCTTGCAAGTTGGATGTGTTCTAAGAACACTCACGGTGTCCTGAAATGTTCGCAAATAAACAAAATGGGGGTGTTCTGAGGACGCTGTCCATATTGTTCGATGGTAAGTTGAAAGTGTTCTAAGAACTCTGGCGTTGTCCTGAAATGTTCATAAATAAACAAAATGGGGGTGTCCTGAGGACGCTGTCCGTATTGTTCTCTGGCAAGTTGAATGTGTTCTAAGAACACTCGCGGTCTCCTGAAATGTTCGCAATTAAACAAAATGGGGGTGTTCTGAGGACGCTGTCCGTATTGTTCGTTGTCAAGTTGAATGTGTTCTAAGAACACTCGCGGTGTCCGGAAATGTTCGTAAATAAACAAAATGGGGGTGTTCTGAGGACGCTGTCCGTATTGTTCGTTGTCAAGTTGAAAGTGCTCTAAGAACTTTCGCAGTGTCCTGAAATGTTCGTAAATAAAGAAAATGGGGGTGTTCTGAGGACGCTGTCCGTATTGTTCATTGTCAAGTTGAAAGTGTTCTTAGGAACTCTCGCGTTGTCCTGAAATGTTCATAAGGGGTGTCCTGAAGATGCTGTCCGTATTGTTCGCTGGCAAGTTGAAAGTGTTCTAAGAACATTCATAATGTCCGCGGACATTAAAAGTTTCCATAGGCCATAGTTGATATGTTTGACTCTATGGGTGTGATATGCTGCGGTGGTTTTGGCCAGGGCATAGAGTGTTGGGTGCATGGCCAGTTGCATGGCCCTGCACCCAACACTCTATGCTCTGGCCACAACCGCCGCAACATATCACACTTATAGTTGCTTATAACTTTGGGTCAAAAACAAATTTATAAGGAACAAAGTTATAAGATACTATGGGTGTGATATGCTGCGTTGGTTGTGGCCAGGGCATAGAGTGTATAATATACATACTGTTTGGTTTAGTAACTGGAGTACATGTATTTCTGTTTTACCCTCATATTTAGTAGATTACAAACCAGAGTACTGTGCAATTTGCTCAGTTTCTGTGTTCGTTGCTAAAATCATTGGGTCCGTGGGAAAAAAAAATCCATGTCGGATTAAGAAAAAACATTTTTCTGTTATGCTACAGTTTATTTGTTTGTTTCTTTTCAGTGTTCACTTGTTGTTTCTGGCTAATGATTTATACATTGGCTTGTTGCATTTTTATGGAGCAGTAACATATTATTTATTTGTTTGGATATTGTAAAATTTTGGAGCAGTTAGATACCAGTAGGCGTATTCTAACTGTTTTATTTTTTATACATTTTAGTGGTATTGATTCATCTGTTTGGATATTGTTACATTTTGGGACAGTTATATACCAATTGGCGTATTCTGTCTATTTTTTTAATATATTTTAGTGGTACTGATTTATCTGTTTGGATATTGTTACATTTTGGGACAGTTAGATACCAATTGATGTATTCTGTCTATGTTTTGCTCTAATTTAGTGGTATTCATTTATCTGATTATTTGTTGTCAAATCATTGGGCAGTTAGATAGCTTTTGGAATATTCTAACAGTTTATATATTTTACTACAAGTTTACCTAAGGTTTAAGTACAGTTTAGTTATCAAATTTTGGTTTTAAGAACATTAAATAAGCGTTTTTAAGATTTGCTGGTAATCTCTGCTTTAGAGTAATGGCACTATCATTACATTCAAACCATCCACATTGTATTTTTATATATGCAGTGTAGTGCCCTGAATTGGTTGTGGCTCCTGCGTGGTAGATTATACCTACTGTTGTGAAGGTTTTCTTACCAAGTGATATTTGACCATCTGTGAATCCAGTCAGCTTGCAGTTGTTTTTGGTACCATCTGCATTGTAACATAGAAGCATTAGTATTACGTATTTACTACGTGCTTGCATTACTAACGTGGAACAATTATCTGAATTGCAGGTAGAACATAATCTACCATAGTTTGCATTTTGTACAAGTTGCTGAAATGGAATGGATTCACAATTAGGTATTGATATATATATATACGAAGCTTTCATTGGGGATTTGTTCTTGTGTCACATTGTTGCAGAGAGTGCATGTATTTTTCCACATGTATGAAATATGGAAGATTTCATGTATAGGTATGTATTTGTTTTCCAGTACTTGTAGTAAGTACATTAGAAATTCTTGTGGATCTTCCTGTGAGTTTATAGTGAATTTCACGGTTCCAGCACAGTAGTCCAATTGTTGTCTTATTCCATAAACACTATACGTGTTGTCAGGATTGTTTGTTGCATTTCTATGAAGTACTAACATTTGCAAACACAATGGGTCTGTACTGTTTAAGTAAATGTTGTCAACAATTGGTGGTAATTGAAATAGAAAATTCATTGCTACATTTGCGTAGCAACTTACACCAACTATATTTGAGAGTTTAAATGGACCTGGTAGATCTGTATCTGACTGCTTTTTTTGGAGTTTGTCTTCCTTCTTTGAAGAAGTACCTGGTACTTTCCCTAATTGATTTCTTTTTGCTTGTGGTACTTGATGAAGTATTAGTTTGTTTTACTCTCTTTGGAGGATTTGCAGTGACATCCTGTTGCATTTCTGTTTGATTTGTTTTTCTTTTATAACGTTTTACTTTTTGTGGAACAGAATATGTGTTTAGATGGGGGGTGTATAGTGAGCGAAGTCTATTGTATTCTAAAATGCAAGGAATATCAGCGTTTAGTTTACTTGCATTAAAGTTGATTAGAAATAGGCCGTCAAGTGTACGTAAGCGTGATAGTGCTACATAGCTCATGCCTTCTTTAAAGACTGTGTTGCCAATATCTATCATTGTTTTGTCTAGGGTAAGACCTTGTGATTTATGAATCGTGACTGCGTATGCAAGAGTTAGAGAAAATTGTTCTCTGCCTACATACATGTCTTTGAAAAGAAGGAATCGAGCTGTTGAGCGTCCTATCCTTTTTACTTCTGAAAGTTTGTCAAAGAGAATATTAACAAATAGAATTTTGTTGTCACGTGGGTATGTTTGAAAGCCAACAACTGTACCAAGTGCTCCATTAACTAGTCCTTGGTCCACGTCAAAGTTACGTTTAAGCATTACTCTGCAATTTAAGGATAATTTTAATATCTTTTCTAAGCCTGCTGTGTTTGAGATTGATTTTTCTAAACTATTTAGTCTTGTTGTGGCTTGGTCACCTATGGGTAGTGTCATACCATGTACATCTAGTTTGTCTGTGGCGCTAATTTCCATTATTGGTTGCATTTCTTTACTTAACATTATTCCATTGAATTTGAAACAGCTTGCAAGAGTTGGCATTAAGGCCATAGAATTGACATTTTTGTGGGCTAATTGTTCCATAACATCTGTAGCACATGCATTATCACCATAAAGTGCATGAATGTGCCGGGCTTTCAATATTGCTTCTGCTTCTTTAGAAAGTATACCAACTCTGATACTTTTTAAGATGTTGGCATAAGTTAGATCTGCAGATTGGCGCATGTTTTCTGTTAATTCTCTGTATTGGAAATGTTGCCAAAGGTTGACATTTCCAATGCTGCCAACAGTTTTACGGCAGAGTTTGTGCCCTAATGTTTTAAAAATAGGTTCACCTTTGACTGGTGTTAATTGAAGCAGATCTCCAAAAACAATAATGTGTTTTCCTGCAAAGAGCTCTTCATAGTCTGTTTTGAGTACTTCTTGTAATCTGAGGTGAATCAAAGCTAACATCAGATTGGAGACCATGCTCACTTCATCTATTAGTAGCATTTTCATTTGTTTCAATACTCTGCGTAATTCCATTGCAGCTTCTGCAGAAAGTATGTAATAGTCTAATTTGTTCTGGTGTTCTACTGCTAATAGTAGTAATCGGTGTAATGTAACACCACCTATGTTTTAGGCAGCTAAACCTGTGTGTTTGAGAAACAGCTGACAGTTTGTTGTTTGTCAATTGTTGAAGGAACTTACTAATGATTTTGATTAGGAATGTTTTGCCAGAACCAGCTTCACCACTGACGTTCGTAAATAAACAAAATGGGGGTATTCTGAGGACGCTGTCCGTATTGTTCGATGGCAAGTTGAAAGTGTTCTAAGAACTCTCGCGTTGTCCTGAAATGTTCATGGGGGGTGTCCTGAAGACGTTGTCCGTATTGTTCTCTTGCAAGTTGAATGTGTTCTAAGAACACTCACAGTGTCCTGAAATGTTCGCAAATAAACAAAATGGGGGTGTTCTGAGGACGCTGTCCATATTGTTCGATGGCAAGTTGAAAGTGTTCTAAGAACTCTGGCGTTGTCCTGAAATGTTCATAAATAAACAAAATGGGGGTGTCCTGAGGACGCTGTCCGTATTGTTCTCTGGCAAGTTGAATGTGTTCTAAGAACACTCGCCGTCTCCTGAAATGTTCGCAATTAAACAAAATGGGGGTGTTCTGAGGACGCTGTCTGTATTGTTTGTTGTCAACTTGAATGTGTTCTAAGAACACTCGCGGTGTCCGGAAATGTTCGTAAATAAACAAAATGGGGGTGTTCTGAGGACGCTGTCCGTATTGTTCGTTGTCAAGTTGAGTTTATAGTGAATTTCACGGTTCCAGCACAGTAGTCCAATTGTTGTCTTATTCCATAAACACTATACGTGTTGTCAGGATTGTTTGTTGCATTTCTATGAAGTACTAACATTTGCAAACACAATGGGTCTGTACTGTTTAAGTAAATGTTGTCAACAATTGGTGGTAATTGAAATAGAAAATTCATTGCTACATTTGCGTAGCAACTTACACCAACTATATTTGAGAGTTTAAATGGACCTGGTAGATCTGTATCTGACTGCTTTTTTTGGAGTTTGTCTTCCTTCTTTGAAGAAGTACCTGGTACTTTCCCTAATTGATTTCTTTTTGCTTGTGGTACTTGATGAAGTATTAGTTTGTTTTACTCTCTTTGGAGGATTTGCAGTGACATCCTGTTGCATTTCTGTTTGATTTGTTTTTCTTTTATAACGTTTTACTTTTTGTGGAACAGAATATGTGTTTAGATGGGGGGTGTATAGTGAGCGAAGTCTATTGTATTCTAAAATGCAAGGAATATCAGCGTTTAGTTTACTTGCATTAAAGTTGATTAGAAATAGGCCGTCAAGTGTACGTAAGCGTGATAGTGCTACATAGCTCATGCCTTCTTTAAAGACTGTGTTGCCAATATCTATCATTGTTTTGTCTAGGGTAAGACCTTGTGATTTATGAATCGTGACTGCGTATGCAAGAGTTAGAGAAAATTGTTCTCTGCCTACATACATGTCTTTGAAAAGAAGGAATCGAGCTGTTGAGCGTCCTATCCTTTTTACTTCTGAAAGTTTGTCAAAGAGAATATTAACAAATAGAATTTTGTTGTCACGTGGGTATGTTTGAAAGCCAACAACTGTACCAAGTGCTCCATTAACTAGTCCTTGGTCCACGTCAAAGTTACGTTTAAGCATTACTCTGCAATTTAAGGATAATTTTAATATCTTTTCTAAGCCTGCTGTGTTTGAGATTGATTTTTCTAAACTATTTAGTCTTGTTGTGGCTTGGTCACCTATGGGTAGTGTCATACCATGTACATCTAGTTTGTCTGTGGCGCTAATTTCCATTATTGGTTGCATTTCTTTACTTAACATTATTCCATTGAATTTGAAACAGCTTGCAAGAGTTGGCATTAAGGCCATAGAATTGACATTTTTGTGGGCTAATTGTTCCATAACATCTGTAGCACATGCATTATCACCATAAAGTGCATGAATGTGCCGGGCTTTCAATATTGCTTCTGCTTCTTTAGAAAGTATACCAACTCTGATACTTTTTAAGATGTTGGCATAAGTTAGATCTGCAGATTGGCGCATGTTTTCTGTTAATTCTCTGTATTGGAAATGTTGCCAAAGGTTGACATTTCCAATGCTGCCAACAGTTTTACGGCAGAGTTTGTGCCCTAATGTTTTAAAAATAGGTTCACCTTTGACTGGTGTTAATTGAAGCAGATCTCCAAAAACAATAATGTGTTTTCCTGCAAAGAGCTCTTCATAGTCTGTTTTGAGTACTTCTTGTAATCTGAGGTGAATCAAAGCTAACATCAGATTGGAGACCATGCTCACTTCATCTATTAGTAGCATTTTCATTTGTTTCAATACTCTGCGTAATTCCATTGCAGCTTCTGCAGAAAGTATGTAATAGTCTAATTTGTTCTGGTGTTCTACTGCTAATAGTAGTAATCGGTGTAATGTAACACCACCTATGTTTTAGGCAGCTAAACCTGTGTGGGCAGTGACAACAGCTGACAGTTTGTTGTTTGTCAATTGTTGAAGGAACTTACTAATGATTTTGATTAGGAATGTTTTGCCAGAACCAGCTTCACCACTCGTAAATAAACAAAATGGGGGTATTCTGAGGACGCTGTCCGTATTGTTCGATGGCAAGTTGAAAGTGTTCTAAGAACTCTCGCGTTGTCCTGAAATGTTCATGGGGGGTGTCCTGAAGACGTTGTCCGTATTGTTCTCTTGCAAGTTGAATGTGTTCTAAGAACACTCACAGTGTCCTGAAATGTTCGCAAATAAACAAAATGGGGGTGTTCTGAGGACGCTGTCCATATTGTTCGATGGCAAGTTGAAAGTGTTCTAAGAACTCTGGCGTTGTCCTGAAATGTTCATAAATAAACAAAATGGGGGTGTCCTGAGGACGCTGTCCGTATTGTTCTCTGGCAAGTTGAATGTGTTCTAAGAACACTCGCCGTCTCCTGAAATGTTCGCAATTAAACAAAATGGGGGTGTTCTGAGGACGCTGTCCGTATTGTTTGTTGTCAACTTGAATGTGTTCTAAGAACACTCGCGGTGTCCGGAAATGTTCGTAAATAAACAAAATGGGGGTGTTCTGAGGACGCTGTCCGTATTGTTCGTTGTCAAGTTGAAAGTGCTCTAAGAACTTTCGCAGTGTCCTGAAATGTTCGTAAATAAAGAAAATGGGGGTGTTCTGAGAACGCTGTCCGTATTGTTCATTGTCAAGTTGAAAGTGTTCTTAGAACTCTCGCGTTGTCCTGAAATGTTCATATGGGGTATCCTGCAGATGCTGTCCGTATTGTTCGCTGGCAAGTTGAAATTGTTGTAAGAACATTCATAATGTCCGCGGACATTAAAAGTTTCCATAGGCCATAGTTGATACGTTTGACTCTATGGGTGTGATATGCTGCGGTGGTTTTTGCCAGGGCATAGAGTGTTGGGTGCATGGCCAGTTGCATGGCCATGCACCCAACACTCTATGCCCTGGCCACAACCACCGCAGCATATCACACTTATAGTTGCTTATAACTTTGGGTCAAAAACAAATTTATAAGGAACAAAGTTATAAGATACTATGGGTGTGATATGCTGCGTTGGTTGTGGCCAGGGCATAGAGTGTATAATATACATACTGTTTGGTTTAGTAACTGGAGTACATGTATTTCTTTTTTACCCTCATATTTAGTAGATTACAAACCAGAGTACCGTGCAATTTGCTCAGTTTCTGTGTTCGTTGCTAAAATCATTGGGTCCGGGGAAAAAAAAAATCCATGTTGGATTAAAAAAAAACCTTTTTCTGTTATGCTACAGTTTATTTGTTTGTTTGTTTTCAGTGTTCACTTGTTTTTTCTGGCTAATGATTTATACATTGGCGTGTTGCATTTGTATGGAGCAGTAACATATTATTTATTTGTTTGGATATTGTAAAGTTTTGGAGCAGTTAGATACCAGTAGGTGTATTCTAACTGTTTTATTTTTTATACATTTTAGTGGTATTGATTCATCTGTTTGGATATTGTTACATTTTGGGACAGTTAGATACCAATTGGCGTATTCTAACTGTCTATTTTTTTAATATATTTTAGTGGTACTGATTTATCTGTTTGGATATTGTTACATTTTGGGACAGTTAGATACCAATTGATGTATTCTGTCTATGTTTTGCTCTAATTTAGTGGTATTCATTTATCTGATTAGTTGTTTTCAAATCTTTGGGCAGTTAGATAGCTTTTGGAATATTCTAACAGTTTATATATTTTACTACAAGTTTACCTAAGGTTTAAGTACAGTTTAGTTATCAAATTTTGGTTTTAAGAACATTAAATAAGCGTTTTTAAGATTTGCTGGTAATCTCTGCTTTAGAGTAATGGCACTATCATTACATTCAAACCATCCACATTGTATTTTTATATATGCAGTGTAGTGCCCTGAATTGGTTGTGGCTCCTGCGTGGTAGATTATACCTATTGTTGTGAAGGTTTTCTTACCAAGTGATATTTGACCATGTGTGAATCCAGTCAGCTTGCAGTTGTTTTTGGTACCATCTGCATTGTAACATAGAAGCACTAGTATTACGTATTTACTACGTGCTTGCATTACTAACGTGGAACGATTATCTGAATTGCAGGTAGAACATAATCTACCATAGTTTGCATTTTGTACAAGTTGCTGAAATGGAATGGATTCACAATTAGGTATTGATATATATATATACGAAGCGTTCATCGGGGATTTGTTCTTTTGTCACATTGTTGCAAAGAGTGCATGTATTTTTCCACATGTATGAAATATGGAAGATTTCATGTATAGGTATGTATTTGTTTTCCAGTACTTGTAGTAAGTACATTAGAAATTCTTGTGGATCTTCTTGTGAGTTTATAGTGAATTTCACCATTCCACCACAGTAGTCCAATTGTTGTCTTATTCCATAAACACTATACGTGTTGTCAGGATTGTTTGTTGCATTTCTATGAAGTACTAACATTTGCAAACACAATGGGTCTGTACTGTTTAAGTAAATGTTGTCAACAATTGGTGGTAATTGAAATAGAAAATTCATTGCTACATTTGCGTAGCAACTTACACCAACTATATTTGAGAGTTTAAATGGACCTGGTAGATCTGTATCTGACTGCTTTTTTTGGAGTTTGTCTTCCTTCTTTGAAGAAGTACCTGGTACTTTCGCTAATTGATTCTTTTTTGCTTGTGGTACTTGATGAAGTATTAGTTTGTTTTACTCTCTTTGGAGGATTTGCAGTGACATCCTGTTGCATTTCTGTTTGATTTGTTTTTCTTTTATAACGTTTTACATTTTGTGGAACAGAATATGTGTTTAGATGGGGGGTGTATAGTGAGCGAAGTCTATTGTATTCTAAAATGCAAGGAATATCAGCGTTTAGTTTACTTGCATTAAAGTTGATTAGAAATAGGCCGTCAAGTGTACGTAAGCGTGATAGTGCTACATAGCTCATGCCTTCTTTAAAGACTGTGTTGCCAATATCTATCATTGTTTTGTCTAGGGTAAGACCTTGTGATTTATGAATCGTGACTGCGTATGCAAGAGTTAGAGAAAATTGTTCTCTGCCTACATACATGTCTTTGAAAAGAAGGAATCGAGCTGTTGAGCGTCCTATCCTTTTTACTTCTGAAAGTTTGTCAAAGAGAATATTGACAAATAGAATTTTGTTGTCACGTGGGTATGTTTGAAAGCCAACAACTGTACCAAGTGCTCCATTAACTAGTCCTTGGTCCACGTCAAAGTTACGTTTAAGCATTACTCTGCAATTTAAGGATAATTTTAATATCTTTTCTAAGCCTGCTGTGTTTGAGATTGATTTTTCTAAACTATTTAGTCTTGTTGTGGCTTGGTCACCTATGGGTAGTGTCATACCATGTACATCTAGTTTGTCTGTGGCGCTAATTTCCATTATTGGTTGCATTTCTTTACTTAACATTATTTCATTGAATTTGAAACAGCTTGCAAGAGTTGGCATTAAGGCCATAGAATTGACATTTTTGTGGGCTAATTGTTCCATAACATCTGTAGCATATGCATTATCACCATAAAGTGCATGAATGTGCCGGGCTTTCAATATTGCTTCTGCTTCTTTAGAAAGTATACCAACTCTGATACTTTTTAAGATGTTGGCATAAGTTAGATCTGCAGATTGGCGCATGTTTTCTGTTAATTCTCTGTATTGGAAATGTTGCCAAAGGTTGACATTTCCAATGCTGCCAACAGTTTTACGGCAGAGTTTGTGCCCTAATGTTTTAAAAATAGGTTCACCTTTGACTGGTGTTAATTGAAGCAGATCTCCAAAAACAATAATGTGTTTTCCTGCAAAGAGCTCTTCATAGTCTGTTTTGAGTACTTCTTGTAATCTGAGGTGAATCAAAGCTAACATCAGATTGGAGACCATGCTCACTTCATCTATTAGTAGCATTTTCATTTGTTTCAATACTCTGCGTAATTCCATTGCAGCTTCTGCAGAAAGTATGTAATAGTCTAATTTGTTCTGGTGTTCTACTGCTAATAGTAGTAATCGGTGTAATGTAACACCACCTATGTTTTAGGCAGCTAAACCTGTGTGGGCAGTGACAACAGCTGACAGTTTGTTGTTTGTCAATTGTTGAAGGAACTTACTAATGATTTTGATTAGGAATGTTTTGCCAGAACCAGCTTCACCACTGACGTTCGTAAATAAACAAAATGGGGGTATTCTGAGGACGCTGTCCGTATTGTTCGATGGCAAGTTGAAAGTGTTCTAAGAACTCTCGCGTTGTCCTGAAATGTTCATGGGGGGTGTCCTGAAGACGTTGTCCGTATTGTTCTCTTGCAAGTTGAAAGTGTTCTAAGAACTCTGGCGTTGTCCTGAAATGTTCATAAATAAACAAAATGGGGGTGTCCTGAGGACGCTGTCCGTATTGTTCTCTGGCAAGTTGAATGTGTTCTAAGAACACTCGCCGTCTCCTGAAATGTTCGCAATTAAACAAAATGGGGGTGTTCTGAGGACGCTGTCCGTATTGTTCGTTGTCAATTTGAATGTGTTCTAAGAACACTCGCGGTGTCCGGAAATGTTCGTAAATAAACAAAATGGGGGTGTTCTGAGGACGCTGTCCGTATTGTTCGTTGTCAAGTTGAAAGTGCTCTAAGAACTTTCGCAGTGTCCTGAAATGTTCGTAAATAAAGAAAATGGGGGTGTTCTGAGAACGCTGTCCGTATTGTTCATTGTCAAGTTGAAAGTGTTCTTAGAACTCTCGCGTTGTCCTGAAATGTTCATATGGGGTATCCTGAAGATGCTGTCCGTATTGTTCGCTGGCAAGTTGAAATTGTTGTAAGAACATTCATAATGTCCGCGGACATTAAAAGTTTCCATAGGCCATAGTTGATACGTTTGACTCTATGGGTGTGATATGCTGCGGTGGTTTTGGCCAGGGCATAGAGTGTTGGGTGCATGGCCAGTTGCATGGCCATGCACCCAACACTCTATGCCCTGGCCACAACCACCGCAGCATATCACACTTATAGTTGCTTATAACTTTGGGTCAAAAACAAATTTATAAGGAACAAAGTTATAAGATACTATGGGTGTGATATGCTGCGTTGGTTGTGGCCAGGGCATAGAGTGTATAATATACATACTGTTTGGTTTAGTAACTGGAGTACATGTATTTCTTTTTTACCCTCATATTTAGTAGATTACAAACCAGAGTACCGTGCAATTTGCTCAGTTTCTGTGTTCGTTGCTAAAATCATTGGGTCCGGGGAAAAAAAAAATCCATGTTGGATTAAAAAAAAACCTTTTTCTGTTATGCTACAGTTTATTTGTTTGTTTGTTTTCAGTGTTCACTTGTTTTTTCTGGCTAATGATTTATACATTGGCGTGTTGCATTTGTATGGAGCAGTAACATATTATTTATTTGTTTGGATATTGTAAAGTTTTGGAGCAGTTAGATACCAGTAGGTGTATTCTAACTGTTTTATTTTTTATACATTTTAGTGGTATTGATTCATCTGTTTGGATATTGTTACATTTTGGGACAGTTAGATACCAATTGGCGTATTCTAACTGTCTATTTTTTTAATATATTTTAGTGGTACTGATTTATCTGTTTGGATATTGTTACATTTTGGGACAGTTAGATACCAATTGATGTATTCTGTCTATGTTTTGCTCTAATTTAGTGGTATTCATTTATCTGATTAGTTGTTTTCAAATCTTTGGGCAGTTAGATAGCTTTTGGAATATTCTAACAGTTTATATATTTTACTACAAGTTTACCTAAGGTTTAAGTACAGTTTAGTTATCAAATTTTGGTTTTAAGAACATTAAATAAGCGTTTTTAAGATTTGCTGGTAATCTCTGCTTTAGAGTAATGGCACTATCATTACATTCAAACCATCCACATTGTATTTTTATATATGCAGTGTAGTGCCCTGAATTGGTTGTGGCTCCTGCGTGGTAGATTATACCTATTGTTGTGAAGGTTTTCTTACCAAGTGATATTTGACCATGTGTGAATCCAGTCAGCTTGCAGTTGTTTTTGGTACCATCTGCATTGTAACATAGAAGCACTAGTATTACGTATTTACTACGTGCTTGCATTACTAACGTGGAACGATTATCTGAATTGCAGGTAGAACATAATCTACCATAGTTTGCATTTTGTACAAGTTGCTGAAATGGAATGGATTCACAATTAGGTATTGATATATATATACGAAGCGTTCATCGGGGATTTGTTCTTTTGTCACATTGTTGCAGAGAGTGCATGTATTTTTCCACATGTATGAAATATGGAAGATTTCATGTATAGGTATGTATTTGTTTTCCAGTACTTGTAGTAAGTACATTAGAAATTCTTGTGGATCTTCCTGTGAGTTTATAGTGAATTTCACCATTCCACCACAGTAGTCCAATTGTTGTCTTATTCCATAAACACTATACGTGTTGTCAGGATTGTTTGTTGCATTTCTATGAAGTACTAACATTTGCAAACACAATGGGTCTGTACTGTTTAAGTAAATGTTGTCAACAATTGGTGGTAATTGAAATAGAAAATTCATTGCTACATTTGCGTAGCAACTTACACCAACTATATTTGAGAGTTTAAATGGACCTGGTAGATCTGTATCTGACTGCTTTTTTTGGAGTTTGTCTTCCTTCTTTGAAGAAGTACCTGGTACTTTCGCTAATTGATTCTTTTTTGCTTGTGGTACTTGATGAAGTATTAGTTTGTTTTACTCTCTTTGGAGGATTTGCAGTGACATCCTGTTGCATTTCTGTTTGATTTGTTTTTCTTTTATAACGTTTTACATTTTGTGGAACAGAATATGTGTTTAGATGGGGGGTGTATAGTGAGCGAAGTCTATTGTATTCTAAAATGCAAGGAATATCAGCGTTTAGTTTACTTGCATTAAAGTTGATTAGAAATAGGCCGTCAAGGGTACGTAAGCGTGATAGTGCTACATAGCTCATGCCTTCTTTAAAGACTGTGTTGCCAATATCTATCATTGTTTTGTCTAGGGTAAGACCTTGTGATTTATGAATCGTGACTGCGTATGCAAGAGTTAGAGAAAATTGTTCTCTGCCTACATACATGTCTTTGAAAAGAAGGAATCGAGCTGTTGAGCGTCCTATCCTTTTTACTTCTGAAAGTTTGTCAAAGAGAATATTGACAAATAGAATTTTGTTGTCACGTGGGTATGTTTGAAAGCCAACAACTGTACCAAGTGCTCCATTAACTAGTCCTTGGTCCACGTCAAAGTTACGTTTAAGCATTACTCTGCAATTTAAGGATAATTTTAATATCTTTTCTAAGCCTGCTGTGTTTGAGATTGATTTTTCTAAACTATTTAGTCTTGTTGTGGCTTGGTCACCTATGGGTAGTGTCATACCATGTACATCTAGTTTGTCTGTGGCGCTAATTTCCATTATTGGTTGCATTTCTTTACTTAACATTATTTCATTGAATTTGAAACAGCTTGCAAGAGTTGGCATTAAGGCCATAGAATTGACATTTTTGTGGGCTAATTGTTCCATAACATCTGTAGCATATGCATTATCACCATAAAGTGCATGAATGTGCCGGGCTTTCAATATTGCTTCTGCTTCTTTAGAAAGTATACCAACTCTGATACTTTTTAAGATGTTGGCATAAGTTAGATCTGCAGATTGGCGCATGTTTTCTGTTAATTCTCTGTATTGGAAATGTTGCCAAAGGTTGACATTTCCAATGCTGCCAACAGTTTTACGGCAGAGTTTGTGCCCTAATGTTTTAAAAATAGGTTCACCTTTGACTGGTGTTAATTGAAGCAGATCTCCAAAAACAATAATGTGTTTTCCTGCAAAGAGCTCTTCATAGTCTGTTTTGAGTACTTCTTGTAATCTGAGGTGAATCAAAGCTAACATCAGATTGGAGACCATGCTCACTTCATCTATTAGTAGCATTTTCATTTGTTTCAATACTCTGCGTAATTCCATTGCAGCTTCTGCAGAAAGTATGTAATAGTCTAATTTGTTCTGGTGTTCTACTGCTAATAGTAGTAATCGGTGTAATGTAACACCACCTATGTTTTAGGCAGCTAAACCTGTGTGGGCAGTGACAACAGCTGACAGTTTGTTGTTTGTCAATTGTTGAAGGAACTTACTAATGATTTTGATTAGGAATGTTTTGCCAGAACCAGCTTCACCACTGACGTTCGTAAATAAACAAAATGGGGGTATTCTGAGGACGCTGTCCGTATTGTTCGATGGCAAGTTGAAAGTGTTCTAAGAACTCTCGCGTTGTCCTGAAATGTTCATGGGGGGTGTCCTGAAGACGTTGTCCGTATTGTTCTCTTGCAAGTTGAAAGTGTTCTAAGAACTCTGGCGTTGTCCTGAAATGTTCATAAATAAACAAAATGGGGGTGTCCTGAGGACGCTGTCCGTATTGTTCTCTGGCAAGTTGAATGTGTTCTAAGAACACTCGCCGTCTCCTGAAATGTTCGCAATTAAACAAAATGGGGGTGTTCTGAGGACGCTGTCCGTATTGTTCGTTGTCAATTTGAATGTGTTCTAAGAACACTCGCGGTGTCCGGAAATGTTCGTAAATAAACAAAATGGGGGTGTTCTGAGGACGCTGTCCGTATTGTTCGTTGTCAAGTTGAAAGTGCTCTAAGAACTTTCGCAGTGTCCTGAAATGTTCGTAAATAAAGAAAATGGGGGTGTTCTGAGAACGCTGTCCGTATTGTTCATTGTCAAGTTGAAAGTGTTCTTAGAACTCTCGCGTTGTCCTGAAATGTTCATATGGGGTATCCTGAAGATGCTGTCCGTATTGTTCGCTGGCAAGTTGAAATTGTTGTAAGAACATTCATAATGTCCGCGGACATTAAAAGTTTCCATAGGCCATAGTTGATATGTTTGACTCTATGGGTGTGATATGCTGCGATGGTTTTGGCCAGGGCATAGAGTGTTGGGTGCATGGCCAGTTGCATGGCCATGCACCCAACACTCTATGCCCTGGCCACAACCACCGCAGCATATCACACTTATAGTTGCTTATAACTTTGGGTCAAAAACAAATTTATAAGGAACAAAGTTATAAGATACTATGGGTGTGATATGCTGCGTTGGTTGTGGCCAGGGCATAGAGTGTATAATATACATACTGTTTGGTTTAGTAACTGGAGTACATGTATTTCTTTTTTACCCTCATATTTAGTAGATTACAAACCAGAGTACCGTGCAATTTGCTCAGTTTCTGTGTTCATTGCTAAAATCATTGGGTCCGGGGGAAAAAAAAAATCCATGTTGGATTAAAAAAAAACCTTTTCCTGTTATGCTACAGTTTATTTGTTTGTTTGTTTTCAGTGTTCACTTGTTTTTTCTGGCTAATGATTTATACATTGGCGTGTTGCATTTGTATGGAGCAGTAACATATTATTTATTTGTTTGGATATTGTAAAGTTTTGGAGCAGTTAGATACCAGTAGGCATATTCTAACTGTTTTATTTTTTATACATTTTAGTGGTATTGATTCATCTGTTTGGATATTGTTACATTTTGGGACAGTTAGATACCAATTGGCGTATTCTAACTGTCTATTTTTTTAATATATTTTAGTGGTACTGATTTATCTGTTTGGATATTGTTACATTTTGGGACAGTTAGATACCAATTGATGTATTCTGTCTATGTTTTGCTCTAATTTATTGGTATTCATTTATCTGATTAGTTGTTTTCAAATCTTTGGGCAGTTAGATAGCTTTTGGAATATTCTAACAGTTTATATATTTTACTACAAGTTTACCTAAGGTTTAAGTACAGTTTAGTTATCAAATTTTGGTTTTAAGAACATTAAATAAGCGTTTTTAAGATTTGCTGGTAATCTCTGCTTTAGAGTAATGGCACTATCATTACATTCAAACCATCCACATTGTATTTTTATATATGCAGTGTAGTGCCCTGAATTGGTTGTGGCTCCTGCGTGGTAGATTATACCTATTGTTGTGAAGGTTTTCTTACCAAGTGATATTTGACCATGTGTGAATCCAGTCAGCTTGCAGTTGTTTTTGGTACCATCTGCATTGTAACATAGAAGCACTAGTATTACGTATTTACTACGTGCTTGCATTACTAACGTGGAACGATTATCTGAATTGCAGGTAGAACATAATCTACCATAGTTTGCATTTTGTACAAGTTGCAGAAATGGAATGGATTCACAATTAGGTATTGATATATATATACAAAGCGTTCATCGGGGATTTGTTCTTTTGTCACATTGTTGCAGAGAGTGCATGTATTTTTCCACATGTATGAAATATGGAAGATTTCATGTATAGGTATGTATTTGTTTTCCAGTACTTGTAGTAAGTACATTAGAAATTCTTGTGGATCTTCCTGTGAGTTTATAGTGAATTTCACCATTCCAGCACAGTAGTCCAATTGTTGTCTTATTCCATAAACACAAAAGTGTTGTCAGGATTGTTTGTTGCATTTCTATGAAGTACTAACATTTGCAAACACAATGGGTCTGTACTGTTTAAGTAAATGTTGTCAACAATTGGTGGTAATTGAAATAGAAAATTCATTGCTACATTTGCGTAGCAACTTACACCAACTATATTTGAGAGTTTAAATGGACCTGGTAGATCTGTATCTGACTGCTTTTTTTGGAGTTTGTCTTCCTTCTTTGAAGAAGTACCTGGTACTTTCCCTAATTGATTCTTTTTTGCTTGTGGTACTTGATGAAGTATTAGTTTCTTTTACTCTCTTTGGAGGATTTGCAGTGACATCCTGTTGCTTTTCTGTTTGATTTGTTTTTCTTTTATAACGTTTTACTTTTTGTGGAACAGAATATGTGTTTAGATGGGGGGTGTATAGTGAGCGAAGTCTATTGTATTCTAAAATGCAAGGAATATCAGCGTTTAGTTTACTTGCATTAAAGTTGATTAGAAATAGACCGTCAAGTGTACGTAAGCGTGATAGTGCTACGTAGCTCATGCCTTCTTTAAAGACTGTGTTGCCAATATCTATCATTGTTTTGTCTAGGGTAAGACCTTGTGATTTATGAATCGTGACTGTGTATGCAAGAGTTAGAGAAAATTGTTCTCTGCCTACATACATGTCTTTGAAAAGAAGGAATCGAGCTGTTGAGCGTCCTATCCTTTTTACTTCTGAAAGTTTGTCAAAGAGAATATTGACAAATAGAATTTTGTTGTCACGTGGGTATGTTTGAAAGTCAACAACTGTACCAAGTGCTCCATTAACTAGTCCTTGGTCCACGTCAAAGTTACGTTTAAGCATTACTCTGCAATTTAAGGATAATTTTAATATCTTTTCTAAGCCTGCTGTGTTTGAGATTGATTTTTCTAAACTATTTAGTCTTGTTGTGGCTTGGTCACACATGGGTAGTGTCATACCATGTACATTTAGTTTGTCTGTGGCGCTAATTTCCATTATTGGTTGCATTTCTTTACTTAACATTATTTCATTGAATTTGAAACAGCTTGCAAGAGTTGGCATTAAGGCCATAGAATTGACATTTTTGTGGGCTTATTGTTCCATAACATCTGTAGCACATGCATTATCACCATAAAGTGCATGAATGTGCCGGGCTTTCAATATTGCTTCTGCTTCTTTAGAAAGTATACCAACTCTGATACTTTTTAAGATGTTGGCATAAGTTAGATCTGCAGATTGGCGCATGTTTTCTGTTAATTCTCTGTATTGGAAATGTTGCCAAAGGTTGACATTTCCAATGCTGCCAACAGTTTTACGGCAGAGTTTGTGCCCTAATGTTTTAAAAATAGGTTCACCTTTTACTGGTGTTAATTGAAGCAGATCGCCAAAAACAATAATGTGTTTTCCTGCAAATAGCTCTTCATAGTCTGTTTTGAGTACTTCTTGTAATCTGAGGTGAATCAAAGCTAACATCAGGTTGGAGACCATGCTCACTTCATCTATTAGTAGCATTTTCATTTGTTTCAATACTCTGCGTAATTCCATTGCAGCTTCTGCAGAAAGTTTTTAATAGTCTAATTTGTTCTGGTGTTCTACTGCTAATAATAGTAATCGGTGTAATGTAACACCACCTATGTTTTAGGCAGCTAAACCTGTGTGGGCAGTGACAACAGCTGACAGTTTGTTGTTTGTCAATTGTTGAAGGAACTTACTAATGATTTTGATTAGGAATGTTTTGCCAGAACCAGCTTCACCACTGACGTACAGTAGTATAGGTTTATAATTATGGCAGGAACATTCTTTATTGTCATGTTTTACACCATGTGCAATTTGTTTTGTTACTTCTTGAAAAATGCTACTTTGCTCATTGTTTAGTTTTGATTGTAGTATAGTTAAGTCTTCCTTATCTTCATACTGACACATGGTCTTTTCTACTTCTATCATAGCTAATTCTGGCTCATTTGTTGTTAGTGGTTCTCCCAGTGGTTCTTGGCTTCCTGTTACAGAAGGTTGACTACTGTCAGGAGTATCCTTATCTAGTTGGGCTTGGAGTTCTTCTTCATGTTGATGTTCATTGTGCAACATTCTTTTGTACTGTGTAAAGTTTACATCAGTTATAGTGCTTTCATTTGCTTTGAAAGCATCCTCATATGAGTCATAGTTATCTAGTAATTGTTCTTCTTTTCTCCATGGTTTGAAGAGTTGTAGCAGGGACATGTAATATACTTCTTTATGTTCAGGAATCTTCAATGACAATTTGATATGATTAATTACATTTGGTTTAGTGAGTTTAACTAAGCTGCCTTAACAGTCTGTCACTCTATATTTACCTTTTTTTTCATCGATTTTCATATTATTTTTGTATGTGTAGTTTTGGGCTATTTGGTATAGACACATGTTTTCCAAAGTATTACTTCTGTTTGGGTAGTATGTGTCCAATAAATTGTTTTTTAAAATGTCTTGGCTGTTGGGATCATGTTTGGCTATTGTTTCTATATCTTCATATGATTTTAGAACTCTTTTTCTAGATTTAGCTGGACCAAGACTTACTATATTTTCAGATTTACCATACAATGAAGTACCAGTTAAACGATCAGCTGCTTCATAAGATCCACATTCTCTATAGGTGAGCATTTTTATGCCCAAGCTGTATAATTTCTGAGATACTGTTTTATCTGATGACAGGTCATTCCAGAGGTCTTGGAGATCTGTCTTTTTTGCTTTAGTTAAGTATGCTGTGACATATCGTGCAACTGCAGTAGAATTGTCTGCAATGTACTGCACATCTATGTTTGCATTCCATAAGTGGGCAATGATTGCATTATAATCATTGATATATTTTTCTTCTTCTTTTCTTTTTATGTAATATGTATTTTTAGGTGACTTTCCTTTAACAGTATGTCTAACTGAAGACATGAGGTTGTTTACTTGACCTGTATTTGTAACTGGTCTAGGGAAACCAAATCGGCATTTGGTGTAGTATTTGCCTTTGTTTTTGTATTTGCGACGACAATATTTTCCACATTTGTGTCTTTGAAATTGTAAAATTTGTGCACGAAGATCACTATTTGTGGCTTCTGATGGAATTTCACAAGTGACATATTTTTCAATAAACTGTAAAACAGTGGCATCACTGTCTTGACCATATTTAGGAGCATCTTTAATCCATAAAAGCATGAGGATATGTGGTGCTCCTCTGGCTTGGTATTCTTTTCTCCAAAAGAAGTGTTGCACTTCTCCAAGGGGAAGAACAGTTTTATTACAAATAAAATGTAGCATAGCAATGAAGCGATGGTGAAAATATCTTGAAACATTAACAGGATCCAAAGAACAAAGTTCTCCAGGTGTTAGAATATCTATGTTTGTTTTGTTTTTATTTTATATGCGTAGGAAATCATGTAAATCTTCCCATGCATATTCTGCACAACTTAATGTAACAAACCAAGTGGGTGGGCCATGGTTTCTGATCATACAACGTACATCTCCATGACGTTGAAACCAGTACTCTTTAGTACCACGCATATTTGCTAATAGATTTGTAATATTTGATTGTAAAACCTCATCCTTTTGTTGCACTTTCTCTAATAATTGTGTAGCTGTCATATTTTGAAAGTGTGATCCTGATTTTAATATGTGTGCAACTCCGTAACATAAAGTTGCTAGTTCACTTTCAAAGAGTAGGTGGAATATGTATTACACATTTTGTCTAAATCTGGGATCTTCAGAATACATCCGTAATGAGCGGTATTCTGAAGCTGATATTTGAATAGGTCTATCATCATGTCTTCCTCCTTTGCCAGTAGGAAAGAGTGGAGGAAAAGCATGTGCTTCTATACTTTTTTCCCATATACTGATTGGCGATCCTTTTGTTTGACGCATTTGGTAAGTTTCCAGTACATCTTGTACGGTGTCATTACAGTGCAAAGGATGAATTGTATAATGGTCTAAAGTATTTGATATTGTAGCAGGATCTAGTAGCTCAAATTGACCAGCTTCTTGTGTTTCTTGAATTATTTCAGTTGTATCTTTCAAGTTTTCTTCAATATTAATTTCTTTGTAATATTCATTATTCTCTTTAAGATATTGGAAGGCTTGTCTAACTTTATATAAATCTACCAGCTGTTGCCATATTTTTTTGTCTTTTGTAGGTACTCCATTTACTAATATAATTTAAGATTGCTGCATTGGACGTTGCACTCCTAGAGTATGCACATTTTCTTTTAGATTTAATGGTAAATAAACTACTTTTCCACAAATGCCTTTTACCAATTCAGAGGGAGGTAATTTTGCTGTTTTTGGTTGAAGGCATATTATTGCTTGAAATGGGTGTACTGTTTGAATTATGATGCTCTCATAAAAATTAAGTTGTTGTAGAGGGTTTGGTACTGGGTATAATTCCAAATTATTTGTGATAGAACATGAAGGAGTTTGGTTGTTGTCAAGTTTTGTAGTGCAATAACTGCAAAGTATTAAGGACTCAGTTATTTCATATTTGTTTTCTGCTAGAAGGTAGAGAGCTAATTCAAACCATTTAGAATCTTCATTGTCTTCTATTGTGTATGATAGTTCCACAGTTTTTGTGTTACTTTTATAAAAAATTCTACGGCAACATACACATACATGGTTTGGTACTTCAGCTGATGTACTTTTAAATTTTAGTATTTCTTTTTTGTATGTGTTTAACAAAAGGTTGCCATGTGTAGAATTGTTGCTTAATTGGTTTAAAGCTATTTCTTTCTGTAAATGGCTTTCACTTCCAAAATATTTTTTCTGGATATAGTGAATTTCTTCAAGTAGGTCCCATGTAGAAGGATGTTATTTAACTTTGCTAGTGCTAAAGCAGGACTTTTAGCATATTACAGTTTTTAGACTAGATTTCTTATAGTTGAATGATGTGTTGATATCCTTTTGATATCATGGAAAGTCGTTTTACAAGTAGGTCCTGTAATGCAGGCCAATGAATGTCCTTGTAGTCCTGTGTACTTGCGCACTGGACAGGTATCTATATTTTGCAGTAATTTAATTTTGATTTTGTCTTTGCTTTTTACATATTTATTGAGGAATTGGCATAAAGATTTGAAACATTGTTTGGGAATGTTACACATTGACGTGCATGGCCATTTGTACACTAGACGTTCTGATTCAGTTGAATGGAGGGGTAATTCTAAGTTTTCAGGGCATATTTTTGTAAGGAGTACTTCTTGTTCCATTATGGTATTATTCACTTTTTCATAACCTTGACCACTGCTATTTATGGCAATTGTATTCATTTGCTTTTGTTTGTATGCTTCTTCATTAAAATATGGTTCTGTGCTCGTAGTGTGATTCCATTCACCTCCGCAGATACTTAAGAAGTTCTTTCTGTTGACATTTCGCTTATTGAGAAGTCTTTTTTGTAATTTAGTTATTAGTTTTGTTAGTGGTTTCATTTTGTTTAACAGTAAAATAAATACATTTCTTTTGAGAAGAATTGCACTGTCCATCAATGCTTCTAAGATTAATTTCCTACGATAGGTTTTAAGCTTTGAACATGATTTCTCTCCTGTTTTTATAAGATTTTGAAGGACTTTGTGACGGTATATTTTGGCTAAAATACTTTTCTTGGTATGCTTACTTTGCACTATATTAAAATTTGAAGAAGTAGTTTTATCTGTACTGATAGCTGATTTTCTGTTAATTCTTTTTTGGTTTGTTTTACATTTTGATAGAGGAAGCGAAGTTGTTGTACTTGAAACTTCTTGTGTTTCACTAAATGATTGTATTAGCTGTTTTGTTTCAACTGTTTTTACAAATTCTGCTAGAGATGGATGCTTATGTTGGACACCTTTATTTTCATTTGCTCTACTTTTGCGTTGCTTTCTACGGACTTGACTTTTGGTAGGCATTCTTTAGGGTCTGTTGAAAAAAATAAAGAAGATATGGGTTGGGGTGTTCTGGAATGTATGTGTGCTGTGTGCATGAGTGTTTGAGTAAGATGATAAAGATGTATGTAATGGTGTGTGATTGTGTATTGGGAACTAAAACTATTAGGGATAGGTATTCTTGAATTTATGTGTTACTAAACTGGGGTTCAGATGAAAAAAAAAAGTAAGCTAGTGGTGTGGAAAAGTACAAATAGGAAATCTAATGTATACAATTAAAACATTTGTTTGTTCTATAATATGAAAATTGTAGTGGTTCAGTTGGGTAATTTGTGTGTCCAAAAATAGAAATTTGTGGGCCATTCTGGCTGTAAATTGCTGTTTAAGACATGGAAATTTTTGGACAAAATGGTACAAAATCTCTATTTTTAGAAACCAAAATAGCTCGTATTAATGTTATAGTATATTTGATTAATAATACAAATATTATGGTGATATTTTACTTACTTTTTTTTAAATTAAAAGGTAACTTCTTAGTTTTTCTTTCTTCTTCGAATTTGGCTGCTTCTTTTCAGGAAACTGGTCTTCACTGCAATTGTAAAAGCTTCAAATTAGTAACTTTGTTTGTATATAGCACTGTTTTTAATTTAGATATTGATTTTTTTAATTGAAATCCTCAGTGCCTTCTGTAAAACCATTAAACTAATTTATTTACATAAGATATATTGCATCAGTTCAGTACATATGATATGTTCTTAATGAACAAATTGTATTGAATTACTAACTGTAGCAAAAAAAAATATCTTTACTATGTCTTGTGAAATTTATAATATATTAGTGAATACCACTATTTCTGTAAGTAAACTGTTCTAGGTAATAGCGCCTCAATGTCATGTCTAATTTAAAGTAATTAAGTAAATAAATAAATAAAAACAAAAAATATGAAATTGTATAAGTATTTTTATAAAGGTTTAAACACAGATTGTGTTTGCATGCAATTTTGTTTGAATATATGTAGTTTATATATTTCATTTTAAAAATGTTAGTTTAACATGATTTTAGTGTGTGTGTATAAAGAAAGTAAATAGTATAAAGGTTTATAAGTGATAGTTGATTTTAGGAAATTGAAAAAAGTACCGTAAATTCATTTTACAGATTTTACAAGGTAAAAGTCTGTTTGAAAATGTGTTCATCTACTATACAGAAAATATGCATACCTGAAGTTTGTGTTCATGCATATGGATATGCACGGAGCTGCAAGTAGAAATCTTGGAGACTTGTACAGTATTTCTGGTAGATGGTGCTTGCCAATGATATGACACTTGTACTCAGAGAGATTCAGAGTACATTTGCAGTGCTGATCTATGATGATGCAGTTAGATGTAGAGGTATTGAATGTGATTGGTGCATGGTCATGTGATTTTTGAGGTACATCCAATGAGGGAATGGCAGAGAGAGTGTAGTGGAAATGGTAGAAGGGCTGTTCATGTTACGATATGTCCGTGGACATGGTGGTAGTTCGCGGACATCGGGAGTTACATCCGGGGATTTTTGGCTTCAGAAGTCATGAAAATGAGAATAAGCACTGAAAGGGATTGGTCAGGAAAGTTTGGTGGGTGTGTTGTGCCAGGAGAGATTTTCTCAGATACTCTTTTTGCTGAGAGAACAAAAGATAGCTATGGCTGTGTGTTTCAGAAAACAGATTGTTTGGATTTTAGGAGATTTGTGGATACATTGGTTGAAGGTGCATGCAGAAAGCTGTGGAGTAGCTGTAGATCTTGGATTCCCACATGTGGAAGTACACTGGCATGGAGTACGTGGAATGAAGTGGTTGGACTTGCTACCTCTCTGTGCTACTTTGGAGACAGAGCAACATCCAGACATAATTGTAATTCATTGTGGAGGGAACAGTTTAGGACATGTGACTGGAATTTTTTTGCAATTTGCTATGAAAGAAGGACTTAGGAAGGTTATGGACATGTTTCCTAATTCTCAAGTGATATTTTCACGGATTGCGCAGAGACAAATGTGGCTTCGTTCTTCTTCATTTGGTCCACAAATGGAAAAAGCAAGGCGCAATGTTAATAAGGCTGTTTGTGCCTTTCTAAGAGATTTTGGCATGTCTTCTTTTCACAATGAAAATATTATGTTTTGTAGTACATATGTTTTTCGCAGAGATGGAGTCCATCTTACTTATGCTGGCAATCAGATTTTTCTGAGAAATGTACAAAATGCATTGCGACCTTTTTTGGAATTACAACAACGATTTTGAAGTAGATGTTAAGCATTTACAATTTTTGACTTACAAACACCACCCAAAGGATCTTTTCAGAGCCACCACTTCTTCCCAGAGAAAATTGCAATGTTTGTGATGGGGTAGCATCCCAATTTTTTAAATGTTCGCGAACTGTCCGCGGACTTCTAAAAAAATACAAAGAGCCCTGCTTCATTTATTTTCACTTCTATTTTTTAACTGGGAAAGGCGGCTCTGAAAAGAGCCTTATTTTTTTTTGATTTTTGTAATTTTGTATTTTTTTTTGGTTTTTCAGACACGACACACTAGGAGAGGAGGGTAAAGGAGGGTAAAGGGGGGGACATTAACCACAGGGATAAGAAAGGGCGAGCTGAGAGAGGAAGATGTGGGTTTTATTTCGGTAGTGAGCAGGTCTTCTCGTGCTCTGAGACGATAGTCTCAAAAGCACTCCGAAGTCGCTCCCCCCTGCAGAGTACTGTGTCACAGTACATACATACAACTGTGACCCTCGAAAGGTAAGGGTCATCAGCATTCTGTATGGCCTGTGAGGCAGCTTGAGGAAGACGCTGTCCCACAGAGGTGGTCCTTGTGGTGACAGGATCAGAAATAGAGGATGAAGTAGAAGAAATCAACCTGCTACGTTCTTCGCAAGGTACAACCCTGCGAATAGCCCCAGAGTGAAATGACCTCAGGTGTCACTTCATAGTAGTGGTCCCAAAGCTGTACTTACTGTGCTTCCCGCGACTGAGTATCATTTTGCACTCATTGCAGGTAACACGGTTCGCACGAGCCTGAGGAACATTACCATGAATGATAAATAACCGCCACACCCAAGACTCACGCCTAGTGCGGGTAGTAGGGTTTTCCTCTACCTCATTCTCATCATCCTCTTCTTCCTCCTCCGCATCCTCACTTCTGTTCCCCTCTTCAGGCCCTTGGGGAGGTGGTGGTGGTGGAGGGGGTGGGGGTGGTGCTGAAGCAGGTGCAGCACCAAGTGGCAGTTCAGCAGCCAAGGATGCCATCTCGATGATGGTGTAGTCTGCAGGTGGCAGCAAAAATCACTGTGTTCTGAAGAATAGCCAGATACACAATGGAATAAGCTCTTGGGCGTGGTCTTTTATAGGGCTGCTTGTGCGCGGACAGATCGAACACAAAAAAAGGATCGGAAAGTTTCAAAAGGTATATAGAAACTCAAGATTGCTATGTGGGACTTGTGCCACGGTGAGATTTTATTGAAAAATATTATGGATTAACTGAAAATGTACTTTTAAATTGTTCGGGGACACGAACAGTGTCAGCATTTCAGGACACACGATGAGCTGAATCGAACGGTACCGGACAGGTATAGTGTTCTTTAGGACACTTTAATTTTTGTTTGTTTACGAACAATTCAGGACACCTCGTGTGTTCTTAGTACAGTTTCATGTTGCTAGCGAACACTACGAACAGTTGTACTGTTGTTCAGGACACATCATTTTTGTTTGTTTACGAACATTTCAGGACACCAATTGTGTTCTTAGAACAGTTTCAACTTGCTAGCGAACATTACGGACAGATATAGTGTTCTTCAGGACACCTCCATTTTCGTTTATGTACGAACATTTCAGAACACTCGCACTGTCCGCATACACTTTTACTGTTTTTTTTTAAAAAAAAGCGGAAACTATTCACAATACAATATAAAAATTTATGACATTTGTGATGTCATCTTTGATGTCCTGTGTGTTAGTCTTAGCAGTGCACGGTGGTGGCGCGAGTTATGGTTGCTTAGCTTACCATAACTGGCGAATTTCAAGGGTTTTTCGGTTTTACTTGGAACCATAACGTCCCTTTAACAAAGTTTTTTCACTGAATTTCATAGGTTTTTAGTAGCGCAACTTAATCATAACGTCCCTTTAACAAAGTTTTTTTCATTATATATATATATATATATATATATATATATATATATATATATATATATATATATGTGTATTACACTGGCAGTGTAGTTATGGGGTGTTTCCATAGGAAGAGCACTTTTTGGGCAGCGTATAACTTCGCTACCCCTGGTCGAATCCTCACCAAACTTTGCAAAAACAGTATATGGCCCACTCCGAATTATTTTGCAAAGTTTGGTGAGGATTCGTGCAGGGGGGGATAAGTTATAGGGGGGTCCCAAAATTTCTGTTTTTCCCACAGACTGAATGGGAAAAAATGTTTGCTCGCGCCTACAGCCCAAACCGCTGGACGGATTTTCACCAAATTTGGACCAGGAGCAGCGGCTTGGTCCCGAAAGCGTGCTTTTGCTAATTTGTTGAAAATCCGTCCAATTGTTTTTTTAAAATGACGAAAAAGTAGGGCAAAAAGAATTAGTGATATCTGTGTTCGGTCCGCGGACGGACTTCCCTGTTCGCTCCGCGGACAGGACGGTGATTGGGCCAGCAGCTTGCGTGATGTCCGCGGACATCTGACGTGCTCTCTCATTGGATGCGGTGAAAGCGTGCAGTGTGTCTGGCTTCAGAGACGCTCGCTATCTTTCTTTCCTGCATGAGAGGCTTTGTCAGGTTAGCAGGAGCGTGTCTGTCTCCTGTTCCTCCCACCCCCGCTCATGCCCGTGTCTGCCCCACCCCCGCTCATGCCCCGTATGTCTTTTCTGTCCCCCCACCCCCGCTCATGCCCCGTGTGTCCTTCCTTTCCCCCCCACCCCGGCTCATGCTCCGTGTGTCCCCTGTTCCTCCAGCCCCCCGCTCACACTATAGCACACAGTGGCCAGCGGAGGGCCGAGGAGTGGGATCTGCCGCACAAACTCATGTCCGTGCGGCATGTTCGTGTTTTTGTTTGTCCCACCCACCCTCCGCTCATGCCCCGTGTGTCTCTATCCCCCCCACCCCCGGCTCATGCCCCTTATGTCTCTCCCCTCCCCCACGCCCATTCCCCGTGTGTCTCGCCCCTCCCCCCACCCCCTGCTCATGCCCCGTCCTTGTGTCTCTCCCTTCCCCACACCCCCTGCTCATGCCCCGTGTGTCTCTCCACTCCCACCCACCCCCCGATCATGCCATGTGTGTCTCTCCCCTCCCCCCACCCTCTGCTCATGCCCCGTGTGTTTCTATCCCTCCCCCCACCCCCTGCTCATGCCCTGTGTGTCTCTATCCCTCCCCCCACCCCCTGCTCAAGCCCCGTGTGTCTCTATCCCTCCCACCCATCCCCCGCTCATGCCGTGTGTGTCTCTATTACTCCCACCCGCCCCCTGTTCATGCCCCGTGTGTCTCTATCCTTCCCACCCACCCCCGCTCATGCCCCGTGTGTCTCTATCCCTCCCCACCCTGGCTCATGCCCCTTGTGTATCTCCCCTCCCCCCACCCCCCGCTCATGCCCCGTGTGTCTCGCCCCTCCCCCCACCCCCTGCTCATGCCCCGTCCGTGTGTCTCCCCCCTCCCCCAACCCCCTGCTCATGCCCCGTGTGTCTCTCCCCTCCCACCCACCCCCCGCTCATGCACTGTGTCTCTCCCCTCCCCCCCACCCCCTGCTCATGCCCTGTGTGTCTCTATCTCTCCCCCCACCCCCTGCTCATGCCCCGTGTGTCTCTATCCCTCCCACCCACCCCCCGCTCAAGCCCCGTTTGTCTCTATCCCTCTCACCCACCCCCCGCTCATGCCCCGTGTGTCTCTATCCCTCCCACCCACCCCCCGCTCATGCCCTATGTGTCTTTATCCCTCCCACCCACCCCCGCTCATGCCCCATGTGTCTCTCCCATCCTCCCACCCCCTGCTCATGCCCCGTGTGTCTCTATCCCTCCCGCTCACCCCCTGCTCATGCCCCGTGTGTCTCTATCCCTCCCACCCACCCCCCGCTCATGCCCCGTGTGTCTGTATCCCTCCCACCCACCGCTCATGCCCCGTGTGTCTCTCCCCTCCCCCCACCCCCTGCTCATGCCCCGTGTGTCTCTATCCCTCCCACCCACCCCCGCTCATGCCCCGTGAGTCTCTATCCCTCCCACCCACCCCCCACTCATGCCCCGTGTGTCTCTATCCCTCCCACCCACCCCCCACTCATGCCCCGTGTGTCTCTCCCCCCCACCCCCTGCTCATGCCCCGTGTGTCTGTATTCCTCCCACCCACCCCTCGCTCATGCTCCGTGTGTCTGTATCCCTCCCACCCACCCCCCGCTCATGCCCTGTGAGTCTCTCCCCTCCCCCCCACCCCACCCCCCGCTCATGCCCCATGTGTCCTTTCTGTCCCTCCCACCTCCGCTCATGCCCCGTGTGTCCTTCCTGTCCCCCCCACCCCCGCTCATGCTCCGTGTGTCCCCTGTTCCTCCAGCCCCCCGCTCACGCCATCGCACACAGTGGCCAGCGGCGGGCCGAGGAGTGGGATCTGCTGCACGAACTCATGTCCGTATGGCATGTCTGTGTTTTTGTTTGTCCCACCCACCCTCCGCTCATGCCCTGTGTGTCTCTATCCCCCCCACCCCCGGCTCATGCCCCTTGTGTCTCTCCCCTCCCCCCCGCTCATGCCCCGTGTGTCTCGCCCCTCCCCCCACCCCCTGCTCATGCCCCGTCCGTGTGTCTCTCCCCTCCCCACCCCCTGCTCATGCCCCGTGTGTCTCTCCCCTCCCACCCACCCCCCACTCATGCCCTGTGTGTCTCTCCCCTCCCCCCCACCCCCTGCTCATGCCCCGTGTGTCTCTATCTCTCCCCCCACCCCCTGCTCATGCCCCGTGTGTCTCTATCCCTCCCCCCACCCCCTGCTCATGCCCCGTGTGTCTCTATCCCTCCCACCCACCCCCTGTTCATGACCCGTGTGTCTCTATCCCTCCCATCCACCCCCCACGCATGCCCCGTGTGTCTCTATCCTTCCCACCCACCAGCCGCTCATGCCCCGTGTGTCTCTATCCCTCCCACTCACCCCCCGCTCATGCCCCGTGTGTCTCTCCCCTCCCCCAACCCCCTGCTCATGCCCCGTGTGTCTCTCCCCTCCCCCCTACCCCCTGCTCATGCCCCGTGTGTCTCTCCCCTTCCCTCCACCCCCTGCTCATGCCCCATGTGTCTCTATCCCTAACACCCACCCCCCGCTCATGCCCCGTGTGTCTCTATCCCTCCCACCCACCCCCGCTCATGCCCTGTGTTTTTTCTATCCCTCCCACCGAACCCCCGCTCATGCCCCGTGTGTCTCTTTCACTCCCACCCACCCCCTGCTCATGCCCCGTGTGTCATCATCCCTCCCACCCACCCCCGCTCATGCCCCGTGTGTCTCTATCCCTACCCCCACCCCCTGCTCATGCCCTGTGTGTCTCTATCCCTCCCACCCACCCCCTCCTCATGCCCCGTGTGTCTCTATCCCTCAAACCCACCCCCCGCTCATGACCCGTGTTTCTCTATCCCTCCCACCCACCCCCCGCTCATGCCCCGTGTGTCTCTATCCCTTCCACCCACCCCCTGCTCATGCCCCGTGTGTCTCTATCCCTCCCACCCACCCCCCGCTCATTCCCCGTCTGTCTCTATCCCTCCCACCCACCCCCCGCTCATGCCCCGTGTGTCTGTATCCCTCCCACCCACCCCTCGCTCATGCCCCATGTGTCTCTATCCCTCCCACCCAACCCCCGCTCATGCCCCATGTGTCTCTCCCATCCCCCCACCCCCTGCTCATGCTTCGTGTGTCTCTATCCCTCCCGCTCACCCCCCGCTCATGCCCCGTGTGTCTCTATCCCTCCCACCCACCCCCCGCTCTCGCCCATGCCCTGTGTGTCTGTATCCCTCCCACCCACCGCGCATGCCCCGTGTGTCTCTATCCCCCCCACCCCCGGCTCATGCCCCTTGTGTCTCTCCCCTCCCCACCGCTCATGCCCCGTTTGTCTCGCTCCTCCCCCCACCCCCTGCTCATGCCCCGTCCGTGTGTCTCTCCCCTCCCCCACCCCCTGCTCATGCCCCGTGTGTCTCTCCACTCCCACCCACCCCTGCTCATGCCCCGTGTGTCTCTATCCCTCCCCCCACCCCCTGCTCATGCCCCGTGTGTCTCTATCCCTCCCCCCACCCCCTGCTCATGCCCCGTGTGTCTCTATCCCTCCCACCCACCCCCCGCTCATGCCCTGTGTGTCTCTATCCCTCCCACCCACCCCCTGTTCATGACCCGTGTGTCTCTATCCCTCCCATCCACCCCCCGCGCATGCCCCGTGTGTCTCTATACTTCCCACCCAACCCCCGCTCATGCCCCGTGTGTCTCTATCCCTCCCACTCACCCCCCGCTCATGCCCCGTGTGTCTCTCCCCTCCCCCAACCCCCTGCTCATGCCCCGTGTGTCTCTCCCCTCCCCCCTACCCCCTGCTCATGCCCCGTGTGTCTCTCCCCTCCCCCCCACCCCCTGCTCATGCCCCATGTGTCTCTATCCCTAACACCCACCCCCCGCTCATGCCCCGTGTGTCTCTATCCCTCCCACCCACCCCCCGCTCATGCCCTGTGTTTTTTCTATCCCTCCCACCGAACCCCCGCTCATGCCCCGTGTGTGTCTATCACTCCCACCCACCCCCTGCTCATGCCCCGTGTGTCTCTATCCCTCCCACCCACCCCCGCTCATGCCCCGTGTGTCTCTATCCCTCCCCCCACCCCCTGCTCATGCCCTGTGTGTCTCTATCCCTCCCACCCACCCCCTCCTCATGCCCCGTGTGTCTCTATCCCTCCCACCCACCCCCCGCTCATGACCCGCGTTTCTCTATCCCTCCCACCCACCCCCCGCTCATGCCCCGTGTGTCTCTATCCCTTCCACCCACCCCCTGCTCATGCCCCGTGTGTCTCTATAACTCCCACCCACCCCCCGCTCATGCCCCGTGTGTCTCTATCCCTCCCACCCACCCCCCGCTCATGCCCCGTGTGTCTGTATCCCTCCCACCCACCCCCCGCTCATGCCCCATGTGTCTCTATCCCTCCCACCCAACCCCCGCTCATGCCCCATGTGTCTCTCCCATCCCCCCACCCCCTGCTCATGCCCCGTGTGTCTCTATCCCTCCCGCTCACCCCCCGCTCATGCCCCGTGTGTCTCTATCCCTCCCACCTACCCCCCGCTCATGCCCATGCCCTGTGTGTCTGTATCCCTCCCACCCACCGCTCATGCCCGTGTGTCTCTCCCCTCCCCCCACCCCCTGCTCATGCCCCGTGTGTCTCTATCCCTCCCACCCACCCCCCACTCATGCCCCGTGTGTCTCTATCCCTACCACCCACCCCCCACTCATGCCCCGTGTGTCTCCCACCCACCCCCCGCTCATGCCCCGTGTGTCTGTATCCCTCCCACCCACCCCCCGCTCATGCCCCGCGTGTCTGTATCCCTCCCACCCACCCCCCGCTCATGCCCCGTGTGTCTCTCCCCTCCCCCACCCCTGCTCATGCCCCGTGTGTCTGTATCACGCCCACCCACCCCACGCTCATGCCCCGTGTGTCTCTCTGCTGTTACCCCCCACCCCCCTCTCATGCCCCGTGTCTCTCTCCTGTTGCCCCCCCAACCCCCGGTCATGCCCTGTGTTTCCCTTCTTTTGCCCCCACCCCCGGTCATGCCCCATGTCTCTCTGCTGTTGCCCCCACCCCCAGTCATTCCCCGTGTCTCTCTCCTGCTACCCCCACCCCCCTCTCATGCCCCGTGTCTCCCTCGTGTTCCCCCCACCCGCCGCTCATGCCCCGTGTCTCCCTGCTGTTGCCCCTCGCTCATTGCCTGTGTCTCTCTCATGTTACCCCCCACCCCCCGCTCATGCCGTGTGTCTCTCTCCTGTTGCCCCCCACCGCCCGGTCATGCCCCGTGTCTCCCTCCTGTTGCCCCCAACCCCCCGCTCATGCCCCGTGTCTCTCTTCTGTTACCCCCCACCCCCCTCTCATGCCCCGTGTCTCCCTCGTTTTCCCCCCGCCCCCTGCTCATGCCCCGTGTCTCCCTGCTGTTGCCCCCCACCCCCCGCTCATGCCCCGAGTCTGTCTCCTGTTACCCCCACCCCCCGCTCATGCCCCGTGTCTCTCTCCTGTTGCCCCCCAACCCCGGTCATGCTCCGTGTCTCCCTGCTGTTGCCCCCCACCCCCCGCTCATGCCCCGTATCTCTCTCCTGTTACCTCCCAACCCCGTTCATGCCCCGTGTCTCTCTCCTGTTGCCCCCCAACCCCGGTCATGCTCCGTGTCTCCCTGCTGTTGCCCCCCACCCCCCGCTCATGCCCCGAGTCTGTCTCCTGTTACCCCCCACCCCCGCTCATGCCCCGTGTCTCTCTCCTGTTGCCCCCCCAACCCCGGTCATGCTCCGTTTCTCCCTGCTGTTGCCCCCCACCCCCCGCTCATGCCCCGTATCTCTCTCCTGTTGCCCCCCCAACCCCAGTCATGCTCCGTTTCTCCCTCCTGTTGCCCCCAACCCCCCGCTCATGCCCCGTGTCTCTCTTCTGTTACCCCCCACCCCCCGCTCATGCCCCGAGTCTGTCTCCTGTTACCCCCCACCCCCCGCTCATGCCCCGTGTCACTCTCCTGTTGCCCCCCAACCCCGGTCATGCTCCGTGTCTCCCTGCTGTTGCCCCCCACCCCCCACTCATGCCCCGTATCTCTCTCCTGTTACCTCCCAACCCCCGCTCATGCCCCGTGTCTCTCTCCTGTTGCCCCCCAACCCCGGTCATGCTCCGTGTCTCCCTGCTGTTGCCCCCCACCCCCCGCTCATGCCCCGAGTCTGTCTCCTGTTACCCCCACCCCCCGCTCATGCCCCGTGTCTCTCTCCTGTTGCCCCCCAACCCCGGTCATGCTCCGTTTCTCCCTCCTGTTGCCCCCAACCCCCCGCTCATGCCCCGTGTCCCTCTTCTGTTACCCCCCACCCCCCTCTCATGCCCCGTGTCTCCCTCGTTTTCCCCCCGCCCCTGCTCATGCCCCGTGTCTCCCTGCTGTTGCCCCCCACCCCCCGCTCATGCCCCGAGTCTGTCTCCTGTTACCCCCCACCCCCCGCTCATGCCCCGTGTCTCTCTCCTGTTGCCCCCCAACCCCGGTCATGCTCCGTGTCTCCCTGCTGTTGCCCCCCACCCCCCGCTCATGCCCCGTATCTCTCTCCTGTTACCTCCCAACCCCCGCTCATGCCCCGTGTCTCTCTCCTGTTGCCCCCCAACCCCGGTCATGCTCCGTGTCTCCCTGCTGTTGCCCCCCACCCCCCGCTCATGCCCCGAGTCTGTCTCCTGTTACCCCCCACCCCCCGCTCATGCCCCGTGTCTCTCTCCTGTTGCCCCCCCAACCCCGGTCATGCTCCGTTTCTCCCTGCTGTTGCCCCCCACCCCCCGCTCATGCCCAGTATCTCTCTCCTGTTACCTCCCAACCCCCGCTCATGCCCCGTGTCTCCCTGCTGTTGCCCCCCGCTCATGACCCGTGTCTCTCTCCTGTTACCCCCCACCCCCCTCTCATGCCCTGTGCCTCTCTCATGTTGCCCCCCACCCCCTTCTCATGCCCCTTGTCTCTCTCCTATTCTCCCCACCCCCCGGTCATGCCCCGTGTCTCCCTGCTGTTGCCCCCTGCTCATGCCCCTTGTCTCTCTCCTGTTACCCCCCACCCCCCGCTCATGCCCCGTGTCTCTCTCCTGTTCCCCCACCCCCCGCTCATGCTCTGTGTGTCTCTCCTGTTGCCCCCCACCCCCGCTCATGCCCTGTGTCTCCCTGCTGTTGCCCCCCGCCCCCCACTCATGCCCCGTGTATCCCTGCTGTTTCCCCCGCTCATGCCCCGTGTCTGTCTCCTGTTACCCCCCACCCCCTCTCATGCCCCGTGTCTCTCTCCTGTTACCCCCCACCCCCCTCTCATGCCCTGTGTCTCTCTCATGTTGCCCCCCACCCAATTCTCATGCCCCTTGTCTCTCTCCTATTCTCCCCCCCGGTCATGCCCCGTGTCTCCCTGCTGTTGCCCCCTGCTCATGCCCCTTGTCTCTCTCCTGTTACCCCCCACCCCCTGCTCATGCCCCGTGTCTCTCTCCTGTTCCCCCACCCCCCGCTCATGCTCTGTGTGTCTCTCCTGTTGCCCCCCACCCCCGCTCATGCCCTGTGTCTCCCTGCTTTTGCCCGCACCCCCCACTCATGCCCCGTGTATCCCTGCTGTTTCCCCCGCTCATGCCCCGTGTCTGTCTCCTGTTACCCCCCACCCCCCGCTCATGCCCCGTGTCTCTCCCCTGTTACCCCCCCACCCCTGCTCATGCCCCGTGTCTCCCTGCTTTTGCCCCCCAAACCCCTCTCATGCCTCGTGTCTCTCTCCTGTACCCCACACCCCCTTCTCATGCCCCTTGTCTCTCTCCTGTTCCCCCCACCCCCCGGTCATGCCCCGTGTCTACCTGCTGTTGCCCCCCACCCCCCGCTCATGCCCCGTATCTCTCTCCTGTTACCTCCCAACCCCCACTCATGCCCCGTGTCTCTCTCCTGTTGCCCCCCAACCCCGGTCATGCTCCGTGTCTCCCTGCTGTTGCCCCCCACCCCCCGCTCATGCCCCGAGTCTGTCTCCTGTTACCCCCACCCCCCGCTCATGCCCCGTGTCTCTCTCCTGTTGCCCCCCCCAACCCCGGTCATGCTCCGTTTCTCCCTGCTGTTGCCCCCCACCCCCCGCTCATGCCCCCTATCTCTCTCCTGTTACCTCCCAACCCCCACTCATGCCCCGTGTCTCCCTGCTGTTGCCCCCCACCCCCCGCTCATGACCCGTGTCTCTCTCCTGTTACCCCCCACCCCCCTCTCATGCCCTGTGCCTCTCTCATGTTGCCCCCCACCCCCTTCTCATGCCCCTTGTCTTTCTCCTATTCTCCCCACCCCGGTCATGCCCCGTGTCTCCCTGCTGTTGCTCCTGCTCATGCCCCTTGTCTCTCTCCTGTTACCCCCCACCCCCCGCTCATGCCCCGTGTCTCTCTCCTGTTCCCCCACCCCCCGCTCATGCTCTGTGTGTCTCTCCTGTTGCCCCCCACCCCCGCTCATGCCCTGTGTCTCCCTGCTGTTGCCCCCCGCCCCCCACTCATGCCCCGTGTATCCCTGCTGTTTCCCCCGCTCATGCCCCGTGTCTGTCTCCTGTTACCCCCCACCCCCTCTCATGCCCCGTGTCTCTCTCCTGTTACCCCCCACCCCCCTCTCATGCCCTGTGTCTCTCTCATGTTGCCCCCCACCCAATTCTCATGCCCCTTGTCTCTCTCCTATTCTCCCCACCCCGGTCATGCCCCGTGTCTCCCTGCTGTTGCCCCCTGCTCATGCCCCTTGTCTCTCTCCTGTTACCCCCCACCCCCCGCTCATGCCCCGTGTCTCTCTCCTGTTCCCCCACCCCCCGCTCATGCTCTGTGTGTCTCTCCTGTTGCCCCCCACCCCCGCTCATGCCCTGTGTCTCCCTGCTTTTGCCCGCACCCCCCACTCATGCCCCGTGTATCCCTGCTGTTTCCCCCCGCTCATGCCCCGTGTCTGTCTCCTGTTACCCCCCACCCCCCGCTCATGCCCCGTGTCTCTCCCCTGTTACCCCCCCACCCCTGCTCATGCCCCGTGTCTCCCTGCTTTTGCCCCCCAAACCCCTCTCATGCCTCGTGTCTCTCTCCTGTTACCCCACACCCCCTTCTCATGCCCCTTGTCTCTCTCCTGTTCCCCCCACCCCCCGGTCATGCCCCGTGTCTACCTGCTGTTGCCCCCTGCTCATGCCCCTTGTCTCTCTCCTGTTACCCCCCACCCCCCGGTCATGCTCCGTGTCTCCCTGCTGTTGCCCCCCACCCCCCGCTCATGCCCCGTATCTCTCTCCTGTTACCTCCCAACCCCCGCTCATACCCCGTGTCTCTCTCCTGTTGCCCCCCAACCCCGGTCATGCTCCGTGTCTCCCTGCTGTTGCCCCCCACCCCCCGCTCATGCCCCGAGTCTGTCTCCTGTTACCCCCACCCCCCGCTCATGCCCCGTGTCTCTCTCCTGTTGCCCCCCAACCCCGGTCATGCTCCGTTTCTCCCTGCTGTTGCCCCCCACCCCCCGCTCATGCCCCCTATCTCTCTCCTGTTACCTCCCAACCCCCACTCATGCCCCGTGTCTCCCTGCTGTTGCCCCCCACCCCCCGCTCATGACCTGTGTCTCTCTCCTGTTACCCCCCACCCCCCTCTCATGCCCTGTGCCTCTCTCATGTTGCCCCCCACCCCCTTCTCATGCCCCTTGTCTCTCTCCTATTCTCCCCACCCCCCGGTCATGCCCCGTCTCTCCCTGCTGTTGCCCCCTGCTCATGCCCCTTGTCTCTCTCCTGTTACCCCCCACCCCCCGCTCATGCCCCGTGTCTCTCTCCTGTTCCCCCACCCCCCGCTCATGCTCTGTGTGTCTCTCCTGTTGCCCCCCACCCCCGCTCATGCCCTGTGTCTCCCTGCTGTTGCCCCCCGCCCCCCACTCATGCCCCGTGTATCCCTGCTGTTTCCCCCGCTCATGCCCCGTGTCTGTCTCCTGTTACCCCCCACCCCCTCTCATGCCCCGTGTCTCTCTCCTGTTACCCCCCAACCCCCCTCTCATGCCCTGTGTCTCTCTCATGTTGCCCCCCACCCAATTCTCATGCCCCTTGTCTCTCTCCTATTCTCCCCCCCCGGTCATGCCCCGTGTCTCCCTGCTGTTGCCCCCTGCTCATGCCCCTTGTCTCTCTCCTGTTACCCCCCACCCCCCGCTCATGCCCCGTGTCTCTCTCCTGTTCCCCCACCCCCTGCTCATGCTCTGTGTGTCTCTCCTGTTGCCCCCCACCCCCGCTCATGCCCTGTGTCTCCCTGCTTTTGCCCGCACCCCCCACTCATGCCCCGTGTATCCCTGCTGTTTCCCCCCGCTCATGCCCCGTGTCTGTCTCCTGTTACCCCCCACCCCCCGCTCATGCCCCGTGTCTCTCCCCTGTTACCCCCCACCCCTGCTCATGCCCCGTGTCTCCCTGCTTTTGCCCCCCAAACCCCTCTCATGCCTCGTGTCTCTCTCCTGTTACCCCACACCCCCTTCTCATGCCCCTTGTCTCTCTCCTGTTCCCCCCACCCCCCGGTCATGCCCCGTGTCTACCTGCTGTTGCCCCCTGCTCATGCCCCTTGTCTCTCTCCTGTTAACCCCCACCCCCCGCTCATGCCCTGTGTCTGCCTGCTGTTGCCCCCCACCCCCCGCTCATGCCCCGTGTCTCTCTCCTGTTACCCCCTACCCCCTCTCATGCCCCGTGTCTCTCTCCTGTTGCCCCCCACCCCCTGTTCATGCCCCATGTCTCTCTCCTATTACCCCCCACCCCCGGTCATGCCCCGTGTCTCCCTGATGTTACCCCCCATCCCCCGGTCATGCCCCGTGTCTCTCTCCTGTTCCCCCCACCCCCGCTCATGCCCTGTATCTCTCTCCTGTTGCCCCCCAACCCCCGCTCATGCCCCGTGTCTCCCTGCTGTTGCACCCCGCTCATGCCCCTTGTCTCCCTGCTGTTGCCCCCACCCCCTCTCATGCCCCGTGTCTCTCTCCTGTTGCCCCCACCCCCGTTCATGCCCCGTGTCTCCCTGCTGTTGCCCCCACCCCACGCTCATGCCCCGTGTCTCCCTACTGTTGCCCCCCACGCCCCGCTCATGCCCCGTGTCTCTCTCCTGTTCCCCCCCACCCCCCGCTCATGCCCTCTTGTGTTCTCTTTATACACTCCGCCTTCCCTTTCCATGGTGGCCATCTTGGTAAAAGATTTTCCTTCCTGCGGCGTCCTGGTTTGGGAAGAAAAATCTTTTTTTTACCACCTGGGGTTCCCACTTTGAGGACCTAAGATGCTAGTGGTCTTCATCTATTGAAAAGGATGTTATGGTGACGTTGCACTAATAAAAACCTATGAAATGCAGTAAAAAAAAATGTGTTACAGGGACGTTATGGTTAAGTTGCGCTAATTAAGACCTATGAAATTCAATGAAAAAACTTTGTTAAAGGGACGTTATGGTAAGTTGCACTAATAAAAACCTATGAAATTCAGTGAAAAAACTTCGTTCAAGGGACGTTATGGTTAAGTTGCGCTACTAAAAACCTATGAAAATCAGTGAAAAAACTTTGTCAAAAGGACTTTATTGTTCCAAGTAAAACCGAAAAACCCTTGAAATTCGCCAGTTATGGTAAGCTAAGCAACCATAACTCACGCCACCACCATGCACTGCTAAGACTAACACCCAGGACATCAAAGATGGCATCACAAATGTCATTGATGACATCACTGATGACATCACATGTCTGGCTCACTCTTTTTTCTTTTGCTGACATATCTAGGCCACATGGTTTTCTTCAGTAACAGTCAGAAACTAAAAATGTTATTTTATTTCTAGACGTATCCTTCAAGTAGGTTCTTACAGTAATTCCCTTAGAGTCCAGTCACATCATATGAAACATATACATACGGGAAGACACAAGCTTGAAAGACAGCAATCATTTTTGTGCATAAAGATAATCAATAGACTTATGAGCACTTTCTGATAGTTCTGTTTTTTTTTTTATGGCTGTACCTTCCCTGTATATGGTCATATTTGTATACATTGTACTCACACTACTTTCCTTAGGGTCCAATCACATCAAGTGATACATATACCTAGGGTAAATAGCAGCTTTGAAACAGAGCAATCATTTATTTGCATGAAAATAATCAGTTAAATTATGAATTGTTTCTGCTACTACTTGTGCTTTTTTGCTAACTTCACTTTCCCTGTATATACCCATATTGGTATGTGTTCTTGTGTCTTTGTGTTTTGTCTGCAATTAATGCAATTATGTAATACATGTGTTTTATTAGCTACTTATTACATATTTCACAGTACACAAAAATCCATTAAGAAAACAATTATCATTTTATTATTCAACATATTATTAACATTACGAATATTACACCTTCATCTTGTACGCTGCACACAATGTTATGTTTCTGTATGAGTAGCTTAGTATACTAGATAGAACCCCATAATAGAATGCTATTTATATCAATGCATCGTTCAATGTACTAATTAGGGTATGATATTTATCGCAATGATCCTTGACACTTGTTTCGCAACATTATAATAAGAATCCCTTGTACACATATTTCATGAAAAGTACATACACATGTGATGTCATCAGTGATGTCATCAATGACATTTGTGATGTCATCTTTGATGTCCTGGGTGTTAGTCTTAGCAGTGCATGGTGGTGGCATGGAGTTATGGTTGCTTAGCTTACCCTAACTGGCGAATTTCAAAGGTTTTTCGGTTTTACTTGGAACCATAACGTCCCTTTGACAAAGTTTTTCACTGAATTTCATGGGTTTTTAGTAGCGCAACTTAACCATAACGTCCCTTTAGCAAAGTTTTTTCATTGAATTTCGTAGGTTTTTAGTAGTGTAACTTAACAATAATGACTTTCACTTTATATACATGTCATATGGAACTGACTGAATCTCTTCTACTGTACTTGATGTCCTCGAACTCATTTAATGTTCGCGGACATGTTCGAAGAACAGTACCACTACCTAAAAAACTCTGGGCGGGTATGTTTGATTGTTATATCATAACATAGGAACATTTAACAAAGTTAAAAAAAAAAACACACACACACATTATATGTACTAATACATAAGAAATGTAACCCATATATACAACACACTAACCATTCATTTAAATGCACTATGTTCTAAAATGGAATATAACACAAGAAAATAAATTGGCTTCCAACATAATTACCTCACAAACACAACAGAACTGAGAACAAGAGCAGACCCACTGAGTACATAGGACATATCTTACCTGAAATAGTAAGTGTACTTAGTTTTATTCATATATTTATTAACTTTCTGTATTAAATAAAAAATTATATTTTCTTTTTTTTTTTTCTCTCACAGAAATGTCTAGTACTCTGGAATGGCTAGAGGAACATTTCCCACATGAAGAAATGTCACAAGATAGTGAAACTAATGGTAAACACTTTATAATATAAACCATTTAATTATTATTATTATTTTGTATACATTTAATATATATATATTTTTTTTGGACAGAGCATACCAAAATAGAAAATACTTCAGAAAAACCTGTTATGGATAACACTTTTCACAGTATAGAAGAAAAAATTGATTTATTGTTGACTAATTTCAATAATTTGAAAACGTTTGTGGAAGATCATTTTAAACCAAACACCTCGTACCATTGCCCCACATGTACTTGTCCCTCCTCACCATATCCCAGTCAATTATCCCCAAACCCTCTCCATAACCCAAAACGTTTTGATGAGACTTCCATCCCTTCTTCACCTAATAACAATCATGAATAAACCCCTAATTCTCCTGTTTTTGTTTCTGTTTCTGCATCAACTTCTCTGTCATAAATTATTAATATATGTTAAATAAAGTTTAGTTTTTATATTGTGTTGTAAATAGTTTCGTTTTTTTAAAAAAAAAAACAATATAGGTGTCCGCGGACAGTGCAGGTGTTCTGAAATGTTCGTAAATAAACGAAAATGGAGGTGTCCTGAAGAACACTATACCTGTTCGTACTGTTCGCTAGCAAGATGAAACTATTCTAAGAACACACGCGGTGTCCTGAAATGTTCATAAACAAAAACAAATTAAAGTGTCCTAAAGAACACTATACCTGTCCGTACTGTTCGCTAGCAAGTTGAAAATGTTCTAAGAACACAATTGGTGTCCTGAAATGTTCGTACATAAACGAAATTGAACGTGTCCTGAAGAACACTATATCTGTCCTTACTGTTCTCTAGCAAATGTAAACTGTTCTAAGAACACAGGCAGTGTCCTGAAATGTTCGTTTCACGTGTGACGCAATTTTAATTAGGTCAGGACCCGAACAGTGTCCGTAGAACATCAACGCGCATGCGCTAGCCAATCTCTGTGCATTTGGTGTCCTGCGGACATGCGCTTCCTTCGTGGACTTGTTTGCGAACGGATCATATGACCGTGCCCACGCTGATCGCATGTTCTGAATGCGGACACTGTTCGGGTCCCCGAACAAATTAAAAGTACATTTTCAATTAATCCATAATATTTTTCAATAAAATCTCACCATGGCAGAAGTCCCACATAGTAATCCTGAGTTTCTACATACCTTTTGAAAATTTCAAACTCCAAGGAGGTGAAAGTGGCCGGGGACTGCTCAGCAGCAGTGGGACATGGAGATGCCACACAGGGGCCATCCATGGTGGAAGACATCCAGGTTGACGGAGGCAGAGGTGGTGGCCTTTGCAGCCCAGTTCATGGGGTCAGGTGGGGGTGTCGAGATTGGTGTGCATGCTGCAACCCTGTCCCATGGTCATGAGGCTGTGAAGGCCACTGTGGAGGCGTCTGTGCAAAATCCTGTCCCTGGAACTTCGGATGCAGCAGTGCACACCTTCCGGTATGCCAGACCAGCATCCACTTGCCAGCTGATGTGTCCATCAGGGTTCAGGTGCTACCCCTGATGGCTGGTCTGATCAGGCAGACTGCAGTCATAGGTGATGATGGCTAGGTTACTTGTGGTATGATTGCCCATCATCACAATGAACCGCCTCATGGTCTTTCTGACAACAGGCCTGTTCCTTGGTGGGTTCCATGGGCTGTTCACTGCTGTGACCACCTCCTCGGTTTCCTGCTCTGTGCGCCAGTCATACTCCAGGGTAACAGTACACCCTCTGTGCACCAGTCCCACCCTAAACACCCATTCTGGTTGAGCTTACAGCCTTGTCGAGGTGGGAGTCCCAAGTATATTGGCTGAGGTGGTCACTGTACCTACCCAGACACCGATACGGGCATAGGCAATGGAGGGACAGCAGGCACCTTGGATCAGTGCAGGTGCCGTATGCCCCCAACAATTGTCATCATGTCAGAGGGCATTCCAACGGAGCATGTACTGGGCACATCAGCAGCAGGTGGCAACAACAGGAGGTGGACTGTTGCAGGGCAGACCACACCAAAGAGGCAGATGGCGACCTTGGGGCAGGTAGAACATGTGGGTGCGTTTAATGTAATTTCTTCTGTATTTTGCAAATATGAGGGGCAGCTGCTGGCAGTGAGACAGTGGGCACGCGATACGCTGGTGATGGTGCCAGGGCTGAGGTGTTGCAGCATCGGGCAAGGAGGCGGGCTCACATCCTGGGGGCCACTTGCGGGTCATCGTGGACTGCTGTAATGGAGATGTTGTCCACCCTGCAAGCCCTCTGGGAAACAACCGAGGCCCACCTGAGGGAGGAGGACTTGGAATGCGATTCAACCCTGGATTTAGGTATAGGTATAGGGTTAATTTATGTTTTTTTTCTTTTGCCCCAGACTTTGATGACTTTCCTGCCCTGTTTTTCATGTATATGGTTCTTTTGCCTAAGACTTCTTGGATCTTCCTTCCCAGTTTTAGTTATATACGGTTTTATTTAATACAGGTTTTATATGTTTAAATTCTACGCTTCATGCAGTTCATTTGTGTGTCTGCACCTTTGATTGTTGACATTTCACCCAGTGCATCATGTGCATTTTGATGTGCGTGCATGTGTGTGATGTTTTTGCTGTGATGGTTGCGGATGGAGGGATGCCCATGTGCCTGACATGTGAGCGTGTGGCCATCAGACACTGGAGGCTGCACTGGATGTTTTAATTTTCCTTTACATCTGCAGCATCACTATGTGTTTCACGTCAGCGTGTTAGTGTGGTTGGGGATGAGGGTTCTGGTGTGTGTGAGATGCTGTGCATCCGGGTATGGTTTCTGTGATGTGTGGATATTTTATTATTTTTGACTCTGATGGTGGATGGGATGCCATCTGCTCATGTATGTTTGTAGACTTTCATTTTGATTTAAGATCCACTGTTGCACATGCTTGTGATTCTGTATGTGACCACACTTTGGATGTAGTGTGTATTTGGCATTGTGGGTTCTTTGGTGGTAGGTGGGCTCACTCTGTATGGGTAGCCTGGACATCATGACTTGCATGTTTTCTTTTCATTGCTCTGTCACGCCCATGTAATGCTCACACACTTTCCTACATGTGCAGTCACCCACTGTTTGCTCTAATGTCTTGCCCTCCTGCCACTAAAATGCAGTTGTGTAACCATGTTTGCTCTTTCTGTGTGCCAGCCCATATTTGCTGTGTCAGTGAGTCATGCACTCTCTGACTGGCCTCTCATCACCCATGCACAGGCCTGTCATATTGTGGTCCCTGACAGCGAGTTTTCCACCCCTTCCTCCCGGGTCACTTATGGTCAAGCTGTGAGGCACCAGTCATTATTTGTGGATCAGGCTGATTTTTGATTTTGTTTACTTCTGTACTAAGCATACATTCAGTTGCTTTGCTTTGATGCCTTTGCAACCACCCATGCCCAATATGCACATACCACTTTCCATTGCATTCACTTGTCACCGGGGATGGGATGGCCACGGTGTGGGTGAGGAAGTAAAGTGCTCTCTGGTAGTGGTGCTGCAGATTCAGGTCTGCAAGGGAATCACAGCAGATGTTCCAGTCAAGTATTTATCTTCATTGTTTCATGTTGATCGTGTTGGCGGTGGACATGTTGGAGGTGTGCTTCGTGCTGGAGGAAGACCACAGAGGTTCAGGTGAGTTGCAGCCATGCATTGGACTGGTTGTGTGGGAGACTGTCAGGGTGCTGCCTGGGGTAGTGTCAGAGGTGAGGGGGGCTGGTGGGTGGTGTCTGGACTTGAGGAGGCTGCCTGTGATAGAGCCAGAAATGGGGGTGGCTGGTGGGTGGTGTCTGGACTTGAGGGGGGTGCCTGGGTTAGAGTCAGAGGAGAGGGGGGCTGGTGGGTGGTGTTTGGACTTGAGGGGGTCACCTGGGGTAGTGTTGGATGTGAGGGGGGCTTGTGGGTGGTTTCTGGACTTGAGGGGGCTGTCTGGGGGTAGTGTCTGGGGTGAGGATGGTGTGGGGTGGGGGAGTACTGTCAGGGTGCTGCATGGGGTAGTGTTGTAGGTGAGGGGGTCTGGTGGGTAAAGTATGGTCTTGAGGGTGCTACCTGGGGTGGTGTCAGAGGTGTTTGGGGCTGGGGGTGGTGTCTGGACTTGAACGGGCTGCCTGGGGTAGTGTCGGAGGTGAGGGAGGATGGTGGGTGGTATCTGGACTTGAGGGGGCTGCCTGGGGGTAGTGTCGCAGGTGAGGGCAGTGTGTGAATGGGAAGTACTGTCAGGGTGCTGCCTGGGCTAGTGTCAGAGGTGAGGGCGGCTGGTGCTTGGACTTGAGAGGGCTGCCTGGGGTAGTGTTGGGGGTGAGAGGGGCTGGTGGGTGGTTTCTGGACTTGAGGTGGCAGCCTGTGGTAGTGTCGGAGGTGATGAGGGCTGGCGGGTGGTGACTGGACTTGAGGGTGCTGCCTGGGCTAGTGTTGTAGGTGAGGGGGTCTGGTGGGTGGTGTCTGGACTTGAGGGTACTGCCTGGGGTAGTGTTGGAGGTTAGGGGGCTGGTGGGTGGTGTCTGGCCTTGAGGGGGCTTTCTCGGGTAGTGTCTGAGGTGAGGGAGTTTGTGGGTGGTGTCTGGACTTGAGGGGCCTGCCTGCAGGTAGTGCCTGGGGTGAGGGCATGGGGGAGGGCAAAGTATTGTTAGGGTGCTGCCTGGGCTACTGCTGAAGGTAAGGGGGGCTGGTGGGCAGTGCCTGGACTTGTGGGGGTTTCCTGGGGTAGCGTCGGAGGTTACAGGGGCTGGCTGTGGTGTATGGACTTGAGGGTGCTGCCTAGGGTAGTGTAGAGGAGCAGCCAACTGCTACTGCAGGAAGTCCCACCCCCTGCTACCTGTATGCTGAAAACCTGAAATAGTGCCATGTTTGACACCAGCAGTTGTGACTATTCCGCATCAAGTCTTCGAGAAAGGTATCCACTAAGAAAACCCTATCAAATGTATCTCCAAAGAGATGACAATCTCATGGAGGAGAGCCCCAAAGGAATATGAAAAAGAGAGAAAGAGGAATTGGTGACATCACAAAAAACGAGCATAACACACTGAGAAGAATGGCTGATGAAGCGGATGTATGTACCTTATAGAAACCAATGACAAAGTAGATAATTGAGTAAACATTCACGTGCGAAACGAAGATTGCATGTGTGAAAAGCACTGTACAATATGCAAGCCATTTAATAATTGTACAGATGCGGCACCGCAAGTAGACTAAGTGATCATAGAAGCTGGCTATACGTAGTGACTAGACTGCAGGTGAAGCCGCCATTACATAGTAGCTGGACTTCAGTGTCAGAATTTTAATAGATTCAGACCATGATAATTAGCTGGGAACATGGAAGAAGCGAGAAGGGCTGTCTGGCCTTGTGCCAAAACTGAAGGCAGCCAAGAACTTGTTATCTATCCTCAAAAAACAGTGAACTTGAGAAGCTGAATTATCACTAGTTAATGTGCAAAGAAAGAACACCATGAGTGTCAATTTTATTAATAAAAGACAATTAAATGCTATAAAATGAACCAAATTGTGGTCTCCTGTCACGTGAACTAAGGATGAGAACAGAGTTGGGCACGCAGTCCAGAACTTTGATAAGCATGTGCCTGCCCTCCCTTACATTCCCAGACACCAGAATTCATTGCAAGACCAAGTTCAAAGACAGTCTGCATGGCAGAAGGCATGGGTGATGCGAGATGATGGGCTAATTGGGTGGGGAGGTACAGTTCAGTCTACCCCCGGCACCTGGGTCTGAGCTCACATGCTGCAAAGTGTACCGAATGTTCCAGAAGTCCCCAAGGGTGCCAACCAATTGTAGAGGGCCATATAACGAAGGGCCTTATAGTTTGAGAGTCAATAGACTACCGTGTTTCTAATAACTGATGAAGATGACTTGCACTAGGGGCGGGCATGAGTTGTCCACCTGGCTATAGAGACCCAACCACAACCTGACCCCTTATAGAAAGTATACTTTGATGTTCCCCTTGAGCCAACCACAATCCCCCATAGGTTTTTCTTATTTTCCACATAGTATGACATCACGTATGATGAGTTTTTACAATGAAAGTGTTGTTTTTTTGAAATGCTTAGAGAGAACTCTGTGCGACCTCCTTTGATGGTGGGTCGAGTCTGGACTTGATGGGTTGATGTGCAGAATATATATATGGCAGCAGTTTGGGTGCTTTGGGAGTAGGGGGGTGTACTCACCGTTTCGCAGGGGTGCCACCTTGACTTACGAGGGAGCTCCTGTGTTTTCAGAGGGGGTGCAGCATTGACTTCCAGGGTGCACACCTGTTTTTGCAGGGGAGCAGCCTTTATTTACGATTGAGCTCATGCATTTTTGCAAGGGGTGCAGCCTTGAAGTACGAGGTAGCTTGCGCGTTTTCGCATTGGGGTGCAGTCTTGAGTTACAAGGCAACTCGCATGTTTTCACAGGGGTGCCACCTTGACTCACGAGGCTGTGCCAGCATTTTTGCAGGGGTGCCACCTTTATTTACGAGGGTGCGCCCGTGTTTTCGCAGGGGGTGTAGTGCTGAGTTATAAGGTAGATTGCACATTTTCACAGGGGGTTCAGCCTTGAGTTACGAAGTAGCTTGCATGTTTTTGCAGGGGTGGCATCTTGACCTACGAGGAGGCACCTGCATTTTCGCAGGGTGTGCAGCCTTGAGTTATAAGGGAGCTTGCATATTTTTTCACAGGGGTGCTGGATGGTGGGTCAGGGGTGGATGCAGATGTTTGCGCTTAGGTTGGGATATGGCTTGGTTTTTGGTTGCATGCCGGCGTGTTATGGCCCTTCCTCGTGCAGCTCATTTTGATTTGCGGGTCAGGTTAAAATGCTTCTTTGGATCCATGAATGCGCAGAGTGCGCCGAGAAAGGTATGCGCGCAGGCTCACGTGGTGTCCTTATGGGCGCACAGCCTTTGTTGGATAAATGCGCACTTGTCCTTGAATCGGGCTCCTAGTGTCTCAATAATGGCTTCTGTTCCTACCTTGTCTGTTTCTTTCCCCTTTTTAACTTCTCTCAATTGAGAGCATAGCTTACCATGCGGGCAGCCGAGTTACATCTATCTTCTTCATTTTTCATCTCAGGTTGTTGTGCTTTTTCTTGCTTCTTTTCAGTTTCCGGTTTGTTTCTTCCACATTTCTTAAACCTAAATCCCCAAAAAGTGTTGATAGCTTTGCAAACTAATTTAAAAAAGGCTTTACATTCTGATGTTCTATTTATGAACCCATGACTTCTAGAACACTTCTTAAGTGAAAAAAGCATCATTATGTTTAATGACCCATCCACAGGAAATGATCAATGTCTATCTGCTTTTGGTAGTGTCTTCTAGTTGTCTAGAAATGTACACATTTCTGGGCAGCAACTTATGAACATATAATATACTGCAATACCACTGCCCGGAGGTTCCAGCTCCTCATCTTCAGGGACGTCATTTGGGATGGCAAGGCGTCACAACTGCGACCCCTGAGCTCTCCCTTGCTGCCACTGTGGACTCCCTTGCTGCCCCTGAAAAGAAATGGGAACAAAAGTTTTTAAACATTTATTTTATTTTTTAAATGGAAGCTCCTGGGCTGTGGCCAGCACCATGTGGCTCTTTGTCTCTGGAGTGGATGGTTTTCTTGTTAAGGCCTCGTAAAAAAAAAAAAAACAGGGGTTCCACAAGCGTAACACTTTGAGCAGTGACCCTAAATAAGAAAGAATAGGAACAACAAATAGTCTTTCTGGAATTCTATACAAAGATTGCTAGACTCATTAAAGGTTTATTTTAGGCACACTTCGAGGGGCGAGTCACTGATTTAGTCTGATTTAGTTTAACATCTCAAATTCACAATGCAGACAAAAACGATATGTATTTTGGTTTTTGAAAGTTGCAGTTATAGCATGTTTTTTTCTGCCGTTGTCTATGTTACGATCATCACAAGACATTCCATCTCGGCGCCCTCGGTCACTTGACAAAATTCTTGTGCGGTCTAGAAATGTTTGACCATAGCACAACAAATGGGCCTTGATGTCATTGTGCCACAATTTATGCTTTGTTGTAATGTGTCTATCTCTTCTATCTCCATGGCATGCTGTTCAGGATGTTTGTTTGCATGTATGAGGTAACATGTGCCTTGAGTACGGGATGCCGTATGAGTGTGCTGCTTGCCATGCGCTACTGTAAATTCACAGTTATAAACCATCCCGATGGTATATTTTTGCCAACCTCTGATGCCTGAAAAGTAGATCCCTGCAGGCTTCACATGTGGCCAATATTGCACCAGACATGCAGATGAACTGGCCTGCTGTTAAATTTCAGTTATCAGTTTATTGGTATCCACTACAGAGTGGGATTTGCTTTCTAACTTTGAGAACATTCAGACATGTACTTATTCATTTTACTATAGCCTGCAAGATAGCTATAGCTGGTAAGATAGCTCAGTGGATGGAGCACTTGCTGCTGCGATGTGTTGCAGGTTCGAATCCCGGCAGGCCAACTTGGCCTTTCGTCAATCTATAAATGAGTACCAACACAGGTTGGGTGAGATTGTATGTATATTTGCTCTATATAAATCACGTAAGCGTATGTGCTATATAATAACACAACATTATCATTTGTCCTTGAACTTCTGCTTGCATTCACAGTACTTTGGTATTATAGGCCTATGCACACTGGTACTAATGATACATAAAGTGATTCATTCTTGTATGAAATGTATATAACATTGCAGTGATATCGTAACCATATTTATCGTAGTGTACTTAGGAACAATGCTATGTGATGCCACTTCCTGTTTTGTCAAGGGGTGAACGGTTGTGTTCCATCGCTTCATGTGATGTCACTTTGGGGTGGGGTAAAATGGCATCACTTCCTGTGAGGTCATCAGAGGTCAAAGGTCATGTGATATCACTTCTGCTACCCCAGGCATTTTGGTGAAATGACATCTCCGCCCATCCTGTTACATTTTATTACATCTGTTGCCTATTAGCATGTCACCTGTTTTCAGACTTTATTTTCTTCTTTGCTTACTTTGAAACCAAATTATCTCTTGTGCTACTGTTTTTGTTGTGTACCCTCTGCACCTTTTTTCTCTTGGCTCTGACTTCAGTACCCATCTACTCAATTTACCATTTCCTCCATTAATATCAGATCTGCAGCATTGTGTTGTAAATTTTCAACTTGTATTTACTTTGGTTTTAACTATTATGTTCCTCGTTTTATTGTGACTGCTTCCTGGTTTTATTAATTAGATGTATATTCTGCATCTGCCCACTAGCCTTGTATATAAATAATCACAGCTTTTGTGCAGCCCAAGGAGAAACACAAACCTTCACATGCAACTCTCCTCTGAGTCTGTTGGTTTAATTTAGGCCTCTTAGACATCTTTTTGTACGGAGGGGTTCAAAGTGAAGCAGTCCTGTTATTGTCTTAGCTGGGCATGGTAAATCTGTGTCATGCAGCATCAAATGCAGATATCTGCAGCACATCACCAAATAATCCAATAGGGAACCAGGCAGAAAAGGTACAGACAAGGTATATTTCCATACAGGTGTGCAGAAATGGGTCAGGAAACCAGCATAGTACACCCCTTTGCCCACATGGTATAGCTCTGCATTTCCGCCTAGCAGCACTAGAATGGAGCCAGGAGTCACGTTATCAGTATTCTGGTTCTCAGGTAGCGAAACCTGCCTTCATGATCCAATGGGGAAATGGAGGTAAGCATACCTACGCCTTGGGTGATGGCTTCCCTCATTCTTACATCACCTTATGGGCACTCATTTGACTGCCCAGCAATCACTATCTGTTCTCCTCCAGCACCCCTAGTGTAGCTTCATCTCTGACGTCATTGCAACCAAAAAGTATAAAATTGCATCAACCCGTAACATGACAACCAATTAGCCTATCTTTCTTTCATAAGGTACAATTAATGAACTTTCAAACACATTGTAAGGCCCTCAGTGGGTGAACATTATACATATGTTGCAATAACAAACCCTTCTGTAAGTTTTATTTCAGTCCTTCTTTTCAACTTCATCAATCACAAGTAATATGTCACCAAGAAATAGGCCCTCATTGCGAGCATGGCTGTCTGGGATGTACGGTACCGGTAAGCATGCCGGTACCGTACTTCCCGGACCGCCATACTACGGGCTCTGCTTGCGGGAACCGTTTCACCCGCCAGGTTTTTCTGGGCGGTATAGCGGTACCAGCAAATAGAGCACGTCGGATGCACCGGCACATGCATAGTTGTGCCTGTGCATCCGATGTCCCCATCCCCATTCAGTCCTATGGGACAGAATGGGGATGAGGAGGCCCTTGATTCCGGCACCCAAAAATGGGCAAGTACCGGGTCCACCTAACTCGGCATGACCCGGTTCTTGCCCATTCACGGGTGCCGGAAAAAATGCAACTCCGGTGGCAGCCGTGCCGCTTTTAACGGCACTGCTACCACCAGAGTTGTAATGAGGCCCATAGTATTTTCAAGGAGGCTGCTATCTTATTCGTCTGTAAGTACTTGCAAATCTTTTTCAACACAAGGTGAAAATGAAACAGAAATGTGGGCCAACGGATAGCACATGTTCTGGATATTCAGTAAAGAGCGTATCACAGCAGGGTCGGACTGGGGGATAAAATGAATCCCTTACTAAACAAAAATGTTTAGTTCACACCTGAGCTCCTCGACGCTCGTGCCAAAAAACACCTCTGAGCTAGCTCAAAAAAAATAAACTCCCCCGCCTTCAATACCCTCTTCACCTCCCTCGCCAAAGACTACAGAAGGGAAATCCACATTACCAAAGCCAGTAGCTACAACTCCAGAATCAGTAACACCAAACCCAACTCCTTAGAACTATTCACAATCCTCTGGGAGCTAGAGACTCCCCCCCCCAGCTAGACCTGACAGTGGACAGCGCTTGGTGGGACAAAATCCAAGATGCCCTCACTGGAAAACCCCCCTCAAAGAAATAATCTTCTCAGAACAACTTGCCATGGTAGCCAAACCACATCCGGCCACAGCACTCCACTGCTTACCGGCCCACACCTGCTCCCTGTTCAACCTCCACCCTGTCTCAGTCCCAGACATCAGCAAGATCATCAGGAGTCTCAAACCTTCAAATTGTGCAAAGGGGACACCTGCCCAACCCCAGTAATTAAAGACTGTGCCGAAAAATGTACTCCTATCATCACAGCCATCATTAATGCATCCTCCACTACCAATTTGGTGCCAACGTCTCTCAAGGAAGTGTGGGTCCTACCGCTGCTCATGAAATCATGCCTCGACCCCTCCATACCTACAAATTATCTCCCCATCACTACAGTACCTTTCCTACTGAAGGACCTGGATCGCATAGCCTACATCCAGGTTCAACAGTATCTCGAGGAGAATAATGTCTTGAGCATTTGCCAATCAGGATTCTGCCCCAAGCACGGAACCAAAACTGCCCTACTTTACCTGAAAATTCAGCTTGATGCGATCAAGGACACTGGCATACTTGCCCTCCTGATGATGCTGGACCTATCTGCAGCATTCGACTTGGTAAACCAACAAACCCTCTGCTCACAACTTGCCTCGACAGCTTACTTCTCTTCATCGGCCACCTATTGGATTTGATCATTCCTAGATGACAGATCTTCACGAGTCCTCATCAATGACTTTTCCACCGCACATACCCCCTTCACCTGCAGAGTTCCCCAAGGTTCCTGTCACTCCTTTACCCTCTACAACATTAATCCGAAACCCCTCTTTGGCCCCTGAGACCTAATGGGCATATTTTACACGAACTACGCTGACAACACGCAGCCCCTTATCCCCCTTTCTATTTCATACGCTCAAGACTCAGCCACCAGCAACTCAGTGTATAAAGTCATACAAAACTGGATAGCATCTAACCTACTTTGCCTCAATGATGATAAAAACCAAAACCCTCATTGCAGGCTCCCATTCCAAGCTTTGCAATATAGACCCAGCCTACAAGGAGTTTACCATTGACAGAAACGAAATCTCCACCTACCATGCACCCAAAACCCTTGGCGTCTATCTGGATTCTAACCTTGAACTTTAAAGGCAAGAGAACGTTATCCCTTCATCAGCAGCCTACACAGCCAAACTGCTAAATGCCAGCAAGCCTTTCGTCTCCACTTCCAACCACCTCTCCATTGCAAGAGCCATCACAGGAGCCAAGCTCTTCTATTGCAACGCCTTATTAATCAGCACTTCCGAGCGCAACTTGAACAAACTTCAAACGATTCAGAACAATGCTCTCCAAGTGGCCATAGGTCTCTACAAATCTGACCGCATTTCAGAAGCCAGGAGAAACGCAAACTGGCTACCCATCCGAGAAAGGTTCAAATTCAAAACACTTGGTCCACCGATGTCTCTCCAACACTCCCCACCCCCCAACCTCTTAGATCTGCTAACCTTCATTTTGTCAAGATCCCCAACTTCAATCGCCTCTCGGTGGGGGTTAAGAGCTTCCTGGTTGCGACTTCCAAACTTTGGAACACAGTCCTTCCAGAACTCAGAAAAGAACTGGCCTACTGGACCTTCCACCGAAACCAAAAGAGCTGGCTTTTCAACTAACTATGCTCCTCCTAAGACTCATCATTCATCCTAATGCATTTCCTCAATGTAATTAGCACCTAGATACCTGTGAGTTCTGTGCGCTGTAATAAATGCAAAAATAAATAAACATGTTTGTATGAATTGTGATTTGATCCCTATATGAAGACAAAGCAGTTTTCACTGCTGTAAGTAAACATTGGGAAGCGACCAACTAATACATAGTATGTCCACACCCACTTCTGAATAACAATGAATAAGTTGTTTTAATGTATAGCCCCATATACCTTTCTCAACCCTGTAGAGCCTGCCGCAGCCATTTATTTATTTGCATTTCTTCGCCGGGGATGCGTAATTTGCCATAGGTTATTTCTGAACTTTCTGACGATTAGATGCCTAATTCCAAAGGTGCCATTTCCGCAAACATTTGAACTTCATTTCCAGTACTATGTCCAACAGTCGAAGAGCAACGTTTTTGGGTAACATTCTAAATGAACATTTTTATGGTGGTGATAAGGCAGCGGCATCAGTTGGAGACGAATTGTGTGCATGACTCAGCATGCCACCTGCTTGAGGAAGATCATGCCGGCAGTGTTTGTGCTGTCTCAGCTTTATTGAATACACAGTCACACATAACTAAATATACCACGGTGCACGACTGTAGTTTGCAGACAAGTCCTACATTTCATTGTAAACTATTTGAGGCAAGGGAAATGTGTTTGGTTTGGTGTAAAGAAAAACATGTGCTGAGTATTGATGACGAAGTGCTATTAGTGCTGGGTGATTGGTTGTGTTTTCCAAACCACCACCCACTTGAGGGGGGTGGATGAAGATTTGGTTGTGTTCTCCAAACCACCACCCACTTGAGGGGGGTGGAGGAAGATTTGGTTGTGTTCTCCAAACCAACACCCACTTGAGGGGAGTGGAGGAAGATTTTGTGCCAGGGCAGCTTAATTGAACACACAACAGAATGTGTCAAAGCACACTAGAAACAAGCACTTCACTTGTGTTGCCACTACTTTGGGATAAGGGAAATATTTTTTGCAGGGTTTGCCGGTTGCGGTAATGGTGAACAGGCAGCAGCATTCGTGGTAGGGTGCTTGAGAGTGAAACAAAACCAACACATGGATGAGAAGGAGGGCAGAGTAGGAATTAGTGGTGGGGTGGTTTGATTGAACACACGCTCACAGTGAATATACGGCAGTACACTAGCTCGGACACAAGCACTTGAATTTCAGCCACTCATTTGGGGAAATAGAAATGTGTGTAAGGTGGTTGGAATGATGTATTCAGGGTGGTGATGATCAGGCAGAATGTATATTTGCATGTTAACTCCTTGTGTGATGAAACACGCCACTGCTTGAGGAGGAGGGAGGAGAACAGAGGAGGAATTTGTGTTGGGGCAACTTGATTGAACACACCCTCTACTTACAGCATGCGTCAGCAGTCGATGCTAGAGGCTCTGACAGGACTCACATTGTATTTCGGGGATTGGGGCAAAAAGAAACATCAATTAAGATTTGATTAGGGACAATAGCCAAAGATGGGTGGGGAGGAGGTAGGCACGGGCATGGTGCATGGTTTACTGCAGAAACAGCTGCCACTGCAGTTCTTGAGGATGTAAGGTAAGACACCTGGATGGGAGCACAGTACAGCACCAGCCAGCGACCACAAGCAGCTCATCGGCCACAGCTACAAGTACTCCAAGTATTCAATTATCGAGGTGGCTTGTGCTTCTAATGCCTTCACTGGACTGTGCCTGGCACTTCATTGCAGCCACCCCACAGCCTAACGTCCCTAAAATCCGTCTCCGATAGAAGAGGGACTGCACCCCATCCTCTTGGTTTACAACAGGCAGGAGTGGTCTGTTGAGCTGCCAACAGAGGAGGCACCTGCTGAATTTATGTTTGGAAGGGATATGCTTGAGGAGGGCTTGAATCAGCATCTCTCAGTAGTGGGTCAGGGAGGCAGGGCCCTGGTTAAATACCTACTGTAGAGGAGTACATTGTTTTCCAGCCTGGCAACCCAATCAGTCTCCCACCACTTCTACTTGTTAATGTCAGATGTGAAAAGAATTGACATTGTGTTTATAGAGCACTGCGCACCAAGCACTGTACATAAAACAAATACACGTTACAGTATAAATGAAATCAGCAAGTGGGATCCAACATTTGCAGGAACAAATCAAGAAGTGAGGAAATGGGTTTTAAGCCGAGTACGAAAAAGAGGAAAGGAGGAAAGGGAACAAAGAGGCAGAGGAAGAACGCTGACCTTTGATGGGCCTCGGCTCTTTCACACTACCTTTCACATTTTGTTTCCAGATTTCCCACATACTTGGATGGGAGTCGCCGCCGAGTTACACTATAGATACAGTGATTTCTGCGCGCATGCCACCCTTGAAGATTCCCTAGTCACTAGCAGCAAGGTAGGGTGCTCTTCCTCTGCTCACATACGAGTCAGCACTCACGCGTGACTCCCCTATCCTTCCCACACTTGTGCGAGAGGCAGGCTCTTAGGTCTAGGCTCCACCTGCAGTTCCTCGTCTCTCTTTTTTTGGGACATCATTCCCATGCACCTATGATAAGCATGGCATGGCTAATATCGCAGCAAAACTGGCACACATGGGCAAACCATGCCCCCGCCATTGTTTAGGCACGTCCATACTTGGAGTTCTGCTCACCAGCATGCTTGTAGGTGGTGGGTAGACTTTCATTACTCACAGCCCTCAGTTCTGAGTATGCCTTGCTTCTCTGACCCCTCTCCAGATCTGTGATCCTTGACCAGAGTTCTCAAGGGATCCTGATGATTGTATGCTAACCGCAAGAGAACTAATCTCTAACACCAATTTATCATGAGCGCAGTACCAGCTCCCCTGCCACTACTGGCCAACAGTGTGATAGAAGATTAAGGGAGCATCCCCTCCCCGTTGTATGGTAAGTGACATAGGGTGCCAAATGGGGCTTCTGCTAATTTTAGATTTATTTTTAGAATGGTACTCACATGTCATTATATGTCTCTACAGGCAATTCGAACGTGCACTGAGGAAGGCAACTTGACTACTACTGTCAACCTCCAAAATGTTTCTACATAGGGGGCTCGAGTTGTCAGGTCCCCTCAATAGCTTTGTGAAACATCACACATGTTGGCAGACCCTTTTCAAGAAAAGACTTTAGTGATTGTGAACTAAGCCGTTTAAGACATCTAAAGAAAATGAAATAATCATATTTTAATTGAATGCTTTGGTCATACATTGTTAATTATTTCAACTAATAATGAACAAAGAACTATAAATGATAAGCAAGCCAAATGACTAGTCAACTTGGTGAACTTCCAGAAGTTTATTGGGACATACTTTAAGATGAGATTTGTAGTTTATTAATTTTGATCCACATAGATGTCCTCTTCTTGTCTATCATTTCTTGAGCTACACCTCCATAATTTTCTCTGTATGGTTTTGGCAAGTAGGGACTTTTTGCTGAAATGTTGGCAACCACATCCCCCTCCTTCGGGCCTTTCCTCCTGTTTTTTGTCACCTATCTGCATAAGGCTCTGCCCCTTTCCCTTCATCTAGTTTTGTCTTAATGTTTTATGTGTATTTTGACATATTGGATATCACTTGCCTATTGCAAAAATGTTGATGGAATAAAAATGGTCCCCTTGCAAAATGTCCAATGTTTAAATGCTGTTGTATTGTTGCGCTATTCAGGCCCATTCCGGAACTTTACCAAACGGGATATCAGGCTCAGGTACTCCTGTTGATCTAACCTGTTGACTCACACAATATAATTCGTAATTCGAGTGGTGGGTTCATATGTTTTTGTGTGGATAATGTCCCCCAGCCACCATTGAAATTAGGGGTCCTTCCCATCTATGTTGTCAGAAGATGCACCTTGCCACTGGCACTCTGTGCCAAAAAATTATGCCTAGTTTGGGCATTTTGGGTACCTTGCCAATGCTGTGCCCTATTAAGTGACATCATGCACAGGATTAGACCCAAAATATGCTTCGTTCCTCAGAGCTCATCGAAAAAACATCAGAATTAAGGCAGCTCTGTGAAGGGTCAGCCTAGAACCAAGAAGTTGGTCAATCCTGTAACCAGAGTTGCATTTATGATTTTTAAGTGAGTGTATGTTATGCTATAGTTGCTTTCAATTTTGAAATAAAATGTTTTTCATTTCATTTCATTTATTGATAATATACATAATACAAGGCTTTGTATATACAACATATATAACATACATACACTTCAACATTATACATTATACATTTCGATTTTTTTAAACCATACATAATTCATCAACATATTGTAAAACTGATTAAAATACCATTTTATATTTGCGATCACCTTAGGACAAAACCTCATCTCTATTATATAAGAACAATCTAGATAAAAACTCCAATTCAAAATTCTAAAATACATCTGTAAAATGTTTTTAAGGAGTAAAAAGATAATTTATGTTCCCAGTGAGGGCATTTCTTAGGTGAGTAAAAATACAGTTCAGCTTTAAATGGATATCTCTTTTCTCCATTCAAATCATGCAGATTTGGCTGCATTTACAGCATACATATCATGCGATAATAATATGAGATTTCCTTCCTGTGGTACTGCTCTGCTGGTGCCACTGATCTAGACATATCGATGTAGTTGTGAGGAAGAAAGCAGGCAGACAGGCTCCAACACGTCCATTCTTCTCTATTTTTTATTAAGAGTAGTAATTGTTCCTTTTTCCTATTTGTTGGTTTAAGGGACTAAACTTGGCTGTCAGTGTAATTATTTAAAGGGTTGCCAACAACAAAGCACTTCCAGCAATACTTTGGGTATGAGGTTTACTGCCTTTGTATGGGGACTTCTATTGTGCTGGGCCTGGGGAGGCATATGGGGTTCCTCTGTTGAGACACACTAAGTTCCCAAAACAGCCCTTATTTATTACAATGTGGAATGCAGTCTATTTAAAAGATTGGCACTCAGAAGGATAAGAAAAAATATATTCCAAACCACCCCCATATTAAAGACCCTAAAGCCCCCATGTGCTAGAGCAACATTTCCTATGAAAAATAGACTCAAGGGCATTCGGCATTGAAATAAAATTAGAAAAAGAATCAAACCCATTATTACTGCTAAACTGTGGCCGCAAGTTAAGCTGAAACCACATCAAAGGCTCAGAGAGGTTTTCCCTGCAACACACATACATGTGAGTGATACCATTTTATCAACCCTTTTTCTCTGAACAGTGTTTTCACTTGAAGCTGATACAACCTTGCAATTTCATAGAACCAACCTTTCTTTCATACACAGAGACTTCAGAATCACTTTGTTCTATTACAATAAACCCTCAAAAGAGCTGTGTATCTCTCAGGCAGTCTTACTCAGCCATAAGCAGGGGGATTCATTCCAAGATGATGGAAGGATCAAAAAAGGGGTAGGCCATCCCTAAAAGCCATATCAGGCACATGTGAGCCAATAAGTGCATCCTGTCACAGCCCCTCACCAATTCCAGGACTCAGGTGCAAACCAAAACACAGAGTCCGGCCCAGGAGGAGAGTATACAGCCCTAGATAGCCCTAGATGGTGGGTGTCTGGAGAAGGTTGTTGAAGGTGTTTTGAGATATTTGGGTGGCAGGACATGTGTGGAGAGAATGTTAGAGCAATGAGAGGGGGGAGGAGATGACAGGAGAGAGGAGAAAAAGGAGGATGGTGAACATCTAGAAGAAGTCATATGAGGGAAATATCTGGAAGAGGGTGCAGGAGAGCGTCAGCAGGTGGGGGTTGGTCAAAATCTAGATGAGGTGGTAGGAAGAGATTTTCTGGAAGAGGTGGTAGAAGAGCTGCAGAAGAGGTGGTAAGTGAACACGAATAGGAGGTGATTTGTTAGAGACGGAAGGAGAAAGCTGGTCAACAATTGTATGGGATTGTATTAAAGGGATATTGCATCATCTTCTGACTCCCCCACAGGGCACAGAACTTCATAAACTGGTTCTGGGACAAAGCCCAGGCAAAGTCCCTGCTATGCTGTCTGCAGCTGTAGCCTGCTTTGGACTTACCCCTTTCTGCCAGTCGTCTGCTGGCTCATACCTTTGTTCCCTACTGCCTACCGTCATCAAGGGAGCCTGGGAGCTTGCTCGGCTCACTGCTGTTTCTGCAGACACTCATGGCTAGCGTCAACCCCTCCTATGGGGTCTTTCTACAGCTAAGAGATATCTCCTTCCCACACTTAGCCCTAGTGTCCTGTACCAGATCTGGCAGCCGTGCCTGGGCTAGCCCACATCATCTCCTGCCTCCACGCCTTCCACAGGGCCTGGATATTCATAGACCGCTTCCAAGGCGAAGCCCAGGCAAAGTCTGGCAGTGTCCTACAGTTGTCTGCAGAAGGGAGCCACTTCTATTCCCCTATCTCCTTTGGTGCTCTGACTGTTTCTATGTTTTTTCTTCTCTCTCTCACTACCTGCACTTTGCCTGGTAGTTTCCATCTTGCCAACCTCCTCCCCTTTCCACGCATAGACCCTCTTCACTAATTGGACTATGTTGGCTAACATCCTGATGCTTGTTATTCCAATATTTAGTCTTTTAACTGCCATTCTTTTCTTCTTTGTGTTGTAATCCCTTTCCCTATCCCTACACTCTACTCCTACCACCCATCCCATTCCACCCAGCCACTCGAAATGTCTCTAATCTTCACTATCCCTTTAATGTCAACTTTCCTCATCCCCTTAATGTTGGTCTATGGAATGCACACTCACTATGTAATAAAGCCCATTCAGTCCTAGGTACCTTCTTTCTTCTTAATCTATATTTTCTTTGTGTCACTGAGACTTGGATCTCTTCCATAAACTCTGTCACACCTGTAGCTCTTTCTACCTCTTCCTGCTCCTTTTTCCATACACCCACTCCTCAGGTTGTGGTGGAGGTGTTGATATACTCTTTTTTCCTTCACTATTACTCTTCGCTCTCTTCCGCTCTTTATCTCATTCATAACAGTTCATTTCTGAGGCTCCATTCTTCTGCTGTTCTTGTAATCTACCATCCTCCTGGCCCCACCATCTCCCTATGTGACAACCTTCATGTCCTTCTCTCATCACCCCTTCCATGACTTAATTGTCCTGGGTGATTTTAATCTTCATCTTTCTTCTGCTCACTCTTCTCTTCGTCTGCTTCCCATTCTTGATTCTTACCATCTCTCCCCTACTGCTACTCCCCTTCTCACATCTCTGGTTCTTATCTTGACATCATATTTTCATCTGCCTTATCCACTTCCTCCATCTCAGCTTTTCCTATTTACTCTTCAGACCATTATTGTCTTTCCCTGTCTATTATTCCACCTCTCCACTGTCCTTCAGTGCCCCACTTTTCCCCCCAGAAATAATATCGCTGTGACCTTTGATCTTTTAATACTTTTTTCATCCCATCTTGTTCCTCCATGTTCTAATTCCATCATATCTCTGATGCCGACACTGCTCTTTCTCTTTCCAGAGACCATCCCATCTATGCACCTTCTGACAATATTCCTTCCTCCTCATTGCTAAAATGTACCCTTCTCTACTGCATTGTAGAATGTCTCATTGCTAAACTCATCCTTTCCTTCCTCGTTTAACAATGCCACCATACTCTCTACACTCATAAAACCCTCTCTTAACCCATCTATACCACCCAGTTTCCACCCAATATGACTCCTCCCTTATCTTTCTAAACTTTTAGAACATCTTGTTTACTCTCAACTTTATTCTTGTATTACCTCCATCTCCATTCTTCCCTGCTTTCAATATGGCTTCTGTCCCTGTCACTCCACTGAGACAACACTCCTCTCTGTCTGTGACTCACTCCTCTCTGCATGCTATGCAAAACATTCTTCCCTCTTGATTCTTCTTGACATGGCAGCGACCTTCGACACTGTATATCACTCTCATCTTCTTTCATCCTGCTCCTCTCTTGGGTTTCTTGGGACAATCTTTTGTTGGCTCCAGTTCTATCCATCTGATCAAACCTACTCTGTGTCCTGGGCTTGAACATCCGCTCTCACTCTCTCTTTCCATTACTGCATCCCACTAGGCTCTGTCTTGGGACAGGTTATTTTCCCCATCTGTACCTGTCCTCTTGTCTCCATAACCTCATCTGTTGTTCTGTCTCACCATCTATACACTGATGACAGCCAGCTCTTTCAATTTGTTGCTGCATTCTCCTCCCATAGTTATGCTACTCTGACCTCCTGCTTTCTGGCCATTCTATCTTGGATTTCCGACCACTATCTTGTTCTTAACCTATCTATGGGCGTGCTTATTTTTGTTCGTACCTCAACCATCCATCCTCCACTGTCTCCTGCCTCCATTTCTTTACCTCTCTCTTTGCTTCCCATCTCTTTTTCTGCCCGCAATCTAGACATCTACCTTGATTCTTCTCTTTCTTTCTCCTCGCACATCTTATCTCTCTCTCTCGCTTCTTTATGTTTCATCTGTCCCTTTTGTTTTTCACATATGTTCAATTGTGCCTGTCTTCTCTTCAGACTTCCTATCTCTCACCTAAACCCTCTTAAATCTATCCATAACTCCTCTATCTATCTTCTTTCTTCACTTTCCCTTTGTGACTTAATCTCTTCAGCTCTTTCTTACCTTCAATGGCTCCCTTTTCATTCTCGCCTCAAGTTCAACTTTCTGTGTCTTGTCTTTAAATCTCTCCATAATCTTTCCCCCTTACCTCTCTTCCTTGCTCTCATTGTATTCCCCTGCTTAATCTCTCTGTTCCAAGTCTCAATGTCTTCTAACAGTCCTGACCCAACATGTGCCCAATCCCACTATCATTCCTTCTCTTCTTGGCCCCTTCTTCATTGGCATGCACACCCTTCCTCCCTCTGCTCTCTTTTCTTGTATCCTCTCTTTCATTCTGGCCTCAAGGCCCACTTACTTCCTCTGCAATTATTGGTTTTCTGGTTATTTAATCACTTAAAGTGTACTGTTCTGAAATGTTGTTGTTAAGCGCTTTGGCATAAAACACTTTATAAATCTAAATAAAATACAAACAAATATCAAGAAGCGGTGACATGAGAGAGTGCAGAAAGATATGCAAGAACAAAATCATCAAAACAGTCAGTGAACATAAGGAGGACGTGTCAGATGACACTAAGGGGGGAATAGGTGAACATCAGAATTGTTTCCAGGAGAGGAGAGGACAATTTCTGAGGGCTCATCTGAGCCAAGGCAGGTCAAGAGGTAGCTGGAAGAACACGCATGCAATGTAGCTTTGAGGAGCAAGACTATGACAGGTGTAGACAGGTGATTAGAAGGAGAGAAGACATCAATTTAGAGGCTGAAATGGTGGGAGCCTCCTAAATTTCCTTAGGGTAAGCAGGAAAGTTCGGTCTTTACTAACACCTGGAGAGGAAACGTAATCGTTCACTAAAACTACTTGGGTGCAATTGATAGAGGAGCAGAAGAAGGGTGTCACAAACTTGGAAGGCCAAGAAAATGAACAATCAGAAGAAGAGTCTGGTAATCCTTGAATCCTGAGCGACTGGGGAAGCAAAGGATCTGGCCCATGCTGCGATGAGTGAACAATGATTCTGTGTTGTAAGTACTGGCTTGGCAAGCAACTTTCTGCTCAGAACCTTAGCGCCAGAAAAAAAGTCAAGTGTTTGTACCCCATATTTCTTTGTGCATTTTCTATGTTCTCTCACTCAGCTTTACGACAACCCAAGACATTGGCCCTCTTTACAACCCAGGCGTTAAGGGGTTAACGGAGCCGTAAAAAGGTGTCGGCGCCGTTAAACCCTTAACACCTGATTACGAGTTCCCTTTGCAGGACCCGACCTTAATGCCTGCTTTTAGCAGGTGTTAAAGTAGGGTGCCGCAAAGGGACCTTGGTGCTAAGTACGGTGCCGCATTTTGCGGCACCGTACTTAGCGCCTTCCCCATTCCCGTTGAGCCCTGTGGGGCAAAAATGGGAATGGGGAAGGGCCCATGGTGAATGGGGAATTACCGCCCCGCCAACCTTGGAATGGGGCGGTAATTCCGCCATTCACCATGGCGGACCCCGGCATGGACCATGGTGCTACCATGGTTTAGCGCCGGGGCCGTAATGAGGCCCATTGTAGTGGAAGGGTAATAATCTGTCTGCACCAACCCAGTCTCAGCATGTCATTTGAGTGCACCCATGAATATCATGGGAACCATCCATAAATATAACTGTGGAAAGATAAACTGGAAATACACTGGCAGTAGATCTTCTGCCTTATTCCTTTGTTATACACAGGTTTTAGGGTGCTACTGTGCTGATGGTGAGTGTTAAATTCCCAGCTTGAATTACTTTGCACAAAAGGCTGTACCTGAGTTGTATGATGCAGTAGTTCATGTGGTGCGAAAGGCTTAGACCGGACAGAATGCCATGGGCATGTGAATGAGCAGGCGAAGCATTGACTACATTGCTGTAACAACATACTGGGTAACTGTCCCCCCTGTTGATGAGCAAGCAGCTGCTAACCGTCCACGAACAAGAACAAAAAATAAAAGCCTTACCTCTGTCCCCGGTGGGGGGCAAAGGTAGCCTCTCAGCCGCGGGGGGGCTCGGAGCGGGGATGGCCCCACTTTGAGCATCCTCATTGGCTGGGGGGCTGCCACGCCCCCTGCCGGGGACAAAGGCCATGGAATCCTGACAGAGGGATTCCCGGCCTGGTAATGACTCGGCGAGGGCCAATCAGATTGGCTCTTTCATTCTGATTGCGCCCTCGCCGGGTACTAATATACAAAAGTACAACAGGTGGCAGCAAACAGGGTATGTTACCCACAGATAGTCTTGCTTTATGTGGCAGCTGACCAATGATCCCAAGCTAATGCTAGGGAATGCAATTCATGTCCCATACTTTCCACCTGTACTCCACCTTGTGTTGACATACTTTGTAGTTGAATGTTCTACGGTGGGTGATATGTTTGCTGTGGCCTACAAAATCAGCTTTCATTTTCGGCAGTCAAACAATGCCACACATGCTTTGCGAGGGTTTCAGTTGCAGAACAAACTTCTACACAACCATCTGCAAATTTCTGTCACAACCCGGTGGAATTCAACATTACATATGCTTGACTGCTGGTGTGAGGAAATCATTGCTTTAATTTACTAAATCCACAGTCAAAGATGTTCACTGTATTTTCCATCTTCACACTGACTGGGGGGCAACTTATACATGATGTCTTCTATATGGTACAGTCCTTTGAAGAGGTCTCGTAGTGTGTGAACCATGGCTTTAATGCCACTTCGTGAGATACTTTCGTTTATACTCCTGCTGGAAATGTACCTGACTATAAAAGAAATAGAACATGAAAATATGAGCAAGTCAGACATTACACAGTCGGTGAGACAACTGATGTCAGTCTTTCATGAGGATTGGTAAGAATGTTGTTCTTTTTATAACTTTCCTGCATTGATTTCAATAGAGTCCCTATCATGTCTGCTTTTTGTCTGGATCCTTGATGATGTTTGGCGTGAGTGAGATCCTTTTGCAGGGAGTGAGCCTCCCTTTGTTTTTCACTTTTATTTTTTTCAGTTGAGCACACACCCCCATAAGTGCAGTGCAGTGCTACAGGGACCATTTGGTTCCTTTTTATTTTTCTATAAGCCACGTTACCTTTGTGATGTTAACTGAACAGGCAATCAGCAGTAAACATTTAAAGCCACACATTTTTTTCATTTACTGTGATAATGCTTTTCAGAGCACCATATACTCAAAATGGCCGTTCTGTTTAGTGTAAGCACTGATCTTTGTGCAATCATCTGTATTGGCCAACGTACTTCCTCTTCCGGCCCAAATTTGCATGCCGTGATTTGTGTGCATGAAGTGGCTAAAACTTGGTTTTGGCATAGACTGGGCACAAGCCACGTTTCAGCCAGTGTTTGTCCTATTGGTGGGCAGAATGTGAAGTGGCAGCTGTCTCTGATTAGAGAGCATCCACCTGTATGCATTTTTCGGGTCCATTCCAAAGGTGGGATGGGGCCAACCAGAGCCCAATTCAGGGTACACGGGGAGGACCTGGTGCAATTGAGATCCAAGCAACTGAACCTGAAGGACAACAATATACCCATGAGAGGATAGTATTTTCTGGCCTTCTTCAAGATCTGCTGGGACCTTGTCAAACTGCTGCTGCTGTCTCTCACCACGAGGAAGTGCATTCGACAAGCCAACCATTGTGTTCCCAAACTTTCCTTAAAATCAACTGGGAAACCCTAAATTGGCTGCCTTTCTCCTTTTTAACTGGTGGGACCAACCAGTTGGACGCCCTGATCTGCATTTATCATTGGAGGTTGGAGGCATTGTATTGTCAGGTCTGCATTTGGCCTGCACAAGATTGAAAATTGACTGCAGCTTTGCACAAGTATCTTCCTGACTTTTTGCTGGAAATGTTGCTGGCATTTTAAGAGCTCTGCTACATCCTCCTTGTTCTGTTCTCTCATCACAAAGAAGGGCCTGTTGGAAACAAAGTTTGACATTGCTGCTCACAAGGGCATGTAAAGCATCCTAGGCCACACCAACATCTGCTTCAAAGTGCTGATGCTAAGGAACCGTCCTATGCTGCATGGATGAACATCAAGCCATCTCGACCCTGTCATCTCTGCCTGTGCCTGTGCCTGGTCTAACTGTTGCTAGAAGCCTTGAAGGTGCAACCTGTGGCTCTTCTACAGCCAAGCCTACTGAATCCGTGTTCCCCCTCTTCCCCCAGGTCTCTGGAGTAGCAGGTTTCTAGACCCCTTAGATCTCTTTGCATTTCCCTAACCCCATTGATTTAGATTGGGCATTACGTCTTAAAAAAAGCTAACCTACCAGGTCAAAAGTGGTGAAGCCTTGGTCAGGAGTCATCTAGAGCCTGGGACAGGTAGTCTACATTACTGGAGCTCTAATTGGCACCCTGCAACAGTGATTTCTAAAGAAACCTGTCAAATAAGGTCACCTGCCCGTCATAGAGTAAATCCTAAAATGGGGAGGGATAAACTTGCTAATCATTTTTCTTATATATTCGGATATACTAGCCATTTTACATCTTGTACAGCACCTTATAAACTTCCTATGCCCCAATTTTAGACAAGTACAGTGTACATTCCTTGTACCCGTGGCAGTAGAGTAGAGTGGTTTGAACAGCATTCGGGCAGTATTACATTGAAGGAGACACATCCCGAATACTGTATTGTCCCACAATTGAACATGGAGAATATATACCAGAATATTACACGAGCGGAGCAAAGTGAAACTTAAGTTGAAAGGTTGCCATAGGGACCACAAAGGTAGCTGCCACGTTCTGCCCTGCAGGAGATGCTTCTGGCTGCAGGATCTGCAATTGGCTCTTCCTCTCTGAAAGGTCTTTCACTACAAGGGTTGCAGCGTGTAGAACTCATGTCCGCCCATGTGCGCCTATGGCAACTGAACAGAGCGGTGTGGTTTAAAAAGCAATCAGGCAGTATTACATTGAAGGAGACCATTACAGAATACTATATTGCCCCACAGTTGAACAGGGAGAATAAATACCAGAATATTACAGGAGTGGAGCAAAATGAAATTAAAGTTGAAAGGTTGCCATAGGGACCACAACAGAGGCTACGATGCTCTGCTCTGCAGGAGATTTCTTCTGTCGGCAGGATCAGCAATTGGCTCTTCCTCCCTGAAAGTCCTTTAACTGCAAGGGTCACAGCGTGTTGCGCTCGTGTGCGCCCCTGGCAGCTGAGTGTAGTGGAGTGGTTTAAACAGCAGTTGGACAGTCAGTCAGACAGGTGACAGGGCACTGGCAGAGGACTAATAAAGACAGGCGGAGTGTTAGCAGAGTGTTTGGTGCCTGTGCCTGGAAGCTACCCTGCTGGACCCTGAGTAACTTTTCTCTTTCTACTGCCTGGAGGTGGTGCCTGGAGGTGGTGCCTGAACATAAACTCCACTCTAGACGCGGAGCGTCCGCGGAGTGTTAGCAGAGTGTTTGGTGCCTGTGCCTGGAAGCTACCCTGCTGGACCCTGAGTAACTTTTCTCTTTCTACTGCTTGGAGGTGGTGCCTGGAGGTGGTGCCTGAACATAAGCTCCACTCTAGACGCGGAGCGTCCGCGGAGTGTTAGCAGAGTGTTTGGTGCCTGTGCCTGGAAGCTACCCTGCTGGACCCTGAGTAACTTTTCTCTTTCTACTGCCTGGAGGTGGTGCCTGGAGGTGGTGCCTGAACATAAGCTCCACTCTAGACGCGGAGCGTCCGCGGAGTGTTAGCAGAGTGTTTGCAGAGAGGGCGCAGAAGGCGCCATGGACATAAGACAAACTGCAATAAACCACCCAAAGAAACAAGCACCTCATACACGGAGCCGCTCAAAAATGACCGATGCCTTGCATGGGGTAGTTGAAGAGCCATGCCCTGTGCTTGCTGATGAAACACAGATTGACAAAAACAACACTCGGAATGAACATGTCACTGGCACTGGCATGCCATCATGCAATGGTCCCCAACGCGCCAACGGAAACTGCGGTCAATGGAACAAAAGGTACGTGCCAAATAACCTGTTCCCCAGTTTTGAAAGCCCTCAAGGCCTCCTCCCCTACGAGGTGCCTCCCCTTACCCGCGGCTGCCGTGCGGCTCGTTGAGTCTGGAGTGGCTTCGCTGGCTCGATGTTCCGGCCGCTTGCCGCGGGGGGCGGGTGGGGGTGCCTTTGGGGGCGCGGCCGGGGTGTCGGGGGGTTCTCTGGGGCCGGTGGATGGGCTCGCTGGGGGCGGCGACGCGATGGGGAGAGAGGGAGGGGGCGTGGCCAGAGGGGCTGTGCGTATGGATGATGCTCCTGCTGACTCGCGGATTGGAGGTGCGGACCCAGCGGAGTCCCAAATGGAAGGGGACGGGACACAAACTTTCGTAGGAGTCGAAGAGCCAGGGAGCGTGGGAAAATTTGCTTTCTGCGCACCACGTGAAGAGGCCTTCTTTACGTTTCAACAAACACAGCTAAATAAAGGAACTGAAGAGTTATGTGAAAGCCCAATTTCTCCTGCATATGTGGATGCCATGGGAGACCTCTGGAACGACCATGAACATTCCCCGAACCCCCGTTCTTCTTCCATTAAAAAACAAAGTTTAGCTCTTTCTCAAAAAGTCCACGACCCCCTGACCTTTGCAGAGCCCTTGATTCAAAAAGGACATAACCAAAACTGCAGCTTAAAGCCACCATCAAAATCAACCATGTGCAAAAGCATCAAATCAACAAGCCCACTAGCCGCAAAAAAGGACGCACTCAGGGTAAATAAAAGCTACACTCAAAATCTTAGTCAAAAGAGTAAAGCAAGAGCAAATTCTATCTCGGACATAAAATCAATTAGATGGCACTTTAATAAAAAAGATCTTGGAACCGCAACAAAAGTAGCCCCCGGTATCACCGGGGAACAATGTTCAATGACAGCTGAACTAGAAGTCACTGATCAAGAATTACTTCAAGCGACTGGAACTGGAGAACCAGTTGCAAGCGTAACGAATCAGACATCAGTAAAGGATGGAGACCGGAGGAGTCCTATTTTAGAGAATCACAGTCCATGCAATCCTGCTTGCACAGAGCTACCGCAAACTGCAGCTGGATCAGTCCTTAGTCAAGACTGCTCCTCGAAGCCACATGAAGCACATAATGGACAAACACCAATCACTTCAACTACAGAAGCTGAGGCCTTGGCGGTGTTTACCAGCCCAACAAAAACCTCAACTCCTCACCCGAATAGATCGAAACGAGGTTTGGGAGAAGAGGTAATAACTACATCTAACTTCGAAACAGCCCCAGAAATAAAATCTAAATCTGTATTGACGCAGCCAAGCCAAATGAAAGAGTTTTACAATGAATTGCTGTTTTCAGCCACAGCAAATAACAGTTCGCAGAAACAAGTAGGTCAAACGAAAAGAAAGGACAGTGACATCGAGCAAACCATAATTGAAAGTACAGACGAAGAAAATGATATTTCGCCGGCTAAAGCGCCTTTAAAGTGCAGCCAGGCAGAGATTGCCTATGATAAAATTGTACCAGCAATATTAAAAGCAAATGCAGAAGCCTGCGCTAACCTGCAAGCTGCAGTGGGATCTATGATGACAATAACCATGGCACCGTTCCTCAAATTATATGAAGTACTTTACGAAAACTACAAGGATCAATCAACTCTTTTGGCTCTAATTCAATCCAAATTAATATACATAGAATCATATATTGCTACTATTAAAAAAAAAGGAGAGCAAGAGAGGAAGAAACAGAACATGTCATTTTCAAAACTCTTATCGATCTGATGGAATATGCCAGAGAAGACAAGAAGGCGTTTCTCCACTGTTTTAGTGATACCATAACAATGATGAAACCGGATGTATTTAAGTATCAAGGCCAAACTATGGAAAAATGTACATCCACAGAAAACGCATGGAGTTATGCGAACGAATTTGATAATAAGACAGATAAAACAGCGGTCATTGACAGTCAACCAGAACAAGTGAGGCCGGAGTCATCAACGGGCCAACAAAACATCGTCTGCAAAGAAAAACCCATGAATGCCTCCGCAACTGGTCCTGCTGCACAATCGGATATACAGGATTTGATAATAAATCCATTGACAGGCCATGTTGATAACTGTCGTAAGGTAGATAAAAATAAAGTTCTATTTCCTTTATTCGCTACAGAAAGTTCACTTGCATCAAAGGAAAAGGAAACGGGTGGCCAACCCAAACAAACTGCTGTGAAATTCTCCAAAAAAAAGGAAATTGCCTTGGGGAAAACAGCTAAGAAGTTAAAAAATCTACCACTGCCAAAACACACCTCGGCAGAAGGAACCCGTTACTTCATTCGTAACTTGAAACCTATTGGAACCGTGCCGCATAATGTTGAAAGAAGTTTCCAACTAAACGGCTCACAAAAATGCCAAAACTATAAAAATCGAGAATTCGTCCCAGAATCGATAACTGTAGACACAGATGAAGACGAATCCAATACTAGCGAAGACATAGATGCCCTCCTGCAACTCTCGGTCCACGAGTGCGATAGATCTGCAGACTCTGCCAGTCAAGAAGGCCCAGTGAACGCCGACCAAAAGGACGACGAGAACGAGGAACTAAATCACAGTGAGACTCAATCACCAGCATTTAAAACTTTACAGGAAAAAAGAGATTTGCTGGAACGCAAAAGCATAAATGAAATGAGACAACAACAATTATTGGACGCTATGCTGGACCATTCAAACCAGGAGAATCAGAAAAAGAAAGATCTGCCTCGACGAGAAACCATAAGGAAAGAAACAAAAAAACAAAGTGATCGACTCCGAGCCAATACGTCCACGGAAAAGCGAGGTAAAATGGAGAAGAAAGGCCATAAACTCATAGTCGAACGAGTGTTGAAAGCTAGAGATGGTCTGATCCTAAATAGATCAAATCTTATGAGACTTTTGCACAACGTTCCACAACTACGAGTCATTGAGCCTAAAGACATCAAGATAGTGGCTTTTCCTAAAGAAGATGAAACCGATCGAATTTGCCTCCATCTGTTTTCAAAAGCAATTATGAATCTTATTTGGTCAGCTGCTGATGCACTCAGATCCCTTGGCTTCGACATCAAATCGGTTGAATCTAAAAACCAAGAACAAGGACCAATACAGTTGCATAATTTGCCACGGACCCCGAGCCATTCTCCATCAAGGGCCGCCCTGTCAACAGATGATTTGAATGCAAAACCAATAAGGTTCTCTCCAACAATTTTGCGAGGACCCACCGCTCTCAGAATGAGAATAAAAGGAAATGTAGGATGCAAGGCGTTGAGTCCTTTAGCTGGTAGCGAAGCAGCACTTGTGACAAAAATCGACACAACTAAACCCTGGAATTGGCTCGCTAGAACATTATCCACAAAAAACAACCTTTAGATCGACTGAGGAGACGTCTCAAATAACCTGCGAATAGTGTCATGGAACACTCGTGGGCATCGACATCTGCTGGATCATCTGAATAAGGAATTACTAAAGTCAGATATTATTTGCATCCAAGAATGCTGGCTTTTGGAACCCCCAGTCATGGGGGGGTCCACATGTTTCCTTAACAAAGGATATAAAGGTCTGAAAGGGAGACCTTCCGCAGGTCTGTTGACAGTGATAAAAAACGAATATAAAGGAAACATATTCCGGGTTATGACTCCCTGACCACTTATACAAATAACCATAATTCAAGAGCATAATGGAGGCTTTCATCAATCCAAGAAGCACTATCAAATTATTATTAATCTTTATTGGAATCTTAAAGCTAAGGATGGAGAGAAGTTCCTAGGAACTGTGCTTCAACACATTGACGAGCTGAGAGCCGAATTTGAGAAACCCACATTAATCATTTGTGGTGACCTTAATATAGATTGTATAAAGAAGTCTCATGTCGAACAAAGAGGAGTCTCACAACAGAGAAGAACGCGTACGAAAAGATGGTTAGCGGAGATGAATAGTCGAGACCTTTTGCAGGTAAATGGAAATGTGAACGGCGACCGACAAGGAGCAGTCACATGGGCTTCATATAATCAAAACGCAACTCTTGACTATTTCTTTGTGGATAGAGAAACGTTCAAAACTATCTCTTCGCTGAATATAATTCCAACAAGCAAAAGCGATCACAAAATACTTCTCCTTACGTGTGTACTAACAACCAAACCTCAGGAAAGTGCATCGGCCTACCAAAAAAACTGGCCTCACAAGGTTGAAATGAACAATGGCCTTAACAGATTACGAATAGCACCAAAAATGACATTGAAACTCAAAAAAACCATAGAATGCTGGAAATTAACAACAAACATGGGAGTTGAATACGAATCATGTCTTTCCACCTTCAGAGTAAAATCAGGCCACAAGATACAGCCAAAAACTCCACGACTACATAAATATAACTCTGAATTGGCTGAAAGAAAATCAAAGCTAGCAACAAAGCTAAGAGCTCTAAACAAACTGAACACCGAGGGGGCATGTGAAGAAAGGGCAACGTTAAAAAAAGCCTATCGTAATTGGGCTAAATCTCACAGGGCCTTACTGTTTCAAAGAGACTCTGAAGAGATGCTATCAGCTACCTCCAATAAAAACGCTAAATTCATGTGGGTTCTAATGAATCAAACAAGCGTACTACAAGGAACAGAACAGATAAACCCGATTCACGAAGAAAAATGGACCCAATATTTCCAAAAAGCTTATAGCCAGGAGATGCGAGAAGATGCTCAGATGCAAATAATCATGGATAAGACTCCATGGAATATACCATTCGAGAAGTCGGAAATTATTGTACTGATCAACAAGGCAAGCAGTTCGCGGGCACCTGGGCCCGATGGCCTAACAAACGCCATATTAAAACAAGCACCTGAAGTGTGGGCCGACATGTGCTACGTACTGTTTAAACGAATCATCAAAACTAAACAAATACCGGAATCTTGGACTAAAGCGATTATTATTCCCATTCACAAAAAGGGAGATAGATGCAAACCTGAGAATTATCGTCCAATATCTTTGTTGGACGTAATAGGTAAAATATTTGCAGGTATCCTCTTAAAGAGATTAAAGGAATGGATCATACACTCAAGAAATTACGACCAACGGCAGACAGGGTTTGTTGAAAAAGTTGACTGCGGGATAAATTTGCTCATACTCAACCTATTAAAGGTTAAAACTATCTGCGAAAAACAGAAACTTTACCTGGCGTGCATAGACATGGCCGCCGCTTTTGATAAAGTGGATAGACAAATCCTGTGGAAAAAGCTAAAGCAAAGGGGATGCCCTGAAGATCTCGTGGCCGCTATTAAAGCCATGCATACTGACACATGCATTCAAGTAAGGTTAAATCAAAAAGGTAACCTAACCAAACCGATCCCGACAACAAGAGGCCTAAAGCAAGGGTGCCCTATGGCAGCGATCTTTTATAACTTTTACATTCTGGAGATAAAGGACCGGCTTGTCATTCCGAGAGGCTGTTCGCCTAAAATAGGCACCTTACCAGTGGGTCATCTGTTGTATGCAGATGATTTGATCATCTTGGATAAGACCCCAATCGGTTTGCAGAAAAAATTGGAGGCCCTAGAAACATATGTCAAAGAAAATAATCAAGAAATAAATCCTGAAAAATCTGAAATCCTAATAATGAAAACATCAAGAGTCAGAGAGAAAAAGTCTTTTAAATGGTATGTCGGGAACAAAGTTATTCCAATAACAACGAGCGCAAAATACCTGGGAGCAATAATAAGTGCAGACTGGAACGACCAACCGTGGATAGAGCACATTTTGCGTAAAATGAGTCAACTAACGGCACAAGCGCTTATATTGAAACAAAAATTCGGAAAGTTTTCGATTCAACCAACAGTTGACTTTTATAACACAAAAGTTATTCCGTCTGTCGCTTATGCTGGAGATACAGCACTCAGAATACCATCAGAAACTTGGGGCAAGGTCGAAGCCACATTCTGGAGAAGACTAATGAGACTACCTCAATGTGTCCCAATGATCATAATACGACATGAATTGGGCTTGTACTCCCTGCAGGCCACAATCATGTGGAAAGCCCTATTAACATTTAGAAAGACACTAATCAAAGATTGTCCACCTCAATATGAAATCTTAAAGGACGAAAACATAAAAGCGCAATTTTGGCCACTGTCTAGCTGGAAAGAAAAATGTAGAGAGCTTTTACAGAACTTAAATATTTCTGAGGACACATTATGCAATAACCCTAAAAGGGTGAAGATTGCGTTACTGTGTGCTGACTGGGATAAAACAGAAACTGCTCGCGCCAATTCCAAATCTCACACGCTCTCAAATAATCTCAGATCAGTACCAAAAACTCTACCTAGTTATTTGAAAAAGAGTGGGAATCCTATTCATCGGGATCTAATCCTGCGATTTAGATTAAATATCCTAAGAACAAAAACAAATTTGAAAAAATATGGCACAGTAAGTGACAACATATGCCGGCTCTTTGAGCAGGAAGTGGAATCTTTAAAACACCTAATAATGTTTTGTCCTGAACTAAGATTAGCAAGAGATCTATTCTTACATCCAGCATTAACTTTGACGTGTGGGCTGGATTCCGATTTATGGTGGGAAACCTTGTACGACAACCCAAATCAGAAAACCACGAGAGCTCTTGGAATTTTCCTACAAATGATGATGGTCAAATTGGAAAACAAACAGGAATCACACAGTGAAATAGAAAAGGATCTCATGACGAAGGAAAAAGCATAATCTTTGATATATGCCTATACTCAGGCCAAACCAAAGAGGACTTGAATAAACAATTAAAAATTGGCAAGTATGGGAGGAATTGCCATAGAAATACAAGGAAGACTCCAAGATATGGTTTGGCCTTGTAAGTGAGCGAAACAAGCAAAAGTTTGTATTTATTTACTCTATATGCTTAATAAATAAAAAAAAATAAAAAAAATAAAGACAGTAAATGTGCTGTGACATTTTGGCCTTGTTACTTTGGGGTCAAGCTTTTCAATTAGTGTCTCATTTTATGGTGTATGACTGGCGTACAATAAGGTCATATCAAATGTCAATAAGCCCTGGGCTAGCAGGAATATGGTTACTAAACTACCGATTGAAGTGGGGGAAGCCTCAGAAATAATGACAGATATGCATGTACCCGCGCCTTGAAACACTTATGTATAGGCGCGTTACAAATGCCATACCATATCATATCATATCATATCATGGCGAGATTCCACCGCAAAACATGAAGGTTGATAGAAGGGTACAGATGGATGATCAGACTTTGGCAAAGGTTGTGGCTGGGGTAGGGAAGAAGGTGGACCAATATAAACAGGTTGCCACTCCGGCTATTGGAGAACTTCGGGAGCAGCCTTAATTTAGTGGTTTTCGCTATGATCCATGCAGGGAATTCCGAGCTAGATTTAGGTACAGTAGGCAGGACTTTCTCTCTGGCTAATTTGGACACATCTTGCTTCCTGACATACATTGTCAATGAGAATTTGGTAGCATGCCAGCACATTGACTTGATTTCGAATGTGTCTATACTTGCGCTGGCTATTTCAAAGGAACTGACAAAGAGAGTATGCCTCTCGTTGGACTCACACTCTGTAATTACACCTGCTTGGGATGGTAGGGAGGATGTTGCATTACATTGGATGACACTAAACGTGCTAGCACTCGTCTCCTCTCTTTTCCCAGATAAAACCTCACAGGTGGAAAATTGTCTGTCTTTTCGATGAATGCCTCCTAGAATTCCAACAGTTTGTGCAGGCTGCCAGCTTTGGGGCAAGAGAGTCTCCTGGCCAAAATGTGGGGTTTAATCAGGGTGATCAGACATTAGTTGTTTTCTCATTTCCCGTATTATGACGTATCTTAACACAATGGGCATACCACATACCAACTCGTTGCTTGGACAAGCGACTGACCATGAGGGAGTTGGAGGTGGAGGAGTGAAGTGCTTAGACAGAAGGTATTTACAAAGAGAGAGTTGGAGGTATTGAGGACCCAGGCCCGAGAAAACCTTGTGGACAATGCATAGGTTCTTTAACTTAATCCTTGCAGCCAATGGGAGCCAATGCAGAGATTTCAGTGCTGGAGAGATACACTCCCTGGGCTTGAGGCCAAGGACAAGTCTTGCAGTCCTGTTCTGGATGAGTGGCAGAGGGAGGAGAGTAGAAACAGGCAGATTTAGAAAGAGGCTGTTGCAGTAGCCCAGCATACTGAGAACCAGAGCTCTAGAGACAGTGAGCTTATGGGGGAAGGAGAGGATAGGAAGAATACCTCTAAGGAGGTGAATTTGGTAGTTAGACTTCTTAGAGATGTCAGAGATGTGAGTAGAAAAGGAGAGTGTGGAGTCGAAGATGACCCCAAGATTCTTAACCTCACAGTTGGGAGCAGGAAGAGGGATGGGAGGCTGGACAGAGAGTGACAGGAAAGGGGGGTGCAGGTGTGCAGATGAGGATAATCTCCATCTTACTGGCATTGAGGCAGAAATCGTAGGATGCCCACCACTCCTGAATTGCAGACAGATGTCAGAGATGGATGAGAGAAGGAGATGAGGTGGCAGAGGGGAGACTGAAAACGAGCTGTGTGTCATCAGCATAGCACTGAAAGTTGGAGCAGAGAGCGGCAATGCGGTGGGCGAGGGGTGCCAGGTATTGGTTGAAAAGCCTAGGGGAGAGGTTAGAGCCCAGAAGAACACCACAGGTAGAGGGTGAGATAGAGGAAAGGAAGGACCCAAGTTGGTCCTGGGCAGGTCAATCAGAGAGGAACGAGGTCAGCCAGGCCAGGGACTGATCAGTGGCCAGGACCTGATCAGTGATACCGAGGTTATCATGGAGACAGTTGAGCAGGATGGCATGGTTGCCCTTGTCAAAGGCAGAAGATAGATCAAGTAAGATGGGGACAGAAGGGCAATTAGAATCAAAGTTAGAGAGCAGGTCTTAACGGATGTTCAGGAGAGCAGTTTCGTGCTTCTGGTTGCTCTAAAGCCAGACTGATGGTCTTGGAGACAACCAACAGATTCAGTGTGAAGATTAAGCTGGGAGATGGACAGCTTTTCCTGGAGTTTGCCCAGGAAAGGAGTGATGGAGATCGGGCGATAGTTAGCCAGGCAGGAGGGATCAGCAGAGGGTTTCTTGAGAATAAGGTGCACAAGAGAGTGCTTCAGGGGGAAAAGGAAGGCTCCAATGGCGAAGGAGTGGTTGCAGAAGTCAGCCAGGGCAGGAGTGAGCGTGTCAATGTGGTCCTTGATGGTTTTGGAAGAACAGGGAAGGATCCGTTTTTGGTGAGACTTTCATAGATCAGACTTGCTCATCTGAGGAGAACAGAGGAAAGCAAAAGAAGGAGGAGAGGTGGCCACATGGGGGCCGGAGGTAGAGGAGAGAGTAGAGGGAGGAGGAGGAGAGGACAAGAGGGTGGACAGGATGTCCTGGGTTTTAGAGAAGCCAGAGCCATGCAGAGGGTCTGGTAGGGGACAGGAGAAGTAGAGACTGCAGCAGCATTGGCCAGCTCCCAGTAGATTTTAAAGAGTTTGGCCGAGTTTTTTAGATGCTGCAGAGATGCAGGCTTGGATGTGGGCTCTCTTTTTAGTGTGGACTGAGAGCCGGGATTGCCTTTTGAGTAGGCGGCAGGCCAGTTTGTCAGAAGATGCACAAGATGCCATGATTTCCTCTCAGCCACCCTGCACTTGCATTTAAGAGTGACAGTTCAGAGTCGTACCAGGAGTTGCACTTGGCTTTGGGATTCAAGCGAATCCTCATGATAGCAGCAAGACCTAGAAGAGTAGCATAGATAGAAGAGTGGAGCGTGGAAAGGGCTGTGGCAGGATGTGAGTCAGCCAGAGGAGGAGGAGGGTGGAGAAAGTGGCAGCGAAAGCCTCAACTGACACATGCTTCATGGGTCGGATGACCAAGAAGGTATGTGGCAGTGCTGGAGCTGGCTTGGCCGGAGGGGTAGAGTGGGAGAGATGGGAGGAAAGGAGAAAGTGATCACTCCTGGAGAGAGGAGTGGTGAGAGGGATATAGAGGGGGTGGTCTGAGGAGATAAAACATCCAGAATGTGCCCTGCAGAGTAAGTCGGGCCAGCAGGGAGAATAGAAAGCGAAAGAGAGTCTCGGAGTTCTCGAAAGTGTACAGAGGAGGGAGAGGAAACATCCAGGTGGATGTTGAAGTCTCCAATAAAGAGGAGTTGAGTGGTCGATGCCAGGATGGAGGAGGAGAGGTCCGCTCACTCAGTAGAAAGAAAGGAGGTGATCTGACCAGGTGGCTGATAGATAGTAGCCATATTGAGAGGGTGGCAGGGAGAGAGAGAGCCTGCAGCCAAGGCATTCGAAAGATGAGTAGGCCTGCATAGGAATGACAGAGGCAGGAATCCACTCCGGGAAGATCAAGGCTACACCCCATCCGGAACGGTTGGATTTTGTAGTCATCAGGGAGCAGACTGTCAAACCTTGTGACAGAGCTAATGGCTGAAACTCCTTTATGTGGCATTTTTATGCAGCATGAATTTCAGTGGCATTCGCCATGCAGAGTAAATGTGAGCATCCATCTCAGCAGAGTTTAGAGGATAGGTGAGACTCATGTATATGTCAATGAATGGGAACATTAACAAGGGGGGTCCTGGGAGTCCTGCTGCCAGACATTAGCCCTGGTTACGGGATCCTTATCCAGATTCTGGCAGAGAGGCTCCCAGGACCCCCCTTGTTTTCTGCATATTTAAGTAACTTTGGGTCTCACCCTAAGTTACTAGGGGAATCCAGACGTGGACCCCTTGCTCACTATTCTTATAGAGGGACTCACTATTCTTAGAGAGGCACAGCTTCACCCTACTGATGAGGTCCAACCGACCGGAAAACGTATCTGGGGTTGCTGTTTGTACTCTTGTTCAGAGGAGAATTGCCTTGCATTTCGGTGCTGGACTGCCCATGGGCAGGACAAAGACAGATGTGATTAGGATATTTCTCCTCTGTGAAAGATAGTGAGCTAAAGAATCTTGGTAAGGCTCTCAAACCAGGACTAATGTCTTGCACATAGGCCCCTAAAACTTCCCTTGTTTTATGCATATTTAAGTAACTTTGGGTCTCACCCTAAGTTACTAGGGGAATCCAGACGTGGACCCATTGCTCACTATTCTTAGAGAGGCACAGCTCCACCCTACTGATGAGGCTCAACCAGACCGAAACTCGTCTGGGGATACTGTTGGTACTCTTGTTCAGAGGTGAATTGCCTAGCATTTTGGTGCTGGACTGCCAATGGGCAGGACAAAGACTGACATGATTGGGATATTTCTTCTCTGTGAAAGACAACAAGCTAAAGAATCTGGATAAGGATCTTGTAACCAGGACTAATTTCTGGCAGAGAGGCTCCCAGGACCCCCCTTATTTTTGCAATGAATCGGAACAGTAATTTTGCTGAAGATTTCAGGAAAGTGCAAGAGGTCCATTTGGGCTACAGTGAGGCATCCTATGAGCCACACAATAATTTCTAATAATTTCTAATTTATATGATAGCTTGTATGTCACAATGTCCCATACATTAAGCCAAGGGCTTCTTCTGACATTGTTACGTCAGTCATCATATTCTGTGTTTTTCCATTCAATCTGTCACCTGTAGTACTGGCTTTGTTATGGTTAAAGGCAGTAGAAGTCCCAGATTATGATCGCTGGGACCAGAACCTGATTACTTCTCACACATGGCAAAGGAACACATGAAAGCTCTGCCACATGCAGAGAAATGTATTTTCATGGCAAAAATAATGTAAAAAATGTGCCTTCACCTCTGCACTCTGTCACCCAATATGTGCAGATTGGGATGAGGTATGTAACATCCAGGGTAAATGTGTCACGGCATGCGTTTATGAGTTGTTGGGGTTTCATATATATATATATATATATATATATATATATATATATATATATATATATATATATATATATATATATATATATATATATGTATATATATGTATATAAATATATATATATGTACAGTGAATATGGCACCTTCATCATGTATGCTGCACACACTGCCTATGTTTCTGCTTGAGTAGCTTAGTATACTGGATAGAACTTCATAATAGAATGCTATTTATATCAATGCATTGCTTAATACACTAATTAGCTCATGATATTTATCCCAACCATCCTTGACAGTTTTTGGTCAGCATTATAAGAATCCCTCGTACAGAGATTGGTTAAGTTTGTGTTTCCATAGGAAGAGCATTTTTTGGGCGGCTTATAACTTCGCTCCCTCTGGACGAATCCTCACCAAACTTTGCAAAAATAAAGTATATTGCCCATTTTTTGCAAAGTTTGGAGAGGTTTGGTCCAGGGGGGGCAAAGTTATAGGGGGGGTCCCAAAACTTTTGTTTTTTCCCATAGACATAATGGGAAAAAACTTTGCGCACGCCTACAGCCCAAACCACTGGACGGATTTACACCAAATTTGCGGCAGTTGTGGGGGCTTGGTCCAGAAAGCGTGCTTTTGCAAATTTGGTGTAAATCCGTCCAGTATTCTTTTTTAAAATAACCAAAAGGTAAGGCCAAAAAGTTAGTGATATCTCGGTTCGCTTCGTGGACGGACTTCCCCGTTCGCTCCGCGGACAGTGCCCTGATTGGCCGAGCGGCTTGCGCGATGTCCGTGGACATCCGACATGTTCGCTGATTGGACGGCGTGGGGCGTGGAGCGCGTCAGGTTTTCGGTGGCACCCGCCATCTTGCATTCGCGGACGACCGCGGACAGCGCGGTGAAACTTGGATTAAAAATTGTATTTAGTGGAGTGTGTTGGTGTGTAAGAGCGTTTGGGGAGGGCGGGGGAGTATGAGATAGGTGCAGTGTTGTATTTATTTTTTTATGTGCTAGACGCTTTTGTTGTGTTCGATTTGTCTGCGGACAACACGGCTGTTCTGAAATGTTCGTAAATAAACAGAATGGATTCGGTGTCAAGTTGAAAGTGTTCTAAGAAGATGCGTGGGGTCCTGGAATGTTCGCAGGGGGTGTCCTGAAGACATTGTCTGTATTGTTCGTTGTCAAGCTGAAAGTGTACTAAGAACACTCGCAGTGTCCTCAAATGTTCGTACATAAAGAAAATGGGGGTGTTCTGAGGACGTAGTCCGTAATGTTTGCTGGCAAGTTCAATGTGTTCTAAGAACACTCGCGGTGTCCTGAAATGTTCGAAAACAAACAAAATGGGGGTGTTCTGACGATGTTCTCCGTATTGTGTGCCTGCTTAGCTGTATCCAATGAGGGAATGACACAGAGAATGAAGTGGAAATGGTAGAAGGGCTGTCTTAGAGTTATGCGGTCTGCGGACAGGGCGTGCTACATCCGGGGTTTTCCAGCAAATCCAGCATGGAAAGAAGACTGTAGGGATCAGCCAATCAGATGTTGAGATTGTGGATTTGTGTTCAAAGAGACTGTGTGTAGTGAAGATGGCAGAAGTGGAGAAAGTCAGGGTGTTGGTGCTCGGAGTTATGTTTGTGCATGGTTTACAACAGTATGCTCAGTACAGGCATGTTGCAAAGAATTTTGATGTTAAAGGAGTGGAGATCATGTGGAGCACTGTGCCTGATTGCAATGTACAGGGAATTGTACAAGTTTATGAAGATATGGGCAGGATCAACAGTCCCCATGTGGTAGTTTTGCACTATGGTGCTTTCCGTTTGGGCTACGTCAGTGCCCCTACTTTGTTGGCAGATTTGGAACACTTGGTTCAAGCAGTAATGAACATCCTTCCAAATGCCAAAGCATTTTTTTCTGGATTACTACCTAGGGCAATATGGGACAATAGTTCAGTTTTTTGTCCTCAGCAAAACAATCCTAGGTGTGTAATCAACCGAGGCATGTGTGCCTTCATGCTTAGAGCTGGTATGTTCTTCTGTAATAATGAGAATATTGATTCCAGTAATGCTGTTTATTTTAAAGAAGATGGCATTTCCCTATCTTTTATGGGAAATGCCATGCTGTTTTGGAATGTAAGGGTTGCTTTGGAGAAGGTTATGTGAAGATTTTAGGAGTAAAGTAAGAAAAAAAGAAGAAAAAAAATACAAAATAACAGGTGTCTGTCGAGCATCTGCAAAAAAAACAAAAAAAACGGCTCTTTTCAGAGCCAACCTCAAAGGGGAAATGGAGCACACTATTTAAATTTACATTCAACACGCTTAGATTTTCGATCTGTCCGCGGACATGGCGGTAGTCCGCGGACATCGAAATCACTAGCTAGGGGTTCAGTTTGTTCTATGTTACATGTATTTAAAGTCAGGGATAGTATGGATAAGTTGCGCTACTAAATACCTATGAAATTCAGTGAAAAAACTTTGTTAAAGGGACGTTATGGTTAAGTTGCGCTCCTGAAAACCTATGAAATTCAGTGAAAAAACTTTGTTAAAGGGACGTTATGGTTCAAAGTAAAACCGAAAAACCCCTGAAATTCGGCAGTTATGGTAAGATAAGCAACCATAACTCGCGCCACCGTGCACTGCTAACACTAACACCCAGGACATCAAAGATGACATCACAAATGTCATTGATGACATCACTGATGACATCACATGTTTATGTACTTTTCATGAAATATGTGTACAAGGGATTCTTATTATAATGTTGCGAAACAAGTGTCAAGGATCATTGCAATAAATATCATACCCTAATTAGTGCATTGAACGATGCATTGATATAAATAGCATTCTATTATGGGGTTCTATCTAGTATACTAAGCTACTCATGCAGAAACATAACATTGTGTGCAGCGTACAAGATGAAGGTATAATATTCGTAATGTTAATGTGTTGAATAATGAAATGATAATTGTTTTCTTAATAGATTTTTGTGTACTGTGAAATATGTAATACGTAGCTAATAAAACACATGTATTACATAATTGCATTACTATAGACAAAACACAAAGACACAAGAACACAGGGAAAGTGAAGTTAGCAAAAAGCACAAGTAGTAGAAGAAAAAATTCATAACTTAACTGATTATTTTCATACAAATAAATGATTGCTCTGTTTCAAAGCTGCTATTTACCCTATGTATATGTATCACTTGATGTGATTGGACCCACAGGGAAAGTACAGCCATAAAAAAAAAACAGAACTATCAGAAAGTGCTCATAAGTCTATTGATTATCTTTATGCACAAAAAGGATTGCTGTCTTTCAAGTTTGTGTCTTCCGTATGTATATGTTTCATATGATGTGACTGGTCTCTAAGGGAATTACTGTAATAACCTAATTGAAGGATACGTCTACAAATAAAATACAATTTTTAGTTTCTGACTGTTGCTGAAGAAAACCATGTGGCCTAGATATGTCAGCAAAAGAAAAAAGAGTGAGCCAGACATGTGATGTCATCAGTGATGTCATCTTTGATGTCCTGGGTGTTAGTCTTAGCAGTGCACGGTGGTGGCGCGAGTTATGGTTGCTTAGCTTACCATAACTGGCGAATTTCAAGGGTTTTTCGGTTTTACTTGGAACCATAACGTCCCTTTGACAAAGTTTTTTCACTGAATTTCATAGGTTTTTAGTAGCGCAATTTAACCATAACGTCCCTTTAACAAAGTTTTTTCACTGAATTTCATAGGTTTTTAGTAGTGCAACTTAACCATGACGTCCCTTTAACAAAGATTTTTCATTGAATTTCATAGGTTTTTATTAGTGCAACTTAACCATAACGTCCCTGCAACATTTTTTTTTTACTAAATTTTAAAGGTTTTTATTAGTGCAACGTCACCATAACATCCTTTTCAATAGATGAAGGCCACTAACATCTTATGTCCCCAAAGTGGGAACGCTGGGTGGTAAAAAAATAAAAAAGATTTTCCTTCCTACACTGGGACGCCTGCGGCATCCCGGTGTAGGAAGGAAAATCTTTTACCAAGATGGCCACCATGGAAAGGGAAGGCGGGGTGTATAAAGAACACAACAGGGCATGAGCGGGGGGTGGGGGGAACAGGGGAGACACATGGGCATGAGCGGGGGGTGAGTGGGAACAGGGTACAAACGGGGCATGAGCAGGGGGTGGGGGGGAAAGGAAGGAAACACGGGGCATAAGAGGTGGTGGAGGGAACACGAGAGGGACACGGGGCATGAGCAGCGGGTGGGGAGGAACATGAGGGAGACACGGAGTATGAGCGGGGGTTGGGGAGGAACACGAGGGAGACACGGGGCATGAGCGGGGGGTACAGGGCACACACGGGACATGAGCGGGGGTGGGGGGGAAAGGAGAGAGACAAAGGGCAGGAATGGGGGGTGGGGGAACATGAGGGAGACACGGGGCATGAGCGGGGGGTAACACGGGTTGTGGGGGGAACACAAGGGAGACACGGGACATGAACGGGGGTGGGGGGCAACAGGAGACAGACACGGGGCATGAGCGGGGGGTGGGAGGAACAGGAGACAGACATGGGGCATGAGCGGGGGGGTGGGGAGAACATGAGACAGACACGGGGCATGAGCAGGGGATGGGGGAACAGGAGATAGATACGGGGCATGAGCGGGGGTGAGGAGAACAGGAGACAGACACGGGGCATGGGCGGGGGGGTGGGGGGCAACAGGAGACAGACACGGGGCATGAGCGGGGGGCAACAGGAGAGAGACACGGGGCATGAGAGCGGAGTGGGGGGTACAGGAGACAGACACGGGGCATGGGTGGGGGCAACAGGAGACAGACACGGGGCATGAGCGGGGGGTGGGGGGAACATGAGACAGACACGGGGCATGAGCGGGGGTTGGGGGAACAGAAGACATACACGGGGCATGAGCGGTGGAGTGGGGGGCAACAGGAGAGAGACACGGGGCATGAGCGGGGGGTGGGGGGGTACAAGAGACAGACACGGGGCATGAGCAGGGGGTGGGGGGCAACAGGAGAGAGACACGGGGCATGAGCGGGGGTGGGGGGTACAGGAGACAGACACGGGGCCTGAGCGGGGGGTGGGGGGCAACAGGAGAGAGACACGGGACATGAGCGGGTGGGGGGAACAGGAGACAGACACGGGGCATGAGCGGGGGGCAACAGGAGACAGACACGGGGCATGAGCGGGGGTGGGGGGTACAGGAGACAGACACGGGGCATCAGTGGGGGGTGGGGGGCAACAGGAGAGAGACACGGGGCATGCGCAGGGGGTGGGGGGAACAGGAGACAGACACGAGGCATGAGCGGAGGGTGGGGGAACAACAGAGACAGACACGGGGTGTGAGCGGGGGGTGGTGGGCAACAGGAGACAGACACAGGGCATGAGTGGGGGTGGGGGGCAACAGGAGTCAGACACAGGGCATGAGAGGGGGTTGGGGGGCAACAGGAGACAGACTCGGGGCATGAGCGGGGGGTGGGGGGCAACAGGAGACAGACACGGGGCATGGGCGGGGGTGGGGGGAACAGGAGACAGACACGGTGCATGAGCGGGGGGTGGGGGGCAACAGGAGACAGACACGGGGCATGAGCAGGGGGTGGGGTGCAACAGGAGAGACAAGAGGCATGAGCGGGGGGTGGAGGACAACAGGAGAGACACAGGGGATGAGCGGGGGTGGGGGGAACAGGAGAGACACGGGGGCGTGAGCGAGGGGTGGGGGGAACAGGAGACAGACACGGAGCATGAGCGGGGGGTGGGGGGAACAACAGACACGGGGCATGAGCGGGGGGTGGGGAGAACAGACACGGGGCATGAGTGGGGGGGTGAGGGGCAACAGGAGACAGACACAGGGCATGAGCAGGGGGTGGGAGGAACAGGAGACAGACACGGGGCATGAGCGGGGGGTGGTGAGAACAGGAGACAGACACGGGGCATGAGCGGGGGAGTGGGGGGCAACAAGAGAGAGACACGGGGCATGAGCGGGTGGGGGGAACAGGAGACAGAGACGGGGCATGAGTGGGTGGGGGGAGCAGGAGACAGACACGGGGCATGAGCAGGGGGTGGGGGAAGGGGAGAGAGACACACGGGGCATGAGCGGGGGGTGGGGGGATGGGGAGAGAGACACACGGGGCATGAGCGGGGGGTGGGGGGGAAGGGGAGAGAGACACATGGGGCATGAGCGGGGGTGGAGGGGAGGGAGAGAGACACACGGGGCGTGAGCGATGGTGGTGGGGGAGGATCGAGAGACACACGGGGCATGAGCGGGGGGTGGGGGGAAGGGGAGAGAGACACACGGGGCATGAGCGGGGGGAAGGGGAGAGAGACACACGGGGCATGAGCGGGGTGTGGGGAGGAGGGGGGAGGGAGAGAGACACACAGGGCATGAGCGGGAGGGGGAGAGACACATGGGACATGAGCGGGGGGTGGGCGGGAGGGGGAGAGACACACAGGGCATGAGCAGGGATGGGCGGGAGGGGGAGAGACACACGGGGCAAGAGCAGGGGTGGGGGAGGGGGAAAGACACACGGGGCAAGAGCGGGGGTGGGTGGAAGGGGAGAGAGACACACGGGGCATGAGCGGGGGTGGAGGGGAGGGAGAGAGACACACGGGGCATGAGCGGGGGTGGAGGGGGAGGGAGAGAGAAACACAGGGCATGAGCGGGGGTGGAGGGGGCAGGAGAGAGACACACAGGGCAGGAGCGGGGGTGGGTGGGAGGGAGAGAGACACACGGGGCAAGAGCGGCGGTGGGCGGGAGGGGGAAAGAGACAAGGGGCAAGAGCGGGGGTGAGGGGGAAAGACACACAGGGCAAGAGCGGGGGTGGTGGGGAGGGGGAAAGACACACAAGGCAAGAGTGGGGGTGGGGGGAAGGGGAGAGAGACACACGGGGCATGAGCGGGGGTGGAGGGGGAGGGAGAGAGACACACAGGGCATGAGCGGGCGGTGAGCGGGAGGGGGGAGACACACGGGGCATGAGCGGGGGGTGGGCGGGAGGGGGAGAGACACATGGGGCATGAGCGGGGGTGGGGGAGAGGGAGAGAGACACATGGGGCATGAGCGGGGGGTGGGGGGAAGGGGAGAGAGACACACGGGGCATGAGCGGGGGGTGGGGGAAGGGGAGAGAGACACACGGGGCATGAGCTGGGGTGGAAGGGAGGGAGAGAGACACAAAGGGCATGAGTGGTGGTGGTGGGGGAGGATCGAGAGACACACGGGGCATGAGCGGGGGTGGGGGAAGGGGAAAGAGACACACGGGGCATGAGCGGGGGGTGGGGGGAAGGGGAGAGAGACACAAGGGGCATGAGCGGGAGGGGGAGAGACACACGGGACATGAGCGGGGGGTGGGCGGGAGGGGGAGAGACACACGGGGCATGAGCGGGGGTGGGCGGGAGGGGGAGAGACACACGGGGCAAGAGCAGGGGTGGGGAGGGGGAAAGACACACGGGGCAAGAGCGTGGGTGGGTGGAAGGGGAGAGAGACACACGGGGCATAAGTGGGGGTGGAGGGGAGGGAGAGAAACACATGGGGCATGAGCGGGGGTGGAGGGGGAGGGAGAGAGACACACAGGGCATGAGCGGGGGTGGGGGCAGGGAGAGAGACACACGGGGCAAGAGCTGGGGTGGGTGGGAGTGGGAAAGATACACGGGGCAAGAGCGGGGGTGAGGGGGAAAGACACACGGGGCAAGAGCGGGGGTTTGGGGAGGGGGAAAGACACACAAGGCAAGAGTGGGGGTGGGGGGAAGGGGAGAGAGACACACGGGGCATGAGCGTGGAGGGGAGGGAGAGAGACACACGGGGCATGAGCTGGGGTGGGGGGGAGGGAGAGAGACACACGGGGCATGAGCGTGGGGAGGGTGGGAGGGGGAGAGACACACGGGGCATGAGCGAGGGGTGAGCGGGAGGGGGAGAGACACACGGGGCATGAGCGGCGGGTGGGCGGGAGGGGGAGAGACACATGGGGCATGAGCGGGGGTGGAGGGGGAGGGAGAGAGACACACAGGGCATGAGCGGGGGTGGAGGGGGCAGGAGAGAGACACACAGGGCAGGAGCGGGGGTGGGTGGGAGGGAGAGAGACACACGGGGCAAGAGCGGCGGTGGGCGGGAGGGGGAAAGAGACAAGGGGCAAGAGCGGGGGTGAGGGGGAAAGACACACAGGGCAAGAGCGGGGGTGGTGGGGAGGGGGAAAGACACACAAGGCAAGAGTGGGGTGTTAGTCTTAGCAGTGCACGGTGGTGGCGCGAGTTATGGTTGCTTAGCTTACCATAACTGGCGAATTTCAAGGGTTTTTCGGTTTTACTTGGAACCATAACGTCCCTTTGACAAAGTTTTTTCACTGAATTTCATAGGTTTTTAGTAGCGCAATTTAACCATAACGTCCCTTTAACAAAGTTTTTTCACTGAATTTCATAGGTTTTTAGTAGTGCAACTTAACCATGACGTCCCTTTAACAAAGATTTTTCATTGAATTTCATAGGTTTTTATTAGTGCAACTTAACCATAACGTCCCTGCAACATTTTTTTTTTACTAAATTTTAAAGGTTTTTATTAGTGCAACGTCACCATAACATCCTTTTCAATAGATGAAGGCCACTAACATCTTATGTCCCCAAAGTGGGAACGCTGGGTGGTAAAAAAATAAAAAAGATTTTCCTTCCTACACTGGGACGCCTGCGGCATCCCGGTGTAGGAAGGAAAATCTTTTACCAAGATGGCCACCATGGAAAGGGAAGGCGGGGTGTATAAAGAACACAACAGGGCATGAGCGGGGGGTGGGGGGAACAGGGGAGACACATGGGCATGAGCGGGGGGTGAGTGGGAACAGGGTACAAACGGGGCATGAGCAGGGGGTGGGGGGGAAAGGAAGGAAACACGGGGCATAAGAGGTGGTGGAGGGAACACGAGAGGGACACGGGGCATGAGCAGCGGGTGGGGAGGAACATGAGGGAGACACGGAGTATGAGCGGGGGTTGGGGAGGAACACGAGGGAGACACGGGGCATGAGTGGGGGGTACAGGGCACACACGGGACATGAGCGGGGGTGGGGGGGAAAGGAGAGAGACAAAGGGCAGGAATGGGGGGTGGGGGAACATGAGGGAGACACGGGGCATGAGCGGGGGGTAACACGGGTTGTGGGGGGAACACAAGGGAGACACGGGACATGAACGGGGGTGGGGGGCAACAGGAGACAGACACGGGGCATGAGCGGGGGGTGGGAGGAACAGGAGACAGACATGGGGCATGAGCGGGGGGGTGGGGAGAACATGAGACAGACACGGGGCATGAGCAGGGGATGGGGGAACAGGAGATAGATACGGGGCATGAGCGGGGGTGAGGAGAACAGGAGACAGACACGGGGCATGGGCGGGGGGGTGGGGGGCAACAGGAGACAGACACGGGGCATGAGCGGGGGGCAACAGGAGAGAGACACGGGGCATGGGAGCGGAGTGGGGGGTACAGGAGACAGACACGGGGCATGGGTGGGGGCAACAGGAGACAGACACGGGGCATGAGCGGGGGGTGGGGGGAACATGAGACAGACACGGGGCATGAGCGGGGGTTGGGGGAACAGAAGACATACACGGGGCATGAGCGGTGGAGTGGGGGGCAACAGGAGAGAGACACGGGGCATGAGCGGGGGGTGGGGGGGTACAAGAGACAGACACGGGGCATGAGCAGGGGGTGGGGGGCAACAGGAGAGAGACACGGGGCATGAGCGGGGGTGGGGGGTACAGGAGACAGACACGGGGCCTGAGCGGGGGGTGGGGGGCAACAGGAGAGAGACACGGGACTTGAGCGGGTGGGGGGAACAGGAGACAGACACGGGGCATGAGCGGGGGGCAACAGGAGACAGACACGGGGCATGAGCGGGGGTGGGGGGTACAGGAGACAGACACGGGGCATCAGTGGGGGGTGGGGGGCAACAGGAGAGAGACACGGGGCATGCGCAGGGGGTGGGGGGAACAGGAGACAGACACGAGGCATGAGCGGAGGGTGGGGGAACAACAGAGACAGACACGGGGTGTGAGCGGGGGGTGGTGGGCAACAGGAGACAGACACAGGGCATGAGTGGGGGTGGGGGGCAACAGGAGTCAGACACAGGGCATGAGAGGGGGTTGGGGGGCAACAGGAGACAGACTCGGGGCATGAGCGGGGGGTGGGGGGCAACAGGAGACAGACACGGGGCATGGGCGGGGGTGGGGGGAACAGGAGACAGACACGGTGCATGAGCGGGGGGTGGGGGGCAACAGGAGACAGACACGGGGCATGAGCAGGGGGTGGGGTGCAACAGGAGAGACAAGAGGCATGAGCGGGGGGTGGAGGACAACAGGAGAGACACAGGGGATGAGCGGGGGTGGGGGGAACAGGAGAGACACGGGGGCGTGAGCGAGGGGTGGGGGGAACAGGAGACAGACACGGAGCATGAGCGGGGGGTGGGGGGAACAACAGACACGGGGCATGAGCGGGGGGTGGGGAGAACAGACACGGGGCATGAGTGGGGGGGTGAGGGGCAACAGGAGACAGACACAGGGCATGAGCAGGGGGTGGGAGGAACAGGAGACAGACACGGGGCATGAGCGGGGGGTGGTGAGAACAGGAGACAGACACGGGGCATGAGCGGGGGAGTGGGGGGCAACAAGAGAGAGACACGGGGCATGAGCGGGTGGGGGGAACAGGAGACAGAGACGGGGCATGAGTGGGTGGGGGGAGCAGGAGACAGACACGGGGCATGAGCAGGGGGTGGGGGAAGGGGAGAGAGACACACGGGGCATGAGCGGGGGGTGGGGGGATGGGGAGAGAGACACACGGGGCATGAGCGGGGGGTGGGGGGGAAGGGGAGAGAGACACATGGGGCATGAGCGGGGGTGGAGGGGAGGGAGAGAGACACACGGGGCGTGAGCGATGGTGGTGGGGGAGGATCGAGAGACACACGGGGCATGAGCGGGGGGTGGGGGGAAGGGGAGAGAGACACACGGGGCATGAGCGGGGGGAAGGGGAGAGAGACACACGGGGCATGAGCGGGGTGTGGGGAGGAGGGGGGAGGGAGAGAGACACACAGGGCATGAGCGGGAGGGGGAGAGACACATGGGACATGAGCGGGGGGTGGGCGGGAGGGGGAGAGACACACAGGGCATGAGCAGGGATGGGCGGGAGGGGGAGAGACACACGGGGCAAGAGCAGGGGTGGGGGAGGGGGAAAGACACACGGGGCAAGAGCGGGGGTGGGTGGAAGGGGAGAGAGACACACGGGGCATGAGCGGGGGTGGAGGGGAGGGAGAGAGACACACGGGGCATGAGTGGGGGTGGAGGGGGAGGGAGAGAGACACACAGGGCATGAGCGGGGGTGGAGGGGGCAGGAGAGAGACACACAGGGCAGGAGCGGGGGTGGGTGGGAGGGAGAGAGACACACGGGGCAAGAGCGGCGGTGGGCGGGAGGGGGAAAGAGACAAGGGGCAAGAGCGGGGGTGAGGGGGAAAGACACACAGGGCAAGAGCGGGGGTGGTGGGGAGGGGGAAAGACACACAAGGCAAGAGTGGGGGTGGGGGGAAGGGGAGAGAGACACACGGGGCATGAGCGGGGGTGGAGGGGGAGGGAGAGAGACACACAGTGCATGAGCGGGGGTGGGGGGGAGGGAGAGAGACACACGGGGCAAGAGCGGCGGTGGGCAGGAGGGGGAAAGAGACACGGGGCAAGAGCGGGGGTGAGGGGGGAAGACACACGGGGCAAGAGCGGGGGTCGAGGGGGGTGGAAAGACACACAAGGAAAGAGTGGGTGTGGGGGAAGGGGAGAGAGACACATGGGGCATGAGCGGGGGTGGAGGGGAGGGAGAGAGACACACGGGGCATGAGCGGGGTGGAGGGGGAGGGAGAGAGACACACGGGGCATGAGCGGGGGTGGGGGGAGGGAGAGAGACACACGGGGCATGAGCGTGGGGTGGGTGGGAGGGGGAGAGACACACGGGGCATGAGCGGGCGGTGAGCGGGAGGGGGGAGACACACGGGGCATGAGCGGGGGGTGGGCGGGAGGGGGAGAGACACATGGGGCATGAGCGGGGGTGGGGGAGAGGGAGAGAGACACATGGGGCATGAGCGGGGGGTGGGGGGAAGGGGAGAGAGACACACGGGGCATGAGCGGGGGGTGGGGGAAGGGGAGAGAGACACACGGGGCATGAGCTGGGGTGGAAGGGAGGGAGAGAGACACAAAGGGCATGAGTGGTGGTGGTGGGGGAGGATCGAGAGACACACGGGGCATGAGCGGGGGTGGGGGAAGGGGAAAGAGACACACGGGGCATGAGCGGGGGGTGGGGGGAAGGGGAGAGAGACACAAGGGGCATGAGCGGGAGGGGGAGAGACACACGGGACATGAGCGGGGGGTGGGCGGGAGGGGGAGAGACACACGGGGCATGAGCGGGGGTGGGCGGGAGGGGGAGAGACACACGGGGCAAGAGCAGGGGTGGGGAGGGGGAAAGACACACGGGGCAAGAGCGTGGGTGGGTGGAAGGGGAGAGAGACACACGGGGCATAAGTGGGGGTGGAGGGGAGGGAGAGAAACACACGGGGCATGAGCGGGGGTGGAGGGGGAGGGAGAGAGACACACAGGGCATGAGCGGGGGTGGGGGCAGGGAGAGAGACACACGGGGCAAGAGCTGGGGTGGGTGGGAGTGGGAAAGATACACGGGGCAAGAGCGGGGGTGAGGGGGAAAGACACACGGGGCAAGAGCGGGGGTTTGGGGAGGGGGAAAGACACACAAGGCAAGAGTGGGGGTGGGGGGAAGGGGAGAGAGACACACGGGGCATGAGCGTGGAGGGGAGGGAGAGAGACACACGGGGCATGAGCTGGGGTGGGGGGGAGGGAGAGAGACACACGGGGCATGAGCGTGGGGAGGGTGGGAGGGGGAGAGACACACGGGGCATGAGCGAGGGGTGAGCGGGAGGGGGAGAGACACACGGGGCATGAGCGGCGGGTGGGCGGGAGGGGGAGAGACACATGGGGCATGAGCGGGGGTGGGGGGGAGGGAGAGAGACACACGGGGCATGAGCGTGGGTGGGGGGAAGGGGAGAGAGACACACGGGGCATGAGCAGGGGGTGGGGGGAAGGGGAGAGAGACACACGGGGCATGAGCGGGGGTGGAGGGGAGGGAGAGAGACACACAGGGCATGAGCAGGGGGTGGGGGGAAGGGGAGTGAGACACACGGGGCATGAGCGAGGGGTGGGCAGGAGGGGGAGAGACACATGGGGCATGAGCGGGGGGTGGGCGGGAGGGGGAGAGACACACGGAGCATGAGCGGGGGTGGGCGGGAGGGGAGAGACACACGGGGCATGAGCGGGGGGTGGGTGGGAGAGGGAGAGACACACGGGGCATAAGCAGGGGGTGGGAGAGACACACGGGGCATGAGCGGGGGGTGGGCGGGAGGGGGAGAGACACACAGGGCATGAGCGGGGGGTGGGCGGCGGGTGGCGAGAGACACATGGGGCATGAGCGGGGGGTGGGCGGCGGGTGGGGAGAGACACACGGGACATGAGCGGGGGGTGGCCGGCGGGTGGGGAGAGACACACGGACATGAGCGGGGGTGGCCGGCGGGTGGGGAGAGACACACGGACATGAGCAGGGGGTGGGCGGCGGGTGGGGAGAGACACACGGACATGAGCAGGGGGTGGGCGGGAGGGGAGAGACACACGGACATGAACGGGGGTGGGCGGGAGGGGAGAGACACACGGACATGAGCAGGGGTGGGCGGGAGGGAGAAAGACACACGGACATGAACGGGGGGTGGGCGGGAGGGAGAAAGACACACAGCGTTCATGTGCAGGCGGCAGATCACGCTCCTCGGCCCTCCGCTGGCCACCGTGTTCCGATGGCTGGAGGAAAACGGAAGACACGGAGCATGAGTGGGGGGGTGGGAGGAACAGGAGACAGACACGGGCATGAGCGGGGGTGGGGGACTTACTGTGCAGGCGGGATACAAAGCCTCTCATGCGAGGAACAAAGATGGCGGGCGTCTCTGAAGCCAGACGCACTGCACGCTTTCACCACATCCAATGAGTGAGCACGTCCGATGTCCGCGAACATCACGCAAGCTGCTTGCCCAATCACCGTCCTGTCCGCGGAGCGAACAGGGAAGTGTGTCCGCGAAGCGAACACAGATATCACTAATTTTTCTCACTTACATTTTTGTCATTTTTTAAAAAACTACTGGACGGATTTACACCAAATAAAGCAAAGCACGCTTTCCGTACCAAGCCGCCGCTCCTGCCGCAAATTTGGTGTAAATCCGTCCAGCGGTTTGGGCTGTAGGCGTGAGCACAGTTTTTTCCCATTATGTCTATGGGAAAATAAAAGTTTTGGGACCCCACCTATAACTTTGCCACCCCTGGACGAATCCTCACCAAACTTTGCAAAAAAATTCAGAGTGACCCAAATACTTTTTTCGCAAAGTTTGGTGAGGATTCGTCCAGGGCTAGCGAAGTTATAAACCGCCCAAAAAGTGCTCTTCCTATGGAAACTGAAACTTAACCATATAACTACATGGCCACTACCGTGGCCATGTAATATATATATATATATATATATATATATATATATATATATATATATATATATATATATATATATATATATATATACACCCAGTAAGCCATGATTAGCAAGGCTGTAATACCTCCCTATGCTTGCCATGGTGCTAAGAGCTAGGGGGTATCTTGTATGCACATATGTCAAAAGCAGGTCATCATCCCAGAACTAGTTTATTGCTTGAGTTTTGCATACGCTTATTCCTGAACATATGTTGGCTTACTTTCCCTGGGTGGTTCAAGTTCAAAGCGCTTTGAAACACATTGTATATAGGCGCTTTATAAATAAACTGGTACAACATCCTTTCATCGCCTGAATGTTCATCCCCAGGCATTTCAACGTCCACATTCTATTGAATGTGCTCATCAAATTTTTTAGAAGGGGTGGGAAAGGGGAGATAAGGGTTTGGGCGGGTAGGCAATAGCAAAAATAAGTGGGGGAGGAGGATTTTCGATGGAATGTGCGTGTTAAAATGACAGGGGATGAAATTACAGACGATGAAATGACAGTCACATTGAGAAAGACAACTGTGGCATACTTATGTGCCTTGATATGGTTCTGGACAACAAGGTCAGTCAGCAAGGACATGTGGTGGCATATCCACATCACCATGGTTCTTGACATCTGTAAGACATCTGGGAGGAGCAGGGTTGGATGACGTCAACGTCCAATGCCACAGTGTGATGAGATGTGCCCTCAATGTCTGCCAGGAAGCATAGGATGTTGGGCAGGACCCGTAGGTGGGTAGGGATTTTGTGATCTCCTTCTCCGTTTCCTATCCTGGGGCTGATTCTGGTGGAAAGAGATGCAGGCTGATGGGCTGCAAGGAGAGCGAGAGTGTTTGGGAATGGTCTGCCAGGGGCACATAGGGTGCAGGGCAATACATGGGTATGCTATCCAAGACAGCACATTAAAATACAGAAGTAATTTACACAAAATCACAAGGGTGGTTCACTGGTATGATGATATATATATTAAAATTAACCCACTTCTCAACAACATATTTTACAAAGTCGGTCATGTCATGGGTTTCTTGACATCGAAACCCAACAATAATGATGCCATTTGCAACCTAAGGAACACTTTTATTTTCTTTCGTGAAAGAGAACGAATGATGAAAAAAACTAAAGAAAAGAAAATACTTTCTGCTTAGCAAGAACATTACTTCTTGATACATCATAATTACCAAAGACTGCCCATGAAAAAAGAAAAATCATCACCTTTGTCTTGGGGTGGGGGGCAGGACATGCATGGGTACCCACCAATAATACACAGGACACCAACAGGGAGTTTTTCCAATTCAAACTCTTTATTCTTCTTAACCACCTCCTCCCATACACTACGTAGCCATGGGACTTTCCCGGCATAGTGTCAAATTCCTTTCTCTCTGTCTCGTATGGCTTCTCTTCTCCTTCAAAGGGCCTCTTCTTTGTCCCAGTCAAAGGGAATTTTTTAGTTAAAGGAATATTCACAGTTTCCAATTGACAATAACACATATTGATATTTTCTCCACATAAATCTTTATAAGATACATCTGAAGGGGTATTGTTGCAAGGCTCTCTAGGCAGTTCCTCATCATAATGGGAGTGCTTGTCCCCAAACGGGGAGTCTCTCCCGGTGAGGTCCTACTTGCCTCTACCCCTAGGGAGGGTATTGCAGAGTGGACTCACCTCCGTAGCCTCACAGGTGGGAGAAGGGGCATATTTCCTTGATTCGTCACATAGGCCATATCTTCCGCAGATGTTATTTTCTGTCTCAGGTCTTCAAATGCTTTCTCACATGATGGTGTCCATCTGAACTCTACTTGATTCTTGCTGAGGTCCCATAGAAGTGCACTCAGTGTGGCATGTACCTTAACCAATAGCTGGCTAGCCGTAGAAATGACCGAAGGTCTGAGATGTTTTCAGGCTGTGGAGCCTCATTCAGTGCTGCATCCATTGGTCAGAGAGCATATGGCTGAAGAATTTAAGCATGCCTTTCTAAACTCACACTTATCCTCGTTCAGGGACAAATGGGCTGCCTCCATGGCCATGCATACCCGATGCAGTGTGGCATCATGTAGTTCCATGGATTGTCCGAAAACCAGCATATTGTCATTATAGTTTATGCAACTTGGCACATGCCTATCAAGCCCTGAGAAGGATACACAACTCCTCCCTAACCATGTAAGCAGAATGGAGTGCGACCCTCCCACCTTGGTTGGCACGGGTTCCTGATTTATAACTAACAGGTCACACTGAGGCAGCCAACGGGGGGGAAGAGGGTTAGGGATAAGTTGTGGATTTGTATGGGGGGAAGTAGGGAAACTGGAAAGAGGGTTATGTAAGTTGAGTGGATAGGGAAGGGGTGTAAGGGAAGGCAACATTCAACAAAACTGTTAATGTATATCTACCATAGCTTCTAAAGCCTGACACGCAGAAGGACCTGCAACTTCTGTAGCCACAACCTAATAACAGACATGACATACTACACTGAGCACAGTTAAATGGTTGCATGAATCGCTGAATCCACCCACAATACAAGAAGCAGGTGAAAGCAACATGTACATGACTTAGAGCATGAGGTATAACATTTCGCCTAACTCATAGCCTGTCACATAATGCCATACAATGCCCATTGTTCCCTGTTACACCACAGGGATGCTCAAGTTCCCTGTTACACCTCAGGGGTGGAATCCTTATACCCTAATGAAGGACACATACTACAGTTCATTCACGTCAAACATGGTTGAGTACTTATCTCAGTTTCGGGGAGCCTCCCAAGGAAACCCCAAGTGGACTGAAGAATGCGTATCAGCAAATGGAGGGCTTACCTTCCTCCTTGTTTCACTGGCACCCTGACCGTCATGCTGACCGTGTACCAGCATTGGAATTGGCTCCACGTGGAATGCTGATGAGGCCAGGTTCTGTATACCGTCTCTGGGGAGCTTGGTTGAAGCGAAGGCTTCAGCAAAGACCGCTGAGCCATCCCTGGAGCACTTGAGAATAATCAACAGCTTCACATGGCTCACCTGAGCAGAGGATTCTCCCCTGGAAATAGGAATGCCAAAACATGACTCTGCTGCCCTGCTCGTGCCTGCAATCAGCAATAACCAGAACCTGGCATGGGCACGGGTGACCCTTAAAAGCGTGTTTTTGCTGCATGCTGCATGTGTACAGGCGCGCCTAGAATCCTGGGAAATGCATTCCTAGCGGGGTCCAAAGCCCCAGCACCACGCATTTCCAGGGCTTATTAGCCAGTGCTTGGAGGCTCTGGTGGCAGAGACCCCCATGACCACCCACCACCCCCACAGTCCTAACAATGATGTATGACTTTGTGGATCTCCTCCTGGAATATTTCTGCTGAAGACGAGACCCAACAACTAAACTACATGGAGCGGTATAGAACCACGTGTGTCACAAATGTCGCTATATACCTGGATTTCGGAGCCAGCCCCATCTGTTGATAGCCTCTTTTGAGGTCCAATTTAGAGAATACTGTTGCTTCATTCAACTGGTGAATCATGTCTGTGGTTCTTAGCGCCTGATGGTGCTCCCTCTGTATCCCCTTGTTTGGTCTCTGCATGTTGACACATAGATGGATGAACCCCTTGATGTTCACTTGCATGTAAAAGGGATATTGGACCCACAAGGATATATTTCCACTTAGGATGGTTTCAAGTGAGGTGCCTTAGGTAGGGCATGGTATGCTTCCTACAGTCGTTCCCATGTCCACTAGAAACTCAGTGGGGCTGTTATTGACCTGCATTAGTATGACTTGGCGGTTTACTCTCGCTGACCTGTTACCTATTGCCCATACATATCCTTTCTTGCGATGATTATCTTGTAACAAGCTACACTCCCCCCTTGATAATGATCTGTTTGCCATGTAGTTTACATTGGGAGTCTATGTTCCCTCAGTTCTGAGGATCTGTAGTCTCTCCGGGAATGGTATCTTCTATTCTCAGAGGCATGATATAGGTTTTGGCTGCCCTTCTATGACTTCCTGGTGAGCGTGGGGAAGAGACTGGATGTGCGGCTTGGGGTTGTTTACAGCACACTTCCTTAAAAAATATTTTCTCCCCATATGCCAAGCATGTTTTTCTGATGCCCTCATCTGGAAACTCATACCCGCATTTGAAACATGATCTGTCTATGGGTTTGTTCATGGTCGGCTTGGTCTGTGTATGTTATAGTTTGTTGAGGTTGGCTTGTTGTCTTGGTGATCAGTGTAGCTTTAGTTTAGACATTGTCTCCACCTGAAGGCAAATGGGTGATTCTGTGTGGGCCATCATCAGTATTAACTCCAACGTGTGCGGTTTCTGCAACAGTTTCTTCCTGGATAGTGGAGATTCACAGCCTGCTAAGATTTTGTGACCTCAACACCTTATCATTTGAGTTTTGATGAAATTCACAGTGTTTGATCCTGACATCACAAAATTGTCCTTTGTTTCTCCCTTGTCTTGTGTGGTTGTATGGATGATATATAGTTCATAGTCAACATTCATAGTCAACATTCACGTGTGGTGTGAAATATTGCACAGGTGTGCTCATTGTTCGGGAGTTAATATAAAATGACTCTCACAGCAACCCCCACTGCTAGTGCCAGTACATTTTTCTTTCTTTTGTCATCTAATGGTCTAATGGACCTAAGGCACCCATATAGACATTGAAGTCTTTTATCATATGTCCATCTGAGGACTTAATTGCTTGTGTCCATCAGGTCAAAAGCCCTTGGTAAATGTACAACAGGGACTCACCGTGTGATGGCACAAATATTCCTGGCAATTACATTGGAACTGTAGTTAAGATGTCTTCATTTGACATTTTCTTCCTGCGCCCAATTCAATGTGCCTCTTTGGGTAGCCTGCCATGGCTCTCCGAGTTGTTTGCAGTTGTCCAATATTCTCTTCATTGACAGGCTGTCTGAATCTGTTGCAGTGCCACGTGTTTCCAAATGTGTTTATTTAATGATCATGCACCTGATGGCTTGGTCTTGCAGTCGCAGGGTCACTTGCCGTCCTGGCCCCCCAATGATCCCTCACTGTGTCTCCCTATCACGGCTCAGTTGTCATCCATGCCCCTGGGCTGTCCCCTTTGCACACCAGAGGGAAGGGGTGGCTCACAGGTTGCGCCTCACGCAGCTCTTGCAGCTGCTCGCAGCTGTGCCAGATATCCTTACTGCACTCCAGATGAGTGGTCCACTTCCCCGGTGACTCAGTGCTCTCTGACAGCTCAGTGTCTGTATCTCTACATCCCCAATGTCATGCGGGGAGGCAGGACATGCATGGGTGGGGGCTTGTATACCATTAGGACCCAGCATGGGGCTTGCAGCCTCCCAGCCAATAAGGAGGCTCAGAACAGGGAAATTACCACATGGCAATCTCCCCGCACTGAGGCTCCTCACGGCTGGAGGCCGCCATCTTCCCCCACCGGGGATTTAGGTAAGTGCTCTGCTCCCCTCCCGTCACCCTCTTCATAAATCCCCCCCTTTCCCTTCACTGACCTGCTTTTTTTCACTGCTTCGGGAGTAGGCACATTGAAAACACTTCTGTCGCCATGGAAAGGAAGAAGGGACTACACGAAGACCCTTCTCTCCTTTTCATTGCACCCATTTTTTGTTGTTGACTTTTTTCCTATTTTTTGAATGGCCACCACAGAAAGGGAGAAGGGACTACATGTAGTCCCTTCTCCCATTCTGTGGTGGCCCTTTTGTTTATTTTATTTGTTTAATTGTTTGCAATGCCCGCCATGGAAAGGGAAAACAGACTTTGTTTCCCCTTCCCCGGGGGCATTTTTGACACTTTTTTTCTGTTGCAAAATGCCAGAGTGTTTCCCAACAGAAATAAAATGCTTTTAGTACTCCAGTCTTACGGGCCGGTGTACTAATAGCAATAAGCCCCTTGCAGGGGGGCATTACCACTTCAAGTAAGCCTCGGTTAAGCCTGTAACTATGGGCCTGGGACATTACCTGAAGTGGTAATGGCCCCCTGCTCGGGGCTTATTGCTTAAATAATACACAGGACACCAATGAGGAGTGTTTCCAACTCAAACCCTTTATTCTTCTTAATAACCTCCTCCCTTTCCCACTTCACTTCCCTTAACTCCCCACTCAACCCTTAGCTCTTCAGACACACAACGAGGAGGACTGACTGAGGATATAACATTACAACCTTGTTTTTATTCTCATACTCATGAAACTGAAATGTGGAATTTAATGCATGAATGTACCCTTTGCAACTAATCAATCTGCCCCATCTGAAAATATTCAACACTGACAGCCCATTCTTGCAGGATTTGCAATATTCCCCTTTAACTATTTGGATCTGGTATTAACATTTTCGCAGTGGCTTTACACCAGTCACTGTAACATGTTTCATATTTCAACTCAGTCAATGTGATTTTTCATTGCCAAATTAACATGCACTAAGAACCCCATTTATGTGTGATAACTAACTTTCTAAGTTGTGAATATTGCTACGGGCACACTAGCAGCCACCTTGGCATTGGACAAAAGGATGTTTGACCCATCCCATGTGCATCAAACAGATTTTGCTGTGCCTCTGCCCAATTTTGTATTCTCCAACCACTGAAACCTCTCACATGATCTTGCCAGGAAGCCAGACGTGTTTCTAATGTTCTAGACTGAGTTTTGAATGTATGCATAACCACATCCTCAAAAGTCATTTTTGTCTATAACTAATCTATTTTTAAAATCTCTCTATACCTTCTGAAATCTAAAAGATGATGCCTGCGGGCTTTGGCACCCTAGAAACAGATACATGAATAAAATAAAATAAATATACATTGCAAGTCCAATTCCCTATACACAAAACCACCTACTCATTGAAGACCATCCCACAGTGGCTACTCAATTATTTGGAATGTTCTTTTTGACTCAATTGTTGATTTTCCAAGAAACAGAGTTTCTATTCAAACGAATAATGCCTGCCCTGGAATGTTCTGTTTCCTAAAACCTCAGAAGGGGACATGTTAAGAGGAGTGACTAAATATAGCAGAGCCCTCAACTGTAGACAATTGCCCCAGGGATTGATAGACTATTTACAATACACTTGCCCCCTCTTGTACTGCATCCCATACTATAGAGCTGAGCCCAACAAAAAATGTCGTCCAGCCATCACATAACCACTGACATAGCAGTCTTCCCTTATGCCTGTGCAAAAAGCGCTGCATGCTTTTAAATGCTTCAAACTAGCAATCTAGCTTATCATGGAATGTCAATTAATGTTCACTCGCAAATATTTTGTTCCTTTTATTCACATGTTTGGAGAGACTACTGTCTTCCGAAGGGCGTTCAGACACTGCATCACTTTGAAACCATACTAGAGACAGTAGGTGCCATACAAATATCAAATAACATAACTTGTTATTACCCATTTGTATCTCTTTCCTTTTGAACTATTTCATGGTCAGTTTGGAAATATAAGCTGCTTCCTTTGAATGTCCATTCACCTGGACATCCTGAGCAAAGAGTGACGGAGCTGAGGGAGGAGTAAATAACTCTCTGTATAACTTGCTTGCCTCCTGTTAACCTGTGTTTGCCACCGGGTGGCATATAAATGACACAAGTCAAAAAACGAACAACATATAAACCAAACTATAATTCATATATACCATGCAACAACAGTTTACATACATATACATCCTACGTAGCTGTCACTCTGCACCTGTACACACTCCCACATAAAATCAATTGCCTAATTGCCACACAGACCCAAGACATGCTCTTTCTCACAGATACATGTCTGAAGCCCCATCATACACATATCATCCCTGACATGAGCCCCCCCACAAAAACCCATCCACTACAGGGAAATGCAACACAACACAGATACTGGCATGTCCATCCTCTACAAAGATTCATTCACACTTGGCAATCCCACCCACTCACCTTTGAAACCCACTATTCCTCAGTTACCCTCCAATACATCCACACCTCATAGTCATCAACCTCATTTACTATCCACAAAACACAATCTTAACTGCCACACTGAATGGTCCGATTTACTACTAACCACCAATGCTCCTCTTGCACAAATGTCTTCCTGAGCAATTTCAATTAATTACTTCCCACCAAGACAGCAACCCCATATTGAACAGATTATTCAGTTCACTCCCCTCTAGAACCTCTTCCAACACATCACCTACGCCACACACATAGCTGGGAACAGCCTTGACCTTCTGATTTCCTGAGTATACATTGGTTTCTGTGAAAAATAAAATCTGGATACCATGGCCAGTTCACTTCAACTTCAAATTCTATTCATACTCAGTCTCCCACACAACATCACCCAGCAGTCACACATCCTCACCCACCCCATGCCAGATAAATCAAGGAAATCACAAAAACAACTCTCAAACAACTCATACAAACATCCTTCCTGCAGAGACAATCCATTTAGCAATTCAGCAGTTACAACACCACAATCACCCAACCAATTCACCAATAAGCCACTCTCCAAACCCAGAAACCCTGCAACCACCAACAATGGTTCAATCACACCCTGCTCATCAACAAACACAAGCCAGAAGCCTAGAATAATCCATAGCCCACCACCAGAGAACCACTCAACGTCTGCCACTCCAAATACAAAATGGCCATGCAAAGGGCCAAACTACCTCTAGAAGTGACAATCTGCCTCAATCACAAATAGTAACTTTTTAGCATCAGAACATAACTGTTCAAACTACCCACCACCCCAAACACACTTCCAGCCACCTCAGTATGAAACTTCCTCATGGGCTACTTGAACTCCAAAATGCAAAACATAGGACAAGCCCTCCCTACCACATTACCTCTTCCTCCCATTCCCGAACCTTCCAACAAATAAGTGAAATTCCATCCCATCAACACAGACACCCTAATCACCTTCCACCTCAAGAAACCATTCTTCTACCTCACACTCTCTCAGAACTATCACCCCATCACAATCCTGCCACACCTGACTAGAATCATTAAACACTATGTCGCATTAGTAACCCGGTGAGAGCGAAGCAGAATGCAACAAGCATTCTGATTGGCTCTCGCCAGGTCCCTACCCGGGCGGGAATCCCTCCGGCGGGATTCCATGGCCTTTGTCCCTGGCGGGGGGCGTGGCAGCCCCTCAGCCAATGAGGAGGCTAGAAGCGGGGCCATCCCCGCTCCGAGCCTCCCCGCGGCTGAGAGGTTGCCTTCGTCCCTCGCCGGGGACTCGGCTAAGACTTTTTTTTTTTTAAATCCCTTGACGCTCAGGTTCTATTGCTTAAATCAAACTCCAAAAACATATCACAACAAACAACCGCCTTAACCCCTTGCAATCAGGTTTCCACCTTGGATCCAACACCAATACTGTCACACTTCACATCCAGAATGATCTCCACAATATCACTGAAAAAGGATGCACAGCCCTTCTAGCCCTCCTTGACCTCTCTGTGGTTTTTGACAATATCAATCGGACCATCTTCCTACACATCCAACCTGCAGGATGAAACTCTCAGGCACTGCTCTTCACTAGTGTTCCTCCTTACCCACTTGCAGGAAGTACTTTGTTTCAATGCCCCCTATTGATCAAGCTCCAACACCGTCAAATGCAAGGATCTTCCCTAGCTCCCAATCTATTTAACCTATATGTTTAATACCTCAGTCAGACTTTTGGCAACCACAGCATTCACTTTCACCGACACTGAGAAACTCCACTCTCAAAAACTCTCTTCACCATCACCACCAGGGTGGCCACCATCCTTTTCAAATGCAACCCATCCAAAGCATAACACCTCTGCATCTTCCCCACAGGAACAAACCTGGCCTCAACCCATGTATCAAAGAACTCATGACAAACAATGCACACATATCACTCACCACACCAGTGAAGTCCCTAGGCTTTACCATCACCCACTAAATATCCTTCACACATCACATTGCTGCTGTCAACAAAACATGAAACAAACAGCTATACCTCTTACACAAGATAAGGCGAGGGCTCAAGTCGGGGTACACGTGGGGGGACGGAGTCCACCCACTTTATTCAGAAGGTGGACGCAGTCCCCTGCAGCTAAAAGGAGAAACACTGAATGTTTCCTTTGAATTTATGAAGGAAAGCCGACATCAGGAATCAAACCGCACTCGTCAGGTTTTTAGGTGGGACAATTCACCACTGCACTACTTAACCTGATGAAAGGTAACCAACAACTAAAGGTGAAATGTCCCATTTTGGTACTGCAAGTCCCAGGGAAAACATTTGTATTGGTTCTTGGAGTTTAAAACATGCACACGTTTTAAAGTTTTCAAAAACACTGTTAGACGAAAATATCCTCTCTTGGTTTTGTGTGTGTGTCGATTTTATGAAAGGCAAATGCCATTCGTCCTATTCAATTTGGGGGGTTATGCAAAGCCAATTTAATTAAATGTGCATATTTCACCTTGATATGTTAATTTCTGGTGACGTCAGATCCCACTGTGTTTGTTGAGGAGTCCCCCCATTTTAATTTTTAGTACTTGACCCCTGAATAAGACACCCTCTTCACCCTGACAACTTCCATACCGTAGGCCAGGCGCTAGTTCTCTCCAATCTGGACTACAGAAACGCTATCCTCAATGGGTTCCCAAACAATAAATATACCCCCTCCAAGCCACATAGAATGCTCCACTGGCTAACGATACCCCAGAAAAGCACTTCAAAGGACTATGCATCATATACAAGGCCATCCACCTCAATATCCCCATCCTGTCTTCGCAACAAACTGAAATCCATCACCAGACAAGCTGGCCAAAAGTTCCTACACATTCCACTCTGCAAGCTACCCTGCACACAAAAACGAGCCTTTGCCCAGTGGGCACCCAGAGCCGGAAACACCCTATCGCCCCCATGTCTGTGCCACACCTACCAGCATCACATTCTGTAAAAGTCACAAAACGTGCCCCTTGCCTCTCCCATACCCATTCAGACAACCTCCCATGCTTAATATTCCAATACTAAATATATTGTACCTATTTTTCTCCTCCTCCTTTTGAACGCTGTAGGTGCTTTGGAAGCATCTAAGTGGGGCAGCACTATATAACAGTTTAAATAAAATACAATAAAATAATATCAGCAAGCGCAATGGAAGCAACAATACTTAATAGTTCTCTCTGATCAACTAATCCACTATTGTAGATCTCTCGTTTGCTCAAGGAATTTACTGAGGATATATACTCCGATGTGGCAGGCCAACCATGTCGGTAAAGTTTGAGGGCCGAGCAAAGCGAGTATCCCTTAACAAGGGCCAGTCCCATTACCGAAGAGGGTCGTCCATTCGCCCCAGGGGCATACCACCATTAGGACCCGTGTAGTTTCCCTACATGGGTGCTAATGGTGTCTTTAATTTAAAAAAAAAAGAATGACCTTCAGGCCGCAACTCGGCTCCGCCTAGTGCTGCTTTTCAGGTGAGTGTATTTTCAATGTTGATGACTCTGACATCATTAACCGGAATACAGATTTCCCTGACAAGCAGCACTGCACTGGGCCGTGCGCGGGCTAAAGGTAAGTTTCCTTTTATTTTTACAAAACAAAAAAAGACACCATTTGTAAATGTGCTGGAAAATACACAGAAGCTAAGTGGTTAAGGAGTAGCGGGCAAGGGGACGCTGGCTGCCCGAGCAGCTCGCAGAGCGGGCCTGTACCATACAGTAAAGCCCACGTTCCGAGCCTCCTGATTGGACAGCACCCCCACAAAGGGTGCTAATGACCGTTTAACCCATCAAAACACTCCTACAGCTTCCTTTGTTGCATTTGAGTCTTAGCACTAACAAACAGCATTTGACCTAGTACATCCCACAGACTTTTCTTTACATTCTACTTCCTTGTCCACCAACTTTTATGCCTGTGGACATCACTCTTTGAGTGGCTGTTCTCTCTAAAAATGCTGCTGCTGAGTGCCATGACACCGACAGAATCTGGTATCTCTTCAATGTATCCCCTACCAGAGATAACAGAGATAAGTTCCCAGCGTTAACAGAGATTGGTAAACTAGACAATGTGGGGTGAAATACACTGCAGTCACCTTAAATCATCTCCAAACGTATGAGCAGTCAGCAGCAGTTAAACACCTGGTTTGCGTATTTTCTTATATACCGAACATATATGTATGCAACCACATGCTTCATCCAACACATAAGTACATGGGTTAACTTTGAACTGCAGCCTCTTAATGTTATTTATTTGTTATCTTTACCGTAGCCATGACCGACAATGGCAACAAACATGTGGTTAGTATGTGTCTTGATTATTTATTTTACTAGTGTCTTATATTGCACATAATGCCAACCTTCGCTAGCGTCTGAGTGCCATGTCAGTTCACATACGTTATACACTCATAGATGGACATGTGCTCGATTCAAGATTCTTTTCCAGTGCCATAGTGACAAGTGTGCTGCTCCCTGCATGTTGATGAAAAGGTTGGACAGGCTGAATCATGCATGCTTTATGTGGTGTCGACATCCCTGTATCATTGATGGTTCCATATGTGGCTTGTCTTAGTGAGGGGAGAAGGCTTTTTCAGTTGACCTGTGCTTCCTATGTTACTTCCCTGACAGTTTACACCTGTTTTGAGCAAGTGCTATGCCTTGGGTTAAAACTTGGTGAGAAAACTTGTGTAATGTCTCATTGAAATACTCACAGACTATGTAAAATCCGTTGGTAAAAACTCTCCACCTAAAGTGAAGAAATAAGGACGGTGATATGTAATATCAGTCGAACAGTACAACTAATGTGTAAACACGAATGTGTTGTTTTATACAGATACCTTTTATGCTTCTGGGATTTGTAAAATGGCCACCATGGTGGTGTCCCTAATACACGTGTTCCGTAAAAGTTTTCAGTAACAACAACATCTTTTTTCTACATCAAAGTTGTTTCCCAAAGAATCTGGGTCTCAAACTGGAGAAAAAAAAGCAATTGCTGTTTTACAACAAAAATAACAAAGGTTTCACGAGACAAATAGAATAGCCCCCCCTACCAAAAAAACACAATTGTTTCTTAAGATCCCATTAAAATATATTTAAACTCCTAGCGTGGAGCAGCCCTACCTCGCCGTTCTGCTAACTAAACCCCAAAGACAACAGGCCATTGTGTCTTCCCTATATATGAGCAACACTATAATGTGGGCCCATGGGCCGAAGTTATATAGATCTGAACATATCAAAGGTGATGCACTTCTTTCTGATGCCTGATTGTAAAAATGTGCAGGTTACCAATATCACAAAGGTGACCTGCTAAATTAGCGGGGATCATGTGTAGCCCAGCCACAATGAATACATTAGTATCGGCCCTGCGCCACTGACACTAATGTGATTGTGGATATAGGTTTTCAGAGCACGGTTCACCATGACCGGCCTGACAGGGCCTGCCACTCTGACCTGTAATTTAAAAAGAAGATAAGTTCCACCTGCGACAGAGGTATAGCCAGGAGAGAAGTGGTTAATGCGGCTGCTGTCGCCAGTTTGCAGATTCCGTGGACTTGTTTAAAACAACTCGACGGAATGCATACCATCTAGACACGGTTCAACAAGTGTATCCGGGTTTTGACTTTGGGATATGGTTTTTTGATGCATTGAAACAACCCATCAGCCCAGATTCATCGCGTGCTCATGGGTATTCACAAAGGTCATTCCAATGTCTTCATATATGATACGCACAGTGTGCCAAATTCAGGACATAGTGAATTTCCAAAGGCATCATGTATCAACATAAACCATGCAGAAAGTGGCTTCATACATGCATTAGCTTCAGGTGCACTCATCTGACACACCTGTTTGACTTCCAGCAAACATACACGTGCTGAGAGAGCATTTCACCAGGACAGGCCACCAAAGGCAAGACATGTTGAAAAGAAAACCAAAAAAGAAAATGCCAGCGAAATAGAAAAGTAATTTGGAATATCAGCGCTGGAAACAAACACACAGATGGGTCAGAAATCATTCCTTTGTACAGTGAGTCTTCAAACAGGTACAGGGTAATGCTATGCGTCTCACATTTTTAACATTTCTCGGAATTACGAATATGGCATATACATTGGACATCCTGGCACCCTCACACACAGCCTGGGTGAACAAAGGGCATATGGATGTGTGTTTATGATACACAGATTCACATGACTTTTGAAGTGGTTGAACTTGTACAAAAATGGCTTTAAAGTCAGCACCATTGATTTGATTGTATTCTATTTTGATTTGTTTTGGCCTCGTGGAAAACAAGCCACTTCAGCATGCATGGGGAAATTAAAAGTAAGGTCCGGTAGAGGTGAGACCAAGGAGAAGGGTACACCATAGGCCATTCCAAGTGGTGGAAACCCCTTAGCAGGTACTATGGAATATGACACATTACACAGATCTAGGAGTGTGAAGAATTGACCTCTGCTCTGCAGGAATCCAAGGATCAGTAGTAGCTAAAGAGCCCACTCAGCCCTCACACTTCTATAAACCAAGAGCCAACACAATCATAAAGGCAAAACAGGCACGGTTAAGAGCTATACCTCCTTTGCCTTTTGTGGTAACGTGGGTTGAGGGATGGCAATGCTCTAAAGAGCGGTGTGAATGTGATCCATTAGTGACCCAAACAACATAGTAACACAGTCCAAAATAAAGAGACTGTCCAATCAAGGTTCTGTACACATGTATATACATTAGTGGCCCCCCCTGGTGCCTTCAGTGCCCAACCCCCTGAGGGCTTGTGTTGCTAACCCTCCCCCTGACAACTGCTGTGCATTGGACTCAGCGGCTTGGGCGCTTGTAGGGATACCCCACCAAGGGCTCGCTTTGTTCACACACCCCCTCTGGGGAAACCAAAAGTTGGACAGTATACCAGCAAAGTTGGAGCAATGTGGGACAGAATGACCCCAAGTCAAAGCGGCATGGTACACAAGTTCATCATACAACGTAATCAGTCAATATCAGTTAAGACACTTCAAATGCCATAGGAATTTTGTAGATTTGGACCGGATACCACCAAAGTTGGGTGCATGTTGGACGGAATGACACCAGAATCACATGAAACGTTACCCAAAATTGTCACTTATACACAACTTCAGCAGTGAATGCACTTCAAACGCCTCAGAAATTGGTGTTTGGACAGTATACCATCAAAGTGGGCGAAATGTCGACAGGATGAAACCAGACCCATGTCTGTAGGATGTACAATGACCCCAAGTGGAAGCATTACACAAAAATGTTATACAGAATTGTCACTCATACACAACTTCAGCAGTGAATACCCTCCAAATGCCTTAGGAATTGCAGATGTGGACAGTATACCATTGCAGTGGGCTAAATGTGGAACAGAATGACACCTGTACCATGACTGTAGGACATATGTTGACCCCAATTTCAAGCAATTACAAAAAAAATTACAGAAAAACATTACACAAAACGGTCACTTATGATTTTATATTATAGGTTAGATTAATTAAACACACCTTCTGCAAGAAAACGAAATAGGAAAATACTGTACAAACGCCATCCCTATGGAAAGAACATAGAAAAGGCAACAGCTAGAAGAAGGTAGTACTATGAGTATGAATACATGGGTGGTTGTCAAATTATTAACCACAAAAAGGATGTCTTTCGATGAAAAAGGTGCACAAGTGACCTAACAGGTCTCTAGGGCCCAAAATGGACCGGGGGCAGTTATGGGTTGATAGTACCTTGTTTTGGTTCCTTAGTGGGTCAACGCTGTTGAACCTGGCTTCGAGCAGTCGTGCAATCGAATTGAGATCAGTTTGGGTATGCTGGATCATACAAGCAGTAAGGGGGCATCGAGCAGGTTCGAATGAGGTGGCCCCTTGTTGTTCGAAGGCAGTGGTCAGCGAAGCAAGTCAGGCCCTCACCAGAATCTATTTGGGTCGAGCTGAGTTGAGTTGGGTTGTAACCACTCTGAATGATCAATGAGTAACACTCAAGTGGTCTGACTCATTGGACGGTGATCATTTGAAGTGTTGATCCGGTTGGTCTGATGTGCGGTTCAGCGATGTGGCATTTCAAGGGAGAGTCAGGTTGATTGATGGCATAACCCCTCGATCAAGTCGGCAAGTGACTCTCCAGTAGTTTGAGTCTTGTTCCAGTGACGAGCGGCTGATTTGAGCCTCACTGTTGACGTGCTCAGCGAGGGCTCGAGTTGGTTTGAGATGCAGGCACTATCATTTGGTGTTTCAGAGCAAGGCCAGAAGCAGCCGCAAAAACTTTTGGGTTTGATGGTGTTGAACCCAACCCGAAGTCAGTTTGATCTTTTTCTTTGCTGCAGAACTAGGAACCTTAGCTGATCTGGTCCTCCAGATGCTGTAAGATGCTCTACTAAGGCTCAATGACAGAATGAGTCTTTTTAGTCTGCTTCTCCAAGCCTTGGGAGATTTTGCTGCAGAGTGATAGGTCCATGTCCACAGCTAGAGTCACCCCCAAAGTGCCCTGGGAGTGGGTAGGTGGCAGAGATCTCTTCTGCCTTTCACTGCTCCTTATTCACCTCAGTGGTTGAGGACTTTGGAAAGTGCAAGTCTCCCAAATGAGTTCCAATTAATCCTTCTCAGGTGTTTGTTCCTGAGTGACTCAGAGAAGTAGCGAGAGACTGCTTCTTTTAAAGGATACATGTCCACAGGTAATTATACTAAAGCTAGCCTGTTTTATTTGTCCAATCCCTACTCCTGGTATCAGTGGACCTTGCTTTCTGACATCACACACTAAGTACTTTGGGCTGAAGACAGTGTATGAGACGGGAAGGAGAGATGGAGGTAGACAGAAACAGGATGATGGCACCTTCCTCCAGTTGTCAAGAGCTCCCTCTACCTACACTAACCCCAATCCCTTCCCTTCTCAAAAGAATTAAAAGCCTTTAGATATGCAGCATCCTGGTGTGGGTCTAATCCAGTGTGAATGGGTGTGCTCTTTTGATCCGTGTTCCGAGGCCAGCTTCCAGTGGAGTGACTCCATGGGGAGGGGTTACCAGCCCTGGCAGAGGAATCAAAGAGAGGCCGTCCTCAGGGCTAAAGCATTGCTAGCACAAGGCAGTGACAGCCCTGTCTGGGCCGAATACACAGTCCTTTCACAGCTGAGCTTGGCTCTTATGACGACACACATCTGTAAGATAAATCTGCTGTAGTAATTATGAGAATACCATCCACCATAGCCTGACTCAGGTATGGCTTACATTTAGAGAAGATTCTGCCACCACGAATTTGGGGTTTGGTACAGGAATGCATGTCTTAAGTGCAGAGGCTTGGCTGTCATTGCAGCCGTCAATTGGGCACATGTGCAGATCAGGATGCTGCAGCTGCAGCAGGGCACACGTGTGCACTAGGCTTTTGTCATGAAGCCCATGCAAGGGAATCTGATCAGTAGATTTCCCTTTCAGAGATAGCATTACCTGCATCGTTTTATGAATCAATACAACTAAAAAAAGCCAGGCCTTCTACACCCTTGCCAGATGGCAATCCCTCACAAAGGGCTTGAATCGGGTCATCAAGAAAAAAGTCTGTAGGGGTAAAGAGGGGCAGGAACACCACCATGCAATTGTTGAAAGGTTGTTTTAGGAGTTCAGCTTTCAACGCCTATGTGAAACTTCAATGCCAGTGCAGTTGTCAAAGATCCAGTGGCAGGGAGCTCCATAGGATGGGGCCCGGAATGGTGAGCAGTTTCCTCACAGTGTTCGTTCTATGGTCAAGGTTAGTTTGGAATCTCTGGGAAACATGGATAGAATCAATATAGGGATGAGCCACCCCTTCATCTTCCCATAGTCGACAGATTACATCACGAAATAATAACACCATTAACTCCTCAGTTGAGAATCACCTTCAGCTTTTTCTGACACAAGTGATGGAGATGTGGATTATCATTCCTTGACTTAAATCACAAAAGGTTTTTGTGAATCAGCCCCTTCGTTCCCTCGTATTAATGTCAGCCAGATAGATCTTCGACTCAAGCACTTACATTAGACATCACTGAGTGGTCTGTACAGCACACCTGTGAATCCTGGCAGAACTGACTCCCCTTTTATCTTAACAAGTTTGATAAAAAGCGTTTCATAAAATCAGAAATTAAAAGATTTGTATTATTCCAGTGCTTAGACGCCGGAAGATTCGAGCATGAAGCTCTGTGGAAGAATTTGATGTTACTTGTATGCAATTCGACAAAGTATACGAGCAACATTTTCACAATTAAAAATAAGTTTGTGAATTTTAGCTGATCTGGACAGTAACTCAGGCATACACATGTTTCAGAGTTCTTGTTGAGTACACAAACGCCTACACTCCGATGTTTACATGTGGGTTTTTAATGCCCTGAATGCCATGATAGAAAAAAGCTAATGCAACGTAAAGGAAAGTTGTTTGCCAACGACTTCTAATAACTGCACTGAAACCCAATTACTGTCATTTTTTTAAAAGATGCTTTTAAAGGTCCTCCTCTCACAGTCTGTATGACACTCACTTCGCTTAAACTGGTACTGTATTTATCAACTTCTTTTTAGCGACAATTGATCCTATTTCCAAGCACTACATAGAGCACTCATGTTGAAATGCCAGCAATTATGAGCACTTACTGCTGGGTGACTGACGTGCCATTATTTAACAAACTATACAATCAGTTAACAGCCATCAACTCTCCCTCCAATTAGCGCTCTTAAGTGCAGACATTTTTCAGAAGGCTTCGTCATTTTTACATCTTGTCCTCTCTTAGATTGTTTCTCGGCGCTGGCAACGGGTTTTATATGCAAATTATAGAGACTAGGAACCTGCATTTGGTGACAAGATAACCCTCCATTACTGCCAACAACCGAGGAGTGCTAAGTGAGGCCACACGTCTGAAGTCTTTTGTGAAAGCACGGGATCACAAAAGGGTCGGCTGGCTGCCATGATCCCTCTTCCATCCAAAAACAGACTTGGCATTACCATTAAAACCATCTCCCGTGGCTCTCCTGCTTTGATGAAGTCTTCTCAAAAAGTGGTTCTTAATATGAAGACCAGTTCAATGCCATCTGTTGAGCAGTGTTACTTATTTTAATGTGTTTATGATGACATAAATTAGAGTGATGGTTTGGGGGAAGATTTGTGTTTTGCAAACGTTGGTGAGTACCAATAGATAAGTTTGTTTCAAATAAAAATAATGATGTGTGACGTGTGTAGCAGCAGTTTGGCAGGAGAAGCTGCTCTACTTTTTGTAGCTTGGAGTCAATTGATTCTGTCTGCTGCGGAGGTGGATTGTCCAGGCAGACTGTGTGATATGGTAAATTCACATTTAGAGCATGGAGCATGCACAGTGTGTGAGGTGTGTACCAGCAGTTTAGCAGGAGAAGCTGTGCTACTTTTTGGAGCTTGGAGTCTCTTGTTTCTGTCTGCTGTGGAGGAGAAGTGTCCAGGCGGACTGTTTGATCTGTTAAATTCATTCACTCAGCACGGAACTCACGCGGTTCACGTATGTAGCAGGAGTTTGGAAGGAGAAGCTGCTCTACGTTTTGATGCTTGGAGTCTGTTGTTTCTGTTTGCTGTGGAGGAGGAGTGTCCATGCAGATTGTATGATCTGTTAAATTCACACAAAAAACACACACACCACAGAGCATGCATGGTGTGTGACGTGTGTAGCAGCAGTTTGGCAGGAGAAGCTGTGCTACTTTTAGGAGCTCGGAATCTGTTGTTTCTGTCTGCTGTGGAGGAGCAGTGTCCAGGCGGACTGGGAGATCTGTTCAATTCACAGATCTTGCGCAGTGTGCAACGTGTTTAGCAGACGTTTGGCAGGAGAAGCTGCACTACATTTTGGAGCTTGGAGTCTGCTGTTTCTGTCTGCTGCGGCAGAGGAGTGTCCAGGCGGAAAGTGTGATCTGTTAAATTCGCACACACAGCACAGAGCCCACGCATTGTGTGACGTGTGTAGCAGCAGTTTTGCAGTTCGGTGGGAAAGTGACCCGTAGCTAAGGAGACCTTTCTTGGACTGAGTGATACAACCGGGTGACGGCTCTCCTATTAAAATCTATAAAGTTTCAGGGTCCTCATTATTGCCTGTACGGATTGCTCAGTAGAGCAAAATTAGCAAACTCTATTACTATGTTGCAGGAGCCATCAGCTGTTTTACAGCTGGCTATCAACTTAGCCCTTCCATTATCACCTGGGGAAGGCCCATATGGAGGTGGGGGCTGCTCTGCAATTCACGGTATGAGCGCAAAGAACACATGAGAGGGAGCATTTAAAAACACAAATTCAGCAAAAATCACTTTTATTTTAATCCAGCGATTCCTCTAACAATACAATAAGCTCCAACAATACAATTAGCCAACAAGGATGAAGTGATTCTAAAGGGGTGCCTTCATATTCCCTTGGCTAGCGACAGTCCTACAATTCCGGATGAAGTGCTGCTATGTGTACCTGGCTTTGCTGCGGAAGAACAGGTGGCGACTGATAATGCAACATATGAAGCATCTGCAGACCTTATGGAAGCAGTGGTTCATGACTTGGAGACTTCCATCTCCGCATATGTTTCCACTCCTGCTCCGGCACCTCAGAGGAAATTGTCAGCAATGCTAAAACAAGTTAAAAGTAGAATCTCGTAGGGTGGCAATCAAGGCTATGATTCCTTATTGCACAAAATCAATCAAAATCAATCACGTTTTGTGCGTTCTGCTCTCCCTCTATGAAGGATTTAAAACTGAATCCAAAATACACCCCTGCTTGTTGGAATCATTACTCTTTAAGTTTGATAATATTGAAGTACACACTAAAGAGTTTTTGAACTTGACACAAACAATGGACAGAGCCACTGTATTCTGACTCATGCCCTCGTTTTAGCCAATAGTTCAATACATCTAGATTGGGAAATGGCAGGGAGTCTTCCCAGTCACTGGCTACTCAGGATCACATACAAGAACGTTTTTAAAAACGAAGGGCCTCATTACAACTCAGGCGTTAAGGGTTAACGCCATCGTTAACCCTTAACGCCTGATTCCAATTTTAACGGCTGCTTTTAGCAGGCGTTAAAATCCATGGCGCTAAACCGCCTTGGTGCTAATTACGGCACCGTAATTTACGGTGCCGTAATTACCGCCTTCCCCACTCCCATTATGCCCTATGGGGCAAAAATGGGAATGGGGAAGGGTAAATGGAAATGGGGATTTACCGCCCCACTCACCTTGGAATGGGGCGGTGAATGCACCATCCACCATGGTGTAAACATAGTTTACACCATGGTGGTAAAGTTGGTGTACTTACCGCCTGGGTCGTAATGACCCCATATGTCTTACAAGAAGATAGTTCAGTGAATGAAAGAACGCGACACTCTGAGGACATTATAGCGGACTCGTGTTATGATGAATCTGTGATTGTATTAACAATGTCTAGCAATCTCAACAAACCAATGCCTGCCTCGATCCTGACCTCAAATTCATATGATTTAAATACAGAGGCTGTAGTGCCAGTTCACAGTGTGATACACTACTGATAGCTGGTGGAGCAAAGAGGAAGACAAGACGGAAAACTAAAACCAAGCAGTGTGAGGAAAAGAGGACTAAAAATAAACCAACGAACAATAAAGCCAAACAATCATCTGGAAAATGTATCCATACCCTCTCTACACAGCCCTCGGTGATGGCTCTATTGAGAAATCAGTTGCATAATCAGTCCTCTAAGTCACAAAAGGGGGATGGAGTTTTGTAATCCGACCTCATTCTAGAGGAGACCTCATCGGTCACATTTACAAACATATCTCCAGATAAACCGTAAGCCTCACATTTGTTCTACACCGTTGGCTTGCCGGTGGTCGCTCCTCAGTGTTTGCCATCCTCTGCCACCCTGTTTAATGAAGTCAACAATAGAGAAGGTGGTGAAAGATCCTACAAAGAAGTATTTACCTCAGGCATGGTTCGGTTTGACCCAAATCCCTTGACCATTCCAACTCATGGTATAGGAGAGAATGTTACTCGTAGGTACTCCAGTGGAAATGATGAAAGAAAGGGCCCAGTAAAGGTGTTTAGCATTCTTAAAAACTCAAAAGGTCTAGATTTCAATAATGATCTCTTAGGACCTCGATTTCAGATCACATTTTGGTCAACGCAGGAAGAGAAAAGAGGAACCATCAATCAACACCATCTTTCCACCCCAACCTACCCAGTTGTAGTGGGGAGCCATCTACCAGAAAACAGGAATATAACATTAAACAGATTGAATGTATTAAGACTTCAGGGTGCCGTTGCAAATTTGAGAGCGTTATCCTCGAAGAGCATTTATAGGGGTTACTTTATTGATCTACATAGGACTGACCAGTGTTAGGGAGAATTCTCAAAAATGTGCTAATTCCCTTCACCTTAGAGACCTGCAGCAACTTTGCTGGATTTTGAGGACTTGATTTTTTTAACCTGGAGAAAGTGTGACCCGTTTTCCCACTCTCTCATGTATTTTTGTGTGAATGTTACCTCTGTGTTTCTTTTGGTTGTGGAGTCTGACAAACTCCATAGGCATTATCTTTTACATTGTGTCACAAAGCACCTTCAGTGCAGTGACACAGGGAAGTCTTCCAGATTTCCAAAAGGTTTAAATACCTTCTCTGGGATAAACTACTGTTTCCTAGAGCAGTAAAGTGAAATTGATTTTACTTACCATTGTAACTTTCTAGACCCAGCACACACTATCTTACAATAGCATGCTGGAAGGGTTACTTAGTATACTGTGTGCCTAGCTCTCATGTAACATTTTTATGTTACCCTTTCCTCACTGAATGGCTGGTGGCAGTGGTTTTGTTCGAACTACCATGGTATATCTTTACCGCAGGCTGCGTTAGCTCCAGTAAAGTAACTGTGGGAGCCATCTTTTTCAACCACCAGTTTTTTGTGGAAAGGTCCTTCTAGAGATTTTCTCTGTGCGCAAAACCAGGTTTGCTCTCTTTCTTCCTTTTGCCTTTTGCGGGCTTCAGGAGTGAACCCCGCCTCTGGCTCCAAAGTGTCTGGGGTAGGCAGCAAGTGAGGGAGGTGCCCGAAACTCCCTGTGCTTAGTCTTCTAGGAGACCTGAATGCAATCTGTGATGATTGGCTGGCTGACTGTCTGACAAGTTCAGCCACCTGGGAGGGTGAGTGACAGCTAAGCTGGAATGAATGGGAGAGAACTGAATAAAAGGTGAGTATTTTGGCTTGGAAGGCAGAGTCGACCACTGGACAAAGGAACCGAAGAAGAGCCTGAAGAGGACGCCTGCTGAAACTCCTGGACCATTGGTTTGCCCGCTGAATCCCTGCTGCAGTGCCAACTTGCCGACAGAGAAGCGCTGCAAGGATGACTTCTCCCCTTGAGTTGGTGGGACCAATTCAACCAGCAGCTGGACATCCATCCCAGAGCTGGTTGAATTTCCACAGAGTGCTGATGGAAACCGTATAGCCAGGGAGAGGAACACCAGATTGTGTGTGTTACTTTTAAGCTGACCTAAAGCTTTTGGAAGATCCTCCGGACTCCCAGGAAGCAGGACTGACCAAGCCTGAGCCCCCTCAACAGAGTGCGGGACCCCAGAAGCAAGGAAGGTTCACCTCAACAGCCAGGAACCACAGTGTTGCTATTTGCGGTGGTTGCAAGGAGCTGAAACGCGAAACAGCCACTGAAAGTGAAGTTTGCCGGTTGCCAGTTTTGACAGTCCCAGTGCATTGCAGGAGTCCCCCAACGTCCTTCCTCTTGTCCCCACGAGTGAGGCTCAGGAACAGTGAGATATGCAGAGCTTCACACGAACAGAAGTCATCAGCTGCTTCTTTTCTTCATTTCCAAGGTACTGTAAATCAAGCTAAAGAGAAATTACCTCTTACTGTAGAGTTGCTTTGAAACTTCTACAACTCACAAGCCTTATCAGCTTGTGGCCCTACATTTGATTCTGCTTGGCATCAAAGACTCGTAAGAACTTGTGCAAAGACTTCTCCATTTACTTACCAGAAGTGGTTCATCCTATACAAGACTTTTGCTCATTGACGTTGACATTGTATGACTCTTCTTTAGGGATCTGAAAGTATTTGCCTCTTAAGAATATTTGTGATCTCTTGTGTTCTAATAACCTTTGCCTTTTACCAATTTCTGAAAGTATTCTGAATGGCAACAGTAAGGTATTAATGTCCCCAGCACCCTAGTTATTGAAGTCACCTGTGGGTGTAGGTTGTGTCTGTGGACCATCCCAAAAGGGCCTTAACTGGTTCAGAAACTTGAAGTTTACAGTGTTGAAGTGTATTTGAGGGTTAGTAGTATATTGCTCCCTTCTAAAGAAGGCTTTATATCTGATTGATAAATAAATTAATAATTGTTTATGTAAGAAACCTTGAGTATACGAGTTTATTTGAATACCTGTAACTGAATCTTTGTGTAACTCCACTACAGCTCACATTTCCCCTCTTGAGATAAGCCTGGCTGCTCAACACACTGCTAAAACTGTGTAGTGCAAGCTTATACCAAATGTTGGGTTGCCTTTACCTGTAGTCATAGTTATTTGTAGTGTCCCCAGAGGGTACTGCATACAAACTTTGCCTAACAACCGAGCATTGCTAAATATAAATTCAAAAATGGTATTTGACATTATTATGCAACTATTACAATCTCTACGACAGTTAGGCTTTGACCTAACACTTTATTCCGGTAATAATCATAAGATCGTTCCAAAGTCCTTCATCCTCTTTGTTATCCAGTGAGATCATTGTATCAGTTAATCCCTATTCTGATGAAGGGTGAGAGCTGCAATTGATAAAGTGTAAAATTGATTGGTGAAAACATAGTACAGGATTGGGGTTGGCTGAAAGGAGCCTTAAATCATTCAGGATGCAGTAAAAATCAACAGTCGGCTCAGAATCATTAGTACATGTAAATATACCGCATTCATATCATGGAATACAATGGGCCATAACAATTTATTTATCAATCCAAAATTGTGCTGCTTCAATGGATCTCACCAAATTATATTTTTACAAGAAACATGGTTAACAGTATGTCCTTCAATGGACGGTAATGGTTCTGTGTATCAACCCATCTGCAAGGGATTGTGGGGGCACCCCTCAAGCGGTTTATTAAAATGTTTTTTAATTTTTTTAATTTATGCATTTAGTTTATATTCGATGATGAACAAACTTTTGCATATAAAAGAAAACAAAACAATTAAAGCAATTAAAAAATGAAATATTTTCAGATGTTTTTCCATACCACTTAAAATCAAGACATAAAGTACTCAAATACAAATATTTTGACATTCGTAATTCATTTTCTAATTTGTACAAGCTGTACCTTTAACATAACCTATGATAAACAATATCAATAGATCATTTAATCAGTCACCATATGCCATATGTAGTAGGCCGCAGCATTATAAACTACTGATTCTGCCCCTATCAGACCTGACCAAAATTGATCACTTCATATAAACTCTATAGAGGACCCAATGCCCCCATTTCCTTTGATATACCAGGGTTTCAGTGCAATGCATGAAGTTAATAATTTTCTACTTGTTTCGACTTCTATAGAGCAATGCCTACACATTACATCTTGGAACTCCTGGACTGCTCTATTCCACTTATTCATGTATTCTTTGAGCACATGATGTTAAATCTTAGTTGCATCGTAAACCTCCTGAGTGGTGAGGTTGACCATTTTGTTAAATAATTTTTGAGTTTACCAATCTTGAAACTTTGATGTGAATACTCTCTGTATCTGGGGAGCTTACTCAAATAGTCTGTTACCACTATCATATCCCTTTCCCAGCTTTCTTTTTAATGACAGAAACATTATCCGGACGGTCCCGTATTGTGTCCAATTCAAGACCCAAAGTGCTCAGGTACTCTTTTGTGGCACTGCTCAACACCTTCATGTAAAAAATTGGAAATACTGCCCTTTTTCCCTTTCTCCAGTAGCGGTAAGAGCTGGTTTGTTCCTGCTGCCCTTTTATCCATTTTAGGTACGGGAGAGTTTTTCTAATAAACCAGCTTGTAAGCAAAGGCTGTAATCCATACTCCAAGCAAAGTGCTTCAACCGGTACTTCTCTAGACATATTCATTATGGACCGTAGTAATTTTCCTTTCAATTTCTGGAGCCACCCAACCTCTTCTTGAGTCAGGGTCTTTAATGCATATAAAGCAGCTGGGCAGATAGTAGATTTGTATATTTGGATAAAACCCTCTATATTGCTTCCACCCCCATGATCACATAAGATTGTATTGCCAACCACCTCCACCATATCCTGGTTACAATATGATCTTTATACTGCGAAGCCGATGCAGTTGCTGATATTGGGAAACCCAGATAAAGCACTTCCGAGGTCATTATAGTCTTATGCCATCAGAAAACCAGTGTGTTTTTTTAAACGTTCTGTTGGAATCTGTCAAACACATTGTTCTTGTCTTTGTTTTGTTTATAATCATGTTCTCTTTTAGATTGGTATCAAGGGTGTTTAAGGAGTGCTGGAGACCAATCTGGGTTTGATCTAAAATTATTATGTCATCCGCATAGGCCATGATGACAATTTTCACGCCATTGATATTTGGTGGAAAGTTTTTAATATCCGTTAGTGTGTGGTCCATGTCTGCAGTGTAAAGATTGTACAGGATAGGGCCCACTGCACATCCCTGTGTCAAGCCCTCTTTAGTAGAGATGTAAACAGTAAGTAACCTCTCCTGGTTAAGACGGACTGCCACCGACGTGTTTGTATATAGTTTTTGTATGAAATATGGAAGAGCAGAATTGATGCCCCATGTGTTCAGTTTTCACCATAATCTCTTTCTAGCAACCAGATCAAAGTCCACGTAACAGCAATATAACTTATTTTCCCTTTTTGGGCATAATGCCCTCAATAATTGAAGTATTGCAATATTAGTTTTTGTACTATACCTCTTCCTGAATCCTGTTTGGAAAATTCTCATTATGTTCTTGTTTTTCAGCAAGGTATTCAATGATTCCAGGAGAACACTCGCCAAAAGTTTTTGGCAAGAGTCCATCATTGCCAGCAATCTGTAAAATATGTCTGTCCCCTTTTTTTAATATTGGTACCAGAATTGATTTGAATTAGCTCTCTGGGATTTGACCAGTCTTTAAAATTTCCCCAAAGTGTCGTACCAATATTCTAGCCCAATGGTTAGGATCAGCTTTGTAGACCAAATTTGGGATACTGTTTTGCCCCGGCGCTCGGAAGGCTTTTGATTTTATTATTAGCCTTTCAAGGTTCATTTCAGAAAAATCTTCTATCGACTATGATATAGAAGATGCATTGACACTAGTCAATGTTGTTCTCTCATCCTCTTCTGGATTTACAGAGTCCTGGCCCTTTCTGCCATACATCTTATGGATATGTTTTGTCCACCCTTGCCTTCCTCCAATATATAGGATTTAAATCAATCTTCGTTGATAGATTTTTAAAGCTATTAAAGTTTTGCCAACATTTGGCCTTGATGTCTTGTCTCAACCAAGTGAACAGATTTATCCAGTTTACCGTCCTGATAGAGGCTTTATGCATTTTTTGCCAGTTTCTATATTTCGTGGCCAAGTTTTTTCTGGAGGTAGCTCTAGATTTCATTTCACAGCTGTCGTTTCATTACAATATTTTGTCTTTCTTTCCTGGATTATTGGATCAAATAATTTAAGATTTGGCTCTTGGTTGGTTTGATGCTCCCCTTTCTTTTTTTCTTTTTTACATGATAGCTTTGATTTTCTCTTTTAGGTTCCAATCTGTGTTGGTAAACAGACAGTTCAGTTTGACTTAATTTATTTTTAAGACTTCATTTAAATGTTCTACATATTTTTTTCAGAGCTTTCTGTTCATCCTTTCAAAACTATGCCCATCGTAGCATACCATGATCACCAGCTCCACTATGGGTAACCACAATGGAAATAGATGTTGTGTGCAGCACTCTATCCATAACCACATAGTCGATTTGGGATGTGAGTATGCCATTTGACCATGTGTAAATTAGTTCAGTCTCTTATGCATTCTCATGGGTTCCAAATCAAAAAAATTCGAATAATGTTTGCCAACTATATTTTTGCCCTACATTGGGGCCATTTGAAGTATGCAGCAGACTTCTATTAAAGTCACTTGCCATGACATACAAACCCTTCGGGTGTTTTCCATCCAAGCAGTGATAACGTCTGTTATTATAGTTTGTATTAATTTAGTACAAGAGCGCCCAGGGGGGGTCATAGATGTTGATAATTAAGATTTTTCGTCTAAAACAGAAGTGGAGTGTTGCAATTTGCCCGCTAGCACATTAGGGGAATCGTTTGTCATTGACCAGGGTTCCAGTTTTAAATGTGTCTTAGCCCCTGTAGCTAGCCCCCCACTGACCCTACACCTGTTATGCTTTATGGCCTTCTTGTACAGGATTTGATACCCATCCATATAGAAGTTTTTGGTGCACCAGGTCTCTTGTAACAAAAATATGTCTACTACCTTCTTCAAAAGCGGACCCATTGAATGTGTTAAAAATGAATTGTGTCCTCTTGTATACCCAGAGGCCCACAATAGCTTTCCAGTGGTTTTCACATGTCGGGTTAGCCCCACTAAATGCGTTCATAGGCATCCATAGCATGGCAGTGACGACCTTGGGCGTTGTCCGCGAGTTCTGTTCTTGTAACGCTCTCAATTCATCTCTTTCAGTTGGTAAATATAAGGTAGTATGCACATTCCCTACGTTTTCCTCTTGTACCACTTTTGTGCCTTTTGTTTTCTGGCAAGCAATTAGTGTGTAACCAGCCTGCCATAGCATTTCAGAGTGTGTTTTCAGTAAGGCCACCACTAAAGGTGACACAAACACGATCAATGCCCAATTAGTCTCACTGTTCCATTCTGGCAACTTGATGTCCAGAATATCTCTAGATTGTTTATAATCCAGATATCTCATTTGTTTGAATATTGACAGTAGTGTTTTTCGATTTAGGAATGGGCTTTGTGATGTGTGTGCATTTTCTTCCAATATCACCTGTGTGCCCCCATCTTTCAATGCACCGGGATAAATAATTGGCAGTTTGTAATCATATTCAATCTGTACTTGGTTCCCTGGCTGATTGTTATATGCAGCATCCTTAGGAATAGGCAAATGTTTTCTTTTCCCATCCGGCTCTAGAGACCTTTGGGCTTGTGATGATATTTTATCCGTCTTCTAGTCGCCTTTAGGTGTATCTTCTGGTTGTACTATTAGCTTATTCCTTAATCTGTCTGTTCCTGTCAACCCTTTCTTCAACTTTAGGCCTGGACCCTCTTTTTTCTGATGTCCTAGACCTTTACACTCAAATATCCTAAGCTGCTTTTGAGGTGCCAGAGTTTTCAATTTTGGTATTGCATGTTTTTCCTTTGATGATTGTTTGTTTTTTAGAACCTTCTTTAATTCCATAGATGGAAAGATTTGGACCTCCTCGAAGTCCCAGTCCAGTTTGTCCTTTTTATATGTTCCGTTTATACTGTCCACTTTTCCGCGTTCTCTTCCAACCTGCTTTGCTTTGTCGTTTATGATGATATCCACTTTTTTGTGCAGATCTGTTAGTATATCTAGCAGCTTGATTGAGAGCTTTTGACTGTATCCCAGCTCCTCCTTTATAGTGGGCATTAGTATGGCTTGGCCATCTATCTTGCATTCCATAGTCATCAGCATGTTCTTTGTAACAAGGTCATCGACCATAGATGTTTTTCCTACTGTAGCGGTCTCAGGTACCTCCTCCGAGCAAGATGTATCCGAAGAGACTGAGTGTGAGGCAAAGACTGTCATATCTGGTGAGTATGACAGACTAATTCCCTCATTATCTTCCACACTTTCCATGTTTGGCAACTTCTCTAACCCCAGCGAGGCTCTATGTAAATTATTTACCAGTTTTAGTAATTCATTATGATTGTCTATTATATCAGACAGGCGCTTTTCTTTATCTGAATCTAGTGGTTCTGATGAGTGGCTGGCACATCGTACTTGTTGCTGCTTCGTAAATTGGGGAGTTTATACAGCGCAATTGCTTTCCGCTAATGCCTTTTATGCGTCATTGTTGTAGGTAGAGAGGTAGAAATTAGGCAATAGGTAGCTGGATCTAAAGGGTAGAGATGAGAAGGCAGCCTTGTGACTCCTGAATGAGTTTCAGCCTTCCTTTTTATCTTATTTTGGACCCGGTGTCACCGACCTCCACTCGTTACGCACTTATAAAAAAGGGGGAAACAGGACCACTAATTAGGATGTTATGGCACGTTTGAATGCCTCTCCACGCACCTGTTCCCCAGAACCCTCCTTCCCTCCCACTGAACACCACTGAATAGTCCGTGTTGGTTTCTTGTTACCAATGATTACCCAGCTTGTTAGCTCTCACTTTCTGACGCTTGCGGTCAACATAGGTCGCCAAGACTCCTGTCAGCACTTAGTTTTCATTTGGTTTTGCTGTAGCGAACAGCCACAGTCCCCATACAGCAGATACAATAGGCCTCATTACGAGATTGGTGGTAGTCATGGCGCTATTTGCGCCATGACTGCCACCAATAACGTGCCTGGCACAGTTTATAGGGAATATTTCGAATTACATTTTTTCAAATGCAAAAATGTCGAAAAAATTAAGTCGGAAAAAAATGTTGAATGTTTCTTTTTTTTATGGGGGGTTCCCCCCAAACCCCTGTTTTTTTTAACACTTTACTTTTCTTACTGGAGGGACCCGCTGAGGGACCTCGTAGTAGGGCGGTAAGGGATTACCGGCACCGGTCTCCTTACCGGTGCCCGGTATCCCTTACCGCCCTACTCGTAATGAGGCCCAATGTCTCTTCTGTGCGGCACATAGCTTATGTGTAGCACGGCAACCAGAGCACTAGTGGAAAGGAACTCATAACGTCTCAGTGACACGTCAAACCAACACAGTGGCAAGTCTCTTATCGCAAAGCACCTCACTGAGACCAACAGCCACTTCCGACCCAAGAGTAAGATAAGATTAACATTGGTCAAATCGGCAGTGGGGATGCAAGTAGTGAGTGTTAATGATTTAACTGGAGGAATTTTAGCTATGCACCCAAAAGAAAAGGGATCAACATTCGTCTTATTAATGTGTACTGGAATAAGGGAATTTGCTGCTTGGAGTATCCCCTGGATATTTTTACTTCTTGCATAAATGAATGGTGTAATTTGACAAAAGGGGGCCAAGTGTTACTTGCAGGAGATTTTGATGCTACTTGTATTGAAGTTGATGTTAAGAAAGCCCTACCCCTTTTTCTAAAAATGGGAATTCTAAACATGCGTGTGATTGGAAATGGTTGAAATGCCTAGAGGGGTTATGACTTTTAATGTTGAATGGATTTGAAATAGGGAATACCACAATCACACTACCTGGTGAAATGGTGAGCGTAGCTCAACTATTGATTATATCTTTGTTGAGGAATGGCTATTTAGCAGTTCCAATTTTTCAAGATCAAAGAAACATCATTGAGCAATCACTGAATGCTAACTACTGAATTTAAATTACGGTTGGCAGGAGTACATTTGAATGATCCAAGTAACAGCTCAATGAATTCCACTGGAAATCTTATTACATGTAACTCCTATTCAGCTCAATTGGTAAATGATGCCTTTGATATATGTTTAAGAAATACCATTCTTTTACAGTGGACTCTTTCAAGCCCTTTTTAGAGGAGGAATTATTTGGCAAAACAAAAGTTTATTCACTGCACTTTAAAGAGGAAGGCCACTTTGAGAGTTTTAACAGAGGGTCTTGAAAGGGTGGATAACTTTATGTATTTAGGAGTCCTATCTTATCTAAGCCTCATAAGTCTCAGGTTAGAGACTGGCTGAAGGCTCATGCTATTGCTATGTCATATAAATTGAGTAGGATTGATGCAAAATATGTTAAGTACTCAATTATCTCAACTATTTCAGTTGATGTCGGGAAAACTATCCTTAAACTTCTATACGGGATAGAAGTATAGTTTCTATGGGCATTAAATATTTTGACACAACTTGAAGGCCTAATTTGGAGGAGAGTGTTACGCTTACACAATTCAGTGCATTTCTCAGCCATTCGATATGAGCTATGTTTATATTCCCTTACTAGTAGAACCAATTGGAGACTTTTAACATTTTTTCGTAAAATCATGTGTCCATTGCATGAGTCCCTATTTTAGGATATAGATATTCTGGTTAAAGAAAAAAGATTATTTTTATAAGAGACTTTACCAAACTTTGGAGCAATTTTTTGAGTCAACAAGGGATGTCGTAAAACCATTTGCCCATTGCACGAATCCCTATTTTAGGATCTACATATTTTGGTTAAAGAAAAAAAGATTATTTTTTTATAAGAGACTTTACTAAATTGTGTACCAATCTTTTGATCGAATAAGGTATGTCTGACGCCGCTGACACTGGTTTTACTCATATTCCTGCTAAAGTTAAATTGTCTATATAATCATGATTGGGTTTCTACTTTGGAGGGTCTTCATGCCCATTCATCTTCGAATCACCTGAGTACACAGCACAAAAAGCACGGGCTGTTGGCTCCATGTTTGTCTATTTATCCAAATAGATCTGTAAGAAGGTCCTTTTTAAAATTTAAATGTAATTTGTATTTTACAAAGCAAATATTGGTTAAATATAGCAGAGTGCAGAGTTCCTATAGAGGCTGTGTATTTTAGGTTTTGTGGCAAAGTTGATTCTTTGGAAAGCCTCAAACATTTCTTAGTTGCTTGTAATGTATTACAAGTGCGTTTGTCTATTTTAATGTACATTATGACATTGGAGTTGATAAATTTCAGAATGCATGTTTATCAGGTAGAAGTACTTCAATGGTCTCAGGGGTGGTTGGTTTCATAAATAGCCTACTATTAGAAGAGAATATATAATGCGTGGTTTAAATTTTCAGTTTTCACTAATAGTTTTCTCTTTTGTAACTTATTTACTTTTGCATGTGTATCATAATCTGATTCTTACGTTCTGTGAACTTTTACAATGTAATTTTAGCTTTCAAGAATTTGGAATGGATATGTATATTTCAGTGTGTATATTGTATTGTTGTTTTAGTTTGTTGTATTACGTTTTTGTGTTTTTTTCTCTAAAGGTTAAATGCTATTTGATTAACCATACAACTGAATAGAAAATAGATAACAATAAATAAAAATTGATCACAGTTATTTTTACCAAAATGAATGTCACTCAATCTATCCACCTGACAAGTCAAAAGGGCTGAGTGGGTCTTGGTGGGACTTGAACTGTCGGAGGGCAGGTTATTTTGCTTGTCTGAGGCAAGAGTCTTATCTGTGAACTACCTGAAAGTTTAAAAGCAGAAGAAACATGTTAGGTGGAACCCCTTCAGCTTGTTTTGTCTGGTTATTTTTATCCAGCTGTTTAGTAAAGAGATATGTGGCATCAATCTGTCAGAGCTCGTCAATCTGCAGTAAGCAGTGGCTGTATCAGACTCCAGGAACTCCAAGCGCTCCCCATGATCCTTCATCATAAATTGTACATCTTCTAAGTCACCCACACATCTTCCTCAAGAGATGCCCTCATCTCATTAAATCTGACCCCTATCTTTGTATGATTATCTTTAATCAAGGCCTGTGTTTCATGTGACTTTGCAATATTGGATCTTCTAATCCTTCTGACATCGCAGGAAGGGCATTGACATTTAAAATTGTTCATTTTGTTGTTTAAGTGTGGTTCCCTTCTGCTGTTTAGAGTAAATTTGTCACTTGCAGCATAATATCTGAAGCCATATCTGAGATTGTGGAATCAGAGTCGACTCTTATGTAAAGCCAAATCTGGATTGGAGGCTTTTGGAATAGATTTTACTCGTGTCTGAAGCCAGATCTGAATCTCAGATTGTTATTTTTTTATCAGTTTGGAATATGAGAGCCTGGACAAATTTGGGGTCCTGCAGAAGTGTACAAAACATACTTTTTGATTTAACTGAGTCCACCATAGATTTCTGTAGGCACCCTTGGTCACCTGATAAAGTAGGCTGTTCCCCTGATGGGTCTGCATGAGGATGGTTTATCTGTTTGTTCATATTTCTAAATTCTGTATCTTATGGCTTATGTGGGCATGAACAGTTTGATTACTAAATCCCAGTTCTGTTACTCCAACCTTTATATTGTTGATCTGCAATTGCATTTCTGGGTTCACACTTCCCTACATCATCATTATATATCTCCAACCTGTACTTGAAGCTCTATTACAGTGACATTGGTAGGGGGAAATCGGCCCATTGATTCAGCCACATTCACATATTCATTTATGGGCTGATCCAGATACCTCCCAGAATTGATGGATGCACTTACTGTTGAATCTGATGGCACTTCTGAATGCATATTTAAATCCGGGTTTGATTCCAGTACACTAGAGTTTGAGTGTGAGTGGGATTCTATTTTCATTTACAGTAACCTTTTTCATGTGTAAAAAGAACCTCTCTTGCTGATCTGAAAAATCTTTTCGACTGCATTTCCATTTAGCCACCACATGGATGTTCATTCTTCTGTGTCTTCATTTACCAAGAGACAATAGGTGTGAGGCTGATCCGGGCCTCTTACTCTACAGGGTTGTTTAGACAAATCTCTCTATGCATCAACCTTCCCTGCAGTGGTCAATCCTGTATATGTCTGCTCCCAAGTAGAGACATTGCTGTAACAGGTAAGGCAGTATATGCTTGATCAGTTTCAGCACCCTTGGCTCTACCATGCAGTCGTGTGCACCATAGATCCAAATTCCAGTCCTGTGTTCCTCATGCTCTCCCTCCAATAAGTTAGAAGAGACAAATGTGTCCACAATCCATAGCATTCCCGATTAGTTAATTAATGTAGCATGCAGTACTGATGTACGGCTGCAATCCAAGCATGCAGGGCCTGACATATAATTGGAAGGACTTACTAAGTAGCCTCTAAAAGGCATGTGTGTTTTACACACTCAAAACAATCATCATGAAGGCAGTTACTATATCACATCTGTATGGCCAAAAGGTGGCTAATCCAGCAACACTGAAGTTGCAAGAGCCACTCGTGCCAGACATAAGAACATTGCCACACCAGCCACCATGAGAATGGCCACCAGCAGTTCCACCATTGCCAGCAGCACTACAACAGCTGCTGCAACCAGCACTGCTACAACAGACACCACCATACTGACATTCCATACCAGCATCAGCACTGTCAGCACAACCAGGAACCACTATCCGTTGAGCTGGTCAGAGGGCCTACTATGGTCAAGTGCCCCCAATGAAGCTAGCAACCTGAAAGGGGAATTTCTCACCACTCAAACCCCAGTTACAACACCTCAAGGATGCCTCTCCCCCTGGTTCTGGGCAATTAGGTAACCAAGCTTCTGTGGGATGAACAGGCTGTGCTGGCGGGGACGGTGGTAGAGATGCACTAGCACAGATGCAAAACAATCTTCAACTTTGTTATCATATGTATGCTTGTTCCAACAGTTTAGATGATGATAATAAAGGTGAAATGAGCTGATAAGGAAGAGGTCAAGGACCAAATCATGTCCTTCCCCTCAGGCATGCAAACAGGTAGACATGAGCAGGCTACGTGCCATGGAACATCTATAGGATGTCTAGGAACACCTTGTGCAACCACAAGTAGAGCAGCATAGGGCCATCAATAACACTTTTGATTTGTTTGGCATGAGTAATAATATTTAAGAAAGTATACTTGCTAAAGTGCCAGGTACTGCCAGGGGCATAGCACAATGCCATTGGGGGTGTGGTGGGTCAGGGGTTGGAGGATGCCGTAAGTAACATGGGTGGGGCACATACAAGAGGCCTATCTGGTTTCTTAGGGATAGTGGAGAAAATGGAGTGTGTTCTCTCTTAGGTGTTTCATGTAATGCATGGGAACTACAAAATGGCAATTTCAGTAACCGGAAAGGAGTACTATGCCAACAGCAGACCCCAAAAGGATCCACTTTGGAGGCTGGTCTTCCCCTTGCAACTCCAGCGTGCCATAAGAAACAAGGCGCAGAAATTGATGGATTCATTGATATTTCATGGTATGGCTGGAGGGGTGGTGTATGTGTTGTTGGGATGGCATGAATGGTGGAGAGGCTGCACAATGAGGTATGGTTAGCATAAAAGGGCTATTACCTTCATTACTGCAATGTATCTAGATGGGGTGTGTAGGTGCACATAGTCTGTTGTACTCTAGGATGCAAGGAATGTCAGCCTTGACTCTCTTTGCATCAAATTGATTAGAAATAGTCCTTCGAGTGTACTGCAGTGTGTACATGTTTATTTTTTGGTTGGGGAAGCACACAGCGCCTTCATGGCTAGTGTGTGTGCTGAGGGCTTGATGTGGTTTGGTAGGGCTGGATAAACCTTCATGGCTGTGGTGTGAACTGGGGCTTTTATAAGGGTGGGGTGGGTGTAGGATGTGACTTCATTGCAGATTGTTTCCTGGGATATTTTGGGGTTTAGGGATTCGACTTCAATGATGGTGTGTTATGGGTTCTTGTTGGGGTTCAGGACCAGGTTATGGGATTATGGTTTGTGTTAGGGAAAAAAAGTGTAGGCACATATATATTTCTGTCAATTGAAGTTTCTATTGGAAATATGTCTCTTGATGTTTGGCCATTGCCTTACAAGTACTCAGAAAATATTTTCTACGACATTCTGGTATTACCTGTCACATGCATTCTGCTCTCTTTCTGATTGCTACTCCTCCGACAGCTCGCAGTTACTGTCATGATTCCTGTACTCCATGTGTGTCATATATATTGAACCCCTGTTCGCAATATTGTACAACATACATCTAGGGGAAATAATCTTGCCAATCAACTCAGGGACGACCCCTGCATGATGCAAGCACTGGCACTTGGCCTTCAATAAGCCAAATGCCATCTCAATTGCTCCACCAGTCCTAATGTGTTCTTTGTTGAGGTTTTCCCCAGGTTAATGTAGTTGTGGTATCCTTTATTGGAGTCAAGAGCCATGAAAGGAATGGGTTGAATGGGTCACCTCCAACTGAACTATCACTATTGTTGCTGCAATGTGGTACACAGGCATGCGTTAACACTGGACCAAGAAAGCTTTCTTTGGCATCGGCTGGAATAATTTGTAATCTCTGTATAAAATATTTCTGCAATTTTAATTCAAATGCCTATTCAATTTTTTACAAGACCACAAAACAGACAGCCACATTATCCCCAATGCATTTTGGATCTTTGTGATATTTCATCAGGGAACTCTCTATATCTGGGATGCAGAAAACATATAGTTTTTTTAAATGGCCATTTAAGGTGGTGTGAGACAGAGCAATCTCTCTACCTCACTCTCTACAAAATATTTTATACAATAGATTACAATTGTGTTTACTTGTGGTTGGGTTATACCACCGTAAATGGTTCCACCCAGTGCCAAGGAAGGCTTTCTTGGTCCATTGGTAACTGATATGTGCTCCACATAGTGCAAATGTGGATGTTGTTGTGGACCAAACACTTGAATCAAAAGACTTAGTAGAACATTGTCAATAGTTGACTTACTTTGATTTTCGAAGGTTGTGCCCACTATTCTCTTGTTGGAGGATAAAGATGAAATTGGGGTGGAAGCAAAAAACAGGAAATAGGCTTTCGCTTGCCTACCAGAACACTATTTCAATGGCAAACCAGAACCAGCCAACACTCTTGCTTTCCAGGAAGGAACTCTAGAAGCTTCTTTTCAGTCAAAACCTAGGTGCTACCTAGGCTCTTGAATTCCTGAATAACGTCAAACACTCATGGCTGCAACATCCCACGGCACATATTGTCATTCCTTGTATTTCCTCATATTCCCTGTATTTCCTTCTTACAACTGGCATGAAACCTGCTACCAGAATCATCCTTCTGGGTTATTTGAATCTTGGTCTCAACGATCCTTCTGACAACAATGTACTTGCTATTGCTAACTCTCTAGAAGCCTTAGGATTCACCCATCGCATCACTAACCCCACACATGAGAATGGTTGTACGTTAGTCTGGCTGGCTGACTCTAACTGTAACATCAGCATTCTCACAAACACCTTCTGCCCCTCGTTAGACCACAATGTCATCACCTTCACCATCTCGAAAGACACCCTATGGAATGACATTCCCTGACAGGCACCATCGGCCCTCTGAAGAAACACCCGCAACATCACTGCAGGCAATCTACTCCCTCTGCTGCAACCCCTAACAAACTATACACCCACCAGCAATGACCCTACCAGCATGGTTGAACTCTACAACCAAACTATCCTAGAGGCGATTGACAAGATAGTTCCCATGAACATGTGAAAACCTAAACCTACAGCCTACCTGAACTCTTGGTTCACACTGGACCTTAAAGTGTTGCGTGCCTATGAAAGAGCTGCTGAGACCAGTTGTAAAAAACTTCCAACTGACACCAATAAAGACCTCTTCACCTCCAATGCAAAATGCTACAAACAGGCCACTCACCAAACAGAAAGTGCAAAATACAATGAGAGAATAGATAAAGCTAACTCAGGCACCAAATAACCTTTTGCCATTCTGAGAGAATTGGAATCTCTTGCACGTGCCCCCGACAGATGCCTTAAAGATGCCACCTGGTGCACAAATATCCAGAAGGCTCACCTGGACAAAATCCACTCACTTCAAGCTAAAATTGTGACAAAAAGAAATAAACTCACTTCACTCCAAACTCAACTAGAATATTTGCCCCACCACAGATCTCCACCTCCCTGTTTGAGTTACACACTGGCTTCAGTTTCAGAAGTCACCAAATTCATAAAAGGCCTGAAGTTGTCCAGATGCCAAGGAGACACGTGCCCTGCTTCAATCGCCAAAGATTGTGCAACCAAAGTGGCCCCCTTCATCCTCACACTTATTAACACATCCTTCTCAAGGGGCATAGTACCAGTGAATCTAAAAGACGTTTGGTCCTCCCTTTCCTCAGGAAACCCACTCTAGACCCGAACATACCCACCAACTATCGGCCCATCACCACAATATCCTTCCTTATCAAAATATTGGACAGAGCAGCCAACTTGCAAACACAAAGGCATTTGGAATCCAACAACCACTTGGGCCTACGACATGCTGGCTTCCACCCCGGCCATGTCACGGAATCCGTTCTCGTTGACTTAAAAATCCAAATGAACGAGTTTAAAGAGGACAGCAAACTAACCCTCATCCGCTTACTAGACCCTTCAACAGCCTTCAATCTTGTGGATCACAAAATCCTATGGCAACACCTTTCTTCTGCTTCCCACTTCTCCACCATAGCTATAACCTGGTTCGAATCTTTCCTTTCAAACAGAACTAGCCAGGCTTTCTCCCCCACAGCAGCGGCCCCTCCCACCCCAGTAACCTGTGGAGTCCCACAAGGCTCCTGTGTCTCTCCGGTACTTTACAACATTTTCACTAAGCCCCTTTTTGAGATCTTAGACAATTTGGGTATCACCTACACCAACTATGTGGATGATACCCAATTCCTCCTCCCCATCTCAGGCACCTACAATACTGATGCCAACTTGCTTAGAAAAATCTACCAAACTATTCAAGCCTGGATGGCACAGCATGGTCTGCCCCTAAACGAGGAGAAGACTGAGTTATTCCTTATAGGATCCCAATCTCAACTAAATACAAATCTTTCATCTTTGATGGGACGGTATCTGAAGAAGTAAAACCCATGGGTGTTTACTTATCCTCCTCCCTCTCCTTAAACAGACAGGTAAATTCCATTGCATCTGCAGCAGTATATATCTCTAAACTCATCAATGCCTGCAGGCCCTTTCTGAGCGTATCATGATTGCCAGAGCTCTTATTCTCTGTAGGATTGATTCCTGTAATGCCCTCTTTGCAGGTTCTCATATTCGTAACATCAGAAAACCACAGTTCATCCAAAACAATGCGTTAAGGAATTCCCTCAACATCCCAAAAAGAAATCACATCTCAGCTGCCAGACGGAATGTCCACTGGTTCCCGGTCCACAAGCTCATTGTATTCAGAACTCTAACCGTGAGCCACAAGTGCCTGCCCAACACTGCCCCTACATATTTGACTAATACATTTGTCAAAACCCAATCGAACAGACCTACACGTGCTGCCTATTCACACCTACTCACATCCCCATATATAAGTGACAGAAAGCGGGGTGGTCACAGCTTCCCTGTGGTAGCCGCAAAACACTGGAGTGCCCTTCCACTGTCGCTAAGATCAAAAGCCTCCTTCTGGTCTTTCCGCAAAGGCCTCAAAACGTGGCTATTTACACAAGACCTGCAAAACTAGCTGCATTACCTTAGCCTCTCGGCATGAGCAACTTTATCCAAACAGCTACCTCTGTTATGCATGTATGTACGTATCACCTCTTTATGCAAAGTTATCAATCCAGTAACCTTATGTATGTATGTAAGTATTTCCCTCCTCCCCCAAGTCTGATGCCTCCGGGTTTGGTGCACTATTCAAATTTAAAAATAAATACATAAATAAATATATTACCCTCAATGACATATACAGTGCTCAGTTGCTGCCTAGGTAGGTTTCCAGTATATACAAACCAAATACAAATGCATACAAATCCAGAAGAGATGATTGCATGGCATTTGTGGACCTCAAGGCCGATTTTAAATCTGTTAAACAGAGAAACCTGGCATTTACTACATGATCTGAGTGTAGATGTGGCCTTGTTTAATATCATTCATGATTTATTTGATGACACTGCATCAACTGTCATTCTAGAAGGAGAGGGCAATCTTCTTAGACCATTAATGGAAGAAAAACGTCAAGGAAAGATGCATAAGACGGAGGTTATTGTTGTCAGCACAACCTGTCCCCTATCTTTCTGGACCTCTAAATTCTGGCCTGTCTCTCTAGGCCCGTTTCCTCTGCCATCCCTTACAGTAAAATCAGGGTGTGAAGTTTACATCCTCTCTTTCTATGGCAGAGCAGGTGGCTGCAATTTGTAAATCTGGTCACTTCAAACTACGCACCCTGCGGAAAGTCCTCCCCTTCATTCCATGCCATCTCATTTTAACGCCCCTGTGGTAGCAGCGCTGGTGCTCTGCACTGCTGACTATTGCAACTCACTGTATTTTGGCCAGCCGCTGTATCTCGTTAATAGGATTCAGCTGCTCCAAAATGCAGCTGTCCGAGCTATCCTGCGCCCCCCATTTCGAGCACACATATCCCTCCTTCTAAGGCAATTGCACTGGTTACCGATTGAGAAGCGGATCCTGTTTAAAGCTATGTGCATTGTGCATCAGTCCTTCTACAAGATAGGGGCAGAATATTCACAGGAAAAATGTTCCCAATATGTTCCTGCTTGACCGCTTCGGACCCAATCTGCCCTCTTGCTATGCGTTCCAAAGGTCCGACTGCTGTGGATGGGCGGCTGTGCTTTCTCTGTGGCTGCAGCAAAAGTCTGGAACATCCTGCCCTGGGCTCTCTGAGCCACTGCTGATCATCCAGTGTTTTGTTGTTCTTTGAAGACCCCTCTATTTCAGGGTTTCTCTCCTTCTCCACTGCTTCACCTCCGCTGCCTAGCGCTAAGATTCCTTTTGGCGTGCGTGCGCTGTACAAATATAACTAACATAACATAACATGTTTGTTGGGGTGGCTATACTAGAGTTTTGGGGGTGGTAAAACAGAGGGTAGCTTGCTTCAGTAGGTAGTATTGGGAGGGTTGGCAGTGGGTTCAACTGTGGAAGCTTACTGTTCAAATGGGTACCACATTTATTTAAGAGCAGACTTCTGGGTCTTATTTGGAAATAAGAGCACACTTGAATGAGAGAATTCACATTGAAACAGCGTTTAGGGTTTTTTCAAGATATCCTGACCTGTTTGATGGCACCTTAGTGCTACTTGATTCGCCTTTGGATCTGTAGAGGCATGTCATTCTCCTTGCATCTTTTGTGGAATATCTTACCCTTAGACAGTTCGAGACTTTTTGGGATGGGTTATTTGGCTCAAGGTAACATTGCACAAGCGTGGCCTGGAAACCCTTTGGGAAAAAGCCCACAAACTAAGGATGATATGGCAATTGTCTCTGAGGAGTTCCTTTTAGAGAGGGTTTCCTCCTGATTGCTTGTGTTTGGGAGTCCTGGCCTGATCTTAGAACCTGTGCATTGTATCCTATTTTGGGAGTGTATTATATCCGCCCTGCAATTTGCACACACTTGGGACCATCTTTGATGAGCAACGTTGAGGCTCATTTTTCGTAAGATGATCAGGTGCTGCTCAGTATGCCACAAATGTTTGTTTTCTGCTGCCCATGATACAGGGCTCTTTGGTGGTTCTGTTTTAGATGGATAATTGAAAAGCACTTTTTGCCAAATTGGCATTGAGTCTTTTTTTACTGCAGATGCAGATCACTGACGGTAGGTAAGCAATGGCAAATTATATACAGGATGCTACCAGGCTTTGGGACACATTGTGCACTTTTCTAACTGGTGTTATGTACTGATCAGCTACTTTGCTGTTTAGAGGATGTTTATGTTTTATTCATGCTCCTTATTTATTGTTTTTTATAGTAATAGTAATGCATTGTTGTTTATTATGTATTGCTTCGTTTTATAGCACTCGACGCAGTAAACATGATAAGATAATTAAAAAGAATTGAACTTCCTCCATAAAGATTCCTAAGTGTTGACCGCCTATTCAGAATTGAGTGTGCATTGAGTAACAGGTTACTGATTTAACAGGTTACTGATTAAGAGATTATAAGTGTTTTCTTTGATTTATGTTTTCAATATCTAATAAAGGGTCAATACTATCATTCAACCTTTGCTCACTGCACTATTTAAAGTCCCAAGTTTCCAATACATCTTTTTTGCATGAGCACAGCAGATCTAATTCAATGCATTTTATGTCCTGGAACATTGGAAAAACGTGAAATTGTATTAGAAGTTATATCAAAGCAGACTTGAGTTTCTTCAGCAATAGTCGAATACCCTACTGTGTGACAGATCTAACTAAATTGCCATATCCAGTCTCAGGTAGATAGCCAGAGGTTAGATGTATGTTCTGATAAAGAGGTGTGGCAGTACACATGTAGCTGGCCTGATCAGATATTTGATTTTTATGTATTTACATTATTCATTTCATTGTTTGTGATTTGCCATGCACTAATCAACATTCTCACTTATGGGATCAAGGCAACGGGTCAAGAGTATGAAGAGGCCGTAGGGAAAAAGCATATTCATTTATGGAAGGAAGATTGAAATGTTGTGGATTCGAAAAAGGGTATGCTGTGCGCTCTTGACCACTTCTTAAATATATATGCTAGTTATTGATATAATTAGTCTAACATTCAGCATGAACTCCAAAACCCTCCAGCTCATCCACCAAGAGCTGGAAAAAACAAACAAGCAAAATTGTGGATGATGGGTAGGGATTACGCGCTCACGTCTACACAATTAGACAAATTGAATTTATTCAAAGATTGGACAGCCAACACGTGTTTCAACCTGACCTATTTCGCTGGGATTTGGCCCTGTTATACTTTAGCAACGTCGATTTACGGGTTTTTTCAACTTATGGAACAACTGAATTTGGGTTCTTGCTATTGATGGCAACATTGCAACAGTTGGCAGTACATTGTTTGAAACTTATTTCTTTGAATGAGGGAACGATAATAGACCGGCAGATAGTATTGTACTGGAATTGGCCGTCTTGCCTTGAGAACGGCCCACAGGTCGAAGCACGTGTTGGCTGTCCAATCTTCGAATAAATTCAAGTTCTTCATATGAGAATTTTTGCAGTTCTGGAAATGTCCATTTTTGAGACTATTACTAGTATGTGTTCATTAATTGTGTAGAAGTGAGTGCGTGATCCCTACCCATCACCCACAATTTTGCATATTCATTTATGTATTAATTTATTTTTAAAATATCATTACATACAATCAAGTGGTCTAGATGGACTCATTCAGCTTTCAATTTGTCCAGGCGTGCATTGAGAGCAGATGCTATAAACGTGGCCACAGAGTTTCAATAAACACATCGGGCAAAGGTAAAAGATATGAGAGAGCACCTCTGCAATGTATACAATGCTTTCCAAATATACGTCGCCTACGACGTACACATATCAACTTGGGATATAAAGGTAAAAAAAAGAAAAAGAAAACATGGGAGAGGGTTTTCATATTCCCACTATCTAAGGGGCAGCACATATCCTAGGGGCTATACATAACCAGCTGCCAGTGACCATAACAATCAGTGGAGCCTGTGCCAAACATTAGGCAAGTAATATAGGATGGGCTCTTATTATATTATATGACAGATAGTCAGCTCCTCCAGTACCTGGTGCAGTAGGAAGATATTCTGTGGCCATTCTTTTTGTTAAGGCCACGCATTCCGTATTACAATGAAGGCGACTCATGAGGACAAAGTTTTGACTTTGCACACTTAGGTATAAGTGCCAGCTATCATACCATTCAGTATATCCAACTGCTTGCAATTGTTTTTTTTAACTGTTAAAGCCATGCAATGCTTACATTCATATCCAATCTTCAAAGGCCTTCCACTAGAGACTTTTCCTTTCAACAAAGAGAAGTCCATAAAAGTGTAGGTTGGGAGGCAGATATGTCTGATATATAAAGCAATTCCACTTCTAGATGGATATTAAATGAGGACCTTGTTCTTGGCAACACTATTAATTAAAAAAATATATATATTTTCTAGTGTTTGGATTTGGTTTTATATAAACCATTAAACCAGCACCACGTTTTGCAACAGCGATACTTTTTGCCTTGTAGAAGACCAGGTGGATGTGTTTTCCCTACCTCCCGCCCCCTTCACCGCCATCATACTGGAACAGCAGGAGAAGAGCTATATGTGGGACCCCATATGTTATGCCAATTCAGCATCGAGTGTATGAGAGACGATATGCACTCAGGCAACCATACCGAATGTAACCTTAAACTGAAAGCCCATTCTAGGCACTGTGCTGAGCCAGGGTGTTGGGGGGACAGTGGGAGGAACACCATGTTAATACAACCAATTTTAGTTTAACTACATGGTGTGCCCCAAGGTGCGGGCAGCATCACTATTTTGCATAGATATTAGTAATCCCAGGTAGAAGTGAAGGCCTGCACAGTAAATGTGGCAGTGTATGCACTAGGCCCAAATCCACAAGGCTACAGAAATCTCCAGTCATGCTCCAGCTCCTAGGAGGACAGTTTGCAGCCCCACCTGCCAGCCATCTATTCTTTGTTCCAAAAGTGTTGCAAAGATGTGTTTTTCACCCAAGAGGAATGTGCCCTACACGGCCGCGATCAGAGACACAGAGCAGTTCCAGGGCTCAGAGGTGCCCTGTTTAAATTACTGCAGTGCAGTGGTTGCATTCAAATCTGGACCTCTGTTCAAAAAACAATATTTGTATAATAAACTATTATGTGGTGGTAGGATAATCTGTAAATATAAACCATACATGTGTTTTGGAATTGTGACTGATAAATCACATAATAATTACAGTCACATCTGATTTGTAGCCAATGTCAACCCTATGAGTTCGGACGAGCTATGCAAGGTGATTTGGCATCCATGCACCTCACGGTCTGAATTCCAGTGGATCGGAAGGAAGGCAGGATACCTGCCTGTGATGACAATCTGGGAGGCCCAGTTGCTCCTCATGCCAGGCTCAGTAGCTCACAACAGGAGATTACCTGTGGGTCTGCCTTCAAAGGGGCCCTTCCATATCAAAGGGCTGCCTCGTATTAGGGGGTTTCAAACCAGGGAGACTTTTAAGCTGCAGACTGGGAAAGGGGAAAAGTTAGAACAGCCAGAGAGCAGAAGTGAGCATGAAGAAGGGTTCATCCATCTTGATTTTCTGGGGGCTGTCCACTCCACATGGTGTTCCTCCCACTGTCCCCCCAACACCCTGGCTCAGCACAGTGCCTAGGCAAGGGTCACTTGTCTTAAAGACTTGGATTGGACCCCTTAAATCAGGCTTCCTTTTATCCAATCTCCTGTTTGCTTTTAGATATAAAAAGGGGGTATGCAACCTCTTCTTTGATTAACGTTTGGGTCTTCAAGGACATTGGGTTAATTTTGACCCTGTTCGGATAGCAGTCCTTGCCAAAGTCCTCTTCCAGAGGTGAAATAAGTTGGTTAAAGGCAGATGAAAACTCTGCTCCATACCCATCCCAAGGGCACATTGAAAGTGACTTTGTTGAGGATCAAGGACCGACACTATGTTAGCAAACCTCCCTACGCTAGGAGAGCAGAGACTGAAAAGGGCTATCCTTGCCTGGAGCCTGTCTGCAGTGGGACTCACACCATCTAGAGGGTCATAACAGCCAGGTCTCCTGTTTTATCACTTGAACCACTTCAAACCACATTTGAACTATGTTCACTCACCTGCAAACTTCAGACTCCTATTGCTGCATCCTTGAACTGGCTTGATGCTGCATCATGCCTGCAGAGCCTTATCACCTCTCCGGCTTGAGCACAAGTGAACTGTGCAGGTGACTTTCAAACTGCTACTTCACCAAACCAAACATTGAACCACCAGTATTTTACATCATAGATCGACTCAAACTGCTGGATCATTGCATCAATCATCCACACGAACCAGCATTACTCATCATTGGACCGGAACCTGTGATCCATCAACCTGCATTTATCAACGCTGCCTTTCAGCGACGTTGTGCTTCACAGTTCAACCCACAAGCATCACACCTCGAAGCATGGTTCAACCCCATCTAAACGCAAAATAACTGGAATCGGGTGCTATTGAGAGCCCTGGTGCTCTTGGTTCATTTTTGAGACCCAATAAAATGTTTAAAGCCCTTGTTGCATCTCCTTCCTAAATAACATATACCATGAGTGACATTATTTCAATGCTTGCCTGTTTTCTCAGTGCTAAAGTGTCCAGAGTGCATACACATATTTTTTCTGCATGTTCTGTCTGCTTTGAAAGGGGTGTGCTTGTATACTGTTGTTTATTGTTAGTTGTATAATTGATGTCTTTCATTAAGATATATATTTTCATTAAGATATATATTTTCATATATTATATTTTCAGGTTGCTACTGTTTCATTTGCATACACCTTCCAATAGTATAGCCTTGCTTGTGCCCACGTTACCACAAAAGGCAAAGAAAGTATATCTCTTGGATGTGCCTTTTTTATTTTCATGATTGGGATCTATTTTGGGTTTTAGAAGTGTGAGGGCGCTGTAGGCCGTTTAACCACTACTCACCCTTTTACTCATGCATAGCAGAAGTCCTCTCCTCCCGCTGATTATGCACAGCCTCATTTAAAATGGGCGAGGGGGTAATGCTTGTACACTTCGTTTTCCTCTACTGCCCCATTTTGCTTTAGTGACAGTGCAGAGGTGGATCAGGAAGCCAGGATAAGACCTCTACCATGCAGACCTCCTGTGACTTGTCAGAGCAATTCATTTTACAGCTGCATCGGAGGTTTTGTGCCTGTTAAAGACAAAGTGGATTCCATTGGAATCCATTAGTGAAGGCATCTGCAAAACGTATTTTGCTGGCAGCTTTTCGTTTTTCACAAAGGAAAATGAAAAACTAAAATAAAGTTCTTCTCGTTGTACTCCTTCCTCCCTCGTCCATCCCACGCTTTGGAAATGATGACAATTGCATGAAAGAAACCTATGAGTATTTAAGTTCAAATGGTCCCCTGCGTGCAAGTTGCATCCATAGAAAATAAGGCTGTCAGTATTATTTTACTCTCTCCCTTTGGATAGCAACTACAAAATTTAAACATTATGGTGAATTTAATGCAGTTTAATTACATTTAGTGCACTTATTGAAAGGAAAACCAGTGTTTCTAACAGTAACACTTACAAAAGAGCAGAAACAGTAGTTAGGACAACCCTAGGATCAGATACCTAACAAAGCATTCCAGAGCTCTTTGTGGTGAACTTGCACTTCCGGAATGGACACAGGAAATAGACAATGAGAAAATAATAACATGGATTCGCCAGCAGCTGAAGGATGGAAGGTCAAACATTGATTAGGGATAAGACTGCCAATAGAATTGGGGTACTATAAAGTGCGGCAGCGGACGTGCCATTAAACAAATGAGGGAGTGAAATGAACGAGGAGTAGGATTTACCTAAAGTGGGTTGAATCATTTCGTGGAACAGGACATGATGCTTTAGTGCACATTTGAAAGGGTGGTTGTTGGTGGTGTTTTTCAAGCTAGGGGCTAGGGATATTCAGTGGCCTGGGACGAGTATATCAAAGAAGCAGAATGAAGCAGTTGCTCATTGTGGGAAAGGAATTACAAGGTAGAGTGTGGGGCAGGCTGGTAGATTAGATCATGAGTGAAGAAGCAGGAAATAATGAAAGACGTGTAAGAAGGGGTTAGTCTTTGAATTCATTTCAAACTAAAAGAAAGAATTTAAAGCAGTGATGGTGGCACATGGAGATTCAGCCAACAGGTAGACGGTGAAGAGAGGTGCAATAGGAGTGGGCAAAGGTTTATAGAATGTGGATAGCAAAACTGAGAATTTTGTTCAGGGTGGGAATGAATACAGACAGAGTACTACGAATAGGCTAGCTCAGTAATCAAGGTCACAGAGTAAAAATGAAGAATAGTGGTTTAGTTGAGACATCGTTCACGATCAGCAGAATGTTCTAATGTCACATTGCTTGAATCTGACTGCATTGGCATTCACACTATTCATTGCTGGATTTTGAGTTCACTGTCAAAAAGCACACCGATGTTGGGAGTCTAGTGGGATGGAGCAAGTTCAAGATAAATGATGTGGCTGAGGGGAGAAGGGAAGAGAAGAACAATATGTGCGTGGAGACACATTCTCTCAATTCTCAAGAAGTTGAGCATAGGTCAAGAGAGTTCCATCTTGTGGTGAATGGCAGAGCGGTAGAGACCCATTTTCTTGGAGGGTTCAGGTGTGAACACTATAAAGAAGAAGATTTCAGTATCAAATTCAAGGAGCTACTAGGAGAATCCGAGGGATTACATGCGTTTACCTGCAGGGGAGGTTTAAAAGGTGAAGAGAAGAAGGCCACACTGATCCCTGATGGAATCTGGCTGCTAGGGGAGTTTCATCAAAAGAGAGTGTGATGCAAAAATGGAGAAGAATTTTCCAAAGATTAAGTGCCATAGCCACTTTAGGGAATGTTTTCACATTCCCACTAAAGGGCCACACTGTCTGTGCAGACACACAAAATGGCTGCTTGGGCCTCTGTTTCTGGGTAAAGGGGAAGACACTAGTAAGGGAGCCCTCACAGGAAACCAACCCCATGAACGAAAACTTTGGGAGAGGCCCCTGAGGAGCAGCAATAGTCCATCAGATCACACACTCACCAGAGTGAGAGATTAGGTGGAATATAGCAAAATCTCGGGAGAAGTAAAGAAATCATATGTGATGTCAACTGCATGGCTATTTCAAGCGGAAGCACGTGGCAGTCAATCGAGGACACGTACCTGGAATGGACACTATAGTTGCCACATACTCTCCCTATCCAGGTCTATTTAAAACAAAGACATAAAGAAGGTAACGTCTTAAAGACATTTATTGTTTTGGAGAGGAATCTTGAAACTTCTCAATGTTCTTATGAGCATAACCCATAGAGAAAGCACTGCTCAGATGTCCCGAGGACCCTCCATTTTTGGCAGATGTCATCCAGATTGATTTTCTGGAACAAAATAAAGAAAAGGAAATAAAAGGAACTGCATTGAATTAAACACACATTTCTACAGTCATTGAATTTAGTGGGAGTTATAATAAGGCTAACGACTCCGAAAGTAGGAATCGTATTCAAGGTCAAGTAATGGTGATTTAGCAACCATTGCTGATACTTCATAAGCTTGATGATATTGATTCATAGGGGTAGATCACAAGGTTCACCAGGACCATGTGCTTTGCATGGGAGGAGTTGCTAGTGGGTAGAAATGGCCACGGGGATTAACATGGCCATGGTAGTTAGTGGGTGGCTAAATAACAAAACAACATCCATGAGCTGTGTGTCCCTGTGCACCTGTCATCATCCTGTTAGCTGTATTACAATGCAATAGTTTCACCTTAAAGGTGGCTCTTAAATGTCATCTGATAGCCACAACTGAAAAGGAGTAATAGAGTGCGTGGTATTGTTTTTCAAATGGCAAGCTGAGATCAGATTTGAGTTTGCAAAAAGCTTGGTGAATATGGAGTGCTAGAGGAGGGAAGAAAGCAAGGAGGGAGGATTGGAGTCTAGACAAGTATGAGGCCATGGAATAAGGTTTAAATTCCCATTTGATGGTGGATACATTGGGGGACACAGAGAGACAAGTATGAATTGGAATCTCAAAGAGAATGAGAGAATATTTGGAGTGGTTTATAATGTGGCTGTTCGTTATGAGTATGGACAAGAGAAAGACTACATGGAATGTATTACCCTGAGTGTAGGAGGGGAGTTTATTTTGGTAAGTGAGTGTGTTGTGAGAAAGGAGGAAGCCCAGTTCGAGTTGGGGGGAGTTAGATATTGGTAGAAAGGTTGATGTCTCCCACGAGAATGATTGGAGTGGCACTAGGACCAAGTTAAGAAGGAAATCAAGGGCAGTAAAGACAAGATAGAACGGGTAAGTTGATAATACAGTAGAACATGATGAGGGTACGAGTAGCTGGGTGCTGGTTTGTTCGAAGGAGAGAGGGGGAAGGTCAGATGGGAGAAAGGGAACGTGCTTCATGTGTACTTGGCATGGATAATAACTGTATGATGTGGATACAATGTTACTGCACAAGCAAGGTTATTAACATAATTGATCCAAACGACAAGGATTGACAGCACTGCCAAAGTCGCTGAGAGGATAAGAGAGCAACTTCCAGCTAATTGGCACCAGACTACCATACATTTGAGTAAGCACTGGCATGTTGCACATTCAGAAACATCATTTGCACATGTGCAATGGCCTGAGCACCAGTGCAAAAGACTTTGCACTAGTCATAATACAATTGGGCATGCTCAAATTGCATGTGTGTTTGCACACATGCACAGTAGTCTGACTGTGGGTGCTGTTACTAAAATAATTAATTTCAATGGGATCATCAGTATAACAATATTGGTTAATACTGTATATTCTGTTGTACCATGGCTTAAGGAGGAGCATGTACCCGTGAGTAGATTTGTCTCAAGTAAGAAGCACAGGGATATGTCATCATTGTTACAACTGCCCTATGCAGCTAACTGCAATATATGTAACACAATGAGTTCCATTGACTGGATTTATTAGGATAGCCCTTAATTAGATAGATTGTCTGCATAATACATACTGCGAGAGCCTTGTATTTTTTGCCTGTTGTGTTTGTGTTTAGCTTCTTGGACCCTTCTGGTAGAACCGAACTGCACCAAGAATTTTGGAGGTCTGTTGACCGAAGAGTTGGGATAGCATACTTTGGGGTTTTACCCAACAAGCGGGTATGGTGTATACATTTACATGTTCTCCATGGGGGGACCTTTGGAAGCAGTCAGAGGGTGTCCCTTCCTATAGCTCGACTTTGTAACTAAGTGGAGGAGAAACATCTTGGTCTTATTGGGTGAAGAAACCTATGGCTGCTGCGTCATGCAAATAAATATTGCCCATGTTAACCATGAGCCTTCTATTTCTTGCTCAATAGGTAAGTGTTGAGGTGTGTGTTCTGTATAATACAAGGCAGACACATAACAGGATTTGGAAGGTAGTGTTCTGTGTTTTGAAGGGCTGCATTCTCAAGGACTAAATAAGTGACCCTTGCAAAATGGGACCTTTGGAGACCCCCGCAGGAAGAAAGATGGTGAACGGTCTAAAACATCTGGTTCGTCAATGACTGAAGGCTAGAATATTTTTTATTTCATCTATTTAAACCACTCTGATGTATTTTTCTTTTGAAGTGCTACATTTTAACATAACAGTATCTGCGTTTAGTGAATATTTGATTTCTCTGGTAGTACAGTTTAGAACTAAGGAAAATACATGACATTGTGCTGCAGTTATTTAAGGGTTTTAGCCTTTCACGCGCTTTTCAATCTTTACACTTAACATTCCCACAGAGCCTATTGTGTGATTTGCTCAGCATGTCTGAACAGTGACAAGTATAGACAGCACACCAGAGTGTAGCACTGTTGCAGGCTACATTTCAGTAGCACATAAAAGGACATGTCTGCTCAATTTTGTTGAAATATTACCTATGAAAGAGGGACAGCTTGCTGCACTGAGGGGCCTCTCTTGGTGAATAATAACATATGTCAGGGGCAGCCTTAGATTACATACATTGCCCACTTCAAACTGGTGCCTGTTTGAAGTCCTCTGAAGCTCCAAGCCCCAACCCCACACCATACCCTTGATTTCACATGCCCATCTCTCTCCCATGGAGGTGTAAGGATATTTGGCGTGTTACAGCACAGAGTACAGCACTACTGCACAGGTAGCAATTTTTTTTTGATGCAGCACCACCACATGGGTGTGGTGCATTGCTATATGTGTTGCCAGAGTAACATGGACATATAAGTAAAGACAGGCTATTCAGTCAAAAACGATTTTTACATATAAGATGCAAATCTATTTTTACAGTTAAAATCACACATGTGCACATTCAGAAATGCACACTATTTTTCACCTGAAATGCCTATGTTGCAAGAGACACATTTGAAAATTAATTACTAACCTTATTAATAGCTAACCTGACTAATAAAACTTCATTTAACATAACCCACTAATAAAAATGTGTCTCCACTGCAGAATTAGGCCTACTCTGAAAGTGAACTTTTAAACGCACATTCATTTTTTTCTCTGCTGCCCTGTCCACATAACTACAGGAAGCAAAGAGCTCGAAGGAACAGGAAATCAGTTTGTTACAATTTTTACTGTAGAAATGAGCCATTGTGTAGTGAGGGAGGAGATGACATGATTGATTCTGATTGGAGCAGCGTCATAGCAAGTATCATGCTAGAGGCTGTGATTAGGGTTTTGCTGGGGAAGCTTGAGGAGAGGGGGAACAATCGAGATCTTGCAGAGCTGGGAGAAGGACCTGTTTCCTGGCTGAAGCATTTCTGCTGCAAAAGCTGAGAATTCCAGGCAATAACCCCGGTTTGAGAACGGCAGACGCTTGTTTTCACTGGGGTTAATCTTCAAGGGAGCCAAATTCAGAAAGAGAATAGCCGGAGAAAACTCATGCTGAACAGATAAGGTAATTACAGAAGTGTGGGAGCTGTGCGAAAGTGTGCGAAACTGTTCAGTCAGTGTATTCGAGGGAGTCCCAGTCCATTATCAGCATATTTAATGTTACCAATTGAATATATTCTCGCAGTTCTCTGTTCATTTTATCACAAATAATGTTGTACCATTTCATTTATTTCTGTAAAAAAGGGTTAAACTGTGTTTAAAGGAAATTTCTATAATACAAAAATATCTGAAAACAGATAGCTAGTGTGTATTATTTCTCTCTTTCATTTTGCATGGGAAAAGATTTAAACGTGGGTAGATTTTTAAACAGTGCAATTGTCATTTTAAAACAGATGTGTGCATGATTATATTCAGTATGGACAGTTGTGAGTGACTGTTTGTAGCATAGCTTGTTGGAGGTACATGAGTCAACGGGAAGAGAGACTCTATGGACATAGTTCCATACCGTATATAAGGTAGTGGAAATTACCACAAAAATACACAATAGCCCATGGTGGCACACAACACTAACACTGAAAATGTGGTATCCCTAAAATGTAGGCCTGAGGTCTCTCTAGTGATCAAGAACAATCTAGATAAAAAACAAGGGATGTTGGATATTGGGGCCACAAATAAACCAACCACACAAATTATCTCGCACATTATCTAAATAGGTCTGAATTCTGAAATAATACAATGCATTATTGTTATATGTGATCCAATACGAATACAGAGAGTGATTATTGCTAAAGGTATTTTGGCGTTAAGAAAATACCGCAAAGCCCCAAATATCCACAAAATACCCAACATATTTATGGTGCGTTGCAGGCCGTGAAAGTGATCATAGAGTACCTACTGGGCGTGGCAAGCGTGTCTCACACTGCCATTTGCACATTAAAGGGAACCCATTTTATAATAGCAGTGTGCCACTAAAAACGAATTTCAGAATGTCACAAAGGGAAACCACATTTTCAGACCTAGTGCAATATTTAGAGGCAAAGTTGTTTGCACATGGGACGTGGTCGTCGAACAGCACCTTAGAATGGCGTGACCGCATTCAGGGTGAGGTGCAGAAAGAAAAACTAGACAATATTTTTGCAGAAGGCAGCATAATTCAGGTCTGCCTTACAAGATTATTGAATGCAGCCGATAAAAGTGAAGAGAAAGACTGTTTAATGCGGCTATGCGGCAAAATATGGTTTATTTTGAATAAGTCCCTGCAAATGCAGGAGAATGATACCCAGCTAATTAACAGGTTAAAGACTGAATTAGCTGTGGCAAGTAAAAATCAGGAAATGTTAAGAGCAGAATTGGATATATGCCAAAAAGACATGCAATTAAAATGCAGAGACTTTGATGCTCAGTTATCCAAAAGCAAACAATTTGAGGATAGTGAGCAAGAGTTGGTACACTTAAAAGCCTTAGTGGACCACATTAGACAGGATAAAGATGAGGTTGTTTCAGAAATGCAGATTTTACAAAAAGAACATTGTGAAAAAGAATGTGATCTCCAGAGTGCAGAACAAGAAATGATTAAAATGATTCAAGAAAGAGACAAGAGAAATAAAGAGTTCAATGAATGCCAAATGCAAATGTGCGACATGCAGGAGGTGATTAATAAGATGAGTGATGAAAACAACTATTTGCAAAATGAAGCAAACAGACTCCTTAAAAAGTGTAAGGATATAGAACAGCAAATGTGCATTCCCAGGTCCCAGGAGAGGTGGCAGGGTACCACATTCAATGGAGTGGAGGTGAATTCTAGCTCTGCCCAAAGAGCTAGTGCTCCAGTGACTGGGCCGGTGACTGAACTTGGTTGCAGCACCCTTGGGGGATTTGATACTCCCATTGGGGGCAGCCACCAATCTCATATACCTGAAAACAGGATTGAATCACAAAATAGTGCAATTCCATGCATTGCAACAAGTAGCCCCATAAAAATAATGAAATCCATTAAAGCCCTGATCAAACCATTTAAAAAGGGAGGTGAATGCTACATTGAGGATCACTGAGAAGCGGTGCATGACATTTTTAAAGCATTCCAGATACCTAAGGAACAGTACAGACAATATTTTCATTTAACTTTAGATGCCCCGACGGCCAGCATCATAAGGGGATTAAATGAACAGCAGAATATGACCTGGTTGGAGTTTGAAAAAGAAATTAGGTGTCATTTTTCTCCTTTTCAGTCATTGCAGGAGGCAAAGAAAGTCGCTAACACAATTACTGCTGGACCTAATACATCCCCTCGCCAATTTTTACAAGACTTAAAAAGAGCATTTTCTCGCTTTGATGTATCTTTTGACCCAAATTCCAATGAGTTTAAAACTGCATACTTCTATGGGCTACAGAAAGACATCATATCCCAATTGGTCCGTGAATTTGACCGTGACAAGTCCCTTGAATGGATTGTACATCAAAGCACAAAACTATATGAGGTATTCTATTGTCAGGGTAGAGAAAGTGATAAAATGAAAGATACTAGGCCTAAATCTAAAGAACCCTCAGCCACAGTAATGGAAATCAGGTCAGCCAAAATATCCCTTGAGTCTGCTCAAAGCCAAGGTAAAAATAATGTGACACCTGAACAAAGGGGTAATCAACAAAGATCGCCATTTCCTGTACCAATGTTCCAATCACATGATCCTAGTAAAAGGGAAAGCTAGATCAGCCCTAGGTATTTAGGGGACAGACCCCGGGTAGGATATCGGCCTGATATGGCAGGTATGAACAATAACCAGAGACAAAATCAAGATCAAAGAAATGATGGTCCCTACCAGTCATTGGGGACACAGAGCAGATTTGATCCCAACACCATGATATATGGTAATCAGGATAGACCCCGATATGTGGATCGATTTACTGATAATGGAAATCAACATAGGGGTCAGTACCCACAATCTGAGAGACAGGACATGAGGCAAAACGTGAACTACAATCCACGTCAGTACAATGATTCCCCACCAGGGGACTATAATCAAAGGATGGGTGCAACCCGCTCCCGTCCACAAATAAATCAAGAGTTCAGAAACCATCCCAACCGACATCAATCACCTGAGAGGTACAGAATAGATCCAATCAGGGGGAAAACAACCAATATTGACCTAGGCCACAGAAAGAGGATCCTAGATAGATGGAAAGGTTCCAGTGCCTTGAGGCCCAAGTGAAAATGTTAGCTGAGCAAATAGGAAAGCTCTATACAGCGCAAAAACAACCTTCCAAAGAGGGGGCTGATGGCCATAGCAATGACCGGGGGGCTTCCGAAAAGTGACTAAGTACTCATGATGACTGCAGTGCCAAAATAGCAGATTGCTCTGATATAATTTTGTATAACGACTCTGAGATGCCTAATGGATTAAAAATGAAAGTGCCAGTAAATGAACTTGTGACAGAAAGTGCAAATACTTCTAAAAAAGAGGTACGGTTTAACCTAGAGCTAAATAAAACAGTAAAGATTTGCACAAATGAAAAAGAAACATTAGGAATTCCAAAAGAACAAAGGGACAGATTGAAGAAAAATGACTCATGCATGGGGAATACCAGTGAACAGGGAGTAAGTGGGGATGTTATAGCTCCTTCCCTGGGCAAGCAAAACAATGACCAAACACAGACAGAAAAAGGAAATACTCAAAAGGAGGGTACAAGTCAATCACCTGAAGAATTCTTTGAGCCACATATTTTTGAAGAGGCTGAAAGGGCTGGTATCACACTAAATGATCACAAATGCACAGAATTAAAAAATGACAAATTGCTGAATGATGTTGTTACACATGTTCAGTTGGAAGGTTGTAACGTGGTCTCTGATGTTACCCAGATGGATGGGCGAACAGTGACCACACTCCAAAAAACCTCTGATCATGGAGAAATGAATAAAGTCTCTCGCGCAGAAATGGGTAAAAAGGAGGGAAAAATGTCTTTCCATTTACCAATGTGCTTAGCCAAAAGTGAAAAAAACCTGAGAAAGGTGAGCCCTGAAATCAGTAAGAATTCACACTTCTAATGTGTATTAGAGGAAGATGAGGACAGATATTATGCACCCATCACTGTAGAAGAAAAATGCCACACCTTTGCTATGATTGACACTGGCGCACAGGCCACAATTATGTCCAAGGAGCTGGTAAAGAGTATCAATGAAGGGAGACCCCCACAGAGTCAGATCACAGTGAAGGAAAATCAAGGTCCAGTGCATAACTTAAATGGGGAGGAGGTGCCCATCATAGGTGTAACTGAGATTGACATAAAAATAGGAAAGCACAGAATGAAACAAGAGGTATTGATCAAATCTATTTGTGAAATTCCATTTCTGATGGGGACAGATTGCCTGAAAAGATTGTATCCTCTCATAGATGGGGTGAATGGAGTGCTGTGGTCCTTAACCAAAAAACCATTGAGGCCTGAGAAACTAAAATCACAAAACAGCAATATAAATGAATGTCACACCGTTGCCAAAACAAATGATGCTGTGGAGGTATATCTCCAGAATAGCTGCATACCTAGCGTCACTGTTATATTAATGTGTCAAGACAAAATGCAGAGCGACAATGAAAAACTACCTGTACAAATATACTTGGACCCAAGGAAAAATTGGCAGACTGCCATAGATGAGCACACATTACGTTTTTATTTAAAAGAGAAAACATGCAAACAGAATATTGCTCCTAAAACAGATTCAGAAAAACACATTACCACTCTGGCAGAAATACACATGGAAGATGAGCAACCATGTGTTCATGTTGGTATAAATGACTATTTTAAAACAATAAAAGCCACTTTAGCGCTTGGACATGAAAGGAGTTTCATTAATGAGAAATTGTTGCAAAAAATAATGGAGAGGGAAGAAATCCCGAAATTTAGTATTAAAAACCAATATGTTTCTGGGTTGGACAGTCCAGACTTTGAAAACCGAATTGCAGGCAGATGCATGCTTAAAATTAGCATTAGGCAGAAAACAATTTACCATAATGTATGGATAGTGAGTGGAGCACAAAATGAATTTTACATGGGCAATGACATAATGCACAGAATGTGTATGGTGTTAGATTTCCTTAATCAAAAAATATGGTCACGTCTAGGTTGTCCGGCACCTGAATTTGAAGACAAAAGAAGGGCTTATCATTGTGCACAACTGGTTCCTTATGCAATCGAATTACAAATGAGGAAAGATACTATTATTCCTGCATTTACAAAACAGTTTGCAATAACACTGAAATGCAAAAATGGACAGCAGATGAAAGGCTCTGATGCATTTGTATGCCTGAATGAATCCATAAAACAGCAAGGCCTGTATTATGAATTCATTCCATTGGTAGACATTGGTGAAGGATCTGTAAAAATTATGGTAAATAATAAAGGTTGCCAGGATATTCATTTATGGGAAAACTCCCCATTAGGAATGGCCATACAAAAATCACATTATACGGCAGATTTAAATAACATGGTGATTGGAAATATCCCTGAAAAGTATGTAGATGCCAAGGGTGAGTTGCCAGAACATCTGGATTCTCAGCCCAAAGGAATATTTAAAATTCATTCTGTGTATCCTTATGATTCAAATGAGACAGTGTGATGCCATCAAGAGGATTGCATAATATTTAATTTAAATGAAAATGAAACAGAAAATCAGCCCATTGAAGTGGAAGCTGATATGCCAAAATATTTAAAAGTGGCAGCTTTACAAAAAGACACAGTCACACAGTTAGAGGAAAGTGCCGAGATTCCCTTACCAGAAGATTTTCCTGAATTTTCCAAAATGGTAGAAGAGCAGATCTCCTTAGCGGATGCGTGTGAAAGCAATGAGGATAGGGACAATCTGAGGGAGATATTTATGGAGTTTAAGGATGTATTTGCAAAAGATGCTTATGATTGTGGTTTAACTGATTTACATGTGGCCACACTACCAGAAGGGTGTAGCAGAAATCCAGTGTTTGTACGCCAGTATAGACTACCGCTGGCATGTTTAGAATCATTGGCAGAGATTATTAAAAATTTGGAATCGCGGGGAATCATCAGGCCCATTCATAGCACATCCAATACACCTATTTTAGGTGTGTTAAAGCCAAATGGTCAGTGGCGGCTATGTGCAGACTTGAGAGAGTTAAATAAAAGAGTACCAGTATCTAGATGGCCACTGCCATTCATTGATCAGGGCCTAGCTCAGGTACATGGTTCAAATGTATTTACCACATTAGATCTCACCTCTGGATATTGGTGCGTGCCATTGGCAGAGGAGATACAATATTTATTTTCCTTTACATTTGACAGGACTCAATACGCCTGGCTTAGAGCTCCGTTCGGGTACATCAATAGTGGGAGTGAATTTGGCATGTTTTTGAGAAAGGCCATGCCGGATGCAGCGGAAAGAGGAACAATAGTTTACGTGGACGATGTCCTGATAAAAAATGAAAGCCTGAAAAGCCATTTTGATGAAATAAGACATGTGCTTGGCCAATTGCAGAAAGCAGGCGCCAAAGTATCTTTGCAAAAAGCACAATGGTGCAAGAAAAAAGTGAACTTTCTAGGGCATGAAGTGACTGAACATGGGCTAAATCCACAAAAGAAGAAAATAGAGGCCATACAAAGATTAAAAGATCCTAAAAATGTGAAAGGAGTAAAACGTTTATTAGGGATGACAGGCTATAACAGAAAGTTCATTGAAAATTATGCAGAAATCACTCAACCATTGTCTAAACTGCTTAAACTGAATACTCCCTGGAAATGGGAAAAAGAGCAGTCTGATGCAGTGGCTAAATTAAAGGAATGTCTTGTAAAGGCACCATGTTTAGCATACCCCATAAAGGACAGGGATTTCTTTATAGAAATAGGTTTTTCTGAACATTGTATGTCAGCAGTGTTATCACAAAAACACAATTTGAATCACAAAACCATTGCCTATGCAAGTAAGGCATTTTCCCAAGTTGAAATGAAATTTAATGAATGTGAAAAGGCCCTATTAACCACTGTGTGGACGCTACAACATTTCCGCCCCATTGTTCAGGGAGAAAAGGTGATTATTGAAACACATCATCAACCTTTGCAATTTTTATAGAGTAAAAGAATTAGATCAGGTAATCTAGCGCAGTCCAGAATCACTTCATGGACGCTGGCATTACAAGGTTTTCCCGTAGAAGTGAGATATGGACAAAATAAAAAGAACCCAATTGCTCAAGGGTTAGCTGACTTACATGACTGCGCAGCTGAACAAATACCAAATGAAATGGAAGTGGAAACTAGTTTGCAGGAATTTGAACAATCACCACACAAAGCTTTTGATGAAAAAACATGCAAGGATTTGCCAACTGTATATGTGGATGGTTGTGCTTTTCACATTGAAAATGACAGTAATAAACAATTAGTGGCAGGAATAGGAAATGTCTGGTTGAAATGTGAAGGCGTCCCCAGTATAGGGATGAGGATTAGAGATAGGAGCAGTCAGGTGGCGGAATTGGCAGCCATTTATAAAGCAATTGCTACTGCAGTTGATAAAAAGTTCAGTGAAATTGTCCTGGTGACTGATTCTGACTATGCACGGAATAGCTTTGTGGAGTATTTGCCTGGTTGGAAAGCAAGAGGCATGGTTACATACAACAAAAAGCCACTTAAACATGGAAAAATTATACAAGCCATAGACAAATTGGTGTCAGAGAATAATTTAACAATATACTGGAGAAAAATTTGTGGGCATTTAAAAACACCAGGAGAGGATAAGGAGGGAAATGATAAGGCAGACCACCTGGCTAAGATTGGGGCTGTGATGGGAGAATTGCTACCTATTGATTATTTAATGGGTAAAATACAAATTGATGCAGTGACACGTTCTAAAGCACCAAAGGAGGTAGATCAACCGGTGGTGCAGTGGAGTCATGACACGCCAGACCAAGATTTGATTGAGGCACAAAAGAATGATCGAATTTTGGGAATCTATTATAATCATTTGATAGATCCTGAACAAAATTCTTTAACAGAAAATGATTGAATGGGAAAAGAAGAGTTGAGGGTGCTATTAAAGAACAAAACACGAATTAGATTACAGGATGGACTCATGATTAGAGAGTCCATAACAGGACAAATACAGTGGGTAGTACCCCTTTCATTCAGAGGGCTAATGCTACACCATGCACATGATGCCATAACTGCAGGCCATAGAGGTTCACAAAAAACATTAGAAATGCTAAAAGATTATGCTTACTGGCCACATATGTCCCAAGATGTGGAATTATATACTAGAGGATGTCTAGTATGCGCCCAATTTAAACCTGCTTCACCAATGCATAGAGCACCATTGATGAAAAGAGGCCTAACTCTCCCATGGTCAGATTTGCAAATAGACTATGTAGGTCCTTTAAAAAGGTCGAGCAGGGGAAACCGTTATATTTTAAGTGTGGTATGTTTGATGTCGAAGTGGATTGAATGCATTCCTGCACCAGATTGTAGTGCGCAAACAGCAGCCACATTGCTGGTGAACCATGTGTTCTCAAGGTTTGGGTTGCCACAAAGAATTGAGTCAGACAGAGGAAGTCATTTCACATGTACTCTAATGAGTAAGGTATGGCAAATACTAGGTGTGAAAAGGAAACTACATATCGCATATCGGGCAGCGTCTTCAGGTACAGTTGAAAGGAGCAATAGGTCTGTTGTGGATATTTTAAAGAAATTCGTGGCAGAAGCAGGTTCCAGCTGGGATTTACATTTACCGTTGGTTGTGATGGCAATCAGATCAACTCCTGCCAAAGCAACAGGTGTTAGCCCCCATGAGGTCTTGACAGGTAGGAAAATGGTGTTACCACAACACCTACTATACAGAACACATGAGCAGACACTTGTGAGTGCATCCACAGTTCATGAGTACATTGATGAACTGAGGAAGCATTTGCAATATGCATTTGCTTTTGTGCAGAGAAATCTGGAAAGGGCTGCTGACAGTGCTAAAACATACTATGATAAAAGAACATCCGTGAGAGAATACAGTGTTGGGGATCAGGTGTACAAGTTTCATTTTGGAAAAAGTAAACAGAAAAATTCTAAATTTCTAGCAGCATGGCAGGGGCCATTTCGAATTATAGATAAGGTTTCTCCTGTAGTTTATAAAATTTTGAAAAATGAAGGTGAAACGGCAATAGAGCAGTTCGTCCATGTAAATCAAATCAAACCATGCCATCCCAGACATGAGATCAGGCAGCTTGAGCATGTAGACACAGATAAAGTCCCTTGAACACAAAAAGAGAAAATAAATGGGTACAATCAGGAGGCAGTGACAGAGAAGTTAAAAAGTTGATTGTTTTAATGGCACATAAACACTGTAATATATGTAAACATATATAATATAAAATAAGTAAATAAATAAATAAATAAATATATATAATGGAAGCTCATGGTTGATGTGCAGAGAGAAAATGTATTAAATATTGAATCCTGTTTTATATATGCTTGTTTTCTTTTTAACTTGTGTTTAATTTCAGAAAAAAAAAACGAAAAAAAAAACGAAATGTTTTTACCAAGCATGTTTTATTTTTGCAAAAGGGTGAAGTTAGTTTTGTGCTATGTACTTAATTTGTTTCTTTTCTATTTGATTTAGAAAATTAACATTATTTGGTCGGAGGTTCCGGGATCAGAGGCCACGGGAGGCGGTGGAGTCCTGGAGTCCCCTGGATGAAGACCAAAAGATGCCTGCCTCCAGGTGGAGGTGAAGACAATATAACCAGAATGCCAAAAAAGATGACTCCTATGGATCCAAGATTGCCAAGATGAAAGTGTACTCGAATGAACCAAATAACATCGCTGGTCGGGACATATCAGAGGCAGACAAGAGTCCTGACATATGCAGTATTTATTATTTTAATTATTTATTTTAATTTGTTATATTAATTATTTGTTTTAGTTAGTTGTTTTATTTGATTGTTTTTAATTGACTTGTAAAATCGAAACTTAGAGTAATGCCACTTCCACTGAGAAGGCAAATGTAGAACATTTTGTAAACTAATGAACTCAGATGAATACTGTGTTGATTGCAACTTTTTCATTGATGCACATGAATATTCATTTTGTTGGATTGCTATATTGTGAAAAGAAGAAAAAGAACAAGTTGTTTTTAGGAATTGGCTTGGATTGTAGCCAAGTTCTAAAAACAAAAGGAGGGTATGTAAGGATATTTGGCGTGTTACAGCACAGAGTACAGCACTACTGCACAGGTAGCATTTTTTTTTTGATGCAGCACCACCACATGGGTGTGGTGCATTGCTATATGTGTTGCCAGAGTAACATGGACATATAAGTAAAGACAGGCTATTCAGTCAAAAACGATTTTTACATATAAGATGCAAATCTATTTTTACAGTTAAAAGCACACATGTGCACATTCAAAAATGCACACTATTTTTCACCTGAAATGCCTATGTTGCAAGAGACACATTTGAAAATTAATAACTAACCTTATTAATAGCTAACCTGACTAATAAAACTTCATTTAACATAACCCACTAATAAAAATGTGTCTCCACTGTAGAATTAGGCCTACTCTGAAAGTGAACTTTTAAACGCACATTCATTTTTTTCTCTGCTGCCCTGTCCACATAACTACAGGAAGCAAAGAGCTCGAAGGAACAGGAAATCAGTTTGTTACAATTTTTACTGTAGAAATGAGCCATTGTGTAGTGAGGGAGGAGATGACATGATTGATTCTGATTGGAGCAGCGTCATAGCAAGTATCATGCTAGAGGCTGTGATTAGAGTTTTGCTGGGGAAGCTTGAGGAGAGGGGGAACAATCGAGATCTTGCAGAGCTGGGAGAAGGACCTGTTTCCTGGCTGAAGCATTCCTGCTGCAAAAGCTGAGAATTCCAGGCAATAACCCCGGTTTGAGAACGGCAGACGCTTGTTTTCACTGGGGTTAATCTTCAAGGGAGCCAAATTCAGAAAGAGAATAGCCGGAGAAAACTCATGCTGAACAGATAAGGTAATTACAGAAGTGTGGGAGCTGTGCGAAAGTGTGCGAAACTGTTCATTCAGTGTATTCGAGGGAGTCCCAGTCCATTATCAGCATATTTAATGTTACCAATTGAATATATTCTCGCAGTTCTCTGTTCATTTTATCACAAATAATGTTGTACCATTTCATTTATTTCCGTAAAAAAGGGTTAAACTGTGTTTAAAGGAAATTTCTATAATACAAAAATATCTGAAAACAGATAGCTAGTGTGTATTATTTCTCTCTTTCATTTTGCATGGGAAAAGATTTAAACGTGGGTAGATTTTTAAACAGTGCAATTGTCATTTTAAAACAGATGTGTGCATGATTATATTCAGTATGGACAGTTGTGAGTGACTGTTTGTAGCATAGCTTGTTGGAGGTACATGAGCCAACGGGAAGAGAGACTCTATGGACATAGTTCCATACCGTATATAAGGTAGTGGAAATTACCACAAAAATACCACAATAGCCCATGGTGGCACACAACACTAACACTGAAAATGTGGTATCCCTAAATGAGGTCTCTCTAGTGATCAAGAACAATCTAGATAAAAAACAAGGGATGTTGGATATTGGGGCCACAAATAAACCAACCACGCAAATTATCGCGCACATTATCAAAATAGGTCTGAATTCTGAAATAATGCAATGTATTATTGTTATATGTGATCCAATATGAATACAGAGAGTGATTATTGCTAAAGGTATTTTGGCGGTAAGAAAATACCGCAAAGCCCCAAATATCCACAAAATACCCAACAGAGGACAGTTCATTACGTGTAGTGGTGGCTGTGTAAAATCTCTGGACTGCTCCACCAATGTTTGCATCACAATATTCACTCTTGGGTCATCATAAATCCTCTGTGCTCTGTGTCGTCAATTTTAAATTATTTGTAATGCACTTACATATGCTATGGTAGGTATCTGGGATTTCTTTCACATTTTAGGAGCTCTATTAAATGAATTCTGCCATGAAAGTCAGATCTGCTAATCATTCCCAATTTTAGACAACGCTCTATATTTTAAATGTGGTGTTGTTGGGCCAGGCATTTGTTGCATACGTTAACTTTCCAGCATCCATATAAAAGGCATTCTATGTACACTTTCTGCTGGGCATCAGTAATTGGTGGCAGCAGCTGCTTGTACACACACTTCCTAACATAATAGCATGCACTGAAGAATATAGGCACATGCAGACATTGAGTAACCATTTCTCGTGTACGTTCTCTTTTAAAGCGTAATTGGCCCTGCAAGCTCCTTCATATCACACAGGTGTCAATTGACAACTCTCATCAATCTAGTTTTACAGCATGATGGTAAGAATGGTGTGGGTTTATGAACAGTCTCCTTAAACAAAGTTCATGTCAGCAGCAGTGGGGCTACATGGTTACAAAGAGCCCCAACCAAAAAGATCACTTACAAAGTGAAAACTCGGTTTTGGTCATCAGAAGGTGCATTACTGACTCTATTAAAAGAAGGGGACTCTAATGAATGTCTTGCTAAATTGTTGCAACCATGGTTATTCTAAATAAGTATCCCTTTGAAGGTAAACATGCATGTTTCAATTGTTAACTGTCCAATGGCCTACTGGCACAATTGGTTAAACAAATGTTACATTATATCTAGTTTTGTATAGTAGCCCATGAGGAAAAACAATTATAACTGACAAAAGCCATGTGGTGGTTTCCTATGACTCATTCAGCTTTCAGAGCATTTATGTATTGCTGTCTGGGCCTGCGGATTTTACCTACAGACATCTTTTTTTGCCCATCCTTGGCTGTTCCAATTGTTCTCTGGTGCTAAGGATTGACACCTTTTCAGTAGGACAGAACATACCCCCAGGGGTTAGGATTGGGAACGTGTGGTCATGACTACAATGAAGAAATCACACTAGGGGCATAATTACTGACATTGTTTTAATATTAGGCAGAAGGCAGACTTACAGGCAGGATAGAATAGCCAGAGAGAGCATCTGAGCACTGAAGGATGAAAATGCCTAGGTTGCCCTTCCTTCCAGTGACCCCTCGAAACTTCTGGCAGACAAGGCACTCTAAGAGCTGACATCAGAAGGCACAACCCATATTATAGCATCAAGGATTGACCCCCTTACAGAAGGCTTTGAATAGCTCCATCTGCTTTGGCAAATTGACTATGTACAGGGCTGAGACCGACACCCCCTTAATTGAATTACAGCTGGACTCATTTGAAAGAATGCTTTAGCTGAAACCTTATTGAGGTACACGTTGGCAGAGACTCACAAACTACTGAGGTGAAGGCAAGGATTTACAAGGAGTATACAATTCTATCCCACAACCCCAGCACACTCAAGTGTAACATTTGGGATAGACTGTTGCAGGAAAGCCTGCCTGCTGCTAGAACAGTGATACCCAGGTATCTGCCTACTAGAAGAGGCACACTTGCAAGTGTTCTTTGGCAACCTTACTAGCTGAGAAGGGCAGACGATGGCTTTGCCTTTTCACTGAGACCATGGCCATTTCCCCAGGGCACCCTAGTACCAAAAGGAACAGACTTGATCTGTCTATCACTTTGAAAGGCTTTTGAGCTGGATAAACCCCTCACTAGTTATTTCCAGCTGCTGCAAGACACAGCAGTGCTCCCTTTGAGATTCTACATGTTCTAACTACTTCGAGCCACATGCTTGACTGTGCCTGACTCGTTTTAGCGCCTTTGAACCAATTGCTTCCACGGAACAAAAGTGCATCCTTTGACCCAGTGGAGCCGGATCACTGTAAAGGTGCAATTACCATATCAAGACCCATTCAAGACATCAAACCATGAGGGTTTGCACATCACCACATCTCGCAAGCTTTCTTTAAGCCTTGAGCTAATTTTCACTTGTTGACGTGCATCATGTCTGCCTCCGATAGAACCAGTTCAACTGGTTTGATGTTCATACAACCCTGTTGTTAGGGAGCATTCTCAAAATGTGCTAATTTCCCTTACATTTTGAGACCCCCAGCAACTTTGCTGGATTTCTAGGATTCGTTTTTTTCTTCCTGGGAAGAGGGAGAGCCTTTTTTCCCCCCTCTTCCGTGTATTTTGATGTGGGCTTTACTTTTGTGTTCTTTGGTTATGAAGTTTTAAAACCACTCCATAGGCATCATTGTTTTCTGTGTGTCACACAGCACCTTCAGTGCAGTGGCACAGGGATGCCTTTCAAACTTCCCAAGGTTTAAATACCTTTTCTGGGACTGACTACGGTCTCCCAGAGCATGTAAAGTTAAATTGACTTTACTAGTCTCTTTAAATTTACTGACCCACCACACACTACCTTACTATAGCGTGGTGGAGGGGTTGCCTAGCTTCCCCTGAGTCAAAACACTCATGTAACAGTAAAAGGTTACCCTTTCCTACTTTAAATGGCTGGTGGCAGTGGTTTAGATCAAACTACCATGAGTTTTCCCGACCGCTAACAACGGTAGCTAAAAATCGGGTCAGCCATGTTTTTCAATATGGCGCCCAAGACCTATCTGTAAAAAAAGACTCTGGTCATCGTTTTTTCACCATTTCTTTTAAGAAAGGTCCTTCTTGTGTTTGTCTCTGCGCACCAAACCAGGTTTGATCCCTTTGTTCATTGGCCTTTGGCGGCTTCTGGTGCCAGAGTGTCTGGGGTAGACAGGCTGTGAGGGAGGTGCCCGAAACTCCCTGTGCTTAGTCTCCTAGGAGACCTGAATGCACTCTGGCGTGATTGGCTGGCTGGCTGTCCAGCAAGGACAGCCACGCTGCTGTGTGAGTGACAGCCAGGCTGGAATGAATGGGGGAAAACTGTTCAAAAGCAGGTCTCTGGGACTTGGAAAGCAGAGTCGACCACTGGAATGAAAGAACCGAAGACGAGCTGAAGGAAGAGGACGGGTGCAACTCTTGGACGACCAGTGAAGCCCTGCTGCAGGTCCAAATTGCCTGATACTCCATCGACAGAGAAGCCCTTCAAGGTTGACTTCTTCCCTGGTCAACAAACAACTCCTAAGCCACTTGGACACCATCCCCATCTGGTCGAATTTTCATCAGAGTGCTGTTGAAAACCAGATAGCCAGAGGGAAGGAAACCAGCTCGTGGACTTTAAGGCACTCACACCATAAACCAACATCTTTCTACATCTTTTGGCCTCATCCCTAGATAGTGCAGCAACCTCCCGACATCCTCCTTCTTGTCCCCACGACTGAAGCTCAGGAACAGTGAGATCTGCTCGAACTGCCAGGAACAACTGCCTCAGCTACAGCTTTCTTCATTGACAAGGTACTGTGCAAACGAGGTCCGGAAATCCTTTCAGCAGTCAAGAAAGTGCAGTAAACTTTCTTCAACTACAAAGGTGTGTCCTTCGCTTAAAATGCATCAAACATTTTGCCTAGCCAAATACTTCTAATTTCCGTGGCAAAGACTTAACCGTTATGTACCAGAACGGTGCTATCCTATACAAAAGACTCTGAACCATTGACTTTCTCTCAGGCCTATTGAGAAGAATTGCTGGTTGTATTTAACTGAAACCCTTTGCCCTGTCTATGAACGTATTTGGGCTGTCTATTCTTATAACCTTGTCTTTTCCCTCCTTTATTGAATATCTGAAGTGCCATTTTGCTCCCACTTCATTTTGAGCTAAACTTGTTCATTTCCTTACCGGTTGCATTTCTGTGGTTTATTAGTGTGTGATATTGAGCTGCCTATGCTAGTGTAACATTTTCTAACTGACTGAGTAAATAAATGTATATTCTTTTACCAAGAAACCATGAGTAAGTGTTTATTTGAATCACTGTATTAGTTGGTCCTTTGTGTAACTTGTTCTACTGCTCACTTAAACTCTTGAGATAAGTGTGGCTGCTCAGCCATCGCTACCACTTTACTCTGTAGTACATGCTTGTACCAAAGGTGAAATTGTGCTTACACTTGTAGTCCTAATTGCCTGTAGTGTTCCCAAAGGGTACTGCAGGTGATTCTGCTTAACACCTGTGGAAAGAGCTCAGAAGACACGGTCAAAACTAAAGAATAATAATAAATGGTATAAGAGAGTGGTTCTGTCCCCCTGTCCTGTTTTTAAGTGGTATAGTGAAAATTAAGACCCCACTCCATACCTTTTTAAAAGACAAATATTAAAACTTGAAAAGTGTTGCAAAAACAATGGCCTGCATACCCCTGTCTTCACACTCAGAGTTCCCATTTTTACCCAATTGACTACATTATCTTGATATTTCTTTACATGGTAGTTTGCGATTGATTGAATGAATGATGAATGAATGAAATCCTTGATTTTGTTTTGAAATTCACTCCACAAAATTAACATGAGGCTAAACTTTATGATGAAATGGCCAACATTATAAGCACAATATAACATGATTTGGAACATAAAACAGTAACACATACTTATGCTATATCAACAGGTTCAGATCCTTGCAACAATCAATCATTATTCAGCATTCCAACCCCTAGTTCTTACACCAACAATGGCCAAGGATGAGTTATATCCTAAGGTTCTGGCGCCTTGCTTTAGTAAAGTTTTCCTTTTCTCTAGTTATATTAAAATGTACCATACTCCTATGGACTACATAAAGAAAATATACTATTCATAGCTTCCCTAATAATAATTCATTTGAATGTTTTCCACAGTAGAATTAAAGTCTTCCTTTGAACGTCTGTGCATAAGGCACACAAGAATGATGACATTGTTGTAATGATTCCTGAGCCATTCCACAAGGGCACAAACAACCAATTTACTCAATTTCCGTGCACCTAATCAACTGTGTTTCCATTGGCAGTAGGCTACATCTAACTCTGCCAAGGACACCTACATATCTTTTCTGTGTAATCCAATCAAGGTCTCCTGCAATACTGTTTAAAGTTGAGTGGGAAATATGAGAGTTTACTAACCCTTTCTTGCACTCAATAAGCCTGTGTTTGCTTTTTCTTTTCTCCATAGTACAGTTTTTAGCATTGACATAGTACAAAAAATAGTGAACAGGTGTCCCAGGCTCAATAATGTCAGAGTGGTAGCAATAAAAAATCTCTCATTGAAATGGCTTCATCGCAGATACCATCTTTCTGCAAGTGGTTAACATTGGATGCAGAGTCACTACGCTGTATAAATGTAGCTATTTCATCACCTACATACTATTACCATTCAAGTGAGTTGAACTCGAGGATATCTTCAAATGGTAGATTTCAAACAATATGTTCGTGAGCTCACAGTTCGTAGGATCATGCCTTGTATCATTAAGTTGAATGAGCATTCCTTGAGTTTGTTATATGACACATTTCTTTTCACTGAATCATACAAATGCAGGGGGACATGCTGACAGGAAACCCTTAGGAGAGATTCACGTTTTGTTGGGTGACAAGGCCTATACCTGTTGCAAAAGACCTTCTTTGGGACTGCTCACACGTAGGTAAAGAGCAATGCTGAACATGTTTAGCAGTTGGGAGAGCCGAACAACATGGTAAAAGGTGTTCAAGAGCTGCCTTATTTTCTGTGAATGTACAGGCTAATTGAGGAGGCAGACTGACAATTTGTATTCAATGCTTATGGCATAGCATCCCGTCACTAGGGATTGCACGAAATGTATGGGGATTGGCCACATTGCAGAGATTGTGGTTATCTTGCTTATTTATAGTAGATATTGTGAGCTGGAAATTAGTGGTAGAATATAATTTAAAGGAATAGAGCAGGGCGAAGAGGCAGTGTGATGAGGGCATTCAAAATAAAACATACATGGAATAATGATTTCGGGATGGACTGTGCCATTCATATACACAGTCATAAATTAATAGCCTGCGGTAGCGGCCCTGTAGTTATGCTTAAATTGTTCAGCCATATGAAGAGCACTTTTTGGGCGGCTTATAACTTTGCCCCCCCCTGGAGGAATCCTCACAAAACTTTGCTAAAATTGTGTATGTCCCTGTCAGATTGATCCTGTGCAGGGAGGGGAAAAGCTATAGGGGGGTCCCAAAATGTGTGGTGTTTTCCCTTAGCCGCTATGGGAAAAATATTTTGCTCACGCCTACAGCTCAAACCGCTGGATGGATTTTCGTAATATTTGCGGCAAGAGCAGTGACTTGGTCCAAAAGGTGTGCTTTTATAAATTTGGTGTAAATCCATCCAGTCGTTTTTTTAAAAAAGGCCAAAAGTAGGTCACACATTTTTTGTGATGTCTGGGATTGGTCAGTGGACAGGCCTCTGATTGGTCCAGAGGGCGGCATGATGTCTGCAGATATTGGACACGGCCGCTGATTGGGTGGTGAAAAGCTTGAGGTGCGTCAGATTTTTAGAAGCGCCCACCATGTTGTATTTGCAGACATCTACTGTTGTCCGCGAACATCGTAGTAGGTGAGGGGTGATGAGGATGGGATTGGGTACGGCCTTAAAAAGCTAAACAACAGGTGTTTTTCTTCTCCGATGTCCGCGAACAGTCCGGGGAGTCCTGTGGTGTCCGCAAACATCTTAGATGTTTGTGGGGGTATCTATGCTTAGTTGTGCATTACAGGGTTGTTGAAAAGTAGTTTTTGGATGGCTTGTAACTTTGGCGCCACTCAGTGTAATTGCAGGAAATTTGGCAATTTCATTCTAGGCCTGATTCTGAGGTTGTGAAAATGGTGGTGCTGTTTTGTCAAGAGGGAAGACAATTAGAGGGGGTTCCCAAAATATGGTAAAGGCTTATAAATGTGGTGCACATGTTTGCAACACGATTTTAGATATATGTTTTTGCTAAATCTGGTGGGATTTTGTCAAGAGGGGCCAAATCAGAGGGGGGTCTCAACATTTTTAGATGGCTTATAACTTTGTTAGCCTTGTGGACAAATATTTCCAGAAACATTAGGGAACCAACCTTGAATGTTTGTGCAAAGTCTGAATGGATTCTGTCAAGGGGGGCTAAGTTATGAAAAAAATAAAAAAAGGGCGTATTTCCAGCAAACTCGTGTAAGAAGCATTGGCAAGGAACTGAAAGCAAATGTGTCTGCGTTTTATTTTTTGACAAGTGTCATAATGTAGGTACACAAAATAGTGATATACCTTTGGTGACTGAGGTATTACCTGTGGTCATGGGCAGTGGCCAGGTTTCCGAGGTCAAGGCATAAGGTCATGACCAGGACAATATGGCTACTGTCCATGACCACGAGGGACGACCAATGGGGATAAATTGGCCATGTCCACCAGGAACCAGCTATGTGGTAAGGTTTTTCGAAATTGGGAAAGTTTGAAAGGGGAAAAAATAGCTTGTGGTAATATGGTCTTAAGGTTCTCTCTTTGTCTTCTCCAGGCTGCCACTGAAAGGGAAGAGGGGCCATGTATGGAGCCCCACCTTCCCTTTCCATGGTGGCAATCTTGAAAAAGGATCTTCCTTCCTACAATGGGACGCCATGCGCGTCCCGGTGTAGGAAGAAACATATATTTTTTAGCACCCTATGTTACTGCTTTGGTAACCCAGGGTGCTAATGGCCTTCATCCCTCATTGCAGGGACTGGAATGGGGGATAACAATCCAGAGCCCTCGTTATCTGCCCTCACTTCGCTTGGGCCGATTACTCAGGCTGGCAAGCCAGTATCCCCTGTTCCAGTCCCTGGAACTGGGGATGAACGCCACATTATTCCCATTAGCATAACACAAAATGCTAATGGAAATGTTGAAAAATCTTATTTGGTCTATGTACTTTACTGAGAATGTAAAGCAGATGGAGTCTATAAAATATATTTTAGTTATATTTTTTAACTATGAAAGATGGTTCCTAAAGGTACCTTTTGGTTGTTGTATTTTTTTTTTTTGCAGGTGAGGTTAGAACTTAAGATTGCGAGGGAAATGAGGGAAGAGGCACCAAGCACTAATATGGAAGGGCAGGTGGACAGTGGAAGGTGTTGCACATGTTTTACATATAAGGTAGGCGGCAGTGTTTCTCATGCTCCTTGATTACAGCTTCAAAAGCACTTCAAAATTGGTCCCCTCTGCAGAGTGGTGTGTTGAAGTAAATACAGATGACTGTTCTCTTAGAAAGATATGGATCAACAGCCTCTTTTATTGCTTGCAAAGTATCTGGTAGGATTTTGTGTCCCACAGAAGTAGGCTGTGTGGCTCGCTAGTTGAAGAAGATGAGGTGGAGGAAGAGGGCCTACTATTTGCTAAGAAAGGAATAGCCTTTCTGAGAGCATTGCAGTGGTTGGATTGGGTGTGGCGGTGCATAGAGGTGGTCCCGCAGGAGTACTGTCGAGGTGGTCAGGGAATGAGTACAATGTTGCACTTGGTACATTTCAATTTGGTAGTTTTAGCCTCTGATACATTCCCAACAGTGGTGAAGAACTGCCACACCCGTGATTCACTCTTGGTGCTGGAGGAAGGCATTTCCTCTACCTAATCTTCTTGGTCATCTTCATTGTCTTTGGAAGTACTGCTCTTTTTTTGTTGTGTATGTGCTCCAGCTGGTGGTGATCATAGTGGATCTTGGGGAGGAGGGATGGCATTAGCTGATGCAATTTTTAAGATAAAAGCAGTTTTTCTTATATTCTTCCAAGTATGTGCTGTGTCCTAAATTGTTAATGGATAGTTAGTAAGAATAGGTGTAGGAGCTGTGCAAGGTGAATGTTTTGAGCTTGAAAGTTCCTGGATAAGTAGAAACTGTAGTCCTGAACTGTCTGCGAAGCACCGACTTGATCGCGAAGTGTGGACACGTTCACAAACACGTCAGGATGAAGCGTGTGAGCAGGTGTTCACGTGACACTATCCAGAAGGTCTGCGATGTTGTCAGATGTTCGTGAACGTCGACGGACACAAAAACAGTGGATAAAGTTGCAAAATGTGTATAGAAGTTTTAAAAATGATGCAGTCCCTGTCATTTGAGTTATGTAACTTGTGTTCATGAAGCCACTTCGGATATAAGATTAGTGTAAAATAGCCCAGTACGGGAGCCTATGAGTGTGTTGACTAATCTCCAAAGCACACAGAGACAACTCAGATTCCCTTTAGCCTTTATAGGAGAAATGCCATACTCCAAATAGATGGCCTCAAACACAGTATTGGTTAGCAAACTAACAATTCTCTAAAGTATAGAGTGTTCCAGTTTGGACAGGGTTGGAAGCCTCCTCAAAGCCCATATTTCCACTCGGTAAAGTTAAATGGAAAGCATCTTAGCAACATACAGACTTATCAAGATCCCCACAGAGTAACCCCCATCCCCTGAGAGTGAGTGATCAAACTCCACCCACTATCTGGGCAATCTTCACCTGAAGCTGTATAGAGGAGGTCCCAAATATGGCCTGCACTCCACCCACCCATTTCGAGATACCAGAAACATACTCGCCAAGATACGTGACATATAAGGAGCAAATGAACTAACAGAGAGCCACAGTGGGGCTTTGTCCAGTACCCATCAGAAGGACTTGTATACCTATTGAAGCACCAATAACCATACAACCATGGACTGCAAGGTACCCATTAAGACAACCATATCAGCAGCTGATGCGAAATGAAGACCACTTCCAAACTGTCCCTGAAGAGACCCAAAGGGATCTTTTTTGAGCTGTATGGTGACAACACAATGGCCCGGACAGACGGTCAGATGATAGAAATGACAACCAAAAAGGAGATAAAACAAAGATGAAATGTTGCGAACTATGATGTAATGGACATAGAAGAAGAAACAATGCTGAACTTTAAAGAAACGTAACCATTGAGAGCAGGATGGAAATGTGTAACTGTCCAAATGCCTGTAAATAGGCTTGGAATGCAAGAAGCAAAGGAAACGGTACTGCTTGCAATGCTTAGTAGGAGGATAGAACGTCAAGTGCCAACTATATGTCTACCTCAAGAAGCACATTATACAAGTGCGACTCCATTTTACGAAAGCAGAATTAAGCTCAGGATGGTAGGGGCCTAGCAAGCCAGGATTCATGTACCAGCACAAAGTCAGACGAAAGAGCGCAATAGAAACTTAGCAAGAAGCAGCTCATGGCTAGGAATTCAAGGTCAACCCAAGAAAGGGAGGCGAGCAGAAACTCCGAAGAATTGAAACCTAAGAGCATAGAAGCCTGCCCAGTGAAGGTCGAGAGAAGGAGGCCCAGGCAGGCGGCGAGGCCAAAAAAAGAATCAAATACGCAAATAGATGGAAAATGAAGCAGCTTCACAGTGTACTGACACGTGACCAGCCAAGCGCAAAGAGGTATCAACGTCTGATGTCACCCAAAACCGGAAGGTGCATAACTTTCCCCAATAAGAAGCTCCAGTTTTGAGGCCATCCTCAGCCAACTAATTGATATATGGGCCTGAGGGTAGTGATTGATGGAAGGTAGGCAGGGTGAATCTCAGGCCATCCCGCACCTGGGCGACCATTCTGCATGCTGCTAATTAAAATGAAGATTTATGCCTAGGGGTGTAACCCACCCAATCACAATGGACCAAATAATCTAGGGTCCTATAGCTGGTAGAACCAATGAGACGTTGTACTTTTAGTGACGTCTATCACGAGTGATGTAGAGGGATGGGCATCGACACCCACCCAATAAGAGTTATCCAATACCCACACTCTGTTACCATATACAGATATAGTACCTATACTTAAGATACCTTTTCCAACTAATAGAATTGCATGTCAAACTTATGAGTTTTACACGTCAATGATGATGAGAATTTGCTATAAAAGTTGCTGTTTGCATGAAGAATTTGGAAGTTGAAGCGAGACAGGCGATCACAGCTCTGATGATTTCCATTTGTTTCCCCGTTTTTTGTACTTGTCATTAAACGGACTTCCCTTTGCCAAACCATTGACTTGTCCTTATTGAGTGGTGTTGGAGTAAGCAAATCCTGCACCCCATCCTCCTCAAGGTGCAGCTATCTCGACTTAAGGTGCCGGAGGGAAAGCTCTGAATCTCATGGGCCCGTTCAGAGGTCGCTCCGCCCTCCAGTACAGCTGTTTCATGTGATCGGTGCTGCTGAGTTTGTCGTCAAGCCGATCCCCAGATACTTATAGGTGTGAACAATTTCAATACCCTCCCTGTTGAGGGACCATTGACAATGTTTCTGTTTTTGTACTTTAGTGTAAAGACCATTATTTTCATCTTGGAGGTGTTAATTGCTAGCGGGTTAAGGGCAAAGTAAGCGTTGAGCAGATTCAATGTTTCCTGCAAGCCATGGGGGGGAGAGGTCAAATAGGGCCAGGTCATCTGAATAGGCCAACCATTGTAGGGGGGGTGTCACCTGGCGTGGGTCAGAGTTTTCAATGCCCCATCAAGGTCTGCAAGATATAGGTTAAACCGCATGGATGCAAAAATGCATCCCTGCTTGAGGCCTCATTGCGTGGGAAACCATAACAAAATAGAGCCCATCTGTTCCAGCCATACTTGGACTCTGGTAATATCATGAAGTTGGACAATCATCTTCAGCTGTCCCATAGGCATGTGCCAACTACTCAACTTCAGCCACAGCCTATACCTGTCGACAGTTTTGAAAGTAGCACTGAAGTCGATGTAGGCAACATATACTGATCGATTGCGTACCATGCAAACTTCCTGGGCAGTGGTGGCATTAGCAAGGCTATTAAGGATGATGCTATTCCTCCAGGAAGAAGAGAGAATTTTTGTCACACTGATCCAACGGAGCAACCAATAAAGCCCCTGGGCACAGATATTGCTATCAAGCTTAAGAAGCTGATTACACAACCCATCTGGTCCGGATGCTCTCGATGATTTACTTCCTGAGATTAATTTAACAATGACGGACTGTTCTCTATCAAAATTCCAGTCATCAGTCAGGTAATCATGCAAGATGGGTGCACCAGCACCCAAAGTAGATTGTATGTGGGTGACCCTCCCTTTTTCAGAAACCCCCATCGCTTTAACCTGCCCTTCATCGCCATTCACAATCCTCCAAAACTGTTTATGGTCATTAATGCTGGAACGGTACACCAAGTTGCAGCATTTTGCACAATCCGACAAAAAACTATGCCCACTGAGCCAACGATGATAATTGGTCTTCAGTGCTTTAACTTTAGCAACCAAATCCCCCAGACTAAGGTCTACCCTAGATTTTTTCTGGAGTTTCTCCCGAATGAGCCTTTTCCTGGTCTTGAAGTCTTTATTTTACTTGTGTCGATGGCCCCTAGTGAATTCAACACCTTTTCTGGCAAAGCCCCAGGCATTGACTGCTAAACTGGTTTTAATCCTGTTGACACATTTCTCCAAATTCTGCATTGCAGCAGTTGCACTAGCAAGATTGACCAGGGGCTCAACACTCACACTCTCCTGACAGAAGGTAATCAGCAGATCACATGCAACAGCCGAGACCCCTCCCAGCTTATTGGTACTCCGAGAGATGCTCTTGGAGTGAGTTAGTGGCTCTTCTGGTCAAAGATAACAACAATAGGGTGGGGTCACTCTTCTGTTGATGAACAATGCATATGTCTTCGATCAAGGAAGGAGTCCTTGACGAGAAGACATAGGCGATGATCCTGGGTGTGTTATTGCCCATCCTAGTAAATTGAGGTGGGATATCTGAGGGGACGAATTTATCATAGAGCATCTAATAATGTAGAGTAGATCTGCCTAGCCCTTGACTGCAAGATGTATCTAACCTTTTAGGATCGGCTGGAGTGTTCTCTGAATAATGATCCCTCCAAGACATCCTGTGGATCCCTAGAGTTAAAGTCACTGCAGATAAGAATAGGAGTGCTTCCACTGATGCCTTTAATCAAAATCTCCAACTGCATGAGGTGTTCCATAGGGAGGATCATAGCCATTAATTACAACAATTTCTCTTACACCCCCCCAGCAAATGGTTACTGGCCAGCAATATTCTTCCCATCAAGATTTCATTTGAATTGTTGGCTATCTCCACCACTTGTACTACAGATTTTACACCAAAGATCAGGCCGCACTTAGGTCTACCTCTGGGTCCCTGAGTGGCAAGTGTAATACTAGTGGACCAACCATCAATCACTATCGGCTCTGTATGCCAGGTCTTCTGTAGGGCAATCATACAGAACATATCGATAAACTCCAGCAGGCCATTTTGCTCATACAGATATGCATTGCAACAAGTGTTCCATGAGACCAATAGGAACTGTGAGCTAGGAACAGGTTAAATGTTGCTGCTGAACTAAACTAGCCAGTGGCACTCTTCCTCTTTCTTTGCCGAAAGTGAGTCTCTTTTACTAATGTTCTCATGCAGGTCTCATAGTATTCCCCTATGGGGTATTAGTGTATGAGATTCTGAGTCTGCTATCCCTATCTGTCTACTGGTGTGTTGCTTTCCCCAACTATTAACCAAGTTCTCAGTCTTAGGGAAATTCTTTCGCATTTCCAGCTTCTCATAAATTATGGGCTTGCATTCATACCCCATTTTTAAGAAGGCTGGATAATATTGCAAGATTATATCAATGGTGCTTTCCTCTTGAAAATGTATTAAGAAGGTGGCAAAGTTAGCATTTTTTTTTATTTTTATTGTAACATTTAGTTGTTTACACAATTCTAATTACAAACATACAAAACTGTCCAATCCTCTTCATTTATCCAAGAAAAATGGCTATATCATCTCATCAAGATGCATCTATTTGAAGCACATTTTCCAAAAAGTCTACTAAGGCACATATGAATCTCACGTTATTTCCAGCTATAAATGTATGCCACCAGTCTTCAGGATTATGATGTAATAATGTCAGATGGTGAAAAAAGAATGTACGCTGGATACATCCATTACTGCATTCAGTAATTAAATGCTTTAAGGATTCTGGTTCACTCTTGCAGAACCTGCATTTATTATCTGTTACTTCTTTGAAGTGTCTCTGCCACATCATCTCCTTAGTTTTATAGATGTTGAGTCGTAATTTCAAGAATTTATTACGATGATATCTGGATGGAAACCTTTCTAAATACTTAGGTAGTTTATCTAGTTTGTTGCATGTTATACCCAGATTAAGTGCAGACGGCATGGCGTCACATGTTTCCGTGTTTTTTGTCCAATGCCATTGTCTGAGATTTTTTTTTTATAATTTGCGGCATATTTATGACAGTTTCCCAAGCAATGTCAGTAGTTTTTAGAATCTTATGTATTTTCATGGCCCAAATTTCCAGAACTCCGGTGTTTGGATTGTTGGCCGACTCCTTTAAAATTTCATAGGCAGGAGCAACGGTACTGAGGTTCATTTTACGTAGTAAGGCAATTGATTTCAATTGGATTAGCCCATTTAAAGGTTCCAGGCCTAATTCATATCGTATTATTACAATGGAAACATAGGATGGTAATCCCAAAACTCCCCTCCAAAACTGACCTTCTAGAATTGGCCAGATCCGATTATCCAAATTTAATCCAGCTTCCGCCCCATATGTTATCGCCGGTATAACTTTTTGCCGATAGAATGTCATTATCGGAATGAAGGTGAATTTACCATATTCATTATGTAACCGTTTTCCCTGCAGTGTAAAGGATGCCATCCGATGCTTCAAATCAATTATCCAGTCTTGTTCTCTTATGGATTGATTGATCTGAATCCCAAGATACCGTATTCTGGAGACGGCATCGATTTTTTCACCATTCACTGACCACCCAAATCTATTCAGGGCGCTTTTTTGACTTGTGCCAAAAGCTACAATTTTTGATTTTGCAGCATTTATTTCAAGATCGTTGACTTGTAGGTAGATGACCAATGCATTCAGGAGCCGTTGAAGCCCAATCTCAATTTGGTCGACTAATACAATATCATCGGCATATAAGGCCCAATTTATCATTTGATGGTTCAATTTTGGTGGAAAACAGCGTATGTTCTGGAAAGCTGCTGGCAGGTCAGCAATATAAAGCTTGAACAGTAACACTGCTAGCGGGCATCCTTGTTTAACTCCATGGATTGTTGGAACTTCTTTTGTCAGGCTACCACTGTTGTTAGTGCAAACTTTTATTGAGGTTTCTTCATGTAAAGCCATTAGCGGCTCCAGTAAAGTTGGGGGGCAAGCCCATGTTATTAATTTGTTCCACAATTTTATGCGGTTTATTCAATCAAAGGCTTGACGCATGTCTATAAATGCTACAAAGAGTTTTCTTTGTCTTTAAGGTTTCCAACTTCAACGGATTCACAATTAGAAGATTAACTTCTGTTCCAACTTCTTTAGTAAAACCAGTTTGGCGGACATCTAATAGATTTTTATTTACCGCCCAAGCTGTAATTTTCTGTTGTAAACAAGTCGCAAAGATTTTCCCTATTATGTCCAAGAGGGCAATAGGGCGATAGTTGGCCGGATTTTCCCTATTGCCCTTCTTGAAAATAGGCACAATGACAGCCGACTTCCATGAATTGGGTATACATTTGGACACTGATATTAATTCAAATAAATCCGCAATAAATTCAGCCCATAACTCCTTTTTTTCTTTTATTATAACATTCGTTAACCCACCAGGGCCTGGAGCATGTGAGTTCTTAAGGTGCTTTATAAGTGTAAGGAGTCTATCTTTGGGTTTACATACATCTCAGGGCTCCACAGATTGTGTGAACTTTATTATGTCATCAGTTGATGTGCCATCAAATACTTTTCTGAAATGATCTTCCCATGTTGCCATGGATATTCCATTAACCAAAATTGCTTCTTGGGAATTATTCGTATTGAGAATTTTCCAGATGTCTCTTGATTTACGTTGGATTATCAGACCGAGCATCAATTCCGCACGTTCTTTATCTCTAAGTATTTTGAACGATTTGAGCCAATTTCGATATTTCATTTTGCATTTTGTGATAGCTCTTTTTGTTACACTCGTTGTGCTATCTTTCTTTTTTAATTGCATGTTGGTCTTATGCATTTGTTTTTTTTGCTGATTGATCTGAATACTAAAGGGATATTTAGGTTGTTGGTGGTGGGACTTTGATATTGTTTTTTTCGTACATATTTTTTGTAGTAATGGGGCGTAATTTATTTTTACAGCGGCAGTTGTTTGCTCATTTTTTAATCGATTTCTCAACTGGCAGATATGATGCTCTTTAATTCGCAAACGATTCCTGCCTTCATTTGCTTCTACAGGACAGTTGTAATTGTGCAGAGTTTGAAACCGATCTATTGTGCAGGTTAATTCTAAAATGCTATGGTCGCTGTTGTCAGTCTTATGTACTGTCATTGTATTTACTTTTGGCCAGAAAGACGAGGAGATCCAAAAGTAGTCTAATGTTTTATGAGTGTTTTTTCGTTGCCAAGTAGGTTGTGGTGGCATATCTCCATAAATGTGTCCGTTTACCAACTCACAACAACTTCTCGCTTTCATCGCTTTCCTCCATTTGTCGCCCTTTGTATGTGTCAAACTTGTTTCCACCATAGTACTTGAAGAAGGGTTAAACCAGGAGAAGTTGAAGTCTCCGCAGATTAATATTAATAAGTTTCTGAATAAAGTTAAGCATGGATCAATTATGCCTGTCACTGCTTTGATGAAACTCACCATCGAAATCATTGCTGGGTTCCAGTATAGATTAATTACCATCAAGTGTGAAGTCTGATTTGTATTGGCTGACATCATCTGTAACAGTGAGCCTTGTACAAAAATATTTGGCGTATACGTTTGGACAATTTCCCAGCCAAAGGCGTTATTTACCATTGTGATTAGACCAGAAAAGGGTCTTCCACAATGATTTTTCTTTGCTTTGTTTAGCACAATGGTATACCCGTCCTTTATTGGGATTTCTCTCAGCCAAGTCTCTTGTAAACAGATTATAAAGTTATTTACCTGCGGGATTGGAAATTATTGAAATAAATGGGTAAATGTTCTCGTATTCCAAGATAAAATTCCACATGTTTCCGTTCCTATGGTTAATGATGGTTACGTTCGATGGACTTTGTTGGCGTCAACTCTTCTTATGATTTCAGATTAATCTTTCAAAGTATAGATCGTTGGAGACCGAGGGGCTCTTTCGAGAAGTGCGTTCTCAAATCATTACGTCTATGTTCATTTGAAGAAGTTTGTTCTGTTAATTTGGAAACTTGTTTCACATTTCTCTCAGATTGTATTTCGAAACCATACGATAGGAGTTCATCCTTTGCCGCTAAGAGCGTTCTTTCCACAGCGGTTGATCTAATGTGTAGAAAGACACTGTCAGCTGACTTTTCAGAGATGTATTCTACAGTCAGAATATCTTCTGTAGTTATTGTGCGTAAGGACGGAATATTGTGAAGTAATCTCGTCTGTTTAAATTCACTTCACTTTCTTCAGGGAACAAATTTTCCACTCTGATTTTCCATGATTTATGATTTCTCTCTATCTGGTGTTTTTCATGATCTTTAGTTTTCATTGGTTGATGTTTATTTAATTGAGAAGCAGTCATTCTAGGATTCAGATTTGTAGCTGACTTCCAGCTTCTGTTTTTTGTAGACAACTTTGGCTGTGCGGCAGGTTCTTTCAAAGACGTGCTTTGTTCATCATGAACTGACGACAACATGGGTACTCCATCTGCATTCCGCCACTTTGTATTTATTTGTTTAGTCAATCTTGCCTGAGAGGTAAGATCAGGACTTCTTGATGTCCTTTCTCCAGCACTTGTTTCTTCATGTGAGGATGATGAAACTTCTGACTCGATTAAATAAGTCGATAAGTCGCATAGCTCCACCGAAACTTCGTTTTCCCCTATTTGTTGATTATCAGAATCTAATCTTAGCCGTTTTTTTGGATTCTGCCTTTGATTCAAACAGGGCTTTGCACTCTTAGGCTGAGATTTAAACTCCAACAGTTGTGCCTTTGTTGAGTTGTCTGTCGGTTGCCCTTGTGCTTTGCGCTCGAATAGGCTAAGCTTATGTGGGGTTGACAAGTTTCTAACAAATTGTTTGACTTGTGAAGAGGACTTTTTTTTTTACTTATTTCTTACTTTGTTTGAAGCAGGTTGTTGTTTTGTTGCAGTCATCTTCCCTGTCGTGACCTTACAAGTGGGCAGATTCTTTGCCGCACCAGTGAAGATATCAAAGGTCATCTTCTTCACAGTGATTGCTGTTACATCTGATATGGCACTAGATTTTTCAGGGTCTTGTGTCTGGACATTTTCGGCAGTGGTATTTGTTGCACATACTAGCGCACTGGATTCGACTAAAGGCAGCACAGGTACAGCCTGCGAGCTTTCCTGCTCATCCGATGGATCCTGACTGCTTGCCTGTGTTGCTTTTACCACTAATGTAGTAGGCTTTATTGACTGAGCGGCCTTTCCTGAAGATTGCATTTGACCTAAACTATGGCAATTTGGATGTAGATGGGCTCTACTTTCTTTTCCAACAGTGTCAATGTTGTGTACTACGTGGATCCCATCACCTTTTGTATGTATGTTGTGTCTCAGCCATTTCATACATTCTAATGTTGCTGACATTAGAGAAGAATTTTCTGCCTGTGCACTTGTTGCCAGATCACCAAGGCGATATTGCCATTGTGAGGAGATCTCTGATTCTCTTGCTAATCTCTGTTGTAGAGCACTGTTTAAATGTCATTGCGTCTACTTTTGTAATTAAGTTGTTAATTTGAGTTCCTTGATCTTTTATGGAGTCATTTAAACTTTCGTATAACTTCACGAAAGGAATAAGCGCTAGGGAGGTTGCAGCTAGGACGTTATTGTGTATTTGGATGCCGGCAGCCACCGACAGGTTGGTTTTGTTCAATTGCTCTTGTGCTAGTTTATCACATACTGATTGTGAATGCACTTCTGGTCGATGGTCATCTAATGTGGCATGTTTCTCAGCATTTTGTGGCATTATTTCAACTTCCATTACGTCCGTATTTGTATTTGTAGGCCACCTTACACCATGTATCTGTGGGAAATTGTCATCCATAGAAATAGAACTCGAATTTGTTTGAGTTAACAGTAATCCATTTTGTGAATTCATTTGAGACAGCCTCATTTGCTCTTCAGTAGACCGTCTTGCCATATCAGTTTTATCACGTCCACTTTGTACTGACTTTACCAGGTTGTCACATGGTGAATGAACGAAGCCTTGTACTAGCTTTTCTTTAATGGACTGGAAATCAGCCGTCAGCCTCTCAGTGAGGCGAGCCTCCCGACCTGCCAGGTCAAGTATTCTTGGTGACTGACTGGATGGAGTATGAGACTGTAGAACTTTTAGTGTCTGCGGGCATTGTGATGCTGTGGTCAAATTCTGAGTCTGTGGCCCTCGCAAACTGTTTAGTATGCCGTCATTATTTGAAAGTGTCATAGACGTATTGCATGGCAGAGTGAATCTTTCACCGGTCCCTTTTGCGGTTTTATATTCACTATTTGATTTCTCAAAGCATAAGTTAGTCTTTGTAGTTGCTTTACGTTGTACATCCGCTACCTTATTATCTCGTGTTTTATTACAATTGTTTGAAGACTGCCCGATCTCATCTTGAACAAATGGAGGTGTGAACACAAGATTTGGAATGTTCGAGTTATCAGCAGATACTTGTAATTGTAGTAACTCTGTATCAGTTACATCAAAGGGGGATTGACAAGATGCAGAATTTGCTTCAATCAAATTCATCTCCACAGATGTCAAGGATAGAGCGGCTGCAGGAATTAACGTCAGTGGAGCTATAAGGTCGCCATTTGTTGTATTAGCATTCAGCCCTGTATTTTCATTTACGCTGGTACTTTCGTAAGCAAATGCGTTTTTGTTAAACGCTGAGGAAAGCGGTACGGCATCTGACCGAGAAGCCAGACACTCCAGTGGGTACACAGTTTTTACTGATCTCAGACACGCACCGGCAACCGGCTTGAGTCTGAGGCGTGTAAGTAGCTTTTCTTTCTCAATGGCCACCAATGTCAATTTCAAAAGCGATGACACCGTACCTGTCACTGTGCACTCATCCAGTAGATTATTAGGCAATAAGGACATTATTGACGGTTGAACGCTTACGTACTTCCTCCACTCACCACTAATGACGCAAGATCAAGAGTACCAGCCATCGCTTGAGACGAGGGAGTTGCGGTGGATGGGGAGGGAGATAAAATGAGGGAACCCTGGCGCACAGACTCGAGTTGAGTTTTCTGTTTTAGCCGGGTCTGTGGGGCCATCGCACGAGTGTCACTACGGCTACTCATACGGCCGTTCCTATAAGGGCCAACCTTTATTGTAAAATGTATTTTTGCGTAAGACCGTAGATCTAGGTATGGTCTAGGGTGGACTTAAACTCTCCTTGGGACTCCGTGCAGCGCTCCGCGCCTACATACACCTTTAAGGTGGAGTCAGCAAAAAGGAGAAGGAGGAGTCTCAGTTAGCACAGCAATTGGCCACGGGAGAAAGCAGACCGTAGCACGTCGCTGCAACTCCTCTTTCACACGGATATCAAGGTATATACAAGGGATTACCTGCTTGAGGCTTGGAATGGGTGGAGTAGCACTTGCAACCTGCAGTAAGCAGCAAACAGCCAAACAGCAGGAAATTCGCACTCGCCCTTTACGCGGCCGGGCTTCACGCCGCAAGGGTTGCCGGGGTCCAGTTTTATCTCTGCACTTCCTGAATGGGCGGAGCTACCAGGGTGGGCGGGGCTTCAACCCGTGATGCGGCGATGCAGCGGTTCTCTTACTCGGATTCAGTCTACCTCGTAGAGCGAGGGATGCGAGGAGCACACGCTGGGTCAACTGTGCAGACAACGTCCCTCCAAAAGGACAACAAGTCCACAACGCAGCACAGCGAAACAGCAGGAAATTCACACTCGCCCTTTACGCGGCCGGGCTTCACGCCGCAAGGGTTGCCGGGGTCCAGTTTTATGTCTGCACTTCCTGAATGGGCAGAGCTACCAGGGTGGGCGGGGCTTCAACCCGCGATGTGGCGATGCGAAGGTTCTCTTACTCGCATTCAGTCTACCACGTAGAGCGAGGGACGCGAGGAGCACACGCTGGGTCAACTGTGCAGACAACGTCCCTCCAAAAGGACAACAAGTCCACAACGCAGCACAGCCAAACAGCAAGAAATTCGCACTCGCCCTTTACGCGGCTTCAACCAAAGTTAGCATTTTCACAGTATCAGCAATGCGGACATCATCACTTCTGATAAAACGCAACTGCATGATTCCCTGAAAGAGCTCAATTAATCTAGACCTATTGATTTAGTACAATTCTCCATCCCCAAAGAGATGACTAGTTCTGAGAACTCTAGACTTCTCAGTAGACTCCAGTACTGGTGTATCACAAGTCTGAATAGGGGCGTTAACACATGTGTCCATTTGCACCGAAACACTAACAACAGTGCCCTCTATCACAACATCAGTATTCAATAACCCCTCCTAACCGATCACCCCTTTGCAATCTTTTCTGCATGGCCACTTCTTAGCCCAGCATTCTTTAGCCAGGTGAAGCTGCACCAAGTTCATATAGGAGTGTATGACCCCCTGTTCCTCTTTGCGGAGGCAGACTTTGGGGCATCATCGGCCTCTTATATAGTGAAAGAGGAATTAATCACACACTGGGAGACCAGTAAGGTCTTGGTCGTCATGTGCTTTTCCCCTTTAGAGGAGCCTTGAGGGACTGCTGTAGGAGCATTACTAGTAGTAACCTTGGCCATCACACATATTGATGATTTATGAACCTTATTTCTATTTTTCAACTAGCGCCATTTTCCTTTTTCGGTTGGAATGTAGATCAATATAAAGCTGCCTGCCTAATGGATTTCTTTGGCTTTCCTTTCTACTGACCAGCATTTATCACATGGTCATTCACATTACTCCCCGCAAAATTGCCTGGCTCTGCGTCCCCTTTTCTGCCTTTGCTGTTTGCAGAGAGAAGCTTTCTGTGTGAGCGGTTGAATGCAGTGCTATTTAAGGCTTTCGCTAAGTAAGGTTTCATGCCCCGATAGTTTATTCGCCAGATCAACACATTTTGGCAGCAATCATAGTTAAAAGTTCTTCAAGGATTCCAAACATGATGGCAGAGGAATAGCTGACTGTGCTGTATTGTGCAACACTATTAAAGTCTACCAGGGAAGCCTGAGAGAAGTCCAAAATGGGTGACAAATTAGGCACCATCTGTGAAGAAGTGTTGATTAGCATAGCAGTAGAAACATTTATGTCTGCATCTATATATATAGAGACAGGGGGGGCAGAGGGATTGCGGAGGTGAAGGTGCGTGTCCACATTCATGACCATAGGACTCAAGGGAACAGATAATTTAGCCAGGTCAGTGGTCACTAGCATGCCCAGGTCAGCCAACGAGCCCAGGCAAGGCACTGAGGCCGTAAGCACTGACGCAAGTTCGGAGCAGAAACCCTTTAAATTGGAAGAGTGTTCATCACAGGTTGAAAAGATGTTGGTAATCTTTCTTGACCTCTTGTGGGCTGAATTAAATCCAGCCACTCCAAATGTCTTCTGAGTGCATGAGCAAGACGAGTATTGTGGGCTAGCACCACTATTCCCCTCGATCAATTTTGCTGCATGCAATAGCTCAGAGTTCCCCAATTCAGAGGATGCCATTGCCTCACCAGCTCATCGCTTCGCATCCTGGCGGATCAAGAAAAAACAGCAAAATGCCCCCCAAAAACAGTTGTGCAATGGAGACCACGGGGTGGCTCTCAAGCAGTGGTAAAACCGGCCACCCAGCTGTGTACAGAATTTCACAAGAGCAGCTCAAAGGGTGCTAAGCCCATCAGGCACCACTCAAGATACGTTTGAGCTCCAACCTCCAGACCGTGTAATGAAGACCATAGATGTGGCTTAAGAACAATGCTAAGGCCAACAGGCCAGCAGTAAGCAAGAGTGTTCACCAGAGGGTCTCAAAGGGCAATAGGCCCAACAGTCACCACTCAAAATAAGTTCCACATATCTCTACAAGTAGTAGCAGGAGAAAGCAAATGAAAGACGTTAAAGGGAGGAGGACACTCGAAAAAAGTTCCCACAAAATGTGCACAAGTTATGAGCTGTGTAGATTTAGAGCAGGAGCAGTTCACAGTCACTCACCAGTGTGAATGGGGGAGGCAGACCGTGAGTGGATTGGCCCCAGGTAAGAAGCGCGGGGATATGCCATCATTGTTACTACTCTCCCATACAGCTAACTGCAATATATGTTATTCAATGAGTTCCATGGACTGGATTTATTAGGAAAGCCCTTAATTAGATTGTTTGTCTGCATAATACATGCTTTGAGAGCATTGTATTTTTTTGTCTGTTGTGTTTGTGTTTAGTTTCTTGGACCCTTCTGGTAGAACCGAGCTGCAACAAGAATGTTGGAGGTCGGTTGACCAGACAGTTGGCATAGCATGGTTTGTGGTTCTACCCAGCAAGCGGGTATTGTGCCTACATTTTCATGTTCTCTATGGGGGGACTTTTGGAAGCAGGCAGAGGGCTCGACTTTGTAACTAAGTGGAGGAGAAATATATTGTTCTAATTAGGTGAGGAAACCTATGGCCGATGTGTCATGCAATACATATTGCCCATGTTAACATTGAGCCTTCTATTTCTTGCTGTACAGATAAGTGTTAGGTTGTGTGTTCTGTATAATACAAAGTAGCCACATAACAGATTTGGAAGGTTGAGTAAATGTTTTTTTTTTTCTCTGTGTTTTGAAGGCCAGCATTCTCAACTCTTACAAAATGGGACCTTTGGAGACCCCTGCAGGTAGAAAGATGGTGAAAGGTCTAAGAACAACTGGTTTGTCAATGACTGAAGGCTTGAATATTTGTATTTGATTCATTAAACCACTCTTTTGTTTTGAAGTGGTACATTTTTACGTGACAGTATCTGTGCTTAGTAAAGATTCGAATTCTCTGATATTAGAGTTTAGTACTATATTAAAGTTATTTAAGGGTCTTAGCCGTTCAAGCGCTTTTCAATCTTTACACTTAACATTCCCACAGAGCCTATTGTGTGATTTGCTCTGCATGTCTGAACAGTGACAAGTCTAGACAGCACACCAGAGTGTAGCGCTGTTGCAGGCTACATTTCAATCGCACATAAAAGGACATTTTTTGTTAAAATTTTGTGCATTTGTGTTCATTACTTATGAAGAAGAGACAGCGTGCTGCCCTGAGCGGCCTCTCTTGGTGAATAATAGCATATGTCCAGGACAGCCGTAGACTACATACATCGCTCACTTCAAACCGGTGCCTGTCTGAACTCGTCTAAAGCTCCATGCACCTCCGCCACCCCCCCCCCCCTCACCATACGCTTGGCATTCACATGTCCATCTCTCTCCCTTGGAGGCACATGCAGACATTAAGTAACCATTTCTCGTCTAAGTTCTCCTTTACATCACACAGGTGTCAATTGACAACTCTCATCTTATCAATTCAGTTTTACAGCATGATGGAAAGTATGGTGTGGGCTTATGAACAGTCTCCTGAAACGAACTTCGCGTCAGAAGCAGTGGGTCTACACGGTTAGAAAGACCCCCAACCAAAAAGATCACTTACAAAGTGTAAACTCGTTTTTGGTTGGCAAACCTTTTACAAATGATCTAGAAATTGGAGGGTACATTACTGACTCTATAAAAAATGGAACTCTAATGAATGTCTTGCTAAATTGTCGACAACCATGGTTATTCTAAATAAGTATCCCTTTGAAGGAAAACATTTAGGTTTCAATTGTTAACTGTCCAATGGCCTGCAGGCACAATTAGTTAAACATACATGTAAAATGATATCCAGTATTGTACAGTAGCCCGTGAGGAAATACAATTATAATTGACAAAATCGGTGTGATGGTTTCCTACGACTCAATCAGCTTTCAGGACATTTCTGTATTTCTGTCTCGGCCTGGTTGGTTTTTACCAACAGACATCGTTTTTTACCCATCCTTGGCTGTTCCCTTTGTTCTCTAGCTGCATAATTACTAACGTTGTTTTGGTGTTAGGGAGAAGGCAGACTTACAGGCAGGATAGAATAGCCAAAGAGAGCATCTGATCCCTGAAGGCTGAACATTCCTAGGCTGCTCCTCCTTTCTGTGACCCCTCCAAACTTCTGAAGAAAAGGCACTCTAAGAGCTGACATCAGAAAGCAAACCTCATATTACAGCATCAAGGATTGCCCCCTTATAGAAGGTTTTGAATAGCTCCATCTGCTGTGGCAAATTGACTATGTACAGGGCAGAGACCACCGCCCCCTCAACTGAATCACAGCTGGACTCATTTGGAAGAATGATTTAGCTGGAACCTTATTGAAGTACACGTCTGCACAGACTCACAAACTACTGGGTTGAAGGGAAGGACAAGGAGGACAACATATTGTCCCCAAACCTCAGTGGAAAATTTGGAATAACCTGTTGCAGGAACACCTGCCTGCTGCTAGAACACTGATACCTAGGTCTCTGCCTACTGGAAGAGGCACACTTGCAAGTGATCCTTGGCAACCTTACTAGTTGAGAAGGGCAGAAAATGGCCTTGCCTTTTCACTAAGACCATGGACACTTCCCCACAGCACCCTAGTACCAAAAGGAGCAGACTTGATCTGTCTACCATTTTGAAATGCTTTTGAGCTGGATTAACCCCTCACTAGCCCATTCAAGCTGCTGCAAGACACATCAGTGCTGCCTTGGAGATTCTACATTTTCTAACTGCTTCGAGCCACAAGCTTGACAGTGCCTGCCTATTTTAGCACCTTTGAACCAATTGCTTCCACAGAACCAAATGATGCTCACACAACCCTGTGGAAAGAACCCAGAAGACACTGACTGTCAAAACTAAAGACCACTGTGTTATACACAGTATAACACAGTGGTTTTGTCTCCCTGTCCTGGTTTTACGTGGTTTTGTGACAATTAAGACCCCACTCCATACCTTCTTAAAAGACAAATACTAAAACTTGAACAGTGACGCAAAGACAATTGCCTGCATACCCAGGTCTTCATACTCAGAGTGCCCCTTTTTACCCATTTGTCTACATTATCTTGATATTTCTTTACATGCTAGTTTGTGATTGATTGATTGAATGAATTAACAAATGAATGAATGAATGATATCCTTGATTTTGGTGTGAAATTCACTCCATCAAATTACACATATAAAACATAACATCAAGCTAAACGTTATGATGAAATGGACAACATTCTATACAGAATATACAATTATTTGGAACACAAAACAGTAAAACATACTAATGATGTATCAACATGTTAAGGGTCTTACAACAATCAATCATTATTCAGCATTCCAAACCCCTAGTCCTTACACCAACAATTGGCACAGATGAGTTATATCCTAAGGTTCTGGCGCCTTGCTTTAGTACAGTTTTCCTTTTCTCTAGTTATACTAAAATGTACCATACTTCTATGGACTACATAAAGAAATTATACTATTCATAGCTTCCCAAACAATCCCTCATTTCAATTTTTTCCACAGTAGAATTAAAGTCTTCCTTTGAATGTCTGTGCATAAGGGACACAAGAATGATGACATTGTTGTAAAGATTCCTGATCCATTCCACAAGGGCACACACAACAATTTTCCTCAATTTCTGTCCACCTAACCAACTGTGTTTCCATTGGCAGTAGGCTAAATCTAACAATGGCAAGGACACCTACATATCTTTTCTCTGTAATCCAATCAAGGTCGTCTGCATACTGTTTAAAGTTGCCTGGGAAATATGAGAGTTTACTGACATGTTCTTGCACTCAATAAGCCTGTGTTTGCTTTCTCTTTCCTCCATATTACGGCTTTTACCATTGGCATAGTACAGAGAATAGTGAACAGGTGTCCCACTCTCAGTAATGAGTGGTGGCAAAGAAAAAAAGCTCTCATCAAGCTGGCTTCATCCCAGATACCTCCTTTCTGCAAGTGGCTAACATTGGATGCAGAGGTCACTAGGCTGGCATTCTAGGCATAGACATGTTTCATCACCTACACACTATCACCATGTAATTTAGTTAAACTCTCGGATGTCTTAAAATGGTTCGGGAGTTGCCAGTTCGCAGGAGGAGCGATAGGCACCATGGCATTAGCGCCTTGTATCACTAAGTTGAGTGAGTATTCCTTGAGTTTGTTATATGAAACATTTATTTTCTTTGGATCATAACGTAGGTGGACATGCTAAAAGGAAACCTTTAGGAAGGACCCACGTTTTGTTGGGTGAAAAGGCCTATAACTGCTGCATCACCTTACAAGAAATGTTTGGGGTTGGCGCCAGTAGAAAATGTCATTTGGGAGTTTTGTGACAGTTAATTCAAATTCAAAAGACCTTCTTTGGGACTGCTCACACTTAGGTAAAGAGCAATGCTGAAAATATTTAGCAGTGGGGGGAGCCGAACAACATGGTAAAAGGTGTTCAAGAGCTGCTGTGTTTTTGATAGTTAAACAGGCTTGTCATTGCATGTCCATGTTTTTGAGTATACGTTTTTGAACGATTCAGCGTAGAGCACCTAGTTGTGTATCTGTATACACAGGTTAATTGAGGAGGCAGACTTAACATTTGTATTCAATGCTTATGGCATAGCATCCTGCCACTAGCAAGTGCAGGTAATGTATGGGGTTTGGCACATTGCAGAGATTTTGGTAATCGTGCTAATTCATAGTAGATATTGTGAGTTGAAAATTAGTGGGTAGGATATAATTCAAAGGAATAGGGGGCAAATTGTGACATTTGTGATTTCATCTTTCATGTCATGAGTGTTAGTCTTAGCAGTGCACAGTGCTGGCACGAGTAATGGTTGCTTAGCTAACCATAACTGGTGAATTTCTGGGGTTTTTCGGTTTTACTTTTAACCATAATGTCCCTTTAACAACATTTTTTCACTGAATTTCATAGGTTTTTCGTAGCGCAACTTAACCATAACATCCCTTAAAGAAATTTATTTCACTGAATATAGATATAGATATCATGAATTTGATAGTTTTTTTACTAGAATACCCATAGTTTATATAGATGCACCATACAACGTAATGAACCCTGTGTCCCATGCTAGTGGCTGTATTATTTATCTTTTTTTTACACAGAAATGGCTAGTGGCTTGAAGAACATTTTTCCCAGGACGAAATGAGCGAAAACATTGACACTAATGGTAGACACTGCAGTTTTCAAAGTAAGCCAATTAATACACATTTTTTTATATGTACCTAACACATTTTTTCTTTCTTTAACAGAAAATACAGAAAATAATAATAATACTGAAACAGACACTGTGGAAAATCATATACAGCGTTTAGAACAAAAAATGGATCAATTAATGACCAATTTCATTATTTTGATGAAAATCATATCACTGTCCCACATGCACCTGTACCCCTTCTCCATGCCCCAGTCAACCATCCCCAAAAAATCCCCATCACCATAAACGTTATGATGAGACCTCAATCCCTTCCTCCCCTACCATCCAACATGTAGAAAACCATAATTCCCCTGTATGTGTCTCAATTTCTGCTTCCCCCTCTCATTCATAATTTCTATATTTTTGTACAATAATACAATATTATGTATACTGCTCCTATATTTCTCTGTGTTTTTTTTTAAAAGTCTGTTAGGGTGTCCACGGACGGCGTGGCTGTCCGTGATGTCTGCAATTAACCAAAATGCGGGTTTCCTAAGGACACTGTCCGTTCACACCGTCCACAATCAAAATGGAGGTGTCCACAGGACAAATAATCTGTCTGCATGTCTGCTATTAAACAAAATAAGGTGTCCTAAGAACATCCCCCCTGTTCGTATTGTCCACAATCAGAGAGGATGTGTCCGTAGAACACTTAACCTGTCCGCATGTCTGCAAAGTTATTATGTACCTTTAATTAGTTTGGGGACCCAAGCCCTGTCCGGCGGACACTTGTGCACATGCACATGACACCCTCGGGTCCTACGAACATCACGCATGTCCGTAACTGTCCACCACACGTGTGTTGCACTTTCAATAAGTTCAGGGACCCAACCACTGTCCGTAGAACACCTGTGCGCATGCGTACAGTAGACCCCACGCATTTGGTGTCCTACGGAAAGCCGTTTCATTCGTGAAAATGTCAGCAACATCATCATGTGAACGCACCAACGCTAAGCGTGCGTCCTTGTCCACAGACACAGTCTGGACAAAAAGTGCTTTTTTGAGCAATCAAAGGTATTTTACTGTGAAACTTCTCCCTTCTCCCAGACCATCTCCCTAGCGATCTGGATACATTGTGGAACTTTTTGAGCTCTCTTTGGTGTTCAAATTGACCGCGGATGTCTCGGCTGTCTGCGAAATGCTCCCCAGCACCCCTATAAAAGCCACACCCCAGAGCTTCTTCTCATTCTGTTTTTGGAGTTCCAGGACAGTCACTGCTCCACATTGCTGGATTGATATTCTGCAAATTGCTGACTTTGCTGTGCCTCCTGACACCATTGAAGATGGCAACCATGGCTGCTGCTGTTCCTGCTGGTGCTAGTTCTGCCTCAGTACAGCCACACCCCCTCCACCACCACCACCTCCCCAAGGGCCTGGAGAGGGGAACAGGTGTGAATATGCAGAGAGTGATGAAGAGGATGACGAGGTTGAGGTAGTGGAAGTCCCTACTACTCGTAGCCCCAGTGGATCTTGGGTGTGGAGGTTGTTTGCCACCATTTACGGGGTACCCAAAGCTTGTGCACACAAGGTGCGTGGCAATGAGTGCCAGATGGTGCTCAATCATGGCAAACCGGGTTCGTACAGTTACGGGACTACCTCCGTGGGGCGACATCTAAGATCGTGCCACACTGGTGCAATTCGGAGGGCCGTCCCCTGCTAAAAGTAGTAGGGTGCGTTCCTCTACAGCATCCTCCATTTCTGCTCCTGCCACCACAAGAAACACTGCTGTGGGGCAGCGCATCCCTGAACCAGCCTCACAGGCCATACATGATGCTGTAGACCCTTACCTTTCGAGGCTCACAATATTGTATATGTACTGCCACGTGGTACTCTTCAGGGCGGGAGACACTTCAAAATGCTTTCGCGGCTACGATCAGGGAGCATGAGAACGTCTGCCAACTACCTGATTAAGGCCCACCAAACATCTTCTCTCCACCTGCCCTTTCTTATCCCCGTGGTGGGTGCCCCTTCCTTACCCTCCCTTCCCTTCCTTTCCTTGTGTGTCTAGTTAAAAATAAAATACAAAACAACAAACCCAAAGAAAAAGGCTCTTTTCAGAGCCGCATTTCACAGTTTAAAAATAGAAGTGCCAATGAAATGCTGCAGAGCCCTGTGCATTTTTAAAAGTCAGCGGACAGTCCACAGACATTGACATTTCTGGAGTACTGCGCTATCAAAACCATTGCACTCTTCCCGGGAGTAAGTGGTGGCTCTGAAAAAAGCCTTTTTGTGGTGTTTTTTTTTATTTCAAAAAGTTCAAGTCATCAGAAGCTGCTGGAAAAAGGATTGCTATGCTTCCAAAAAGGGTTGCAATGCATTTTGTATATTTTGCAGAAAAATCTGATTCCCAGCATAAGTAAGATGGACTCAATCTCTGCAAAAAATGTGTGTGCTATGAAACATAATATTTTCATTGTTAAAAGAGGACATACCAACATCTCTCAAAAAACCGCAAACAGCCTTGTTGACATTGCGCCTCACTTTCTCCATTTGTGGACCAAATGAAGAAGAACGTAGCCACATTTGTCTCTGCGCAATACGAGAACAAATTACTCCATGACTTTACCAAGTCCTTCTTTCATTGCAAACTGCAAGGAGATTCCAGTAATATGTCCTAAACTGTTCCTTCCAACATGAATTATAATAATGTCTGGATGACAGTGTGTCATCAAAGTTGCACAAAAAGGAACCAAATCCAGCCACTTCATTCCGCGCACTCCATGTCAGTGCACATCCACATGAGGGAATCCAAGATGTGCAGCCACTCCACAGTGATCTGGATGCACCTCCAGCCAATTTATCTACGAGTCACCCAAAATCCAGACAATCTGCCTTCTGAAAGGCACATCCATAGCTATCTGCTCTCCTCTCAGAAACAGACTTTCTGCCAAAAGCTCTCCTTATACATCACACCCAGTAAACCTTATTTACCAATCCCTTGGCCTGCACAGTCTCATTTACATGCCTCTCAAAATCCCTATATGTAACACATGCGAACCAAGGACAGTCATGGTGTCTGCAGACAGATCGTAAAATCTGAGCGTGGGGAATGAAAATATAAATATTGTAATCCACTTGCCATTTGATGTTGGCTTTTTTGAGGCTTTTTTCAGATTTTGTCTGCTACATGACTTCACAACTTTCTGATTGAGTTCGGCATATCACTAAGAAATATTGCATGACCAAAATCTGTGAAAGTCATTCCATCACAAAAAGAAATTACACCATCTTCCAGAAGATTCTCATTTTGGAATGATGACATGCCTACAGAATACATAAAACAAGATACTCCTTTATTAACAAGACATCTTGCTATGTCTTGTTGAGGATTAAAGACATGACAAGGCATCCATGCATGCAGTCCTAGGTGGTATATGGGAAACAAATATCTTTGCAGATGGAAATAGGCACATCAGTTCCTATAGCAACTGCTTCAGTGTACCCTGCAACTTATTGCACTCAGATAGCCCAAATACATTCCTCCACAATTTACCACCAGGATATGGGGAGTGTGAAAATAAGCCATATTTCTACAAAGTGTAAAAACATCTTGCAATTTTCTCCCTTCCACATCACACCACGTAGCCTCCACTACCTGCATTCCAAGATTGTCTGAAATGCCACACATGTTTGCATACCACTGCATATTAGTTATAAAACCATCTCCCACTATCCACACTCTAATTCTGTCCATATCAGCAACCACAGCCATCTTCACTGCATACAGCAATGAAAACAATGATTACTCTCTCTCCTTATGAATGACACCCTCAGCACCTGATTGGCTAATTCCCCTAGTCCTATTTCCATGCCAGATATGTTGAGAAGCCCCGAATGTGCCACACCCTGTCCGCAAACAGCCGCAGTGTCCGCTGTGCACCTAACACTGGGGCAGCCCTTCTTTCCTTTCCACTTCACTCTCTGCACCATTCCCTCATTGGCTACTGTTAAGCAGTCACACAACCATCCACCAATCACATCCAAGAACTCTACATCTAACTCTGTCATCAGAGTTCAGCACTTTAGATGTCCTGTTGATCACTCTGAGTACAAGTCTGCTGTGATTTCAAAGCACCTACAGCAAAAACTACTCTCCAAGATTTCTGCTTGCAGATTCATGCACATCCACATGCATGAACACAAACTACAGATATGAATATTTTGCGCACAGTACATGTACAAATCTTTTATAAATGAATGTGAACAGGGTACCTGACACTTACCCTGTATAACCTACAAAAAAGCCTGTTGTCAGTTCTCCAATCTGCTATGATCAAGTGTCACTTGCAAAGCTGTGTGCTTTCCAAATTTTCATGTACCCATATTACTCATTGTAATGTGCAAACTGTTATTCTCTTCATCCATTCTGTCATTTTTGTAACCACTGCCACCTATTTATCCACATTTCAAGCATTTCATGCATTATATTGCATAGGATGCACATACAGTTTCCTTTGTGTACATTCTGGACATTTTACATAGAATCTATCATTTGAACTTGTTTTATTGTTGATTACAATAGTAATCAGACACAGCACACACAGATTTCTAACAAAGTGCCATTTCATGTTAAAAGATGGGAGAAATAACTGTATGATTGTAAATGGCAAGAACCATATTCAAATTAATGCAATGTATGGTTTGCTGTTCTGTGTTGTGTTATGGGTAAATGAAAAGCTGGAAAACACACACCATTGAAAGTGACACTTGATCATAGCAGATGAGAGAAATGTCAGCATGATATTTTTACTAGTTATACAGGGTAAGTAGCAGGTACCCTGCATTGTAAATGCATACATTGCACGCTTTTGACCAGAGTGCCTTCCGTTTACCCTGTATAACTAGCAAAAAAAGCATACATTATTTTTCCCATCTCCTAACATGAAAAAACACTGTCATAGAAAGCTACATGTGCTCTGTGTGCTTACTATTGTAATCATTTCTAAGGCAAGTTCAACTGACAGATTCTACGTAAAATATCCAAAATGCACATAGACAAAGGAAACTGCATGTCCATGCTATATTCACAATTAACAGAAAGCACTATTACTGGAAAAACAAACAAATACATGTCTACATTAATAACAGTGATATTAACACACACATGTACTAACCTCCTTCTTTCACAATTTCAGTGAAGACCACTCTGCTAAAAACCAGCAGCCTCTGAAGTACAAGAGAGAACCCAGAAGAAACCTACTATTTGCATCCAACAAAGTAAGTGCAATACTGCAATAATGTTCTAACTGTTACTCATACACTGTAGAATTCTAGTATTGTAGAACAAACAATTGTATTAACCCTATAGCATTAGATTCACTGATTGCACCTTAACAAGTGCACACTTTGTATTGTTATCTCAACGCCAGTATAGTAACACACACATACTAGAATAGCGTTCCCAACCTGAAGTAACAGTCCATTAAGAAATCACACTCCTCTACACACATACCTACCATCATACTCAGACACTCATGTACAATGCACACAGACATTGCACAACATCCCAACCCAGACTTTATTTTTTTTCTTTTAATTTTTTTCTCCAACAGCCACCAAAGAATGCCTACCAAAAAGCAACTCTGTAGAAAGCAATGCAGAAGTAGAGGAAATCAAAATAAAAGTGTACAGAATAAGCATCCACCTCTAGCAGAGTTATACAAAAAGTTCAAACAAAACAGCTAATGCAGTCACTAAGCGAAACTAAAGCAGCTTCCAGTAAATAAACTTTGACTCCTCTTTCGAAATGTAAAACTAAACAGAAAGTTATTAAAAAGAATGCAGCTACCACTAGTGCTAGAACTGCACCTATAAATCTTGATGTAGCCACAAATTATTTTACAAAAAAAATTCTACCACAGAGTTCTTCAGAATCTTATAAAAACAGGAGAGAAATCATGCTCAACCCTTAAAACCTACCGCAGAAAACTAATCCTGGAAGCTCTCATAGGCAGTGCAATCCTTCTCAAAAGGAAATGATTTATTTTAGTTTTGAACAGAATGACACCACTAAAAAAACTAACTATTAAACTACAACAAAGACTTCTCAACAAACGGAATATCAACAACGATAGCTTTGCAAACATCTGTGGAGGTGAGTGGAGTCACACCACCATCCCAGAACCATATTTTAATGAAGAAGCATACAAACAAAAGCAACGAAACCCAATTGCCATACAAAGCAGTGGACGAGGGTATGGAAAACGTAATAATACCATTATGGAAGAAGAAATGCTGCTCACACAAATATCTCCACCAAATTTGGGGGCCGATTCATGGAACAAACGTGCGCCGAAAATCTTCGCACAAGCAGGCGCAAGCAGGCGCAAGCGGAAAAAAACAGGCGCACGCGCACGCGTGCGATTCATGGAAGTCCCTGCGCGTGTTCACCTCGGGATGTGCGCCAAACCCGTGCATGGCGCACAAGTCACTGCAACATCCCGAAAGGCGTGCGCAATGCGCACAGTGAAAGCGCACAACCTCGGCGCATACACCAGAAAGTGGGCGGGACACGGGGTGTAACGCGCGGAATGGGGAACAACGCGCGAAAATAAGGGCGTAACTGGGGATGTACTGCAGGGAAGCAGACGGAACGACCACACGCACTCAAACCACACGTATTCAAGGAATTGAATAGGGCAAAGCCACGCACCGCCAAAGACACGCACAAGCTGAAACACGTCCGCCACACGAAGGCAGGCGGTAGAGTCCCAGCGCATCACAAAAGTGGCAACATACAGCAATTGGGCCTGTGCGAGCGGGGCACGTGTATTGCAGGGGTGCGCGAGAAGCAACACACGCGATCGAGCGGGGTACGTGTATTTCGGGGGTGCACGGGAAGTTACACACGCGATTGAGCGGGGTACGTGTATATCGGGGGTGCGCGGGAAGTTAAATACGCGATTGAGCGGGGTACGTGTATTTCGGAGGTGCGCGGGAAGTTACACATGCGATTGAGCGAGGTACGTGTATTTCGGGGGTGCGCGGGAAGTTACACACGCGATTGAGGGGGGTACGTGTATTTCGGGGGTGCGCGGGAAGTTACACACGCGATTGAGCAGGGTACGTGTATTTCGGGGGTGCGCGGGAAGTTACACATGCGATTGAGCGGGGTACGTGTATTTCGGGGGTGCGCGGGAAGTTACACACGCGATTGAGCGGGGTATGTGTATTTCTGGGGTGCGCGGGAAGTCACACACGCGATCTCATCAGGGTACGTGTATTTCAGGGTGCGGGGGAAGTATCCCACACAACATCAGCAGGGTACGTGTATTCCAGGGGTGCGCGGGAAGTTCCACACGCAATTCCATCAGGGTACGTGTATTACAGGGGTGCGCAGGAAGTTACACATGCGATTGAGCGGGGTACGTGTATTTCGGGGGTGCGCGGGAAGTTACACACGCGATTGAGCGGGGTACGTGTATTTCTGGGGTGCGCGGGAAGTCACACACGCGATCTCATCAGGTTACGTGTATTTCAGGGTGCGGGGGAAGTATCCCACACAACATCAGCAGGGTACGTGTATTCCAGGGGTGCGCGGGAAGTTCCACACGCAATTCCATCAGGGTACGTGTATTACAGGGGTGCGCGGGAAGTTCCACACGCAATATCATCAGGGTACGTGTTTTACAGGGGTGCGCGGGAAGTCACACATGCGATCTCATCAGGGTACGTGTATTTCAGGGTGCGGGGGAAGTATCCCACGCAACATCAGCAGGCTACGTGTATTCCAGGGGTGCGCGGGAAGATCCACACGCAATTCCATCAGGGTACGCGTATTACAGGGGTGCGCGGGAAGTTCCACACGCGATATCATCAGGGTACGTGTATTACAGGGGTGCGTGGGGAGCAGCACACGTGAATTGCATGTGTGGGTCCTCCCAGATGTTCCCTCTACACCCTCCACGGCCCCTGCAGGTGGCTCACACCACAGGGGCCTACCCAGCACATGTCATGCAGGCACCCCATCCACTATGGCCATGCCCACCAGCCAACCCACATGTCAACTTGCACTACTGCCCACCAATGCATGTCCCACTGCACCCCCAGCCACCAGGGGTACCCTCCACCAGGCCCCCACCCATGTCTCCCACCACCCCCACCCCCCAGCAGTGCAGGGGAACCCACCACCAGGCCCCCACCCATGTCTCCCACCCCCCCACCCCCCAGCAGTGCAGGGGCAGCCTCCACCAGGCCCCCACCCATGTCTCCCACCACCCCCACCCCCCAGTCACCAGGGGCAGCCTCCACCAGACCAGGCCCCCACCCATGTCTCCCACCACCCCCACCCCCCAGCCACCAGGGGCAGCCTCCACCAGGCCCCCACCCATGTCTCCCAGCACCCCCACCCCCCAGCAGTGCAGGGGCAGCCTCCACCAGGCCCCCACCCATGTCTCCCAGCACCCCCACCCCCCAGCAGTGCAGGGGCAGCTTCCACCAGGCCCCCACCCATGTCTCACACCACCCCCACCCCCCAACCACCAGGGGCAGCCTCCACCAGGCCCCCACCCATGTCTCCCACTACCCCCACCCCCCAGCACTGTGGGGCACCTGCCAGCAGGCCCCCACCCATGTCCAACTCATGTTCCCCACCACCCCCACCCCCCAGCACTGTGGGGCACCTGCCAGCAGGCCCCCACCCGTGTCCAACTCATGTTCCCCACCACCCCCACCCCCCAGCACTGTGGGGCACCTGCCAGCAGGCCCCCACCCATGTCTCCCAGCACCCCCAACCCCCAGCTACCAGGGGCAGCCTCCACCAGGCCCCCACCCATGTCTCCCACCACCCCCACCCCCCAGCACTGTGGGGCACCTGCCAGCAGGCCCCCACCCATGTCCAACTCATGTTCCCCACCACCCCCACCCCCCAGCCACCAGGGGCAGCCTCCACCAGGCCCCCACCCATGTCTCCCACCACCCCCACCCCCCAGCACTGTGGGGCACCTGCCAGCAGGCCCCCACCCATGTCCAACTCATGTTCCCCACCACCCCCACCCCCAGCCACCAGGGGCAGCCTCCACCAGGCCCCCACCCATGTCTCCCACCACCCCCACCCCCCAGCAGTGCAGGGGCAGCCTCCACCAGGCCCCCACCCATGTCTCCCACCACCCCCACCCCCCAGTCACCAGGGGCAGCCTCCACCAGGCCCCCACCCATGTCTCCCACCACCCCCACCCCCCAGTCACCAGGGGCAGCCTCCACCAGGCCCCAACCCATGTCTCCACCACACCCACCCCCCAGCGCTGTGGGGCACCTGCCAGCAGGCCCCCACCCATGTCTCCCACAACCCCCACCCCCCAGCCACCAGGGGCAGCCTCCACCAGGCCCCCACCCATGTCTCCCACCACCCCCACCCCCCAGCAGTGCAGGGGCAGCCTCCACCAGGCCCCCACCCATGTCTCCCACCACCCCCACCCCCCAGTCACCAGGGGCAGCCTCCACCAGGCCCCCACCCATGTCTCCCACCACCCCCACCCCCCAGCCACCAGGGGCAGCCTCCACCAGGCCCCCACCCATGTCTCCCAGCACCCCCACCCCCCAGCAGTGCAGGGGCAGCCTCCACCAGGCCCCCACCCATGTCTCCCAGCACCCCCACCCCCCAGCACTGTGGGGCACCTGCCAGCAGGCCCCCACCCATGTCTAACTCATGTTCCCCACCACCCCCCAGCCACCAGGGGCAGCCTCCACCAGGCCCCCACCCATGTCCATCTCATGTTCCCCACCACCCCCACCCCCCAGCACTGTGGGGCACCTGCCAGCAGGCCCCCACCCATGTCTCCCAGCACCCCCACCCCCCAGCCACCAGGGGCAGCCTCCACCAGGCCCCCACCCATGTCTCCCACCACCCCCACCCCCCAGCACTGTGGGGCACCTGCCAGCAGGCCCCCACCCATGTCCAACTCATGTTCCCCACCACCCCCACCACCCAGCCACCAGGGGCAGCCTCTACCAGGCCCCCACCCATGTCTCCCACCACCCCCACCCCCCCAGCAGTGCAGGAGCAGCCTCTACCAGGCCCCCACCCATGTCTCCCACCACCCCCACCACCAGGCCCCCACCCATGTCTCCCACCACCCCCAAGCAGTGCAGGGGCAGCCTCCACCAGGCCCCCACCCATGTCTCCCACCACCCCCACCCCCCAGTCACCAGGGGCAGCCTCCACCAGGCCCCCACCCATGTCTCCCACCACCCCCACCACCCAGGCACCAGGGGCAGCCTAAACCAGGCCCCCAACCATGTCTCCCACCACCCCCACCCCCCAGCACTGTGGGGCACCTGCCAGCAGGCCCCCGCCCATGTCCAACTCATGTTCCCCACGACCCCCACCCCCCAGCACTGTGGGGCACCTGCCAGCAGGCCCCCACCCATGTCTCCCAGCACCCCCACCCCCCCAGCCACCAGGAGCAGCCTCCACCAGGCCCCCACCCATGTCTCCCACCACCCCCACCCCCCACCCCCCAGGGGCAGCCTCCACCAGGCCCCCACCCATGTCTCCCACCACCCCGACCCCCCACCCCCCAGGGGCAGCCTCCACCAGGCCCCCCACCCATGTCTCCCACCACCCCCACCCCCCAGTCACCAGGGGCAGCCTCCACCAGGCCCCCACCCATGTCTCCCACCACCCCCACCCCCAGCACTGTGGGGCACCTGCCAGCAGGCCCCCACCCATGTCCAAATCATGTTCCCCACCACCCCCACCCCCCAGCACCGTGGGGCACCTGCCAGCAGGCCCCCACCCATGTCCAACTCATGTTCCCCACCACCCCCACCACCCAGCACTGTGGGGCACCTGCCAGCAGGCCCCCACCCATGTGCAACTCATGTTCCCCAGCCAACATGTCATCACAATCTAGATCCCTGGTCCCTATGGTCAGCCTCCAAATGCAAAACACCCACCCGAGTATTGCATCCATCCACTCATAATTTGCAATTACATCACAGAACACGAATTGCAAGTTCCGAAACCAACACATTTCCCTCACATACACCCAATGGGTGCCAGTGAATCTCAAAACACATATCATGAAATGCATGAAACCAATGAGATACCACACATTGAAGTTCACCAAAAAAAATATGTATTAAAGGAAACATAAATAGAATAAAAAATGAAGAAACAGAAACGTGAATGTACAAAAATGAAAAGAAGCATGTCCGTTAAAAAAAACAAAACCAAAAATAAAATTCCAAAGTAATGTTGTCCAAAGTCAATGTCCACAAAACAAAATCCAATGGGAAATAAAAATGAAAGCCATTGCTCCATGGTTAAAAAGTGAAAAAAAAAACACAATCCAACTGCAAACTATGTACATGGGAACAAGCCAGGGTCCATTATCCCAACAAAATAAAGGGAACCTATCTAACTACACTAACTTATAAAATAAACTATATACAAAAATGTGGCCAATGTCCGAAAGGTCCAAATAAAATAAAAACAAAAAGGAAACCTAACACTACCTACATAACTATATACAAGGGCAGCGGGCTAGTTTCACGGCTCACTTGTGGATGTCCCGGGCCAGGGCATCATCGAACTCCTCCTCAATGTCCCGGAGGCGGTTCTCCTCCATGGCCATGAGGGTCCGCAGGGCCATCGACGTCTCCACCTCCAAACCCCTGCGGATTGCCTCGAGGCACTCAGCCCGCCTCAGGGCCCTCCGCATGGAGTTCTCCGCCCTGACCATTGTGAGCCTGTGCCTCTTCCGCCCGCTGCCGCTCAGCAGCTATGGCGTGGCCCAACCGCTGCCACACAGAAGACACTCTCTGTCCTGGGTCCTCCTGCCCTCCGGCCGATGCCTGCCCCTCCGATGTTGAAGGCCCCGAGCCTTCATGGCTCCCACCACGTTGCTGCTGCTGCTGTGCCTCTGCCCGTGCACTGCCTCCTGCTGACTGCACATCCTCCGCCAGCTGGGGTGCAGTCGTAGATGTGGCCACCCCTGCTGGACGTCCGACTCCCGACTGTGGCAGGGATGCCTCCTCCACCAGCCTGGCCGCACCGTCAGAGGCAGCTCCACAGGGCACCCAGGTGACTGATGGGTGGGAAGATGGCACAGAGGACGACTGGCGCGTAGGGGGTCCAGTTGAGGAGGGGGTCGGAGCAAGCCCCATCAGACGGAGGAATCCGGCCTGGGTGACCTGTCCCAGCAGGCTGACGTGGTCAACGAGCCATTCGAGATGACGTGCAGTCTCTTCATGAAAAGACTGCAGGTCACCTCGCATGACCCGTTGACGCAACGCCACACCAGCCAGGACAGGCTCAACCCGGACCTGGATAGCCACGTCCGCAGGCAGAGGAAGGCCAGTTGACGTGAGCTCATCCCCTGCCTGAAAACGGGTCTGGACGTAGGCATCCCTGCTGGTGCAAGATGATGCAGGGACAGGATCAGGGACAGGATTGCACACAGGCACCTCCGCGGCGGCCTGTGCTGCCTCCTGTCCCTGGTCCTGCACTGCACCACTAGCACCAATGGGATCCCCACCTCCAGACCCCATCTCTGGTGCTTGCACGGCCTCCTCCTCCACCAAACCCCCCACCAACCTGGATGACTCCGTGCCATCTTTCCCTGTTGGGCCCTGTGGGGTCCCAGCTGCCCCTTCTGCTGCCGAGGAGTCCAACTCCAACCTCCGCCTCTTGGACCTCCCCACGACAGCTGCGGCCTGGGACGCGGCACCGGACTCCTCACTCCCCGACGAGATGACAACATGGGAGGGGAGCCGGGCCTTGCGTCTCCGGCTGGCGGTGGGATCCCCGCCGCTGTGCTCCACAGCACCTTCTCCGCCCTCTTCATCAGTTGACGCTGCAGACAGGGAGAAACAAAACACAGGCATCAGGGCACTGTACAATGGACACATACACACATGACAGTTGCACATGAGTGGCATTGGCAACCCTCAGACATGTCATCACAATCCCCAACACACATGTCATTACAACTCGCACACATGAGCCATACCACAGCCATATCGCAACTGCCACCACCATCCATACACATACAACAGCATGAGCAGCCAAAGGTGAGCCAGACATCACATGCAACACAGGAAGTGCACCACACATGTACACACACCACCACACTTGCATGTATGTGTACACCTCTGCCAAGTGTAGCACTGTTCAGACGGGCATCCATGTCACATCTGCCAATCAGGCTTCCACATACCGCTGTCACATGCATCCATGTTGCATCACTGTTGCACTCTTGTCAAATACACACACATGCACATGTACACAGTGCTGATACATGCAGGCGAAAACAACATACATGCGTGACATCACGGACATGTCTACTTACATACACATTCATCCAAACATGTGTGCCCACACAACTGCATTTGGCATGCAAGCCTACACACACAAGCACCATCCATGTCTCACACATTACAGCCCTCGCATGTGTCAGCCCCACGGCCCTGTACACCCCCACCCATACTCGACCCCATACAAACAGATGTGCAACCTGCACACTACTGAATAATCACCACACGCACTGCTCACAATAAGGATGCATGTACACTCACCGCTCGACTCCAGACGGGTCTGCTTCTCTTGGACCTGGATGTGGAGCGCTGGGGATATGCGTTCCGGGACCCTCATCTGTTCTTCCGACAAGTGGCCCCGGCGCCCCTTGGCATCCGCTGCCTTCAAGAGGCGCCGGGCCTTGTTCAGGGTCCTGGACCTGAAGTCCTCCCAGCACTTCTTGACATGTTGTAAGTCGCGGACTGCCACCCCCTCCGCGTTGATGGCAGTCACGATGTCAGTCCAGATCCGAGTCCGTCCTTCCTTGTCGGCGCGGGAACTTCCGAAGAGGGCATCATACTGCCCCAGGACTTGCTCCACCAGGACACCAACTTCGGTGGCACTGAAGCTGGTGCCCCTCTGCCTCTCTGGCCGGGGGTTGTCAGTGGTCCCAGATGGTGTTTGCCCCGACATGACAACCCCAGAGGCAGGAGTGGGTGGGCAACTGGGTCCTGGGGCTGGGCTGTGGAGCGATGGAATCCAAGTCGGGAGTCTTCGGTTCCAGCAGGGGTGGTCACAGCAACAGCACCCCAGGCTGATGTGCAGGCAGCAAATGGCAGGGCACGTGGGCAGCAGGCAGTCAGGCAGCAGCAGATGGCAGGTGGGAGCGTGCTCGGGGCTCTGGGGGGCAGTAGTTCGGCCTTCTGGGCAGGAGCGTGGTCTTCCGTGTGCTTACGCGTGGCCAGCTTGATACGGAGTGATTTGGCACGTGAAAAATCTGCACGTCAGCGTGTAATTCGAGGAAAGGCCCTTATAGCATAAGCGCGTCTGCACGCATACACATTTTCATTGGACAGAAGGCCCCTCAAGCGCAAGCGCCCCTGTGACATGACGCATACAGACGTGCATGGGCATTTCAGTGCGTGTGAAAAACTGCACGTCCGCGTGTAATACGAGGAAAGGGCCCATGCGCGTAAGCGCGCGTGGAAAACTGCATGTCCGCGTGTAATACGAGGAAAGGCCCTTAGCGCGTATGCACGGCAGCACGCATATGCGATTTCATTGGACCGAAGGCCCTTAGCGCATGAGCGGGTCTGTGACGTGACGCGCGCAGGTGTTTCCCTCATTGCACGTGATGACAGAACACACGTGGATTTCCACCAATCGCGTGTGACAGTTCCCGGCACCCCTGAACACACGTACCCAGGCTAATCGCGTGTGGAACTTCCCGCGCACCCCGAAACACACGTACCCAGGCCAGTTGCGTGTACTCTCACTCCCCTCCGATCACACGCGAAGACACTCGGACCGTATCCGAATACGGGAAACCCGCGCACGGCAAAAGACGTGCACAGGCGTCAACGCGTCTGCCACACGAAGGCAGGCGGAAGCGCCCCCGCGCACAGCATAAAAGTGCGCGCAAACAACAAACGCTTATATACAGCTACGATGAATGCCCCATTTGTCGCTGCACTGATCGTGGGACACCACAGGAGGAGGAGAATAGCCAGGGCACGCATTTTCGCACCACGGACAAGCCTTTTTGGGATGCCTGACGACCAGGTCTATGGCAGGTATAGGTTTCCACCCCATATCATCCTAGACCTGGTCAGGGAGTGGGAAGATGACCTCACATCCCCCACCCTTTGCTCCCAAGCATTGAGCCCCTTGGAGAAGCTGCTCAATGTCCTGCATTTTTTGGCCACTGGGTCATTTCAGCGGACCACTGCCATAGTGGGGGGGGGTCTCACAGGCCACGCAGTCACGCTGCCTACACCAGGTACTGGCAATCATGACAGCGCGCCCCTCAGTCCGCAGGCACATATACATGCCCAGAACACCCGCAGAAAGGCAGGCCGTTGTCCTGGATTCTTTCAGGGTGGCACACTTCCCCAAAGTGCTCGGTGCCATAGATTGCACCCATGTGGCCCTACGTCCACCTAGGGCCATTGAGCACATCTACCGAAACCGCAAGCACTGGCATTCCATCAATGTACAGGTGGTATGTGATGCAAAGGGAATCATCACATCTGTCTATGCAAACTACCCTGGCTCCACCCATGACAGTTTCATATACAGAATGTCCTCCCTGAGCCGGGCCCTGGAAGCTGGGCAGCATGGCGACACATGGCTCCTAGGTCAGTACAAATGCCCTTGCACATGCATGCAAGTCACACACAGACAAATATCCAAACCCTAATAATCTCAACTATTATCACCTCCCCAGGGGACAGTGCCTACCCTCTGAGCAACCACATGATGACGCCAATCCGGAACCCCACCACACCACCCCAGGTAAGATACAACGCCGCCCATATTGCAACCAGGGACATAGTGGAGCGCACATTCGGAGTGTTCAAGTCACGTTTCCGCTCCCTTGACCGCTCTGGTGGGCAACTACTCTATGCACCACCAGTAGTGTGCAGGATCATTGTGGCAGCATGTGTCCTGCACAATGTTGCAACACAGCAGGGTGTCCAGGTGGACATGGTGGTGCCCCCACATCCCCAACCACAGGCACAGGTGCTGCCCATGGGAGGGGACAGGGCACGTGGCGAGGAAGCCCAGACCCAGCTTGTGGCCACATTTTTCACCTAAACTCCCACCCCTGCGGAGTGCACACAGGCCTGGCACATACCAGGTGACAATCGATGATGACAAAGAGACAGTTAACTGTCACAACCCTACCACCCTGAGAAAGTTGCCATGGAAGTGCCACATCGTCTGCATCCCTAGCTACTTAAACACAAGCTATCCTGTGTGACCAAAAGGCACACATATGACATATGACATGATATGGGCCATACACAAGTATTCCAAGGCGCAATGAGGCAGGGAGGGGGGAACAAGGGAACACAGAGAACGGTACTACTAGGCCAGGGAAAGGGTTGGGGGGAGTCCAGTACAGGGGAAGTAGCCCAAAAAAATAATACATAGGTCGCCTGGTGGCAACTACAAAGGTAAGTGCAGACAAGTGCTGGGAAGGGAGGGCTCTAGGGATAGAGAGAGAGTACTGCAGTGCAGGGGTTGCCAGGGAGGCAGTGCAAGTGGAGAGTGGCTGGGCCAGGGACCGAGGTCGGTGAGAGTGGCCCAGTTGCAGCTCCTGTGCAGTTCCAGTGGATAATTCTGCAAGGGAGAGGCAGACAGTAAGCAGAAGCAAAGAGGAAGGTCTTGAGGTGCTTCCAGAACTGGAGATGATTCCCCTCAAGTTCAAGTCAGGCTGGAAGTCTGTTCCCGGGGGAGGGCCCTGCTGCGGAGAGAAATCTACCCCCAGCTAGTTGCTCTGAGAAGCGGATGACCCTGACATGCAAGGTGTGCATCACACACACCTGCAAAACAGGCCATGGCCATCACTGTCATGTCACTCAAACCCTCCCAAACATCAACATGACATGGCACGCAATACCCATACACCAATGCAGTAACGATAAGGTACACATTGCCATGTCCTAAATGCACAGTGGCATCAGACACTGCTGCCTGACCCGGAATCAGATGAAATGATAGACCAACAAAATCTCCCACCCAAAATAAGTCATTTCCAAATGCATTACAACAGTCGTAGACGTAACATCACAATGAATGCCTGTCTACATGCACATTATGCATTGCAAAATCAACACTGCAGCTCATGTGTGCAGTGTCCTACTCCTGCATCACACTGCTCAGCGCACAGCACAGTGAACAGCCATTGTGTGTGATGCACACCCTGAGCATCACATCTAAGTGACAGACCACGTCAAACATCAAATTAGGCATGTACTGGATCCATGATCGGTCACAGAACATGTGCTGCCGGGACACAGTGGGCACCAGAAGGCAAACAGTGTACACGTGGATATGCAAGGGTGGGAGTACATGTAGTGCATCAGAGTGCAAGTGTGTGGTTCTGCAAGGACATGCACTCCACATATGCATGTGCACTCAAGTGACCATCAGTGTTCCCTACACATCACATGTGAACATCCACCATGTGTACACCCCAGCATGTCAAACCACAACTATCCCCTCGCACATGAAAGGAAAACACAACACAGGAAAAGGCATTGATCAGCAGAACACAACATGTACATAGGATACCACCATTACTATGTCAGAGTTCCCATCACACTGCAGGGCAAGGCAACTATCAACAACACCCCCCCCCTCCCTCACAAATGACCATGACCCACTGAACAACTGCACCTGGGTCATGGAGCCTCCACACCTCAATTCCACCTGGCCACAGGATCACCTTTACCCTTCATCACCATCTCCCACCTTGTGTGTAAAAAGATGCCTGAACCCTCAGAATCCACACTCATTTCCAAAATCACAAAACACAAGGCATAAAAACGAACCCGAACACCCTCCAGTAGATGACTTGACGTAGCAGTACCTCACAAAGGCCAAGTACTACCACAATGATGCAACAACCAAGGTAGCACAGCAAAACAATGTCACGACAGGATGTGAGACATGTGTGGTACATGACATAGGATGATGCACCATGAATGGATGTGTACTGTCACAGGTCCCCTGTACAGGCGCGGGAGTGTCACGAAACAACCACCCCCACCATGTCCCGGGTGCCTGCAAGGTCAAACTCACACAGGCCCCTGAGACCCTGGTGGGGAATGAGGTTCAGGGATATGCAGTCGGGACAGGTGTTGACACACTGGATGACTGGAATGAGTGGCAGGAGAGGGGAGGAGGAATGACACATGAAACTAGGGAATGCACGAAAATGTACAACCTGCATGAACACATACACAATCCAAACAAACTTGGACATCATTGTCATGGCCTTCTGTAGTCCAGGCTCAGGAGTGGTACGAACCAACCACCCCCTCCAGGGTTTTGGCGCCTGCAAGTTCGGGGCTTACACAAGCATCCGCAACCCCAGTGGGGAAAGAGGGTCAGGGAACGTTGCTTGGATAGGCACGGGAAGCAGGAACACCGGGTAGAGGGTACAGGTTTCAAAACTGCATAGGATCACGGGTGATTAGGGAGAAAAAAACATACCAAATTGAACCACACATACATCCATGCATCAGTACACTCCCCAGCAAGCCTATGCAGAGCAGTTCGTAAGAAAAACAACAAGACACTTAGCTCTGGTTTTGAGTGCTGGCCTCCTGCCTGCGCACTCTCAGGTCCGGTTACAGGAGCACTGCAATGCTGCAAAGAGAGCCACAGTCAACAACCTGTACGTGCCAATTACACAAAAACACAACACCAAACATGCCCCATAGCAACAAACTACTCTACAAACAGACAATCTGTGGTTGATGCTTCGTACCCATATATAACATCACCCCTGTGACGGGTCATACACAGTCAATGCAGTAAGGTAGCCGCTGGTGGGTGCGTGGCAAATGGAACACTAATGTGTCACAATTCACACAACATGCAATGTTCCCTGGGTAAGCAGACAGACCCATATAGCAAGCCATGACTACAGAGCAAGTTGCGTACCACCATGACCGAAACAAAGTTGGCAGTGCATTTATCATGAAGTACGTGGAAAAGACATGCACTGCACCCGAGTATGTCCCTTGCTGTATGTCCCTGTGAGCTGCCCCTTTCCATGTCTCAGAAGGCTACATGGTTGATACAAGTGGCTCAATGGACCTTGGTGTACCGGAGGGTATGTGCCACTGCCCCTGCATGTGTCCCAGACAACCCTACTATCAACAGCCATCAGTCCACAAACACATCTGAGCTGCATTGTGTGCTTCAACACCAATATTCGTCTAAGCTCACCCTCAGTGCTGTGACTAAGCCTGCATGTGCAACTCGCCTGGTGCAAGCTTTGCTGTGTCGTGGCCCCCCTGTGATGCTCACCTTGCCTGGAGTTCCTTGGAACATGTCAGTAGTTCTAGGATGTGGGTCTGCAATCACTGTGACTCTGCTTGTGCACACATGTGCATGTGGGCACCAACAAACGGGTCCAGAATTCCGTCATCCAATGGGCCATGTCTGCTGGCAAAGGTGCTCTGGAGGCTCATCCCCCTGCAGAAAAGGCATGAAACACATGATTAATGCTTCAAAGTCATCTGTGTGTGTCTCATCAGGCATCTCATTACTTGACCATGTCAGAGAGTCACATCACAAATCACACCATCAGTCCGTCTTTCACCTCCAAAGTGTGGAACACTATCTACAGCATGAATTGCAACAAGCACATGTACAGGAAAGATATGAAACATACTACACAATGCATAGCAATCAATGTCCACATTAATCATGACACACCCCATCTAGCAAAAGCTGAACAGTGGACAATGACACCTAAATCATCCCCACTAGGGGTGTCAACACAAGTCACACAGCACCAGACATGCCACAGATATGACAGTCCAAAGCCCTTGTGTAAAATGCTGTAACACCGAACCATCCTTGCGAGCCCATGGATAAGGGAGGCAGGAGTGGCATATGTGAGTCAAGGAACCCAAGCAGCAAACACATACACAAGACAACCATGAAGGGCCCAGCTGGATGCCTTCAAAAGCCACAAAGCACTGCACCGTCACATGAAAGCACAATAGACTAGCAATTTTAAACTAAATCAACTATTAACTAATTACACTAACTATGGAAAACCTACATTACCTATTTAAACTAACTATCAAACAGAAACTTAACTAACTAAACTAAAAGAAAAATCAAAAATGGCCACATACGACCCGGGGGGGAGGGGGGGCACCCAGGAGGGGGGAGGTACAGGGTGCTGCTCAACATCCACATGCGATGATGCTGAGCCAAAAAAAAAATCCTCCATGGGCTCAACGCCTGCACAGCACGACCTATGTGGGAGATAGATGGTCGTCCGAGTCTGGCTCATCCTGGAAAGGAGGACGTGGCACAGTAGCCTGGCCACGCCAAGCCGCAGCTTGCCCCTCGTCGGCAGCAAGTCTGCCAGACGGGTGAGCCTGGTTCTGTGTGGCGATGTGACGTAGGTCTGCATGCAGAACCTCCCGTGATACACGTGCTTCCTCTTGCAAGGTAGCACGTGTAACACGGAGTTCCTCCTGCAAGGCCTGGCTGGACAACCGCTGCACCTCCCGGCAAGCCTGTAGCTCAGCCGAGATGGTACGCTCAAGCTGTGCAAACCTCTCCTCTGCCTGCTGCCTCTGGGACATCATAAGGACACCCAGAGTGGATCTGAGGGAAGCATACTCCTCCCTCAGGGCATCCATGTGTGCCTCTGCGTGAGCAGCAATTGCTTGACGCAGAGACGACATTTCAGCCTGGCGTGCCCAGTCTGAGGCCGCCATGCCCAGCCTGAGCGAGCGGGCCGTGGACCGTGCCGCCTGCTGCTGGAGAAGCACCTGCCTAGCAGTGGGGAGCACAGATCGGGCCACACGCTCCATGCTCTCAGCGATGTTCTCCATTGCTGCCCCCTGCCGTTCGGAATTGGCAGTCATGTCTTGCTCCCACTCAGTATACAGCGGTTGCGCGCGGCGACCGCGTTGCCGGGCTTGACCCATGCGGGACCCAAGGACCGGGGGTCCTCGCTGTGTTGGCACCGCCTGCGGCTGCACGACTACATGCCCCTGTCGACGTGATGTCCCAGGCACATCAGTGACTGGTGTGGAGGGTGACCCTGCGTCCCGATCCACCACGGGCGGAGGAACCAAGACTGTCTGATCCCTCAGTGCAGGTGTCGCAGACAGAGGAGTGTCCACATCAGAATCACTCACCCCTGACACATGGACTTGATGCTCATCCAACTCAACATGGACATCAGAGTCGTCATCAAGGCTGGACTCATAGGCAGCCAGAGACAAGATGGACTGCAGCACTTGGGGGTTTTTGTGGCCTACCACCCCACGACCCTCACTAGTGCCGGGTTGATGTGGTGTTACCAACCCTGTGTCTGGCATGACAACACCATCCTCTGCCTCCATTGCGTCACCTGAAAAATAGAGAGAAAAAGGTCAATACACATGTCAGAAGCACACGACACACACACACACCGACAGCAAAGGCATCCGGCAGACATGTGACACACAACATATGACCTGGCATGCATGCTGGGTATACTTTGAATAGCTTCTGTGATCAGACCTGTTGAAAGGTGGCAGTTTCCATGGAAGTGGGTCTATGCAGTGCAGAATATGTGTACGCCACTCACTACCTACATGTACAAGCACTACATGGTGTGTGCCAGGAAATGTGAAGGCAGTGCAATGTCAAATTCAGACATCACGTGCATTGTGCATTCAATGTGTACCATGTCTAGAAGCCAAGCACCCCTCCACCCCAGTACCAAAGCAGGGATGCCTAGCATGGTATCAAAAGGCTGACCATACACCTGTGTATTGACAGGCAGTGTTGACTGGCATCAACAGCTTAATGTGATTCAAATTACAACACTGCAAATGATGCTGGGACAGTGGGCAGGACCACATGATGGAAACTCCGGAGGCCGCCCACGTGTGAAGAAGACACAACAAGAGTTGGACAGAGTCATTGGCCATTGAACAGGCTGAGGCCTGTGAGCCACACAGATTGTCAGAGCCTAAACATGTGTGCAACGCAGGACTGAGCCACAGTTGACATGGGAAGGCTGATGAGATGGCAGGCAATGTATGTAACCAAGGACTTATATTACAGTGATCATCCAGTCAAGGACACAAAGGGGCATGCGTGCAATGCACATGGAGCATGAATGGGCACTCATGTCCCTGCGGGACATCTGACCCATGCACAGTACAAGTGAGATACCCTGCATCGAGTACTAAGGCTGTACCACACGGCATGTGTCTGGCAGATTCTACGCTGGAAGTTAGCATCTACACAGGACACATGAACAAGAAAGTACACATTGGCAAGATTGAAGCAGACCAGTGCAAAGGTAGAACTGGGGTGCAGAGGGGCGGAGGAGGGGCAAGGGAGCATGCCTACATGGAGTCCCGCATGCAGGCAGAGGAGACATGCATGACGGTAGCATTGCATTACTTACACATCAGAACCATGTACACGTCACATGTAGCAGCAATCATGCACAACACATCCCACAAGTGAAACACACACGTCCTCAACAAACACGCATCAACACTCACTGGACTGGGCATCAAAGTCAAGCTTCTCTCCCACTCCTTCGACCAATTCAGGTGGTATGAACTCCGCAACGAGAGCCTCATGCGGAGTGAGTTCTTCCTCCTCTGGTGCAGGCCCACCGCCAGTCACCAGAGTCAAGTTGTAATTTGAGGCACGCTTGGCCTTAGTGCTGCGCTTGATGTCATTCCAACGCTTTTTGCACTCCTGCGCCATGCGCACCTCATGGCCGAATGAACTGACATGTTCCGCAACATGCTTCCAGTGGGTGTCACGTTGGGCAGCCGTGGTCTGACTATTGGCACCCACTAGCATGTCACGGCTGTGGCCCCGCACGTAGTCCACGAGGAAGTCCAGTTCCTGCTTACAGAAAGGCTTCTTCCTCGACGTGCAGGAGGTCGTGGCTGTGTGTGGGGTCCCAGCCTGTGCTGCAGGTGCAACCTTCCTCCTCTTGGACTGTGGCGCAGACCCTGGCTGGCTAATGCCGCCCTGACCAGTATGGCCAGTGGGTTCGGTGGATTGAGCCAAGGGAGTGGCAGGTGGAGGGATGACCAAAGGCCTGACTTGTGTCAGTGGCAGCTGGGTGCCCACTAATGGACCCTGCGCAGCAACATCAGCTGTGGCAGGGTCATTGACCGCAACGGTCCTGGTTGGCAGACTCACAACCGGGGTGCTGTTGGGTGCATCTGCCCCTGCACTTGCCAACACCCGGCTGTTCGGGGCAGCAGATGACATGACTGCCCCAGGGACACGTGTCTTGGTCTGAGCAGCCCGGCCTGCCCCTATGGTTTCCCCCCTGGCCTGTTGGAGATCTACCAAGGGCTCTTCAAGTGCCAACGCAGCCTGCGCTGGCAGACCCTGAGCCTGGGTGGCGGTGTCCACAGCTGCAACTGCAGCTACCACTACCCTTGGGCCCGTGGCAGTCGATGGAACGGACTGCCGGGTCATATGGGTGCCAGTGCCAGATGCAGGAGCTGCATCCCCCGGAACCACAGGGGGTGGTGGCATGGCTGCACCGACACATGGCACAACATTGTGCTCAAGTGGCGCACCCCTGCCTCTTCCCCCTCTGTGGCTGCCCTGGACACCCTGGAGTCCCCCTACTCCCTGGTCACCACGGCCACGTCCCTGACCACGCCCGCCACGAGGAGTACGCCCAGCTGAGGCGCCCCTCACCTTTGGTGGCCTCCCAACCATGGCACAGATGTAGTAGTGCTGGCACAGATGGAGTGGTGCCAATGGGAGGTGTACACCACAATTGACCTGGGCAATTGGGGTGAAGGGGGTGGGAAGCAAGATGTTAACAGCCCCCCTGCACCTACAAGGCTGTATGTGACCCCGGTGATGTGGTGACGGGTCACGCAATGCTCAGGCACCCCAAAACTGCAGTAAAACCGTGCACGCAACCCTGCAGCCTACGTGCGTGGATTCAACCTCCCGCAGTACGCGGTGGCACCCAGTAACACGAATAACGCGTACGCGTGGGACACGCAGGCTACTATGACATCGAAAATGGGTGCGATACACAGGGGCACCCGCAGTCGGAAAAAGAGCGTGTGTGACTCACCGTCTGACTAGCGCGATGCAGAAAAACACCCGTAGCCAATACCCCCGCCAAAAGAAGAGATACTTCCTTGATAGCTGTGAAGTTGTGATGGCGCGCGAAACAACAGGAAGCAGCAACACACGTCGGTCTCCACGAAAGGCACGTACAGCGAACTGCTGGGCACGCTCACCTTTAACCCGTGCTGAGGGAAACGCACGCGCGCGTCACGTCACTTACGCGCATGGGCCCTTTCCTCGTAATACATGCGGACGTGCAGTTTTTCACCCGCGCTTACGCGCATGGGCCCTTTCCTCGTATTACACGCGGATGTGCAGTTTCCACGCGCGCTTACGCACATGGGCCCTTTCCACGTATTAAACGCGGACGTGCAGTTTTTCACGCGCGCTGAAATGCCCATGCACGTCTGTATGCGTCACGTCACAGGGGCACTTGCGCTTGAGGGGCCTTCTGTCCAACGAAAATGCGTATGCGTGCAGACGTGCTTACGCGCTAAGGGCCTTTCCTCGAATTACACGCTGACGTGCAGATTTTTCACGTGCCAAATCACTCCGTATCAAGCTGGCCACGCGTAAGCACACGGAAGAACACGCTCCTGCCCAGAAGGCCAAACTACTGCCCCCCAGAGCCCCGAGCACGCTCCCATCTGCCATCTGCTGCTGCCTGACTGCCTGCTGCCCACGTGCCCTGCCATTTGCTGCCTGCACATCAGCCGGGGGTGCTGTTGCTGTGACCACCCCTGCTGGAACCGAAGACTCCCGACTCGGATTCCATCGCTCCACAGCCCAGCCCCAGGACCCAGTTGCCCACCCACTCCTGCCTCTGGGGTTGTCATGTCGGGGCAAACACCATCTGGGACCACTGACAACCCCCGGCCAGAGAGGCAGAGGGGCACCAGCTTCAGTGCCACCGAACTTGGTGTCCTGGTGGAGCAAGTCCTGGGGCAGTATGATGCCCTCTTCGGAAGTTCCCGCGCCGACAAGGAAGGACGGACTCGGATCTGGACTGACATCATGACTGCCATCAACGCGGAGGGGGTGGCAGTCCGTGACTTACAACATGTCAAGAAGCGCTGGGAGGACTTCAGGTCCAGGACCCTGAACAAGGCCCGGCGCCTCTTGAAGGCAGCGGATGCCAAGGGGCGCTGGGGCCACTTGTCGGAAGAACAGATGAGGGTCCTGGAACGCATATCCCCAGCGCTCCACGTCCAGGTCCTTGAGAAGCAGACCCGTCTGGAGTCGAGCGGTGAGTGTACATGCATCCTGATTGTGAGCAGTGCGTGTGGTGATTATTCAGTAGTGTGCCGGTTGCACATCTGTTTGTATGGGGTCGAGTATGGGTGGGGGTGTACAGGGCCGCGGGGCTGACACATGCGAGGGCTGTAATGTGTGAGACATGGATGGTGCTTGTGTGTGTAGGCTTGCATGCCAAATGCAGTTGTGTAGGCACACATGTTTGGATGAATGTGTATGTAAGTAGACATGTCCGTGATGTCACGCATGTATGTTGTTTTCGGCTGCATGTATCAGCACTGTGTACATGTGCATGTGTGTGTATTTGACAAGAGTGCAACAGTGATGCAACATGGATGCATGTGACAGCGGTATGTGGAAGCCTATTTGGCAGATGTGACATGGATGTCCGTCTGAACAGTGCAACACTTGCCAGAGGTGTACAAATGCCTGCAAGTGTGGTGGTGTGTGTACATGTGTGGTGCACTTCCTTTGTTGCATGTGATGTCTGGCTCACCTTTGGCTGCTCATGCTGTTGTATGTGTATGGATGGGGGTGGCAGTTGCGATATGGCTGTGGTATGGCTCATGTGTGCGAGTTGTAATGACATGTGTGTTGGGGATTGTGATGACATGTCTGAGGGTTGCCAATGCCACTCATGTACAACTGTCATGTGTGTATGTGTCCATTGTACAGTGCCCTGATGCCTGTGTTTTGTTTCTCCTAGTCTGCAGCGTCAACTGATGAAGAGGGCGGAGAAGGTGCTGTGGAGCACAGCGGCGGGGATCCCACCGCCAGCCGGAGACGCAAGGCCCGGCTCCCCTCCCATGTTGTCATCTCGTCGGGGAGTGAGGAGTCCGGTGCCGCGTCCCAGGCCGCAGCTGCCGGGGGGAGGTCCAAGAGGCGGAGGTTGGAGTTGGACTCCTCGGCAGCAGAAGGGGTAGCTGGGACCCCACAGGGCCTAACAGGGGAAGATAGCACAGAGTCATCCAGGTTGGTGGGGGGTTTGGTGGAGGAGGAGGCCGTGCAAGCACCAGAGACGGGGTCTGGAGGTGGGGATCCCACTGGTGCTAGTGGTGCAGTGCAGGACCAGGGACAGGAGGCAGCACAGGCCGCCGCGGAGGTGCCTGTGTGCAATCCTGTCCCTGATCCTGTCACTGCATCATCTTGCACCAGCAGGGATGCCTACGTCCAGACCCGTTTTCAGGCAGGGGATGAGCTCACGTCAACTGGCCTTCCTCTGCCTGCGGACGTGGCTATCCAGGTCCGGGTTGAGCCTGTCCTGGCTGGTGTGGCGTTGCGTCAACGGGCCATGCGAGGTGACCTGCAGTCTTTTCATGAAGAGACTGCAAGTCATCTCGAATGGCTCGTTGACCACGTCAGCCTGCTGGGACAGGTCACCCAGGCCGGATTCCTCCGTCTGATGGGGCTTGCTCCGACCCCCTCCTCAACTGGACCCCCTACGCGCCAGTCGTCCTCTGTGCCATCTTCCCACCCATCAGTCACCTGGGTGCCCTGTGGAGCTGCCTCTGACGGTGCAGCCAGGCTGGTGGAGGAGGCATCCCTGCCACAGTCGGGAGTCGGACGTCCAGCAGGGGTGGCCACATCAACAACTGCACCCCAGCCGGCGGAGGATGTGCAGGCAGCAGGAGGCAGTGCACTGGCAGAGGCACAGCAGCAGCAGCAACGTGGTGGGAGCCATGAAGGCTCGGGGCCTTAAACATCGGAGGGGCAGGCATCGGCCGGAGGGCAGGAGGACCCAGGACAGAGAGTGTCTTCCGTGTGGCAGCGGTTGGGCCACGCCATAGATGCGGAGCGGCAGCGGGCGGAAGAGGCACGGCTCACAATGGTCAGGGCAGAGAACTCCATGCGGAGGGCCCCGAGGCGGGCCGAGTGCCTCGAGGCAATCCGCAGGGGTTTGGAGGTGGAGACGTTGACGGCCCTGCGGACCCTCGGGGCCATGGAGGAGGACCGCCTCCGGGACATTGAGGAGGAGTTTGATGATGCCCTGGCCCGGGACATCCACAAGTGAGCCGTGAAACTAGCCCGCTGCCCTTGTACATAGTTATTGTTAGGTTTCATTTTTGTTTTTATTTTATTTGGACCTTTCGGACATTGGCCACATTTTTGTATATAGTTTATTTTATTAGTTAGTGTAGTTAGATAGGTTTCCTTTATTTTGTTGGGATAATGGACCCTGGCTTGTTCCCATGTACATAGTTTGCAGTTGGATTGTATTTTTTTTTCACTTTTTAACCATGGAGCAATGGCTTTCTTTTTTATTTCCCATTGGATTTTGTTTTGTGGACATTGACTTTGGACAACATTACTTTGGAATTTTATTTTTGGTTTTGCTTTTTTTAACGGACATGCTTCTTTTCATTTTTGTACATTCACGTTTCTGTTTCTTCATTTTTTATTCTATTTATGTTTCCTTTAATACATATTTTTTTTGGTGAACTTCAATGTGTGGTATCTCATTGGTTTCATGCATTTCATGATATGTGTTTTGAGATTCACTGACACCCATTGGGTGTATGTGAGGGAAATGTGTTTGTTTCGGAACTTGCAATTGGTGTTCTGTGATGTAATTGCAAATTATGAGTGGGTGGATGCAATACTCGGGTGGGTGTTTTGCATTTGGAGGCTGACCATAGGGACCAGGGATCTAGATTGTGATGACATGTTGGCTGGGGAACATGAGTTGCACATGGGTGGGGGCCTGCTGGCAGGTGCCCCACAGTGCTGGGGGGTGGGGGTGGTGGGGAACATGAGTTGGACATGAGTGGGGGCCTGCTGGCAGGTGCCCCACAGTGCTGGGGGGTGGGGGTGGTGTGAGACATGGGTGGGGGCCTGGTGGAGGCTGCCCCTGCACTGCTGGGGGGTGGGGGTGGTGGAGAACATGCGTTGGACATGGGTTGGGCCTGCTGGCAGGTGCCCCACAGTGCTGGGGGGTGGGGGTGGTGTGAGACATGGGTGGGGGCCTGGTGGAGGCTGCCCCTGGTGACTGGGGGGGTGGGGGTGGTGGGAGACATGGGTGGGGGCCTGGTGGAGGCTGCCCCTGGTGGCTGGGGGGTGGGGGTGGTTGGAGACATGGGTGGGGGCCTGCTGGCAGGTGCCCCACAGTGCTGGGGGGTGGGGGATTTGGGAGACATGGGTGGAGGCCTGGTGGTGGGTGCCCCTGGTGGCTGGGGGGTGGGGGTGGTGGGAGACATGGGTGGGGGCCTGGTGGTGGGTGCCCCTGCACTGCTGGGGGGTGGGGGTGGTGGGGAACATGAGTTGGACATGGGTGGGGGCCTGCTGGCAGATGCCCCACAGTGCTGGGGGGTGGGGGTGGTGGGGAACATGAGTTGGACATGGGTGGGGGCCTGCTGGCAGGTGCCCCACAGTGCTGGGGGGTGGGGGTGCTGGGGGACATGGGTGGGGGCCTGGTGGAGGCTGCCCCTGCACTGCTGAGGGGTAAGGGGGGGTGGGGAACATGCGTTGGACATGGGTGGGGCCTGCTGGCAGGTGCCCCACAGTGCTGGGGGGTGGGGGTGGTGTGAGACATGGGTGGGGGCCTGGTGGAGGCTGCCCCTGGTGACTGGGGGGGTGGGGGTGGTGGGAGACATGGGTGGGGGCCTGGTGGAGGCTGCCCCTGGTGGCTGGGGGGTGGGGGTGGTGGGAGACATGGCTGGGGGCCTGCTGGCAGGTGCCCCACAGTGCTGGGGGGTGGGGGTGGTGGGGAACATGAGTTGGACATGGGTGGGGGCCTGCTGGCAGGTGCCCCACAGTGCTGGGGGGTGGGGGTGCTGGGGGACATGGGTGGGGGCCTGGTGGAGGCTGCCCCTGCACTGCTGAGGGGTAAGGGGGGGTGGGGAACATGCGTTGGACATGGGTGGGGCCTGCTGGCAGGTGCCCCACAGTGCTGGGGGGTGGGGGTGGTGGGAGACATGGGTGGGGGCCTGGTGGAGGCTGCCCCTGGTGACTGGGGGGGTGGGGGTGGTGGGAGACATGGGTGGGGGCCTGGTGGAGGCTGCCCCTGGCGGCTGGGGGGTGGGGGTGGTGTGAGACATGGGTGGGGGCCTGGTGGAGGCTGCCCCTGCACTGCTGGGGGGTGGGGGTGGTGGTAGACATGGGTGGGGGCCTGCTGGCAGGTGCCCCACAGTGCTGGGGGGTGGGGGTGGTGGGGAACATGAGTTGGACATGGGTGGGGGCCTGCTGGCAGGTGCCCCACAGTGCTGGGGGGTGGGGGTGGTGGGGAACATGAGTTGGACATGGGTGGGGGCCTGCTGGCAGGTGCCCCACAGTGCTGGGGGGTGGGGGTGGTGGGGAACATGAGTTGGACATGGGTGGGGGCGTGCTGGCAGGTGCACCACAGTGCTGGGGGGTGGGGGTGGTGGGAGACATGAGTTGGAAATGGGTGGGGGCCTGGTGGAGGCTGCCCCTGCACTGCTGGGGGGTGGGGGTGGTGGGAGACATGGGTGGGGGCCTGGTGGTGGGTGCCCCTGTTGGCTGGGGGGTTTGGGTGGTGGGAGACATGGGTGGGGGCCTGGTGGTGGGTGCCCCTGCACTACTGGGGGGTGGGGATGCTGGGAGACATGGGTGGGGCCTGGTGGAGGGTGCCCCTGGTGACTGGGGGTGCAGGGGGACATGCGTTGGTGGGCAGTAGTGCAAGTTGACATGTGGGTTGGCTGGGGGTCATGGCCATGGTGCATGGTGTGCCTGCAGGACATGTGCAGGGTAGGCCCCTGTGGTGTGAGCCACCTGCAGGCGTCGTGGAGGGTGTAGAGGCAACACCTGGGAGGACCCACACGTGCAATTCACGTGTGGTGCTCCCCGCGCACCCCTGGAATACACGTACCCTGATGGAATCGCGTGTGGAACTTCCCGCGCACCCCTGGAATACACGTACCCTGCTGAAATCGCGTGTGGCACTTCCTGCGCACCCCTGAGATACGCGTACCCTGCTCGCATGGGCCCAATCGCGTGTGGAAATTCCTGCGCACCCCTGAGATACGCGTACCCTGCGGAAATCGCGTGTGGCACTTCCCACGCACCCCTGAGATACGCGTACCCCCAATCGCGTGTGGAAATTCCCGCGCACCCATGAAATACACGTACCCTGCTGAAATCGCATGTGGCTCTTCCTGCGCACCCCTGAGATACGCATATCCCCAATCGCGTGTGGAAATTCCCGCGCACCCCTGAAATACACGTACCCTGCTGAAATCGCGTGTGGCACTTCCTGCGCACCCCTGAGATACGCGTACCCTCAATCGCGTGTGGAAATTCCCGCGCACCCCTGAAATACACGTACCCTGCTGAAATCGCGTGTGGCACTTCCTGCGCACCCCTGAGATACGCGTACCCTACGGAAATCGCGTGTGGTACTTCCCGCGCACCCCTGAAATACACGTACCCTGCTGAAATCGCGTGTGGAACTTCCCGCGCACCCCTGAAATATACGTACCCTGCTGAAATCGCGTGTGGAACTTCCTGCGCACCCCTGAAATACACGTACCCTGCTGAAATCGCGTGTGGAACTTCCCGCGCACCCCTGAAATACACGTACCCTGCTGAAATCGCGTGTGGAACTTCCCACGCACCCCTGAAATACACGTACCCTGCTGAAATCGCGTGTGGAACTTTCCGCGCACCCCTGAAATACACGTACCCTGATGGAATCGCGTTTGGAACTTCCTGCGCACCCGTGAAATACACGTACCCTGCTGAAATCGCGTGTGGAACTTCCCGCGCACCCCTGAAATACACATACCCTGCTGAAATCGCGTGTGGAACTTCCCGCGCACCCCTGAAATACACATACCCTGCTGAAATCGCGTGTGGCACTTCCTGCGCACCCCTGAGATACGCGTACCCTGCTCGCATGGGCCCAATCGCGTGTGGAAATTCCTGCGCACCCCTGAGATACGCGTACCCTGCGGAAATCGCGTGTGGCACTTCCCGTGCACCCCTGAGATACGCGTACCCCCAATCGCGTGTGGAAATTACCGCGCACCCATGAAATACAAGTACCCTGCTGAAATCGCGTGTGGCTCTTCCTGCGCACCCCTGAGATACGCATATCCCCAATCGCGTGTGGAAATTCCCCCGCACCCCTGAAATACAGGTACCCTGCTGAAATCGCGTGTGGCACTTCCTGCGCACCCCTGAGATATGCGTACCCCCAATCGCGTGTGGAAATTCCCGCGCACCCCTGAAATACACGTACCCTGCTGAAATCGCGTGTGGCACTTCCTGCGCACCCCTGAGATACGCGTACCCTGCTCGCACGGGCCCAATTGCGTGTGGGAATTCCCACGCACCCCTGAGATACGCGTACCCTACGGAAATCGCGTGTGGTACTTCCCGCGCACCCTGAAATACACGTACCCTGCTGAAATCGCGTCTGGAACTTCCCGCGCACCCCTGAAATACACGTACCCTGCTGAAATCGCGTGTGGAACTTCCTGCGCACCCCTGAAATACACGTACCCTGCTGAAATCGCGTGTGGAACTTCCCGCGCACCCCTGAAATACACGTACCCTGCTGAAATCATGTGTGGAACTTCCCACGCACCCCTGAAATACACGTACCCTGCTGAAATCGCGTGTGGAACTTTCCGCGCACCCCTGAAATACACGTACCCTGATGGAATCGCGTTTGGAACTTCCCGCGCACCCGTGAAATACACGTACCCTTCTGAAATCGCGTGTGGAACTTCCCGCGCACCTCTGAAATACACATACCCTGCTGAAATCGCGTGTGGAACTTCCCGCGTACCCCTGAAATACACATACCCTGCTGAAATCGCGTGTGGCACTTCCTGCGCACCCCTGGGATACGCGTACCCTGCTCGCATGGGCCCAATCGCGTGTGGAAATTCCTGCGCACCCCTGAGATACGCGTACCCTGCGGAAATCGCGTGTGGCACTTCCCGCGCACCCCTGAGATACGCGTACCCCCAATCCCGTGTGGAAATTCCCACGCACCCATGAAATACACGTACCCTGCTGAAATCGCGTGTGGCTCTTCCTGCGCACCCCTGAGATACGCATATCCCCAATCGCGTGTGGAAATTCCCGCACACCCCTGAAATACACGTACCCTGCTGAAATCGCGTGTGGCACTTCCTGCGCACCCCTGAGATACGCGTACCCCCAATCGCATGTGGAAATTCCCGCGCACCCCTGAAATACACGTACCCTGCTGAAATAGCGTGTGGCACTTCCTGCGCACCCCTGAGATATGCGTACCCTGCTCGCACGGGCCCAATTGCGTGTGGGAATTCCCGCGCACCCCTGAGATATGCGTTCCCTACGGAAATCGCGTGTGGTACTTCCCGCGCACCCCTGAAATACACGTACCCTGCTGAAATCGCGTGTGGAACTTCCCGCGCACCCCTGAAATACACGTACCCTGCTGAAATCGCGTGTGGAACTTCCTGCGCACCCCTGAAATACACGTACCCTGCTGAAATCGCGTGTGGAACTTCCCGCGCACCCCTGAAATACACGTACCCGGCTGAAATCGCGTGTGGAACTTCCCGCGCACCCCTGAAATACACGTACCCTGCTGAAATCGCGTGTGGAACTTTCCGCGCACCCCTGAAATACACGTACCCTGATGGAATCGCGTTTGGAACTTCCCGCGCACCCGTGAAATACACGTACCCTGCTGAAATCGCGTGTGGAACTTCCCGCGCACCCCTGAAATACACATACCCTGCTGAAATCGCGTGTGGAACTTCCCGCGCACCCCTGAAATACACATACCCTGCTGAAATTGCGTGTGGAACTTACCACGCACCCCTGAAATACACGTACCCTGATGGAATCGCGTGTGCAATTTCCCGCGCACCCCTGAAATACGCGTACCCTGCTCGCACGGGGTCAATCGCATGTGGAACTTCCCGCGCACCCCTGAAATACACGTACCCTGCTGAAATCGCGTGTGGAACTTCCCGCGCACCCCTGAAATACACGTACCCTGCTGAAATTGCGTGTGGAACTTCCCGCGCACCCCTGAAATACACGTACCCTGCTGAAATCGCGTGTGGAACTTCCAGCACACCCCTGAAATACACGTACCCTGCTGAAATCGCGTGTGGAACTTCCCGCGCACCCCTGAAATACACGTACCCTGCTGAAATCGCGTGTGGAACTTCCCGCGCACCCCTGAAATACACGTACCCTGATGGAATCGCGTGTGGAACTTCCCGCGCACCCCTGAAATACGCATACCCTGCTGAAATCGCGTGTGGAACTTCCCGCGCACCCCAGTGATACACGTAGCCCGCTTGCCGTGCTGGTACAGGGTTAGCGCAGCCCTTTGCGCTGGATTGGGGATTTTGATGGCTTTTCTCTGCGCGAGAGGCGTTCTTGGGGGCGTAACTGGTGCTGCTGCAGGGTCGCTGCGCCACTGTGCGCCACGGCTGGTTTTGGTAGCTGGAATCCATGAATACGCTGTGCGCGAAAATGGATTTTAGCGCACGCGTCTGGCGCAGGGATTCGCACGCGCACACTGTGCGCCAGCCGCGTGCGCCACTTGTGCGCTGGATTCTATGAATTACCCCCTTAGTATCAACTCTCCATTCCACTGAACCAATACGTCCAGTCTATAAATGGCCATGCACATCAATGTGTAGCATAAGCAAAACATCTTTCACATCTTTACAGCACTTCCTCAATCAGTATATGGAAGGCAAAGACAAACAGAAAATAAAACTATTACAAACTATGGACTCCAGTCCAGTGCAACAATACACAGGACTACAAAGACAGTCCATAGCCTGCATTTCTGGACCTATTTGCAAAAGCACTTTCCACAAAATCAAAATGATAGGAACACACCATTCAACTGTAAGAAATCTTGTTCATAAACTCTACTATGCCAAAAGTCCTGCTTTAGCACTGGCCAAGAACAACTCGAATAAATAGAGCACACCCACAGAAAATATTTTGGAAGTGAAAGCCACTTACAAAATTCAATATCTTTAGAACAGACTAGCATCAACTTTACAGATGGCAACCTTCTAATTCACACATAAAAAAAGAAATACTAAAGTTTAAAACACATCTGCTGAATTACCAAACTGTGTGTGTGTGTGTTGCCTAAGGACTTTTTATAAGAATAGCATAAAAACTGTAGACTTAATGTACAAAGTAAAAGACAATGAAGATTTCAAGTGGTTCCAATTAGCTCTCTATCTTATATCAGAAAACAAATACAAAATGACTAACCCCTCAATACTTTGCAGATACTGCAATGCAAAACTTGACAACAACCAAATACCTTCACGTGCTATCACTAATAACTTGGTATTATTCCCATTACCAAAACCACTGCAACGACTTAACTTGTATGAGAGCATTATCATTTAAACAGTGCAGCCATTTCAAGCAATAATACGCCTTCAACCAAAAACAGCAAAACTACCTCCCTCTGAATTACTAAAAGGCATTTGTGGCAAAGTAGTTTATTTACCATTAGATCTCAAAGAAAACATACACACTCTGGGAGTGCAATGGCCAATAGATCAATCTTTGATTATCCTATTAAATGGCATAACTACAAAAGATTTAAAAAAAATTGCCAGCATCTAGTGATCTTACATAAAGTTAGAGAAGCCCTCCAATACCTAAAGGACAACCATGAATACTACAAAGAAATAGACTTAGAAGAAAACCTAAGGGAAACCACCGAAATAATTCAAGACTTGTCAGGAACTGGCCAATTTCAACTTCTAGATCCTATGAAGAATCCAATATTTTAAACCATTATACAATTCATCCATTGCACTCTAAATACACCATAGATGATGCACTGGAAACCTACCAAATGCAACAAGCCAAAGGGTCTCCAATCAGTATATGGGAAAAAATTGTAGAAACACAAGCCTTTCCTCTACTCTGCTACTGGAAAAGGAGGAAGGTACGATGAAAGACCCACACAAATAACTGCATCAGAACACCGCTCTTTACAAATGTATTCTGGAGACCCCAGATTCAGACAAAATGTGGAATACATATTCCACCTTCTCTTTGAAATTGAACTAGCAACTCTATGCTACGGAGTTGCACACACATTGAAATCAGCTACCGATTTTCAAAATATGTCAGCTATGCAATTACTACAAAAATTGCAAGAAAAAGATTGAGTTTTACAATTAAGCTTTACAAATCTTTTAGAAAACATGCATGGTACAAAAGAATACTGGTTCCGAAGTAATGCTGATGTACGCTGTATGATAAGAAACCTTGGCCCACCCACTTGGTTTGTGACATTATATTGTGCAGAATATGCATGGGAAGATTTGTACGATTTCCTATGCATAGCAAACAAAAATAATACAAATATAGATATGAAAATACCAGGAGAATTCTGCGCTCTAGATCTTGTAAATGTATCAAGATATTTCCATCATCGCGTTAGTGCTATGCTACACTTCATTTGTAATAAAACAGTGCCACCCCTCTGAGAAGTGCAAAACTTCTTTTGGAGAAAAGAATACCCTGCCAGAGGAGCACTACACATCCACAGGCATTTGTGGATTAAAGATACTCCTAACTTTGGTCAGGACAGTGATGCCACTGTTTTGCAGTTCATTCAGAAATATGTCACTTGTGAAATCCTTTCACAAATTACACATCCCTTCACAATTACTCATGCACAAATTTTACAATTTCAAAGACACAAGTGTGGGAAGTATTGTCGACGCAAATATAAACACAAAGGGAAATACTACACCAAATGCTGCTTTGGTTTTCCTAGACCAGTTTCAACAACAGGTCAAGTGAACAACTTCATGTCTTCAGTTAGACGTAATGTCAAAGGTAAATCACCTAAGAACACATATTGCATACAAAGAACAGAAGGATCAAAATACATCAGTGATTACAATGCAACCATTTCCCTCCTATAGAATGCAAATATAGATGTGAAATACTTTGCAGACAATTCCATTGCAGTTGCACGATATGTCACAGCCTATTTAACCAAAGCAGAAAAAGCAGAGCCCAAAGACCTCTGGGACGACATATCATCTACGAAGCACTGTCACAGAAAATGTACAGCTTAGGCATAAAAATGCTCTCCCATAGAGAATGTGGCTGCTACTAAGCCGCAGATCGTTTAGCCGGTACTGCCTTGTATGGAAAATCTGAAAGACATAGTATGGCTAAGCCTTGGTCCTGCTAAATCTAGAAAAAGAGTTCTCAGATCATATGAAGACATAGTAACAGTAGCCAAAAATGATCGCAAACAGCCAAGACATTTTGGAAAACAACTTACTACCACTTTGGAAACCATGTGTCTATACCACGCAGCCCAAAACTTCACATACAAAAATAATATTAAACCAGATGAGAGGAAAAGTAGATACAGAGTCGAAAATTGTGAAGGCAGCCTAGTGAAACTTACCAAATGAAGCTTAATTAATCATATCAAATTGTCATTAAAAACTCCCCAACATAAAGAACTGTATTATATGTCCCTACTACAACTTTTTAAACCATGGAGAAAAGAAGACAATTTATTAGATACCCATGACTCCTATGAAGATGCTTTCAAAGCAAATGAAAGCACTATAACAGAATTAAACTACGCAGTACACAACAATGTTAGACAATGAACAGAAACAAGAAGAAGAACTCCAGACACAACTAAATGTAGACACTCCTGACAGCAGTCAACCTTCTGTAACAGGAAGCCAGAACCACTTGTGCAGCCACTCATTAAAAATGAGGCAGAATTAGCCACGACTGAAGTAGAAATTATGAACAATCTGCAGAAGACTTTGCTCCACTGAAACTACTCTGCAGAAGACTTTGCCCCACTGAAAACACAACTAAACAATGATCAGTGCAGCATTTTCCTAGAAACAAACTGAACATGGTATGCAGCACGAAACTAAACATTTTATCTGTCAAGACTACAAACCTTTACTACTAAACGTGAGTGGTCAAGCTGGTTCAGGCAAAACATTCTAAATAAAAAAATCATCAGCAATTTCCTACAACAATTGACAAACAACAAACTGTCAGATGTTGTAACTGCCCCCACAGGTTTAGCCGCCTACAACATAGGTGGTGTCACATTACACTGATTACTACTCCTTCCAGTAGAACACCAAAACAAATTAGACTACTACACACTTTCTCCAGAAGCTGCAATGGAACTATGCAGAGTTTTAAAACAAATGAAAATGCTGCTAATAGATGAAGTGATCATGGTTTCCAACCTAATTTTAGCCTTGATTCACCTCAGATTACAAGAGGTCCTCAAAACAGACTATGAAGAACTCTTTGGAGGAAAACACATTATTGTTTTTGGAGATCTTCTTCAATTAACACCAGTTAAAGGTAAACCTATTTCTAAAACCTTAGGGCACAAACTATGCCGTAAAACTCTTGGCAGCAGAGTAAATGTCAACATTTGGCAACATTTCCAAAATGTCTGCTTACATGGGTATCTTATGCTGCAGTGGTTGTGGCCAAGGCCTACAGTCTTGACTGCATGGCCTGGCCAAAACTCTACATACAGCCTCATCAAAGCAAATATGAAGTATATAATGATTGGACTCACAAACAGTGCAACATAACACACCCATGCAAGCAAACACCTGACCATAGACCACAACCCAAAATGTTTACTTGCATGGGTATCTTATGCTGCAGTGGTTGTGGCCAAGGCCTACAGTCTTGATGCATGGCCTGGCCAAAACTTTACATACAGCCTCAACGAAGCAAACAATAAGTATACAATGAAATTACAACCACCGCAAAATAACACACCCATGCAAACAAAAACCTGACCACTAACTACAACCCCAAAATACCTAGAGTCTTAGGTGCCAACATTCTAAACACAATCCAACAAACCAGCTACCACACATCATGTCCACTATCCTATAAACACGATTAAACAACTGTCAATCAGTACACAAACTTTTTAAAACATACCCCCTATACAGCCCACATACCACACTGCCAGCCATGCACCCAAGACTCTAGGCCCTGGCCACAACCACTGCAGCATAACACACCCATGCAAGCAAATGCATGCCAAGTGACCACAACCCAAAAACATAAAACAACCACCTCAAAACCTATCCAGTTCAATTAACATTCTAAAACATAAATTACAGCAAATACACAAACTCTTCAATACATATCCTCTTCACCCAATATTCTACTAACTACCTAAAACCAATACATCAGAGCATAGTAAAATTCCCAGCAGTGACCATTGTTTGGTATGTCTGCGCACAACCGTGGTGACCATGGACACCGTGATCACATCACGGCATTCTCCCACCTAAACAAATACAGCATTTGACCCATCTCTCACTCTCCCACCCTCTCCAGCCACTCCTACACACCAACACACTGCCCAAAATTACATTTCTGCTCAGTTCCATGCTGCGCTGTCTGAGAAAATGTGACGCACCATACGCTTTACTCCAACCAATCGGCAAACACGTTGCTTATCTGCGGACATGACGTAAGACTATTGGCCAATCAGTGTCCTGTCCGTGCAGCGGACTGAGATATCACTCATTTTTTTAGACCTACTTTTTTGTTGTTTAAAAAAAAACTACTGGACAGACTTCCACCAAATTTACAAAAGCACTCTTTCGGGACCAGGCCGCCACTCCTGCCGCAGTTTTGGTGAAAATCCGCCCAGCGGTTTGGGCTGTAGGCGTGAGCAAAGTTTTTTCTCCATTCATTCGATGGGAAAAAAATACATTTTGGGACCCCCCTATAACTATGACCCCCCTTGACCAAACCTCAGAAATCTTTGCATAATAATTTAGAGTGGGCCATATACAGCAGGCCATGTAATATATGCAGTAGCAGCCCTGTAGTTGTGCTTAAATTGCTCAAGCTCAACCCATAGGAAGAGCAGTTTCTGGGTGGCTTATAACTTTGCCCCCCTGGACGAATCCTTACCAAACCTTGCAAAAAAGGTATATGGCCCCGTCAGATTGATTCCGCGTTGTTTTGTGAAGTTTCGTCAAGGGAGTATTCCTTGAGTTTGTTATATGAAAGTTGTAAGGGGGTCCCAAAATTTATTTCAAAATGGACAGTAAAAATGTGCTCACGTCTACAGCCCAAACTACTGGATGGATTTTCACCAGATTCACGGCTGGATCAGTGGCTTGGGATTATCCTACTACAGGCCACCCTATTGTACCCACGGTCTATTTACTTCCAAAGATAAACAAAAGGTTGGTCGATTCTCTGGGTAGACCTATAGTAGCCGCCACAGGTGAACTACTTCAATGGTTAGGGACCTACATTGACCATTTATTTCAACCCCTGGTACAAGCCACATCTACAAAAGATGCCACAAACCTTTTGCAGATACTTGATACTATCCAACTCACTAGAGATGACATCTTATTTACCATCGATGTTTGTGCAATCGCTACACAAGTATTCCACATGATCTTGGTCAAGAGGCAGTTGAATGGCTACTTGTACAAGCTGATGCCATAGGTGCTAACAAATAATTTATTTTGATCTTACTAGAGTTCATTGCACAGAAATTGTATTTCAAATACCAGAAACAACATTACCTTCAAACATCTGGGACCTCTATGGGTGCCAGCATGGCCCCTGTGTATGCCAACTGTTGTAAGCACAAGTTTGAAATGACACACATCATAAATCACCCTGTTTGGCATAAGTACTTTGCCAAGTGGGTCAGGTATATTGATGTATTTGCCATTGGCATCGTACTCTTCACAAATTACAAGATTTCCTTGCATTTATTAATGAGATTGACCCTCATATTCAATTCACAGCAGAAATTGGAACACCTAATGTACACTTTTTGGATGTAGATGTGAAGGTAATTAACAACAACATATCGATTATTCCTGTCTGTGGGTTTACTAAACCCACAGACAGGAATAATCTTCTACATAGGATGGGTTTTTAATCCCCCGAATATGTTGAAGAATTTGTTGTATGGGCAGCTGTTAAGGATTAAAAAGATTGTTAGTGACCAGGAGGAATGTCAAATTGAGATTGATAAAATGGTGAAAAAGTTTAAAGACAGAGGCTATATATATATATATATATATATATATATATATATATATATATATATATATATATATATATATATATATATATTGGATGTAGCTGTAGAGAAAATCACAAGTCAATTGGAGCGACACTACTTCAAATGAGACCTAAGAAGGTTACACCACTGTTAGTATTTGTGTCAAAATTCTGTTTACAGAGCAGTAAGGTAAAACTGAGTGTTAACCAAAGATTTATTTCCGGAACCACCTGTGTTTGCTTATCAGAGGAGTGAGAATCTGAGTCAGCACGAGAGGAAAGATACCCAATGGCAACAAGACAGACAACAAGATCACTTATCCATGCCTAAACTGTGGTAATTGAAAAAGCATGACAAAGGGTCCGTATATCTTCCATCCCGTACGGGGGAGCGAAAAGAGTTAAGGAATTCTGCAACCTGCTCTTCTGAGAATGTCATTTATTGCATTAGGTTCCCTTTGTGGCATGTGCTACGTGGGATAGACAAGAAGAAGGGGGAAAGTAAGATGGGACGAGCACATGTCTTGTATACGAACTAACAACCAACACTCATCAGTGGCACAACATTTCCTTGAACACGGCCACTCTACTGCACCAATGAAATTCCAGTTTCTGGAGGTTCTCAACACAAATTAATTCTGAGGTGACATTGCAAGGAGAAGAGCGCAAAAAGGGGCCTTTTGGGTTCACAGACTGGGATCCTTGGTGCCGAATGGCATGAATGAAGAAGTGAATTTACATTGTTTCTTATGAACATGATCTCTGCATGCACAACACACACAATTTCATATTGAACTGCACAATTTTTGCTAACTTTTTTTGTTGTTGAAGTTTTATCTTTTCCCATGTAGATATTCTGTGATGGCTAATGAAATACCCAGTTTACAGTTGGGGACTGAGCTATACCGTGATAATTGCTGAATACTAGGAGTCCATCAGATTTATGATTAGGTTTGTCTTCAATTAGGTTAATGTAAGCTTTATTTGTCTCTTCTTATGGGTTGATTGTTTATTTGTAGATTTCTGTCTTCTTCTTTTCTTTCCTTTTTTTCACTCTTTTCTAATTATTCACGGGCGTTGACCCATGAGATAGATCTTGATACTACGAGTGCACATAGGTATGTGACACTGCTCGACATTTTCATTACACCTTTGGAATAGTAGAGGTAGATTTGAATGTAATTAGAGCGTTAGCACAACAGTCAATCTTGTAGTGACCAATTTCAATCTACTGGATGATTTGACAGGACCGGCTTCTATCTAGTATCGTTCTGATGCACACCTGGTTTAGATATACCCACCAGCAGATTAGCACTAACGTTAGCACATAAATCAGTTCCCTTTTCTAAATTCATCACAGTACACAGTGTTGTACACAAGTCAACACGCACCTCATGTGACCTACAAAACTACTGCCTTATCTGTATCAAGATGTAATGTATCTTTAAGGGACAGCGTGAGTATGCGAAGTAGGTTTGCACTCATTGCACACACAAGCTACGTTGGTCCAACCACAGAGTCACTTGACAGGTGGTAACATGGCTCTCTATATCCAATACTCCGAGGGAGATCAGATGTTACATGCGTGGAGGACCCGGTGCAATATGCCGACCAAAGAGTGATCAATAAAACGTCGTTACTGGTAACATGGTATTAGAGTACAGGGCATGACAGAGCAGGGGATACTGATAGGGTGTTACTGTGTTTTCCTTTAAATCCATCAGAGCTACCTCCATCCACACTATACAGAGCACGGATGTAAAGACTTGTATACATCCAGCAATTGTGTAATTCTGACACACACTGACTAAAGATTTCCGGTGATGCCAGGTAGGATTGGGTAACATGATTGAGTGTACCATGTAATATATGGTATTTTTGATGCAAGGATAGAATTACAGTGACCATTGATGGTCATAGGTGGTTTCATTTGATGTACACAGCTGTATTGAGAAGCTTTGTGAACTACATGTAGTGTCTACGAAGATTGACTATGAAATACCTCTAACAGTGAATATTCATTTTTTTTCTTTTTGTTTTTGTCTTTCTCCTTTTCTTTGCTTTCCTTCATTGTTTACCTCATTCAAATAATTGTCTCTGCTTTTTGCTTTATGAACTGCTGCATGGAAAATGCACAATCTACATTTTTGCAATGGTTTTGGATCTTAATATTATGATTATAACTTGGGATACCATATGATAATTGTATTCTAAATGATGATGTTTTTGTGATGGTGGCTGCAATCGGGTTGTGTGCATCAATGTCACGTGGTGTTGTGTATCATGTTGAGCATTGGCATTTTTAACTTTTTCCGGCAGAGGCTGCTCATTGTGATCTGTAAAATCTGTGACATCAATACAACTGGTCTTTTTTCACAAATTATGAGTGTCAGTAGCATTATTTGCAGCACAATGTTAATATAAACAGAAGGAAATAAAAGGGTTTGAATACCTAGAATTGAATGACCATCTAGTCTTTGAACTACATCAAGGGTGTGCAACCCGCACCAAAGGCGTTCTGGCCTTAGACCACATTGTTGATCTTTTAATAGTAGCAAAGTACTGCGAGGTCTTTGCCCTGGTATGTGCATCCATTGGAATGAATCCTTGCTCAGGTGTTAATTAAAGAGCCATGTTTTGAGAGATTTGTGAAATTGGAGAATTTTGTGGGCATTCCGAGCCAACACCGGGATCGAGTTCTAGAGGGTGGGAGCATGACACGAGTGTGGGTGCATCTGTTGTTGCTTCTAAAAGGTGCTAAAGGACACTCTACTTTCAGTTAGAGCAGGCCAAGAGCATCTTTTGTGGCCAGATAATGTGCTATGGATTCACAGCAATGTCAGCACAGAGCCTGGGGACAATGTCGATCATGAATCAACTGAACCAGTGTCACTGGAACCAGGTGGACCAGCCATTGTGGGCCACCACCCGGAGGGAGAATGGCAGATTCTGTGGCAGTGCTTCGACCATCTTGTCTATGCAACTCTCCACATCATCCGCTGCTCCTGCTCCAGGCATGGTCGCTTCTTCAGTGTCTCATATTACCAAGACATCAGGGAGTACTGATGATGGGAAATCTTCCTGTGCTGCTCCTGCATCAGTTACTCTGGTCCTGTGAAGGTCTCCACTAAGGTAGTCCTCACCTGCCACATGTGTTTTCTTCCTGCTATAATTGATGCATGGACTTTTCGAGGCTTTGCAGGAGCTTGCGTGGAGAACATCCATCATTGTCCTTAGGTGTGTTCATTTATTTGGACCCTTTATGGGATTTTCCTGTTTTGATGTTCCATTTGAAAACAGGACAAAACAATATACAATTGTTAAGAATAAATGTGTGTTACTTTCCATTCAATAGTTAAAAAATAAAATAAATATGCAAAGGCATGGGGTCCATGTTGGTGGTGGCATGGAGTGAAACATATGTGTAAAATGTATATGTTAACATTATATGCATGAATTGTAGTCCACAACATATTTCATCAGTTTGCACGGTGGAGAGGAGGTATGGATTGTAATTTGTGATTCTGCCTCCTCTTTCCTCTCTACTAAACACATTCTCCAGCATTTACTGCAGTATGTCATTTTCTTTCTGGTGTAAATGTTGTAGGTTTCTAAGTAATCGTCCGGCTTTTTTCCCTAATAGCAAAAAGCAAGAGGGTTTATTAGAAATCCATTGTAAAGGTTGGCTGACATGAGTAAAGTGGATTGTGCTAAATGTGCATGTCTGAGTGCAAAAGAGAGGTGTAATGCATTTTCACCTCCACTTTATACCTCCCTTTTGCACTCCGGCATGTCAATCATGAACATTATGGGCAGACAACCTGTTTGCACCAAGTGCAATTGAAACATGTTCCCTCCATGTAATTTATGTAGAACTCAAAAAAGATCCCCATCATATGGTGCATTTATGTAGGAGAACGCATGTACCCGTTGTTTCATGTCGCAGTCCCTTCTGCATGCAGTTTTCCCCATTCAGGAAGCTAATGTGAAGAGTGAAGCCAGTTTGATAAGTGTCCTTTTGTGGCCACTCTGGAATACATTTGTGCAGGCAGTGCATGTATGTTTCAAACACGTCCCGAATGGGTGCAGCAGTTTCAGCCTGTATGGTGACCTGAGAACCGTATTATTAACCTTATTAACTGTATAATAACTGTATAAAGTATAGCATAACACAATTGACATTCAGTGACGAAAGTTCAATTAAAGAGAAGGTAAAGTGTCAAAACCCCTGAATATCAGCAAGTGGTGGAAGCTACACCCCCTACCTTTGTGCCTCCCAATTGAACAGCCCATAGGCACACAAATTACACCAATGATGACATCACACATGACTACACCTATGACATCATCGATTGCATCACTGGTTTAAAAGATTACTTGTATAAGTAACATGTTTACCTGTATCTAAAACAAAGGGTATGGATTCAAGTGCAACACTTGTTTATTTAAAAAGACTGTTCATTTATGACCATGCTATTCCTACACACCTGAGTCAGTCAGTATTGAATGAGGATGTGCCATGATTACTTACTCTTTTCTAAAGACAGTCCACCAGGCAAAGAAAAACGTAGACATTTGGAGTAGAGTAATTATGACTTTCTATCAGTCCACGAAAGATTACTACCTTACATCAGAAGAAACAGTTTCCCCGAATCCCTGTATTCTACATTTTACAACCAACCTTCTGTCAGTATAATGAAGCAAAGGGTAAGTCTTCAACACATGCTAAAAGCTACAGCATGTGACCTGTTAAGGTCAACCATGAAGAAAAACAGTTTCATGTTGTGAGCACAGAGGATTATCACGACAAGAGTAGATCAGGTATTGTACTAATGGAAGTTGTAATCTTTCTAATGCATGGGTGTGAAACCAGCATTTCACCAGATGTTCTGGATTAACACTCCAATGACCCCTCACCTTTAACTATGCTGACTAGGAAACGGATGCCATCTGACTTTTACAGCAGAATCTTGGTGATTTAGGAGAAATCACGTGCTGGATTCAAATCCCGCCCTAAGTCAATAACGTGTCTAGGTTGTGAATCAATGTGCTAAGGTAGAAGAGAGCCCGTGTGCAGGTAAATACCTCTTTGGTGTGCCAAGTTTCATTTCACCATCCTGACAGCACTCATGTAATTCAAAATACAGTTTCTCTATGATACATTAGGCCTAGGTGCTGAATATAAAGGCCTAGTTCTCTTGCATCAGTTTACTGTTCTCGTGTTCATTAAAATTCACCTACAATTGCATTTCCCATGTACAATCTTTAAGCAATCATTTGCATACACATTATTATATATGCATTTTTATTCCACAGTGCTGTTGTGCAATGACAGGAACATGTTTGTACATGCCTACCATCATTACATGTAACCCCCCTGCCAATATGTGCACACCGGGGTGATCACACAGCATGTTGTGCCCAGAGAGATACACCAGGAGCTCTCGTATTATCACCCCAGTATTAGCCCCCTGTGGAAAATTGTGAAAACCCATCAGATTGCAGAAGCATATGTGGATGTTTTCTCAGCCCGGTCCACCATATTTACCAGCATCATTAAAAATGGAATGATTGTGGCATATTCTGAATGCTGCTGCAACATCATCAAAAAGCCTGATACATTTTGCAATCACTCTGTTGTGCTCTTTCACACTCATCTTACCAGTCTCTGCACCTATCGGAGATGGCTCCTTGCCCTTCACCAAACTCGTGCTGTGAATCTGTTGTGCCCTGTGTTTTGTGCACATGCATAGAGTGCTTATCGGCAACAATGAGCACCATTTCAAAAGTGTCTGCCCTCCTTCCTCTGCTGATTTCCAAGATGCATTCGGGTTGTGTAGGTGCCTGAAAACTGGGCACGCTGTATGCAAATCATCCGATACCATTGCAATTGGAAAAGGGGTTTGCTAAATGCTGACTCACGTTCTGGATTCCCTCACCGATGCATAAACATACGGCATAGCCATTGCTTTTAATCAACAAGAGGTTTCAGTTAGAGAATATTATATGCGTTCACAACATAGCTCAGAATTGCATAGCGAGGAGTGTCTCTTGAAATGCCAGCATGAGAGTGTGAAATAGCTAATTGAAAAGGATTTGAATGTGTTTAGGTGTGAATTTGAAGGATGAGGTATAGGGCATGCCCTGGCAAGTGACCATCATTTGTTACCGCAAGGGCATGATTTAATTTGAAATTAAAATGACTATGAGCAATCATATTACTGATACTTATTATAAACATAAATAAACTTTGGATTACACTTGTTACCCGTACTTATCGTGAATGTACAGGTTTAAACAGTACCTCTCCTTGTCTCCTGTGCACAGCAAACGTTCAGACGATTTCTATTTGTAATGAACACGTTAGAGCTGGTCAAAAAACAACATCGTTAGATGGAATCATCTATTTTAACATCATCTGGCAAAGGGTGATGATTTTGAAAAACCTTCTATACGAAATCGAACAATGCTGACCACTTCATTATTTTTATCAGCACATTTTTTCTTAAGACATGACAGTTTAACGGCATGTCTCCCCACATGTCAGGCGACTGTCATAAAAATCAAACATATGTACAGATTGTTAGATGACAGATCATTATTTCAATATCAAGACAACCAAACAATTGTTGCATAAATCAAGTTGCTGCTATTATAAAACGTCTCTTTCCAAAAACATTTTTCCACCACTGCTGTCACTTTTGCATCTCATGGCATAATTGTATATTCTATGCCTTTGCACAAGAATAAACATATTATATAATAAACATACATCATTTTTTCGCAGGCATTTATTTACTCAATCTTATATAAATCTGATGAAACCCGAGAGGGATACCCATGCTTTGTGATAAATCTACAGCAGAGTGCAGCCAAGCTGCAAAGAAAAAATTCTCATAAGATTGTGTTAACACACTATAGATCTATGCTGTCAACGAATGTAAAAATAATGTTCTCAGAGTGATTTATTCATTTGCTTTTGCAGGCCGAAATATCTGCAGTCAATTCTATTTCGTATTGTTTTGTGGATAACAAAAACATTGCACTTAAACAAATATGATATGCACTGTTTGACAATGTTTTGTCCACTGGTCAAACAGGGTATATTGATAGAAGATGGGATGAGGAACACAGAACGGAGCAGTGCCCAAACAAACTGCCTAATTTCTTGGAATTTTGGGGTGACGCAGTGCTAGAGAAGGCTTTGGATCCCTCATTGTTGAACTCATTGCTTCCACCTGATCCACAGTCCTGTGGCCCTTTAAATAAAGAACATGTGGGGAGGTCAGAAAAAGCAACCCATGAGTGTACATTGTCCTGTGCTGCGCAGGTCACCTGCCCAGAGACTTCAATTTTGGGGTGATGCTGAGTATAGATAAATCCTTAGATCCCATTAATGGACTCATTGCTTCCACCTGTTTGTCTGGGTAAAGGCCCTTTAAGCAAAGAACATCTTTAAGCTTGATGCTGGCGAGGTGGGGTGAAAGAGCACAGGACTGAGCATTGTCCTAGTGTGCTACACAAGTCACCTGCCAAAGTATTTGGATTTTGGAAATGACTGGTGGGGTGGAAATGTCCTTGGAGCTCCTATTGGCAACCTAACTGATTTCCCTCTGATTCACAGGGTAGGGTGCTTTTATATATAAAATAAATTGCTTCCATGCAAAGACTGCTGAAGTAACCCTTGACAGATTTGTCCAAGCGGGCTGCCCAAGTTACATGGTCAATGACATGGTTTTCTGGGGTGGAAGAAGGTCTTGGAAGCCACCTAATGAACTACTAGTACTCGGTTCCTCAGAGTTGAAGGCGGCCATCTTTCCTCGCTGGGTCTAAGGTAAGTAGTCCCTGCACTTTCCTGCACCCTCTTCCTGCAACCCCCAAACCCCTTTACTCATATTTTGATCCCCCAACCCCTGCCCGACTCCTAAATCCCTCACTGGCACCAGGAACACTAGTGTTCCCGGTGTTCCCGGTGCTTCCCTAATGGCATTGGCCACCATGGAAAGGGAGAAATATTTTTCTCAATATATGCCATTTTTCAACTTGAGAAAAAAATACTATTAGTACCCGGTGCAATGTGCCAGGGTACTAATTGCAATACATCCTGAACAGGGAGCATGACCAGTTTGGTAATGCCCTGGAGTCATACGTAAATTCCTTGCTTTGCTCAGGCTTCACGCTTATGATCTGGGCATTACCTGACTGGTAATGCCCCCCTGCTCGGGTGATATTGCTTAAATGATTTGATTGGCAGGGCTCAATCCGTTTTCATATGGTTTAGCTCACTCTGATAGCACTCAGAGCGTGCAATCTGCAGTCATGCCTTCAGGCCTACAGGTGTGTGGTTGGCAGAGATGACAGTATACTGAATGATTTTTTCCGGAGCAGAGTGCAACACAAAATATTGTTTTCGCCTCCTGGGCTTGCCAGTGTATTACTGTGGTTATTGTAACTTTGAACTATAAAGATATTAGGATTTGGCCCTTCCTCCATTTGTGATGATGTTAACTATGAAGTTTTCTTTTTAACTTCGTCACGTACATGCCTACATGGGCTATGCATTAATAAATATTATTATGCACCAAGAGTTGTCTGAAAGCAAAGAAAAAGAATATTGGCCACTAGTGGGGGACTATCTTTGAAAAGTGGATTACATTTTGATGTATGAATGACACATTTTGACAAATGGAGTTTTACAATACTTTAGATAATCAGTTCCCCTACAATCATTGGTCAGCATGGAAGAATCAAACCAATATTAGGTAAACGCACACGTTTAGTCCTCCGCCATTTTCCTTAGACTACCAGCACCAAAAACAGAATGCTGGGTTTTAAGTTCCTACTGCTTGGGTTGGCGCTTTCTTAGGCTATATCTCCTGAGGAGGAGGGCCATTACTGGTCAGATAATGCCCCCAGGGCCATAGTCAGAAGACGAGTGAAGCAATGGCTTTAACAGAGCCCCAGAGGCATTACTTGACTGTGAATGGCCCCCTGTGGGGGCCATATTGCCATTAGTACCCTGGCACGTTGTACCAGGGTACTAATTGCAATTGCTCTTGAGTCGAGAAACGGCACTGCGACTGTTTCTTGACTCGAGAAAAAAAAGCAAAACAAATGGCCGACAGGGATTGGGGACATGGGACTACACATAGTCCCTTCTCCCTTTCCACTACGGCCATTTAAACCAATGTTAAAAAAACGTACACAAAAAAATGGCCATCATGGAAGGGGCAAAGGGACATCACATAGTTCCTTCTCCATTTCCATGGCGGCCACTCATGGAAATAACTCCTGGGACGTGGCAGTGCACACGTGGCAGTGCACTGAGCCTTGGTGGGTGGGTAAGGACTGGATGAGGGCCAGTGAGCTTGCTCTTTACAAGCTCATTGACCTTCGCCGGGTACTAATGGCTAATAATCTCTTGGCAAATAATTGGGGCACACTAAAAATGCAGACTTATGTTTTTATTGCACAAAATAATATTCGAATCACCTATATGAGCCCATTGATTAATTGAATAGAACCACCATCTTCTTGCTTGCATGGTGAGGATTCTAAACTCTTGTCGACGAATAATTTGGAAATTATGCATGCCTGAGCACATATGAGTCTACATTCAGTACAAAACACTTGTGGGCATTATGGATAGAGAACAAGCAGTGCAGATTGTCAAGGAGAAACACACTGATGAAACATTGGTACTTCACACTGCTGTATTCATCCCCATCTCCACCTTAGCTTGGTGTACAAATAGTGATGCAATGTTTTGATGACACTGTCATTCTGGGTGTTGTAAGAAGATTCAATTCAACACTACAGCTAAGTCAATACCTAGTCTGGGATACTGAATGGAAACCCTTATTGATATATCTTTATGTCCAGTTCATGAGTTCTGGATGACTACCCCTATATAACACCCCTCCCTTAGAATCCCCTGACCCCACTGAGCCAAGAAGCAGTTCTGTTTTGCAAGTTTAAAAGGTTTATTTGAGAATTTAAACAATATATATATATCACACCTTATAATAAATTAATATTTAATATCACACTTAAGAATATGAGCAGTAATCACCAATGAATAATGTTCTACTAGTAAACTGATTTGGTTACTCAGGAGTAGTATAGAGGATGAGCTAGCACACTTGTGAACAGGAACAGAAGAATAAAGGGGTAGAGAATGCTTTATACGGTTCAAGGAAATGCAAGGTGGAATACATGCAGTACATAAATAACTTGATATGACTTCAACAAAACAAGCAATCACTTTTCTTTGACAATTCACCCCCCCTTTATGCAATGTAAGGAGATGAAGAGGAGAGCACACAGTTCTTAGAAATGCAATCAAATATAATTCAGTTCAATTCCACCCCCCCCAGCAACTTAGAGAAATCAGGTATGAGTTTTGAAACACCGGCCCAAGTGCTTTGAATGTGGTGGCAAGGAAGTGAAAAATATGCCGAAAATGGTTTTAATTCCCTTTAGGAAGTTCAGGGTGAGTGAGAGATACTTGGGATGAGTTCAAGCTCACTTTAGCAATGATTCAGAGATGGTGATTAACAGGGAAAGGAATTTTTAGCAAGGAAAGAAATGACTGCTGATGGTTACACGTGGCTGGATTTTTAACCAAATCGCAAATCGCGGTAAAATTTGCGAGTGCGTGAATCGTGACTACGGAAAAAGTATAAGGAGTAGGAAGTCGGTTTTAGGCTTGTTGGAAAGCTTGGATTCTAAGCTTTCAGAGAAAAGTTAAACCAAGTTCGTAGCTCAAACGGTTCCAGGGATATGAACGATTTTGTAAAGGTCGTTTTTCGGATTTAAAGTAAACTCAAATTGACAAGTGACAGCTATGCAGCTGCAGAATTGACAAGTGACAGTGGTGCAGCTTTACAAAATGACAAGTGACAACTTCTAGGAGGCAGTTCTGGTTAGATTAAAATAGTTTGGATTAGATTATTTTAAACTAAGAGCTTATTTCTGTCACAATCTGACCTAAGTACTCACTATATTTTGGAAGGACTGGACCTCGTCACGGATCTGATCAATCAGGCTAGCGGCACTTCACAGCGATCTGGTCTCTGGGTCTGCGGTTCTGCACGGTCTGGTCTGGTCTGGTCTGGCACTGGTCTGGTCTGTCCGGATACAGCGGTCTCTGCACCGCTCCTGGATCCCTGCACTGGTCCTGGCAAAAGTTCTTGGCAAGGGATTCAAGCAGCTCGCCCGGCTGTGAGTAGCTTGCAATGATTTGAGGCCTGCTGCAGAGAACTCAGCTTGTGGTTTTAGGCCTCTGATTTAGGTTCTAAAGTATAAGTTCTAGGTTCTGGAGTATGTAGCTGGAGTCAGTCTGGAACTGGTATCTTCTGGATGTTGTGTGGTCCGGCAAAACGCTCCACAGCAACTGGATTTGAATCCTCTCTAGCTTCCAGTGGCTCTTTTTATGTCTTTTGAAAGTCGGTGTGCACAGCATCACTAAGCCAGCCCCTCTCTCAACTGATCATTGGTCAAGCTTTTCTCTCTTCCTTGATAGGGGAAAGGAAATGTGAGTCATGGTGATGCTGTTTTATGGCCTGCAGAAAGGACACTCCCCTGTCAAATTGCACATGAATCTATATTTGACCCAAATACATATTGCACAGATACACAGTTGTTTAAAATTACATGCACCCATCACATATCACATGAGGTATACTCTGTTCAAACTCTGCTCTTCCTGGGGGCTTGCATTCAGAAGTAGCAACATTTTGCGCTTTTTAGTAGCTTTCCCCATATCAGATTTTTCTCCAAATGTATACAATTGTGTGCAAGGCATGTGGGCATTTAGATAAGGAAGTGTCAGATTTCTAATCTGCATACATTTAGAGTAACAACCTCTTTTCCGCTCGTAAACCCCCAGATCATACCACCGGGTCCTAAAACCTCTTAAAATGTGGGCAGAAAAATCACAAGAATTATGGTATCATTTAGATAATTTTGACAAGTCCGCACCATGAGTTATACATCTTTCTTAAAATCATATTCTGGCCAACAGGGGTGTGTCTTCCCAGGTCACATGGTTGAGAAACCAGTTTGCCCACTTTCTTTAAGCTCAGCCTGTTCTCAGTGGGGGCTGCCCCTCCCCGTTTCTGCCAAGAGGAAGCCACTTTACGACCTCCCCTATAAACCATCTGCCTGAGTCAAGGAAGGGCTTTGTTCAAAAGGAAGCCATTTACGACCCCCCAAATAAACCATCTGCCTGGGCCCTTTGTTTAGTTTCTTGCAGTCCCCTGGTAATTCAATCAGAGAGTGTGTGAACTCCTTTTGGCAGGGGCAACAGAATGCAGCCAGGCCTGGGAATGCATTTGTTGGGCAAGCCCCCACTCCTGGTGGGGGTTAGCTGTCTGGCAGAATTCCAGTTTCCTTCAACCAGGTTTCAGCTAAAATGTCACTTTTTGTTCCCCAGTTTAAGTCAATACAATTTTTACATATGCAGCTAGAATGCTGATTCTAAGTTCAAAACTATGACATTTTAACAGTTACAAACTATGTGACACTCAAAGTAGGTCACTCAGTTAATTTAAACATTTCGATTTTGGTGGTTTTAGTCCAGTTTCAGTTAGGCTGCTGACATGCATAGCTCAGCCAGTTTTGTTCTGAACATTGTTTTGGGCTCTTCATCTTCCCAGATTTTGTATGCACACATACTTCATTCTGCCAGATGTCCGCTGGTGTTCAGTGAGATTTTTGGATGTGTTGCAATGTTTGAAAATAGGCATTTTGAGCTGGCATTCAGAGAAACCAAAGGTAATTTTACAGCGTTTTTGAGCTAACTGGCGCTGCTGTTTTACCTTTGGCACCCATTCCACTCATGGCACCCTGGCCCATCATGCTCGCACTGGTGGGTGGCAAGTTAGGCAGCCATTTTGGTGTACGCACAAACTGCGTGGTTCTCCTGGATTCTGGCGCACATGTGGGCTTTTTGGCCATCTTGGATTTTCTAAGCCCACAGCACCAAATGTTGCAGCATGATAGCTCAAACGTGGGTCAGGACACCCAACAGTGTTAATAAAATCCAATGGGCCTCATTCTGAGGTTGGTGCTAGTCATGGCGCTATTAGCGCCATGACTAGCTCCATTATCGGTACCGTGTCCGCCCTGGTTCAATGGGGACTTACCGGTCTAGTACGATCTTTGCGAGTCCGGTAAGTCCCCATTGAAAATGCCATTCCCCATTCCCATTTGAGCCCCCATAGGGCTCAATGGGAATGGGGAGGGTGCTAATAACGGTACTGTAAATTACAGTACCGTTATTAGCTCTGAAGTCGCTTTGCGGGTCCTGTCCTTAATGCCTGCTAAAACCAGGCGTTAAGGAAATACCCGCAAAGGGACCTTGGAATAGGGTGCAAAGGGATTACCGGCACCGGTGTCATCACCAGTGCCCGGTATCCCTTTGCACCCGGGTCGTAATCACCCCCAATATCTCCAATTATTTCTCTCAAGAATAGAAAATGGTGTATTGCAAAAAAGTGTGCTATGTATTTTTCAGAATTTGCTCTAGTCCTGAACTACAAAAATGTATGAAATGGTGGGTAAATCCTACTATTTTATTTATTTTATTTTTACAGTTATAGTAGCGCACCAAGCCCTCAGGTATCTAGGCACTAGTTACAGTAAGTGTGAAATGACATTCTACAAAGTGCAAGAACATACATAAGGGTTACAAAATACTGTTGGATCTTGGAAGCATAATCTGGCAAAGCCACAGCCCATGCTACAGGGGCTACTAGGGCATCTTCACAATGTGGTGATGCACTGGGCATCATGATGCTGCACTGCCTGATGAAGAGGGGTGACAGACACAGAAAAGAGAAAGGTTTTTCCGTTGAAGAGTTTGGTTCCGCAAACCTCCAGCGGACTATGTATGTGTATATAAGGCATTTCACACCCACCACAATATAATACTGAAAATGTCTATCGTCACATACATTACAGGTGAATTGTGGTTGCCCTGCATTTCATTGGTATTGAACCATCTTCCAAATCATAAACATTGTATTATTAATCACAACCCCAAATGCCTTAGTGTCCATTAAAGTTAAATAATGTTTTAATTGGATAACTACTAGTTTGGCAGAATTTTCCACCTACCCCTAGTGAGGCACAGACAATTTTTATTTATTTAACAAAGTTCTTTTATAAACCTGGGACACGCTATTTTAATAGTATTGATTCCCAGCAGCCTCCCTCCCATTTCAGGACAAGACACATACAGCACAGCATTGAACATAAGGTCTATTTAGTACAAATTTGGTAATAACCTAATCAACTCAAATTATAAATGAATAATACATCTTTACCATCGCCCTGAAATCCCAATGTCGATAATTACTACAATGATGAATGAGAGTAGCTCGGAGGATAGCTCAGGGCGCAATCTGCTCGCCTTGGAAGCAAGGTTCGATCCCTGGGTCCTCACTTAGAAACCTCTGGGTATTAAGTGCGTTATAAATAACCAATCATATCATATGATATCATATCAATACACAGGTCAATTGAATTGTCAATGCTGCATTTAACTTGAATATATACTTTTGGACCTATCGCACCATATTTTGCATTCGATTTGCCCTGAACATACATTCACCATAGGCTAAAAGGTGCTTCAGGACAAAGATTTCATTTTATAGAAAACAAAACATCCCTGACTATCTAAATCTCCTTACTTTTCATTTATTAAACATTAATACCTCTGTTTTATTCTCAATGGATATATCAGTGTTTAAAAGAACACTTTAGAAAACTCTTCTTAAAGACAGGCTACTTGACATTCCTGTGTGTAAGTCGCTTGCCAGAATGTATGTTTGCTAGATTATATTCAATGTTTTTTCTATTGCTTTGATGTGAGGGAATTTGCACATTTTTCATATGTCAATGGGCAATTTAAGATGGGAAAAAAAACTCTTCCCTTTCTCGTTGAGTTGTTCAGAGCTAATATCTGGACTCTTCTCAGTGATAAAACCAGGTATTTGATTTCCAAGACATGTGAAATACTATTTGCCTCCTGTCTGTACTTGGCCAACACACAGATGGGGAGTCAGAGCTTTCGCAATATACAGACCATTTGGGTCTATTTTATCAAAGTTGTCAGAAGCACTTACACATCTGGAATATCTACTTATTCCCCCAAGTACTTTCAAAAATAAGAGGGGCAAGGATTATTCCCCTTTAGAATATACCCACCCACAGACCTTTATTTCTCCAAAGCATTAAATTTACCAAGGCATTTCCTTTCTTTGGCTGTCTCATGGACAAGTGAGTACCCTCTCAAGAACTTGTTCTATTTTCCCCCTCTAGTAATGGGTGGGCATCAGTCAGCAAGATGGGTCAGCTTTCCTCCGCCATCTGGTTTATACCCTTCTGTATTGCGCCTGTCTTCTTCTTTTTCCACGATGAAGGCTTGGGTTGTACTCCAAGTAAGCCTCTCTCACAGTGGTCAGCCAGCGATCCAAAATGAGTCCAAAGAAAAGACAGCTATTCTATTCTCCTTTCTGAATTAGTCATTTCTTCTTTGTATCGTTTCTTCCAGCCAGCCTGTCAGTCAGTATGACGTTTTGGACTTTTATAGATTAGAAAACACTCCTTTTAGATATGTGTTTTATTTCTCTATTTTAATTGGTCAGTCTATGTGATTGATATTGATATTTTATTTCTATCGCACTCGTACACAAGTGTTTCAGAGTGTGACAAGGCAAGGGAGGGGAGGGGAACAGGGGAGAACAAAACAGCGATCTTACTAGGCCCAGTGACAGTGAGAACGCGCAAGTGCATGGGAGAGGGGGAGGGGAAAAGTGCATGGAAGGGGGAGAAGTGGAAAGTCCAAAGCAGAGGAGAAACAGATAAATAACAATAAATAAATAATAAAGGCAACAAAACGTGGTAGTGCAGACAGCAATTTGCAAGTCCTAGGTTTAAGGAAGCAGACAGGGTAGGTCTGATAAGTGCAGGAAGAAAAAGGGGGGGCTGTATGGGTACAGATAATGACCCCATTGCAAGGGGTGGCCCGGAGGCAGTTTGGGAGGGTGGCAGGGTGGGCAGTTCCCTGGGCCCATAGGACAGAGGGTGGCCAGGTGCACAGTGTCAAGAGAGAACAGATCAGCAGGGGAAAGGGGGAGCGAAGGCAGAAGAAAAGAGGAAGGTCTCGAGGTGCTTCCGGAACCAGAGATGGTTCTCCTCAAGTTTTAAAGTGGCACGAAGGCTGTTCCACAGGGAGGCCCCAGCTGAAGACAGAGATCTACCCCCAGCTCGTTTCTTTGAAAAACGACTGACCCTGAAGGAGTTGGAGGTAGAGGAGCAAAGAGCTTGAGAGGGGAGGTATTTGCGGAGGGATAGCTGAAGGTATTTTGGACCCAGGCCCCAGAAAGCCTTGTGGACAATGCAGAGGGTTTTGAATTTAATCCTTGCATCCACTGGGAGTTAATGGGGAGATTTCAGAGCTGGAGAGATACAATCCCAGGGCTTGAGGCCAGGGACAAGCCTCGCAGTCCTGTTCTGGATTAGTTGCAGAGGGCGGGGAGTAGAGGCAGGTAGATTTAGACAGAGGCTGTTACAATAGTCCAAGCTAGAGAGAACCAGAGCTTGGGATACCATGAGCTTCTTGGGGAAGGAGAGGAAAGGCAGAGTACCTCTGAGGGGGTGCAGTAGGAAATTTGACTTTTTAGAGACCTCAGAGATGTGGGCAGAGAAGGAAAGGGTGGAGTCAAAGATGACCCCGAGGTTCTTAGCCTCGCAGGTGGGGGTTGGAGGAGGGCCAAGGGAGGCCGGCCAGAGAGTGAGGGGAAAGGATGGTGAAGGTGTGCTGATGAGGAGGATCTTGCTGGATTTCAGACAAAGATCATTGGCGGCACACCAATCTTGAATAGCAGTTAGGAAATCAGAGATAAGAGGTGAGCGGAGGTGGCAGAGGGCAGCCTGAAAATGAGTTGAGTGTCATCAGCGTAGCACTGGAAATTTGAGCAGAAAGTGACAATACAGTGGGCGAGAGTTGCCAGGTGTAGCCAGGATGAGAGGTTCGACCCCTGGGGAACACCACAGGTAGAGAGGAAGATAGTTGAAAGGAAGGACCCAAGTTGGACCTGGGAGGGTCGATCTGGCTAGGAAAGAGGTCAGCCAGGCCAGAGCCTGATCAGTGATACCCAGGTTTTCACAGAGACAGTTGAGCAGGATGGTCTGGTTGACCGCGTCGAAGGCAGAAGAGAAGAGAGATCGAGGAGGATGAGGAGAGAGGGAATGTTAGAGTCAAGGTTGGTGAGCAGATCTTCACGGATATTCAGGAGAGCAGTTTCCATGCTTCTGGCAGCTCTGAAGCCAGAGTGGTGGTCTTGATACAGCCAACAGAATTGGAATTAAGGTTAAGCCGAGAGATGGCCAACTTTTCCAGGAGTTTGCCCAGAAAGGGAGTAATGGAAATTGGGCGATAGTTAGCTGGATAAGAAGGATCAGCTGTGGGTTCTTGAGAAGAGGATGCACAAAGGAGTGCTTCAGAGGCGAGGGGAAGGATCCCGAGGCAAGGGAGTGGTTTCAAAAATCAGCAAGGGCTGGAGCGAGGGTGTCAATGTGGTCCTTGATGGTTTTAGAGGAATAGGGATGAACCTGTTTTGATGAGGCTTTCATAGATCGGACTTGTCTAGTGACCTCATCAGGGGAGAAAAGAGGAAAGGACGAGAAGGATGGTGGGGGGGTGGCTAAAGGCGGGTCAGCAAGCACAGATGGAGAGGGGGGAGGAGGGGTTTGGGTGGAGGGGGTGGACAGGATGTCCTGGGTTTTTGAAATGAAGTGAGAGGCAAGGGCATTGCAAAGAGCCTCGGAGGCAACAGGAGGGGTAAAGACTGCAGCAGGGTTGGCCAGCTCCTTGCAGATTTTAAAGAGTTCGGCCGAGTTGTTAGATGCCTCAGAGAATTGAGCTTGAATGTGAACTCACTTCTTGGTGAGGACAGAGAGTCGGTATTGCCTTTGTAGCAGGCGACAGGCCAGTTTGATAGAGGATGAACATGAAGTCCTCCATTTCCTCTCAGCCGCCCTACACTTACGTTTAAGTGTAGCTAGGTCAGAGTCATACCAGGAATTGCACTTGGCTTTGGACTTCAAACGGATCCTCATGACAGGGGCAAGAGCATCAAGCGTATCAGAAATTGAAGAGTAGAGCAGAGACAGGGCTGTGTCAGGATGTGAGACAGCCAAAGGTGGAGGGGGGAGAGAAAGTGGTGGCAAAAGCCTCAACTGACACATGCTTCATGGGCCGGATGTCTGAGAAGGTAGGTGGCTGTGTTGGGGTAGGCTTGCCTTGGGGGTAAGAGACGGAGAGATGAGAGGAGAGGAGGGAGTGATCGCTCCAGGAGAGAGGAGTGGTCAGAGGATGGAGAGGACTCACTCTGCAGGTGAGATCAAGACATCGAATGTGTGCCCTGCAGAGTGAGTCGGGCCAGAGGGGAAGAAGGACAGGGAGAGGGAGTCGCAGAGGTCACGGAAGAGTACCGAGAAGGAGCAAGGAGATTCTAAATGTATATTGAGGTCACCGAGGAGGAGGAGTTGAGTGGTAGAGGCCAGGAGGGAGGAGGAGACCGGTAGATTGTTAACCACAGTAAGAGAATGGGTAGGTGAGAGAGAAAGCCTACAGACAAGGCATTCAAAACAGGAGTAGGTCTGAGTGGGAATGATAGAGGAAGGAGTCCACTCAGGAAAGATCAGGGCTACCTCCCCATCAGACCGGGAGGTTCTGGGTGCTGAGAGGATATTGTAGCCATCAGGGAGGAGAGTGTCAAAGCTTGTGACAGAGCTGGCCGTGAACCATATCTCAATAAGACCAAGGACATCAAGGTCTAGTTCTTCAAAGAGGTGGCAGATGTCATAGGAGTGTTTGACAGCAGAGCGAGATTTTAGAGTGGTAATATGAAGAAGGTTGCCAGTCTTAAAGAACTTCCGGGGAGGGGTACAGATCAGAGGTACGCCCTGCGGAGGATAAAGGGCCCTAGGTGGGGCAGAGGAGGAGGAGGAGACAGAGGGCAAGGTAGCCAAGGGGGGAGAGGAGGGGACAGCAGGAGATGAGAGGAAATTGATGAGGTGAGGGAATTAAAGAGGAGGAGATTGGCCTGAGACATTAATTATGACTTTAGAGGAGTCGAAGGAAGCCATGAGAACTTCCCAGTGAGTGCCACCATTACTGGGAGAGGAGGAGATAGGGCAGAGCACAGAGACCATGTGAGGAGTCCATAGATCTGGCGAAGGAACGACAAAGAGGATGTCGGTGAGGGTCTGTCTGGCGGAAGCATTGGAGTAGGTGTCAGCTATAGGAAGACCAGGGTTAGAGGCCAAGATATCGTTTTTGAACTTCTTCCTATCAGACTTAGTGAGAAGGGAAGGACAGTCAATGGAGAAGCAGTTGGAAAAGATAGGAGAAACAGAAAGCGCCATTGGGGTGGAAGCGAGGAGAGGATGGAGATACTGGGGAGGTAGGTGTGGGACAAAAGAGAGTGGTGAGATCACTGGGCTGGCAAGTTACTGAGAAGAAAGAGTATACAAGCAAAATACAGAGAATTTCGCAATGGGCAGCAATATTTGACTTTTTAGAACAAAGCAAAAACAGCAAGATTTGACTTTTTAGCACAAAGCAAAAACAGCAACATTTGACTTTTTAGAACAAAGCAAAAACAGCAAGATTTGACTTTTCAATCTTGGAATCGGGTGTTAGCAAAGGGTTTTAGGAAGTACTGCACATCCGGATGACAACATGGGAGTGACAAGCAGTAAGAACAGTGGATTCATGTACACATGTAACATATGAATTCACTTTGGACAGTGTTCCAAAAACAACATCACTCTAAATCATCCTCTTGGTACTCATTAGGAAAAATAGTGAAGAGGGCAGTCCAATTGGAATAACAATCTAAACCTAGTTTCCCTCCCATTTGATGCAATGTCATCATGGCGATTTTAAATTAAACAATTGTGATTTTCTAAATCATTATGTTTCTCACATGTCATTAGGTTACTAATTAGTTTGCCAGTTTGCTCTCACTCGGGTGAATCAAATTATGCTAGTATCAACTTGACACAACATGTATGTGTGTATGATAGATTTTTGCTTATTATTCTATGATACCTTTCCAGAAATATTCTATTCCCATCTATGATTACCAGCCTAGCCAGCATGAACCCTAGAATAAATGAACCACTGACGTGCGATTTTCCTGTGCAAAGACATCTACATTCCTCTAATTTGCATAATTAAAGGAATAACAGGAAACATATCATTTTACATTTGGCTGATAGATACTTAGACACTTTATTTGTAAACGTAAATGCTTTGACACTCCTATCAAAGGATATTCAGAAAAAAATTATCCCATATGTAAAATGTAAATATGAAATAATGTTATTGTTTTAACAAAATATTATATAGCATACCCATTCCCTAGCCTCTCAGCAGTCCATATGGTGTCAGTCCTTTGAGCCTCAGAGCTCAGTCATGTATGACCCCTGAGAAGCCTGGTTGCCATGGCACTTTTGTATTTGCATTTGTATTAGTTTGCTTGTAACGGGCCAAATCCTGTAGGCATCAAGGGGCGGAGAAACAACGCTTGAGTAGTGCAGCAATGTGGTCCAGTAAAGAAGCAAGACAGACTTAGATTACAGAAGAGGTTAATTTTCATAGTTTTTAAAAGCAGGTAGATTTCTCTCACATCATAGATTTATGAGCAACTTTTTTTCCCAAAGCTAATGCCGCTTTGACGGGGTAAGAGCTTTCTTCCCCTTTTGTTAGACAATTCTTTGAAGTTAGGCTGCTCGGAGCCTTGACAGAGTCTTTAGTCTCTCAATTGATAATACCAACTGGCTGCCGCAGATGCCAGACCTCATTTCTCTGCAAGCATGAATGGCATTCTCAATGCGAGGCCTGTTTGAGGAAAGTTGCTGTTATTTTGGGACGGTCCTTTGCGGGTACAGTTTTCAGCAGGTATTTCTATATTTCTAAGGAATTCTTGGATAGACACAGTGATAAATGGAAACTGTTAATGGGAATCACTAGTTGTATTACAAAGGCTTGCATCTCAGAGCAAAGAGAGCATTTGATCCTTTGGTGGAAGAACTCTGACATGAAGTGTATAGCCCTGCCTCCAGGACTTGGTTTCAGTTGTTTTGGGAAAACTTCTCTTCAGCACTGTTGTTGGGGTAAGAGAAAAAGCAATTTTGCTTTTCAGCCAATGTGGCTAGATACATGTACACATGTAACATATGAAGTCACTTTCTTTCCCACATTATGTTTCGTTCTTTAAACAGCCATTATAACTATTCAATAACAAGTTACACTTCCAGCCTCTGTAGTTTTTTTTTACATAAGGGTGGATCTCAGTCCCGTAAAGAATCAGTCTGAGATAATGTAGGCTTCAATTCAATCTCCACTTTTCTATGAAATGGTGTGCTTTTGCATCCCATATTGACTGTTCTCCACTCAATACAAATTGCTGTATACTTCCATGTAACTGAAAATAATAATTTTGGGCATTGTCATATACTGTGAACAAATACACTGTTGTTGAAGCTGGTCAATGACATCACAACATTTCCTTACATACATTTCTTTCAGAAGCTTTGCAGAGAATGCAGTACATGTACATTTGGAGTAATCTTTTTCTCATGTTCTTTGTTACATATTTCCCTGAAGGCACAGTAGTAATTAAGTCACAAACACAATGGTTCAAATATACAAACTGAATAAAAACACTTGATACATTTGATTTAATTTCTTTATTGTGCATTTATAATGTGCCTAGAAAAAATGTGTTTCGAGGCGCAACAAGAAAAGAGGGTGGGGGAACAGGGAGGACAAAACAAAAAGTGATCCTATTAGGCCTTGTGACATTTGGATCATGCAAGTGCAGTAAGAGAAGTGCAGGGGAGAGGGGGTGGGGGAAGTACCAATCAGGGCAGAAGGCCCCCTGAGAAAAAGTGAGTGCCAGGGGAGGCCAGGTGGACAGAGCCAGGGGGAAGCAGAGAGTGCATGAGAAGGAATGTTCATGAGCTAAGTGTGAGGTAAGGGGCCGGAAGGGATGCAAGGGTGCAGGCCAAGCCTGGCTAGTGTGGGGGTCCCGGCAAGGGCAAATGTAGGTTGAGGGGTTGTCAAGGGAGACCAAGTACAGGGGGAGACTGGAGTGGGGGGCATGGTGCCCTGAAGACTCTGGAGGAACCAGGCAGCCAGTCGGAAAGCAGGCAGTGACATTAGCAGGGGGAGAGGTAAGGGAGAAGAGAAAAGGAAAGTCTTGAGAAGCTTCCAGAATTTATGGAGATCCTCCTCAAGTCTGAGAGGGGCAGGGAGGCTGTTCCAGAGGAAGGCATCCATGGGAGCAGAGATGCCTACCCCCCACACTCTGCTTGGAAAAGCGTCAGATCTGCAGAGAGTTAGATCTAGACGACCAAAGGGCTCTAGCAGAGAGGTATTTAGGGAGAGAGATTTGGATGTAGAGGGGTCCCAGGACCCTTTTTTGTATGTTTTACAAAACTCTATTAGTATGTGTAACTGCCAGAAAGTGTAATACTAGGGAAAATCATGATACATGGTACAACCGAATGAAATAGGAAATCAAACAACATTCTTCTGTCCCTAATGATTAGATCTAGATACCATTTTAAGACTAAGCGGCAAAACATGTTACTTGCACAATAATACCACCTTTGCAATTCTGTGGAATGTGGTTACCCCTATGTAATTTTTATTATTTACACTATGAAGTGCAAAAAAGCATTACACCTGGAGAAAACAGGTTAACATGCTATTTTTACAATTTGTAGTGGAAAAAGTGCAAATGCCTACCACAATTTACACTTGTGGGAGGCATACACAATGGATTCTTCTGGAATCGTCCTAAATTGGATTGCCTAGGTAGATTAAGAGCCTGATTCACAGAACGTTTTCCAATGGGATTGCGCCATTATAAAACGCTTCTGTGAATCTGGCCCTATGTGTTTATATTTTTTGAGTGCACCTTTCATCTTTCATGCTCGATGGAGGCCTCCAGCTCAATGAGCTATGCTCCATATGAAAATAAAACACTTAAATAAACAAAGAAAAAGAAAGAAAGGGGACATTTTTCTTTAAGGTCAGCATTGGGCTGTCAAATATCTGCCTAGCCCCTAGTTATCCCACAATTAGAGAAGGGATTTTTACTTAGAGATTGCCAAATAAGAGCCTCAGACTGTCAAGTAGCGCTAATAAGATTACATATGTGCTGTTAGACACGCAGACTGCTTCAGGTGGCTGAAATTCAGAGCCATTACTGGTGCCTAAACATACAAGGAAAAAAGCAAAAAAGGAGGCAATATGTGAATACATGTGCCAGAGCTCTCAGGTCACATGGCTCAGTCTTCCTACCAGGAAGAATACATGCAGTACTCTGAGCGAGACCTGGCAGACAGCCTTAAAACATGTTCTGGACCCCTTAGTAGACTTAGCTTCTTGCAGATATTATTTATCCAGTTCACTGGAAACTGTCTCCGCTTGAGGCTTGGTTGACCCCAACCCAGTCGCCTGGTGGTAGCAAGTTCAGGTATCATTGTGGCTCTTAAATCTCAATAGGGCATAGAGCGGGGTGAGGGGAACAGAGCATTTACTTAACGTAATGTCTTCTTTCATGAGTATCACTCCATCAAGCCAGGCTTCTGGTTGCTTTCCAATGAGTTGAGTCAAGGTCATGTCTGTTGAGCTGATCTGATGGGTTTGCGCAACACAGTGGTAATTCAACAAGGGGTAGTATCTGGAGGCTGAAAGAAGTTTGATCAAGAAGCGATGTGCATGTAAATGTGGTTTGAAGGCTAGAGAGTGTTTCAGCATGGCGATTCAACTTCAGTAGGGAGCTGGATCAACTGGATTCAACACAGCATTTTAGGTCAGCCGCAGCAATGGATTGAAGGTCGCGGGAGGGAGTGAAATCTTGAAAGAAATATCCCGAAGATGATACAAAGAAGATTCTATTGAAGGGGCGAGGGGTCTCACCCCTTTGCATAGTAATTTGTTCACTATGGATTGATCCATTTCAACCCTACTTTAAGGGGACATTTCTTGCTGCTGTAACAAAGATGTTGGCTTCTGATGTCAGCTCCCAAGGTTCCTTGTCTGAAGGAAGTTAGGAGGCGTCAAATGGATGACATGAGGCTTGTGAATTTTCACCAAAATGGTGTGACCCTTTTTTCAGTGTACAGATCCCCATCGCAGCTACACCCTACCTCCTGCTCTCTTTCCTATTGAGATTTAGATATTCCCTCCCAAGCTACACCCACCCCCTGGTGTGTGTCCTTTCCATCTGGCAAGGTGTCAAACCTTCCCAGCAGACAAAAAAGAGGCATCCAGAGCTGGGCCAAACCTCTTTGTTGGTGAAACCCACAGTCAGAGAGAGGAGAAATCGGAGGCCTCTTGCAGCTGGTAGCTGCAGAAGTCTCAGGAAACCGGATGGGTTTTGTCATTTATAAATGTATTTCCTCATAGGCCACTCTATTTACCAGGCATTGGGGATGCACAGTTCTATATAGTTTAAATCTTGGGTGCCCAAATGTAAAAGCAGCCATGGCTGTTTGAATAATTTGGATTTGAATTTCAACGTTTTTCAGGAATGTACATGTTATTCTGTGGCTGCAGTATTGACAAATCACATTGCTGCTGCTTATATGCCAGAATACAGGACCCAGATAGAATATGCATGTGTAATTTAGTTTCTCTAACATAGAGCATTTGAGAGTGGGGCCAGGTTAATAGGGCTCACTTTCTGGAAGTGGAAATCAGCATAATTTTGAATAGCTAAAATAAAGAAAAGCTTGGGATTGTACACATGCGTCATTCTATCAGATGTTGAAGCAGCAGTACCTACAGAAATTAAGAGAGGATAGATACTCCTTCCCGGTGCAATACTCATAGGGCAGTACCGCAACCTCTGACATGCCAAAGGATGTTGCAACCTCTTCCTCCTATGTGTAAATGTACATTTTATTTAACACTTTTAGCTCCAAGAGCTTTTTGTGATAGAGACAGTGCCAGGAACATCAGATTAAAACAATATAAATAAACATATACAAATCTATTTCAATGTCCTCCTGTGTGGAGGTTGTAGCATGCTCAGAGTGGCCAGTAGAACCTTAGCGCAAGAAACCAAGACAAAGGCCCTCATTACAAGCTGGGCGCAAAGGGATACCGGGCACCGGTAATGACACCGTTGCCGGTAATCCCTTTGTGTCCTATTCCGAGGTCCCTTTGCGGGACCTTCCTTAACGCCTGGTTTTAGCAGGCGTTAAGGACAGGACCTGCAAAGGGAGACCGGGGTCAATAACGGTACCGTAATTTACGGTACCGTTATTGCCACCTTCCCCCTTCCCATTGAGCCCTATGGGTGGAATGGCTTTTCAAATGGGGATTTACCAGTCCTGCAATGGTCAGAATACCACCAAGTCAGTGGCGGTACCGGTATTGGTGCTAGTCATGGCGCTAATAGCACCATGACTAGCACCAACCTCGGAATGAGGGCCAAAAGCTTCTAGGAGGGAATCCCTCCCAGGAATCGGTAAAGAGGCAGAAACATTTGGATGTTTGACCAAGACAAAATCATTTGCATTTGTATTTCATTTATTTTTATAGAGCGCATTACGCCAAAGTGCTTAACAAGACATTAAACAACAGTAGAAATCATCTCATAATAAGATTGCTCAACCTCGGAGGAAAGAAGAGCCCTTTATATGGAAACAAAATGGAGAATAGGAAGAACGAGAGTGGAGAGGAAGAGAAAGTGCATTCCAGTGCCGGGGAGCAAGCAATGAAAAAAGGTCAAAAATAGGACAGATATCATGGAAGGCAAGGGACAGAAAGGAAAAAAAGCGAGAGGCTGAGAACATAATGAATGTGCGGAGGTGTAAAAGGATCTAAGTGAGGCAAGAAAGGAAGGGCAAGATTATGGAGAGATTTAGAGACAAGAGAGACAAAATTGAGCAGTCGATGATGAAATGGAAGTCAACAATGAGATGAAAAGGCTCTAGAAATAAAGTCAGGAGAAAATAACAAAAAAGGAGAAAAATAGATTAGTTATAGACAGAGGAATGAGGTGAGTGCAGGAAGACCAAGGAGGAGACTGGAACAAGAGAATAGACGAGAGAAAAGGAGAGAAGAGACAAGCATCTTAGTGGCTTGAAAATAAAGAAAAGGTCTGATTTTCCAAATATTAAAGTGGTGGAAATGTCAGGAGCAAGAAAGAGCACAGATATGAGAGGGGAAAATCAGAGAAGAATCAATATGCACACCAAGATAGCGAACAAACATTGAGATAGGATGAGAGGCAGGAAAAAATGAAATGGAAGTAGAGGGAAGAGGAGTAATATAGTAATAGACAGAAAGAAAATAACCTTGGTCTTGGAAGGATTGAGATAAAGACAGTGATCTGACCCCACGACTAAACAGCTAGAAGACAAGAAGTTAGAGTAGCATGAGTAGATGGGGTAAACAAAGAAAAAGATAGAGAAAGCCGTAAATCATTTTCAGAAAAGTGATATGACACACAAAATGAAGGGATAATTGAGGCAAAGGGGAATCATATAGACAGAGAGAGAAGGGGATCCAAGAGAACACCATAGTGGAGAGGAAATGCAGATGAAGTGGACAGACGAATATACCAAGTAGGTGTGGTAAGGAAGGTAGGAGAATAACTAGTGAAGAACAATAGCTATAAAACCTAAAGAAGAAACACAGGAAAGCAAATGAGAGTGGTCAACAGTATCCAAGGCTGCTTTCAAGTCCAGGAGACCCAGAAGTGAGGACTGCTTAGCATAACAAGCCGATTCAAGGTAATCACATACAGAAAGGAGAGCCATCTCAGTTGAGTGACAAGGACGAACACGAGATTGTTAGATGGGAAGAAGAGAATATTAGACAATACACTCAAGAAGTTTGAAAACAAAAGAAAGAAGGGAAATAGGTGGGAAATTCATAGGAAGAGAAGGTATAGGAAGATAGGAAATTGGAGAGAACAGTTGAAAGTAAGATATGAAATAATAAAAGGATATACCTTAGGAGTTAAGGTTGAGGGGAGGGGTTGAGAGGGAGCAGAAGTAGGATGAGCTTTAGAGAAAAAGATGGAGGTAGAAGCGTCAGAGAGGCGGAGAAAAGTAGAAAATGAAGAAACAGAAGATAGGGGTGTAGAAAAAGAGGAAGAAGAAGAGATGGAAGAGTGAAGAAGATGAACCTTAGAGGAGAAGTTTTTTTTATTATTTGTGTTTTGGCTATCTTTATGCCTTTCACATTTCTCATTTTTACATAATCTTATCATCCTTCATCACTTCATTCTTTTTGTATATAAATACATCATCTCTTCTTTGTTTTATAAAACATTTAAACCATTTATATGTTCACAACATAACATTTGTTTTCTTCTTTTACTTTAAAATTGTGTACTCAAATGTTCAGATTGTCAAGGAATCTAACAGTCACTAACTTCACAGATATATAGTCGGCATTGACTATTTTATTCCACAGTAGTTTTCAGTCCAGGATTTGAAAATCTCCCCAAAATCTATGATAATATTCTTTGCGTTTATCCTATAGATTTTTGCATTGTGTTGCAACTGGTAGGACGATTTAAGTCTTTGTTACGTCAAGCAATAAGATCTGTGGTAGGCCATGAATTAAATCTTAATCTCATTAAGGTAACTCAATATTTTGGATCAGGAAGTTTTTCAAGATATTTTGGTAATGAGTTTTTTTTTTCAGATGAAAACAGGAGTTCTCACATATTTTGAAAGATTTACACTCTGTTATGGTGTTTATCCAATAGTAGTCCCAGAGTTTTTCTTTTGCCTTGACGGGATTCATTATGAGCATTTCTCTCGAGATGCTTGCATATTCCAGTGAAGATTCACAAACTTGCTTCCAGGCATTCATGTATTTAGAGCTGCATTCCATAAGATAAATCAATATTAGAGGAATAAATGTCTTGTTGTACTCTTCCGGCAACAATCATTTCCTATATAATGATAGCATGTTCCACCAGACTCTGCTCTTTAAGGAGGTAAGCCCAAGTTAGTTTATATCTTATTATTTGAATGGGATAGCTGATAGGAATCAGAACTAATGCTTTCCAATACTGACCTTCAATGTCATCCCACTTTGGATGATGATGGGGCATTTCAGACTCCATATATCACAATCAGTATCACATTTTGGATACTTTCCATGTTGTTTCTGATGATTTTTATAGGATTTTATATTGATTTGGAGACTCTTGTGGTTCATCATCATACTGTGTAATCATACTCTCATTTTCATCATTCTCATGTATTGTATTAATTGAATAAGTCGATACATTTAGCATCCTCTGTGATTGTTGTATCCAAGATGTTATCCTCAGCTTTCTGAGATATATTTCCTGTCTGCGTTTTCAGAGTGGCCTTACTTTTGTGAGGTGGGGTAATGTTTTGTTAATTATATGCACTAGTAGATGTATTGGCAGATTAGTCACAATTTTCTTTGTTCTAGACATCACACTTGTTTTTGTATTTTTGTTTTTTTGATTTTGTATTAGGCGGATTAATTTGTATTTTTGCATTTTTATTTGTATTCTTTTTCTTGCTTTTTGGCTTAAAAAGAGCTCAAATGTAGGTTCTGCAGTATTCTTCAGCGTTTCTAGGTTTACGCTTGGCGGCTCTTTTAGGGTTTGGCTTTCTCTTACATCTTTTCTGATTCTTGTATTCCGAGTTTCTGTGATTAGTATGGGTGAAAGCATTACTCTGGGCTAGTAATTCATATACTATTGTTTCTTTTCTTGCTTGTTGTCGTAGTGATAAAACTTCCTTTTGTATTGTTGCGTTGTTCAGATTTGATTTTATTTATTAACAAGATGTTGCACTTGTCTAATAATTCCAGCATGGCGATGTTATGATCTTTCAGAGCCTTCTCGATAGTCTCATGGGAGAGTATTAGATTGGTTAAGAACTCAATTTTTTTCGCTAGTATTTGCATTATCATCATTTGCTCTTGCATTTTTTATCCAATGAGTCAAATAGTTTGGTCAAACTGAATTAGCCGGTATAAATTGCAGATAATGTGATTTCATAGGCTGGATTTATTATTTGTTTTAAGCCAAATGAAGGTCTTGCCGCTGGTTTAACATGCAATGGTTCAGTTATACAGGCTGCTTTGCCAACTGACGCACTTTCATTAGGGTAAAGGACTGGCGAGTGGAATAAATCGGCACGATTAGAAAAAACAGTACCAATGTGTGTTTCAGGTACAACGTGCATTTTTCTCCCCTTATCCGATTTTGAAGTGTTTTCATCGATTTTATTTACAGGGGAGTGAGTCAGATTTGAGTCAGATTTATGTCTTTATACTCAGTTGTTTCTTATTGATTAATTTATTTTATGTTGTCAAAACATTTGGTTTCATCCACTTCTTGAGGCATGTTTTCCGGAATCCTTTGGGTCTTGCCTGTGTTTAGAAAGTTGCTTTTAATGATTTCTGAGTAAAGCGGTATTTGATGAAATACCTTTCCTTTAAATGTCTTAATTGTGATTTCCACTTCATTGTCAGACCTGATTATTTCCGACGATGTACTGATGTTCTTCCTGGGAAATAAGCATGCTGTACAATGTTGCGGGTGGCAGCTTAACAAATCCGCCTCGGAAATCAATGGCTCTGTGTCAGTGACTGTTTCATTTCTCTCTTTATTATTCGAGGTAGTCACCTCAGTTGTATCTATTTGTGGATTTACAAAGCTTGTTTCATTAGTAATGGCGTTTACTTTTATGTTGCTCCTTTGGCTCATTGGGAACCACCATTGTCTGCCGTCAGTTGTACATTATTTTGATCGTCAATTTCGGGTTACGTTGTTTCGTTTTATTTAGCTGGTCTTTTACGAGTAAAATACTCGGTTAAGAGTTATTAGGTACAGTATGGAGGTTTGTTTCAATTCCAGAGGCTCTCAGTAGCATATCAATTTTGAGCGTTTATGCAGTCATGCTCTGTATTTCGCAAGACACTGCTCCGATTCGTGACAACAACCACAGAAATGTTTTCCAAGGAGGAGTGTCTCTGGCGGGCTCTGTCCGCTTTTCAGCTGTCCAGCTGAACAGCCGAACAGCACCTGGCAGAAGGACTCAGTTTGAAGCGCATGGCAGAAGCGCGCGCACAAGATTTTATAGAATGCTGGGAAATCAGATGTGGAGCCTCTCTCTGCAGGTAAATGAAGCAGCGTTGTAGGTGCTTGTAACAATATTAAACCATATTGTGCAGCAGTTCACAGTGGTAATCTGTCAAAGGGTTCAATAGATATGAAAGCATATACCAATTGTGCAAAAAGCTGGTCGTAGTGAATATCTCCCGAGGCTGTCTTTGTGCAGGGGGCCCAGCCGAAAAGCACTCAGCTTGAAGCGCGCGCGCAGAAGCGCATGCGCACGAGATTTTATAGAAAGCTGGGAAATCAGAGGTGGAGCCTCTCTCTGCAGGTAAATAAAGCAGCATTTTAGGTTCTTGAAACAATATTACACAATATTGTGCAGCATTTCACAGTGTTAATCTGTCAAAGGGTTCTACAGATATGAAAGCATGTACCAATTGTGCAAAAAGCAGGTCACAGTGAATATTTCACGAGGCTGTCTTTGTGCAGGCGGTCCAGCTGAACAGCACTCGGCAGAAGCACTCAGCTTGAAGCACACAAGCAGTAGCATGCGCACACAAGATTTTATGGAATGCTGGGAAATCAGAGGTGGAGCCTCTCTCAATTGTGCAAAAAGCAGGTTGTAGTGAATATCTCACAAGGCTGTCTTTGTTCAGGGGTCCAGCCGAATAGCACTCGGCAGAAGCATTCAGAGGAGAAATTAGAAGCCAAATCAGGGGCAGAAAGGGAGGAACACGAGCAGGATCGGAGGACAGAGGAGAAAGAATATGAGTCGGAGTCTGAAAGAGAAGATGGGGATGAGAACAAAAGGAGCCAAACAGATGGGATATGATATGATATGGCATTCATAACGTGCCTATACACAAGTGTTTCAAGGTGCGATGAGTAAAGGGAGGGGGCACAAAGGGAAGACAGACAACAATCCTACTAGGCCAGGTGTCATTCAGATTGCACAAGTGCATGGGATGGGGGAAGGAGGAAAGTGTGGGGGTGAGGGTGAAGGGACAGTGCATTACATGGGAATAGAATAATATCAATAAGTAAAAGTAACAGCCAGCAGATGGCAAGTACAATGGTAAGTGCAGAGTACTGCAGAGATCTGTGTAGCATTGCTGTTTGGCTGAAAGTAATGCATGCATCCTAGGTTACCATCTGGGAGACTGAGGAGGCCTTTACATAAGGCATGTTGAAAGTGGAGAGCCCCCATCCCCTGGAAAATAAAGTGGTGGATTGATTATTGACTTTGTTACCAAGCACCAACAGATTCAAAAGAAGGGGATGTACAGTTCCTGGGGGGAATACAGGTGGTCCTTTTAGGACCACATGCACAATTTAGAGAGTTGGCAGAGGATTTTAAAACAACGACAACCGAGCCCACGGTCTTATGGTATGGGCTCAGAGGTCTATTTGTCTCATACGTATGTCAATTGTACTATTTCCACCCAAAGGTCTTCATTGATTCTTCACTCACTTTTTCATCTCTGCTATCTTGCAGCCTTGTCACTTCTATTTTTTTCAACATTCAGAAGGCTTGACCCTTGTTTTCTTTTAATGCCAGACAAATTCTTGTTTCAGATCTCATTTTTTCATGCATGTTCTATAGGTCTAGTCTTCTAGGTTTTCCCGCTATTCATCTGATTCCTCTTCCATCTGTTTATAACTCATTTATATGTATTATTTTCTCCTTTATCCCCTCGTGAGTCAATTTCCCAGGGCATCATTTCGCTGGGTCCCCTTAGAATTCTTCTTGCTCTTTAATTTTCTCTCACATGCCTTTAGGTTTCCTCATGGTCTGCACCCCCCATGTCTCAACACCCATTTCCTTTTACTTCCCACCTCGTTCTCTCCACTCTCAGTTCCTCTTTCTTATTTCAATTCTTTGTCACCCCTGCTCCCAAAGTAGCTTTCATTTATTTTCATTACTCACGTCACCAAAATGCCATTCAACATTCAAGGAGCTCTCTTGATCTTACTAAAGAACCGCCTGCAGTATCCTGTGAATCAGTCCCTCCTACTATTTACGAGTTGCCAATTTTTGTATTCTCCCATTGTACTTAGATTTTCATCTTTCAGATGGTCTCCCATATGAAACCTACTTATTGTCGGGGGGATGTTTGTCCATCCAACCTCTTTATTAGGGGCATTGACGTCCTTGCGTCACCAAATCTGTTAACCTCTCATTCACAGAGGGATATGTCCCGTTATTTCTTAAAGAGGCATGGATTACCCCTCTTTTGAAGAAGGATAATCTTGACCCCTTAGTGACTGATAATTATCGCCCCATTACAAATGTCCAATTTCTTGTTAAGATCTTGGATAAGGTGGCTTATGCACAATTCTAGGGATTTCTGGAGCAAAATGACATTTTGGGGACTCACCAGTCTGGTTTGAGAGCCTGTCATGGCATGGAGACGGCCTCACTTGATCATAAGGGCAATCTACTTAACATTGTGGATCAGGGTCAACCTGCAATTTTTATGCTTTTAGATCTTTCTTGGCATGGAGACGGCCTTACTCAATCTTAAGGCCAATCTACTTAACATTGTGGATCAGGGTCAACCTGCAATTTTTATGCTTTTAGATCTTTCTTCCACCTTTGATCTTGTTGATCATGCAATATTGTTGGAAGGATTACAATTTCCAGCCGGACGTCCTCATGGATCTCTTCCTATTTGAGTCCATGACTTGCCAGAGTTGTTAGCGGGGATGCCCACTCCGGCCCCATGCCCATTACTTGAGGGGTGCCCCCGGGGTCGTGCATCTCACTGTTTCTTTTTAATGTCTATGTCTTTCCTCTCCTGAGACTGTTGGACGACCAAGGTGTCCAGTATACTAATTATGCTGACGACACTCAGGTCATCGTGAAACTCTCTGGACATTACTCTGACATTACTCTTGACTCTGAGTGAACAATGAAGCAGCATGCCGCACAGATCTGAAGCTCATGTGGCCTTGTTAATAAACAGCTTGGTAACATCCAACCTTTTCTGTCCTATGAGAATATTGCCATTTTTGCCACTGCCCTTATACATTTGCGCTTGGATTATTGTAACAGCCTCTTGAGTGGCTGTTCTCAGACTATTCTATCCTCTCTCCAGGTCACTCAGAATAGTGCAGTCTGTGCCCTTATTGGCATGTCCAAATGTGCACATGTTACAGCGGCAAGACGGGACTTATATTGGCTTCTCGTAAAGCACAGAGTGACCCATAAGATTCTCACTCTGACTCACAAGTGAATTCTTGACACAGTCCCTAAATATCTTTCTGCTCATCTTAAGCACAACACCGTGAACCCTAAGATCTAAGAATCAACTGACGCTTGTACAGCCACGGTTCAGTCTGGGTAAAGCAGGTGACCTCAGCTTCGATGTGCTAGTCACGATGGCATGGAATTTACTTCCAACAACCCTCAGAACTATCAAAACAACTAAAGATTGCAAAAAAGGACTGAAGACACTGCTTTTTAATCGTCCACCTGATTAAAGCCCAGGCTCATCCTCTCCTGTCTGATATGACGGATTCATTGAACTCTGATGAGCTTTTCGGTCTCAATCTGTTTTGTTGTGTTCTGTTTGCGCCCTGCGGCCTGCGGGCGAGTGGCGTGATATATAAGAATTCAAATAAATAAATAAATATGCAGTGGGCCACATTTCCCCTTCCTCTTCACTCTGTGTCTTCATTTCCTCAGTTACTCAGTTTTGTTCTCGCTTTAAAGATGACCCCCTATCCTTTTAGTGTTGTAATTGTTTGTACCTGCAATTGATTTGGCCCATATTCTTACTTTGTTAAGCACTTTGGCCTAAAGAGCACTATAAATAATATACAAATACAAAGGTGAAAGAACATCATTCTCAAATTACACTTGAAGTTGCTGGACCTAGCAACTTCTGAAGAATGTGTCATGGCTCAAGGCCAGATGTTTGGCAACCCCTTTCTGAAAGGACTGGGAAGTGTGTGAGGAGTTATTTATGTACCTAGATAAGGAACATTACTTATTAAGAACATTTCTCTTCCAAGGTTTATCACAAAGTTCATTCATGGTTAACGCTTCATTCCCGGCCATTGCCTCACATTGTTCAGCTCTTAAGATGACCGGGCATCCAGCATTGATAGGAAAGAACTCAAGAGAAACCCTCTTCGCATCCAGGTGTAGGCCAAGAAGAGCAAGAAGCAGACAGCACTTCATTTCACAGCGGTTACTGCATATGTGTGTATATATGGGGATGAATCACGAATCACAAGCTTCCTCCACATCTTAGGGAAACAACAAGGGATGTATGGTGTGTTGGGATTCATATTAACAAGTGTGTGAAAGCCATAGCTGTTTTGATTGTTACCATTATAAAATGATGCAAGTCATCCTGTTTCTGTAAGTGAAGCCTGCTAATCAGACACTGTTCACAAAATCTCCATGCAACTATTATGTTTATCCATGTGCCTTTTTATGCACCAGTTTCCCAATATCTGCATCTCCTCCTCTTCACTGTCAAAGGGCAGATTTGAAGGCCACAAGTGAAATACAGACATCTGCTGGGACTCCCAGTCCTTGCAGACAGAAGTCGATTTTAACTTCTGCACCTTTGATCTAAAATATAATGATCTGTCTTAATCAGTCTGTTGGCAGGTACATATCCATGTAATAGTCCATGCCTGGCTGTAGTAGAGAGACTGATAAGAACACCCAATTATGAATGTCACACGGATTTGATATCTTGTGAATATCAGCTCTGTGAGTCTAGGCACTAGCTATTTCTGGCCATTGCATGTTCATGAGTTGACTGGCTGTCTCGACTCAGCCAAGTGAGACAATAGCAAGGATGCAGCCTGTATTGAATCCCACGGAGGAGGCCAATGACCTGTCAGTAGGAGATCTGCTGCAAGTCTGAGCTTCAAGGGCAGCACTGACATGACACCAGTGTGCTGCACAACAAAGTTCCTTTGGAGTCAGCAGGCATTAGAACAGGGGTGATGGTAGAGCAGCCAGAAAGGGAAGGTAGGTCTGAGAAGGGGGTCCCACAATCGTGATGTTATGGCAGGGTTCTCTTCCTTGCTGTACCCTTCACTTCCTGCAGGTCAAAGCCCTATGAATGATGTGGAATGTAAGGGTTACATGTTACATCACCGGGAATTGGACTCCGTACGGAATGCTTACTTTGGATCAATCCCCTGTGACATGTTTCTTTATAAGGAAGGGTCTGCTAACACATCCTTATATCTATATATCTTTGACCACCAGGAAATAGAAGAATACACAATTGGTGTTTTTTTCAATGTGCAGTCTATTCCTGAGTGCTCTGCCATACATGTAAAGAAAGAAGGAAACTAAGAAAGGGGAAAGTACTGATCCCCACCCATCCTCAGGGAGGAGTGTTGGTAAACTGCTGATGGAATCCATCTGCTGGTTTCACTAGAAACAGGACCCTTTCATTGGTAGATATGGAACTCCTGCAGGTTCCAGCCAAGCTCCCTGGGTGGGAATACATCAGCAGGAACATACTTTGTCCTAGAGACCGTGAATTGATACTCACAGCAACCTAGAAGCTCAGGCAAAACAAAAGAACTGATGGCTGGAAGGTTTAGAATGAATCTTAACCTTTGGTATTGCTCTGTGCAACCCCCCAGACCATCGTTCTTTGCCTACCAACTCATTACAAAAGAGGAATGACCATATGCAAATCAAGATTGGTCCCACCCCAAAAAGGGCAGTCCAGCCAAAAGTGCTTAATCACAAACCTTCTTCTTGAGACCACAAGCCTAGCCAGACATGTTTCTTACTCTAAACCTTCCAGCCATTACCTCTTGTGTTTTTCCCTAGAAGCCCAAGAGCAGCTGGAATCCAGTTTCACCATCTTAAGATGTCTTCAAACTGCTTTGTCTGGGGTCAAAGCCTTTGAGTCGCCACATGATCCATGGTGCTTCTATTGACAAGCAAATCAATGTTCAAACCACTTGCTATATCTCGAGACACAACAGCAGTTCAACCTATTGCCATGGACAATCTCAAACATCCCAACATCAGTCTCAACCTTCGCTAGAGCAAACAATTCAAACACAGACTGGACCTGCTTGAAGGAATTAAAGTTGCTACTGTGAATACCATATAGATGCTTCACCTCGTCTTGCCACCAACACGACTGCTGCTCAAATCATTGAAAGTCATCATTTCACATTTCAAATGCTGACTCAAACCTTTGGTAGCCTGCAACATTGAACTGACAAGATGTAGACAGCCAGAGGGATGGTATCAACTCCATTCAACATTGCCTCTGGGATACAGTCAGCAATAGGCAATGATGAATGAAATGAACTGGAAATTCTGAAGAAAAAACTAATATGCATGGAGCTCCATGGAGCCCTGATGACAGAATATTTGCAATCTCACACTGCCCCAAGAAATCTGATAACCCATATCGAACCTCGGATCTTTCTAGAAAACATTACATTTCGGAAAGACCCTGCATCATCGAGAGTCGGGGCAGTGGCAGGACAACCACCTTCAGAAGGACTTTATTTTGTCCCTAGGATGGGTTATGATGCATTTCAAACAAGAATTGAACTTACCCAAATGATTAGAAACATCTGTTTGAAGCAATTCTTTTATGAACAGGAGTACGAATGTCAATCCGACATCACAGGTTTACATCCACCTCTGGTTTGTATCCGCCTCCTAGAGCATCACACCAGAATCCCTAACTTTTGAACAGGTAATTCACAAAAAACATGAAGAATTAGAAAAATCTGTGCCCTTTGTGCATAAAAACTACATACAAGAATAAAACAATGCATTACTTTCCCTTTGAATCTAAGAAGACATTTTTAAAAGCTGGCAGAGAAGGGAGGGGCCACAGTAGTCATCATGTTAGGGATTTTTATGGAGATTTGGGGCCTGATGGTATTTTCTTATCGCCGAAAAATAATTTAGCAACAATCACTCCTTGTATTCAGGTTGGGCCATGTACAACAATAATACAGTGGACATGCGTGGTTGGTATGCGTGGTTGGTGTGCGTGGTTGGTGGTATTTTGGTGAGCATAATTCCCTTGTTTTATTTGTGGCCCCAATATCCAGAACCCCTTATTTTTGTTTAGATTTTTCGTGTAATCACTAGAGAGACCTCAGGCTTGCATTTCAGGAACACCACATTTTCATTTTTAGTGTGCCACCATGGGCAATTTCTCTCTGTCTTATCTACGGCAGCGAGCTAGTGGTATTTTCCGTGGTATTTTCACTATCTTATATACGGTAGTGAACTATGTCCCGGGCCTCCCTTTTTGCCGACTCATAGACCTCCGGCAGACTACAACACACACAGGTAGTTATAATTGCTCATACTGAATTACAGCAGCCAAATCTGATGTTTGGCTACCTTGAAAATGACAATTGCACTGTCTAAACATCTCCCCACATCCTCAGCACTGTATTGGTAAATATAAAACACACCACCCGTCTGCTTTCAGATATTTTTGTGTATTATAAAAGTTGCATTTAAACACGATCTCACTCTTACAGAAATAAATGAAATAGCACAGTAACAGCATTATCTGTGATACACTGAAAAGAGAGTGGCGGAGACAAGAACTCAATTTGCAACATTAAACACGTGAGTAAAGCACAGGAATCTCCTTTCCTACACTGACTGAATATTCTCGTACACACTCAGCCCCCACACCTCAGCGAGATAATTACCAGGCTTATTCAGCATGTAACTTCTTTGGCTGTTCGCCTTCTGGAGGGGTTCACCCAGCAAGGACAAGCATCTGCCGTCACTCGAACTGGGACTTGTTGACTGGAAAAGCCAGTCTCTGCAACCAATTTGAATCTGCTTTAGGAAACAGGCCTCCCCAGCTGTCAACCCCGTCCTTCTTCGAGCTGTGTCCAGATGTCTCTCCCTTTCTTCCCCCATATTCTGCAGCAAAGCACTAGTCACAGCCTCCAACATGATGCTTGATGTGACGTGCTCCAATCAGAATCAATCATGTTCTATCCTCCTACTTTTAACAATGGTTCTTCTTGTACAGTTGCAACTGTAACAAGCTGATTTCCTGCTTATTCGAAGTCTTTGCTTCCTGCAGTTACTGTGGACAGAGCACAGGAAGGCAAAGAAAAAAAAAACTAGAATGTGTGTTTAAAACTGATTTTCATAGTCTGCCTCTTTTTGCAGTGAAGACACATTCTTTTATTAATGAGTTATAATTATTAGTCTTGTTAGTGATATTAGTTTGTTAATTACCAAATGTGTCTCTTGCAACATAGGCATTTCAGGTGAGAGAAATTGTGTGCATTTTGAAGGTACAGATATGTGCTTTTAACTGTGAAAAATGTATTTGCATTTCATATGTAAAAATCGTTTTTGACCTAATAACCTGCCCTTACTTATATGTCCATGTTACACTGGCAACACATAGCTTGAAACAACTGCATCATAGCAATGCACCACCCATGCAGTGGCGCTGCACTTAAAAAAAAAAAAAAACATGCTTTACATTGATCCTGTGGAGTGGTGCTGTACTCTGTGCTCCCAAAACACGGTAAACACTCCTACATATACCCTCCTTTTTTTTAGAACTTGGCTACGATCCAAGCCAATTTCTAAAAACAAGTTTGCCCCCATCCTTCTTTTAAAATGTATCAATCCAACAAAATGAATATTCATGTGCATCAATGAAAAAGTTGCAATTAACACAATATTCATCTGAGTTCATCAGTTTACAAAATGTTCTACATTTGCCTTCCCAATGGAAGTGTTATTAGTCCAGAGTTTCAATTTTATAAGTCAATTGAAAACAATAAAATAAAACAACGAACTAAAACTAATAATTAACATAACAGATTAAAATAAATAATTAAAATAATAAATACGTGGAACTTCATATGCCAGGACACTTGTCTGCCTCTGATATGTCCCGACCAGCGATGTCACATCATTTGGTTCATTCGAGTACTCTTTCATCTTGGCAATCTTGGATCCATAGGAGTCATCTTTTTTGGCATTCTGGTTATCTTGTCTTGACCTCCACCTGGAGGCAGGCATCTTTTGGTCTTCATCCAGGGGACTCCAGGACTCCATCGTCTCCCGTGACCTCCGGTATAAATAGTTAATGTTCTAAACCAAAATAGAAAAGAAACAGATTAAGTATATAGCACAATACTAACCACCCTTTTGCCAAAAATAAAACATTTTTTTTCTGAAATTAAACACAGGTTAAAAAGAAAATAAGCATACATGAAACAACATTTTAAATTCAATGCATTTTCATTCTGCACACCGACCATGAACTTCCATTATATATATTTTTTTTACTTTTTATATTATTTATTTATTTACATATATTACAGTGTTTATGTGCCATTATAATAATCAACTTTTTAACTTCTCTGTCACTGCCTCCTGACTGTACCCATTTATCTTATCTTTTTGTGTTCAAGGGACTTTCTGTTGTATCAGTGGGCAGCAGCCCCAGGGCTTTCTGTTTCTACATGCTCAAGCCGCCTGATCTCCTGTCTGGGATGGCATGGCTTGATCTGATTTACATGGACAAACTGCTCTATCGCTGTTTCACCTTCATTCTTCAAAATTTTATACACTACAGGAGAGATCGTATCTATAATTCGAAATGGCCCCTGCCAGGCTGCTAGAAATTTAGAATGTTTCTGTTTACTTTTTTCCAAAATGAAACTTGTCCACCTGATCCCCAACACTGTATTCTCTCACTGATGTTCTTTTATCATAGTATGTTTTAGCACTGTCAGCAGCCCTTTCCAGATTTCTCTGCACAAAAGCAAATGCATGTTGCGAATGCTTCCTCAGTTCATCAATGTACTCATGAACTGTGGATGCACTCACAAGTGTCTGCTCCTCATGTGTTCTGTATAGTAGGTGTTGTGGTAACACCATTTTCCTACCCGTCAAGACCTTATGGGGGCTAACACCTGTTGCTTTGGCAGGAGTTGATCTGATTGCCATCAAAACCAACGGTAAACGTAAATCCCAGCTGGAACCTGCTTCTGCCATGAATTTCTTTAAAATATCCACAACAGACCTATTGCTCCGTTCAACTATGCGATATGTAGTTTCCTTTTCACACCCAGTATTTGCCATACCTTACTCATTAGGGTACTTGTGAAATGACTTCCTCTGTCTGACTCAATTCTTTGTGGCAACCCAAACCTTGAGAACACATGGTTCACCAGCAATGTGGCTGCTGTTTGCGCACTACAATCTGGTGCAGGAATACATTCAATCCACTTCGACATCAAACATATCACACTTAAAATGTAACGGTGCCCTCTGCTCGACCTTTCTAAAGGACCTACATAGTCTATTTGCAAATCTGACCATGGAAGAGTTAAGCCTCTTTTCATTAATGGGGCTCTAAGCATTGGTGAAGCAGGTTTAAATGGGGCGCATACTATACATCCTCTATAAATAATTCCACATCTTGGGACATATGTGGCCAGTAAGCATAATCTTTCAGTATTTCCAATGTTTTTTGTGAACCTCTGTGGCCTGCAGTTATTGCATCATGTGCATGTTGTAGCATTAGCCCTCTGAATGAAAGGGGTACCACCCACTGTATCTGTCCTGTTATGGACTCTCTAATCATGAGTCCATCTTGTAATCTAATTCATTTTTTATTCTTTAATAGTACCCTCAACTCTTCTTTTCCCATACAATCATTTTCTGTTAAAGGGTTTTGTTCAGGATCTATCAAATGATTATAATAGATTCCCAAAATGTGATCATTCTTTTGTGCCTCAATCAAATCTTGGTCTGGCGTGTCATGGCCCCATTGCACCACTGGTTGATCTACCTCCTTTGGTGCTTTAGAACGTGTTACTGCATCAACCTGTATTTCACACAGTAAATCATCAATAGGTAGCAATTCTCCCTTCACAGCCCCAATTTTAGCCAGGTGGTCTGCCTTATCATTTCCCTCCTTATCCTCTCCTGGTGTTTTTAAATGCCCACAAATTTTTCTCCAGTATATTGTTAGATCACTCTCTGATACCAATTTGTCTATGGCTTGTATCATTTTTCCATGTTTAAGTGGCTTTTTGTTGTATGTAATCATTCCTCTTGCTTTCCAGCCAGGTAAATATTCCACAAAACTATTCCGTGCATAGTCAAAATCAGGCACCAGGACAATTTCACTGAACTTTCTATCAACTGCAGTAGTAATTGCTTTATAAATGGCTGCCAATTCCGCCACTTGACTGCTCCTAGCTCCAGTCCTCATCTCTATACAGGGGACTTGTTCACATTTCAACCAGACATTTCCTATTCCTGACACTAATTGTTTATTACTGTCATTTTCAATGTGAACAGCACAACCATCCACATATACAGTTGGCAAATCCTTGCATGTTTTTTCATCAAAAGCTTTGTGTGGTGATTGTTCAAATTCCTGCCAATTAGGTTCCACTTCCATTTCATTTGATATTTGTTCAGCTGCACAGTCATGTAAGTCAGCTAACCCTTGAGCAATTGGGCTCTTTTTATTTTGTCCATATCTCACTTCTACAGGAAAACCTTGTAATGCCAGCGTCCATGAAGTGATTACCTGACCTAATTATTTTACTCTCTAAAAATTGCAAAGGTTGATGATTTGTTTCAATAATCACCTTTTCTCCCTGAACAATGGGGCGGAAATGTTGTAGCGCCCACACAGTGGTTAATAGGGTCTTTTCACATTCATTAAATTTCATTTCAATTTGGGAAAATGCCTTACTTGCATAGGCAATTGTTTTGTGATTCAGATCATGTTTTTGTGATAACACTGTTGACATACAATGTTCAGAAAAACCTATTTCTATAAAGAAATCCCTACCTTTTATGGGATATGCTAAACATGGTGCCTTTACCAGACATTCCTTCAGTTTAGCCACTGCCTCAGACTGCTCTTTTTCCCATTTCCAGGGAGTATTCAGTTTAAGCAGTTTAGTCAATGGTTGAGTGATTTCAGCATAATTTTCAATGAATTTTCTGTTATTCCCTGTCATTCCTAACAAACGTTTTACTCCTTTCACATTCTTAGGATCTTTTAATCTTTGTATGGCCTCTATCTTCTTCTTTTGTGGATTTAGCCCATGTTCAGTCACTTCATGGCCTAGAAAGTTCACTTTTTCCTTGCACCATTGTGCTTTTTGCAAAGATACTTTGGCGCCTGCTTTCTGCAATTGGCCAAGCACATGTTTTATTTCATCAAAATGGCTTTTCAGGCCTTCATTTTTTATCAAGACATCATCCACGTAAACTATGTTTCCTCTTTCCGCTGCATCAGGCATGGCCTTTCTCAAAAATATGCCAAATTCACTCCCACTATTGATGTACCCGAACGGCGTTCTAAGCCAGGCGTATTGAGTCCTGTCAAATGTAAAGGAAAATTAATTCTGTATCTCCTCTGCCAATGGCACGCACCAATATCCAGAGGTGAGATCTAATGTGGTAAACACTTTTGAATCATGTACCTGAGCCAAGCCCTGATCAACGAATGGCAATGGCCATCTGGACACTGGTACTCTTTTATTTAACTCTCTCAAGTCTGCACATAGCCGCCATTGACCATTTGGCTTTAACACACCTAAAATAGGTGTATTGGATGTGCTATGAATGGGCCTGACGATTGCCCGCGATTCCAAATTTTTAATAATCTCTGCCAATGATTCTAAACATGCCAGCGGTAATCTATACTGGCATACAAACACTGGACTTCTGCTACACCCTTCTGGTACTGTGGCCAAATGTAAATCAGTTAAACCACAATCATAAGCATCTTTTGCAAATACATCCTTAAACTCCATAAATATCTCCCTCAGATTGTTTCTATCGTCATTGCTGTCACACGCATCTGCTAAGGAGATCTGCTCTTCTACCATTTTGGAAAATTCTGGAAAACCTTCTGGTAAGGGAATCTCGGCACTTTCCTCTAACTGTGTGGCTGTGTCTTTTTGTAAAGCTGCCACTTTTAAATATTTTGGCATATCAGCTTCCACTTCAATGGGCTGATTTTCTGTTTCATTTTCATTTAAATTAAATATTATGCAATCCTCTTGATGGCAGCACACTGTCTCATTTGAATCATAAGGATACACAGAATGAATTTTAAATATTCCTTTGGGCTGAGAGTCCAGGTGTTCTGGCAACTCACCCTTGGCATCTACATACTTTTCAGGGATATTTCCAATCACCATGTTATTTAAATCTGCCGTATAATGTGATTTTTGTATGGCCATTCCTAATGGGGAGTTTTCCTCTAAATGAATATCCTGACAACCTTTATTATTTACCATAATTTTTACAGATCCTTCACCAATATCTAGCAATGGAGTGTATTCATAATCCAGGCCTTGCTGCTTTACGGATTCATTCAGGCATACAAATGCATCAGAATCTTTCATCTGCTGTCCATTTTTGCATTTCAGTGTTATTGCAAACTGTTTTGTAAATGCAGGAATAATAGTATCTTTCCTCATTTGTAATTCGATTGCATAAGGAACCAGTTGTGCACAATGATAAGCCCTTCTTTTGTCTTCAAATTCAGGTGCCGGGCTACCTAGGCGGGACCATATTTTTTGATTAAGGAAATCTAACACCATACACATTCTGTGCATGATTTCATTGCCCATGTAAAATTCATTTTGTGCTCCACTCACTATCCATACATTATGGTAAATTGTTTTCTGCCCAATGCTAATTTTAAGCATGCACCTGCCTGCAATTCGGTTTTCAAAGTCTGGACTATCCAACCCATAAACATATTGGTTTTTAATCCTAAATTTCGTGATTTCCTCCCTCTCCATTATTTTTTGCAACAATTTATCATTATTGAAGCTCCTCTCCTGTTCAAGCGCTAAAGTGGCTTTATTGTTTTAAAACAGTCATTTATACCAACATGAACCCATGGTTGCTCATCTTCCATGTGTATTTCAGCAAGAGTGGTAATGTGTTTTTCTGAATCTGTTTTAGAAGCAATATTCAGTTTGATTGTTTTCTCTTTTAAATAAAAACGTAATGTGTGCTCATCTATGGCAGTCTGCCAATTTTTCCTTGGGTCCAAGTAGATTTGTACAGGTAGTCCTTCATTGTCGCTCTGCATTTTGTCTTGACCCATTAATATAACAGTGACACTAGGTATGCAACTATTCTGGAGATATACCTCCACAGCATCATTTGTTTTGGCAACGGTGTGACATTAATTTATGTTGCTGTTTTGTGATTTTAGTTTCTTAGACCACAAAGGTTTTTTGGTTAAGGACCACAGCACTCCATTCACCCCATCTATGAGAGGAGAGGAGACAATCTTTTCAGGCAATCTGTCCCCATCAGAAATGGAATTTCACAAATAGATGTGATCAATACCTCTTGTTTCATTCTGTGCTTTCCTATTTTTATGTCAACCTCAGTTACACTTATGATGGGCACCTCCTCCCCATTAAAGTAATGCACTGGACCTTGATTTTCCTTCACTGTGATCTGATTCTGTGGGGGTCTCCCTTCATTGATAGTCTTTACCAGCTCCTTGGACATAATTGTGGCCTGTGGCGCCAGTGTCAATCATAGCAAATGTGTGGCATTTTTCTTCTACAGTGATGGGTGCATAATATCTGTCCTCAACTTCCTCTAATACACATAAGAAGTGTGAATTCTTACTGATCTCAGGGCTCACCTTTCTCAGGCCTTTTTCACTTTTGGCTAAGCACATTGGTAAATGGAAAGACGTTTTTCCCTCCTTTTTACCCATTTCTGCGCGAGAGACTTAATTCATTTCTCCATGATCAGAGGTTTTTTGGAGTGTGGCCACTGTTCGGCCATCCATCTGGGTAACATCAGAGACCACATTACAACCTTCCAACTGAACATGTGTAACAACATCATTCAGCAATTTGTCATTGTTTAATTCTGTGCATTTGTAATCATTTAGTGTGATACCAGCTCTTTCAGCCTCTTCAAAAATATGTGGCTCAAAGAATTCTTCAGGTGATTGACCCATACCCTCCTTTTGAGTATTTCCTTTTTCTACCTGTGTTTTGCTTGCCCAGGGAAGGAACTATAGCATCCCCACTTACTCCCTGTTCACTGGTATTCCTCATGCATGAGTCATTTTTCTTAAATCTGTCTCTTTGTTCTTTTTTATTTGCACAAATCTTCAATGTTTGATTTAGTTCTAGGTTAAATCGTACCTCTTTTTTAGAAGTATTTGCATTTTCTGTTACATGTTCATTTATTGGTGCTTTCACTTTTAAATCATTAGGCATCTCTGAGTCATTATGCAAAATTACATCAGGGCAATCTGTCTTTTTGGCACTGCAGGTGTCATAAGTACTTAGTCACTTCTCAGAAGCCCCCCTGTCATTGCTAGGGCCATCAGCCCCCTCTTTAGATGGTTGTTTTTGTGCTGTATAGAGCTTTCCTATTTGCTCAGCTAACATTTTCACTTGGGCCTCAAGGCACTGGAACCTTTCCATCTCTCTAGAATCCTCTTTCTGTGGCCTAGGTCGATATTGGTTGTTTTCCCCCTGATTGGATCTATTCTGATACCTCTCAGGTGATTGATGTCTGTTGGGATGGTTTCTGAACTCTTGATTCATTTGTGGAGGGAAGCGGGGTGCACCCATCCTTTGATTATAGTCCCCGGGGTCCACCCTGATTACCATATATCATGGTGTTGGGATCAAATCTGCTCTGTGTCCCCAATGACTGGTAGGGACCATCATTTCTTTGATCTTGATTTTGTCTCTGGTTATTGTTCATACCTGCCATATCAGGCCGATATCCTATACGGGTTCTGTCCCCTAAATACCTAGGGCTGCTGTAGCTCTCCCTATTGCTAGAATCATGTGATTGGAACATTGGTACAGGAAATGGCGATCTTTGTTGATTACCCCTTTGTTCAGGTGTCACATTATTTTTACCTTGGCTTTGAGCAGACTCAAGGGACATTTTGGCTGACCTGATTTCCATTACTGTGGCTGAGGGTTCTTTAGATTTAGGTCTAGTATCTTTCATTTTATCCCTTTCTCTACCCTGACAATAGAGTACCTCATATAGTTTTGTGCTTTGATGTACAATCCATTCAAGGGACTTGTCACTGTCAAATTCACGGACCAATTGGCATATGATGTCTTTCTGTAGCCCATAGAAGTATGCAGTTTTAAACTCATTGGAATTTGGGTCAAAAGATACATCAAAGCGAGAAAATGCTCTTTTTAAGTCTTGTAAAAATTGGCGAGGGGATGTATTAGGCCCAGCAGTGATTGTGTAAGCGACTTTCTTTGCCTCCTGCAATGACTGAAAAGGAGAAAAATTACGCCTAATTTCTTATTCAAACTCCACCCAGGTCATATTCTGCTGTTCATTTAATCCCCTTATGATGCTGGCCGTCGGGGCATCTAAAGTTAAATGAAAATATTGTCTGTACTGTTCCTTAGGTGTCTGGAGTGCTTTAAAAATGTCATGCACCGCTTCTAAGTGATCCCCAATGCAGCATTCACCTCCCTTTTTAAATGGTTTGATCAGGGCTTTAATGGATTTCATTATTTTTATGGGGCTACTTGTTGCAATGCATGGAATTGCACTACTTTGTGATTCAATCCTGTTTTCAGGTGTATGAGATTGGTGGCTGCCCCCAATGGGAGTATCAAATCCCCCAAGGGCGCTGCAACCAAGTTCAGTCACCGGCCCAGTCACTGGAGCACTAGCACTTTGGGCAGAACCAGAATTCACCTCCACTCCATTGAATGTGGTACCCTGCCGCCTCTCCTGGGACCTAAGAATGCACATTTGCTGTTCTAAGTCCTTACACTTTTTAAGGAGTCTGTTTGCTTCATTTTGCAAATAGTTGTTTTCATCACTCATCTTATTACTCACCTCCTGCATGTCGCACATTTGCATTTGGCATTTATTGAACTCTTTATTTCTCTTGTCTCTTTCTTGAGTCATTTTAATCATTTCTTGTTCTGCATTCTGGAGATCACATTCTTTTTCACAATGTTCTTTTTGTAAAATCTGCATTTCTGAAACAACCTCATCTTTATCCTGTTTAATGTGGTCCACTAAGGCTTTTAAGTGTACCAATTCTTGCTCACTATCCTCAAATTGTTTCTTGCTTTTGGATAACTCAGCATCAAAGTCTCTGCATTTTAATAGCATGTCTTTTTGGCATACATCCAATTCTGCTCTTAACATTTCCTGATTTTTACTTGCCCCATCTAATTCAGTCTTTAACCTGTTAATTATGTGGGTATCATTTTCTTGCATTCGCAGGGACCTATTCAAAATAAACCATATTTTGCTGCATAGCCGTATAAAACAGTCTTTCTCTGCGCTTTTATCGGCTGCATTCAATAATCTTGTAAGGCAGACCTGAATTATGCTGCCTTCTGCAAAAATATTGTCTAGTTTTTCTTTCTGCACCTCACCCTGAATGCGGTCACGCCATTCTAAGGTACTGTTCGACGACCACGTCCCATGTGCAAACAATTTTGCCTCTAAATATTGCACTAAGTCTGAAAATGTGGTTTCCCTTTGTGACATTCTGAAATTCGTATTTAGTGGCACACTGCTATAATAAAATGGGTTCCCTTTAATGTGCAAATGGCAGTGTGAGACACGCTTGCCACGCCCAGTAGGTACTCTATGATCACTTTCCCGGCCTGCAACGCACGATAAATATGTTAGGGATTTTTGTGGAGATTTGGGGCCTGACGGTATTTTCTTACCGCCGAAAAATAATTTAGCAACAATCACTCCTTGTATTCAGATTGGGCCATGTACAACAATAATACAGTGGACATGCAATATTTCAGCACACAGACATGCGTGGTTGGTATGCGTAGTTGGTATGCGTGGTTGGTGGTATTTTGGTGAGCATAATTCCCTTGTTTTATTTGTGGCCCCAATATCCAGAACCCCTTATTTTTGTTTAGATTTTTCGTGTAATCACTAGAGAGACCTCAGGCTTGCAATTCAGGAACACCACATTTTCATTTTTACTGTGCCACCATGGGCAATTTCTCTCTGTCTTATCTACGGCAGCGAGCTATCATGTGGTATTTTCACTATCTTATATACGGTAGTGAACTATGTCCCGGGCCTCCCTTTTTGCCGACTCATAGACCTCACGCAGACTACAACACACACAGTTAGTTATAATTGCTCATACTGAATTACATTGTGCACACGGCTGCAGCCAAATCTGATGTTTAGCTACCTTGAAAATGACAATTGCACTGTCTAAACATCTTACCACATCATCAGCACTGTATTGGTAAATATAAAACACACCACACGTCTGCTTTCAGATATTTTTGTGTATTATAAAAGTTGCATTTAAACATGATCTCACTCTTTACAGAAATAAATGAAATAGCACAGTAACAGCATTATCTGTGATACACTGAAAAGAGAGTGGCGGAGACAAGAACTCAATTTGCAACATTAAACACGTGAGTAAAGCACAGGAATCTCTCCTTTCCTACACTGACTGAATATTCTCGTACACACTCAGCCCCCACACCTCAGCGAGATAATTACCAGGCTTATTCAGCATGTAACTTCTTTGACTGTTCGCCTTCTGGAGGGGTTTACCCAGCAAGGACAAGCATCTGCCGTCACTCGAACTGGGACTTGTTGACTGGAAAAGCCAGTCTCTGCAACCAATTTGAATCTGCTTTAGGAATCAGGCCTCCCCAGCTGTCAACCCCGTCCTTCTTCGAGCTGTGTCCAGATGTCTCTCCCTTTCTTCCCCAGATTCTGCAGCAAAGCACTAGTCACAGCCTCCAACATGATGCTTGATGTGACGTGCTCCAATCAGAATCAATCATGTTCTATCCTCCTACTTTTAACAATGGTTCTTCTTGTACAGTTGCAACTGTAACACGCTGATTTCCTGCTTATTCAAAGTCTTTGCTTCCTGCAGTTACTGTGGATAGAGCACAGGAAGGCAAAGAAAATAAAACTTGAATGTGTGTTTAAAACTGATTTTCATAGTCTGCCTCTTTTTGCCGTGAAGACACATTCTTTTATTAATGAGTTATAATTATTAGTCTTGTTAGTGATATTAGTTTGTTAATTACCAAATGTGTCTCTTGCAACATAGGCATTTCAGATGAGAAATGGTGTGCATTTTGAAGGTACAGATATGTGCTTTTAACTGTGAAAAATGTATTTGCATTTTATATGTAAAAATCGTTTTTGACTGAATAACCTGCCCTTACTTATATGTCCATGTTACACTGGCAACACATAGCTTGAAACAACTGCATCATAGCAATGCACCACCCATGCAGTGGTGCTGCACTTCAAAAAAAAATAAAAACATGCTATACATTGATCCTGTGGAGTGGTGCTGTAATCTGTGCTCCCAAAACACACTATAAACTCCTACAACAACAGCATTGACTATGACATGATGGTACAGACATTGCTATGTGACCACACTAGCTATCCTCGACTGCCAGCCAATCCAATTTAACAGCTGCAGTCCTTGTGTGCACCTATTAATGAGAAAGCAGTGAAAGAAGGCTACCTGAGCGCCAAGGAAGCAGAGTTTCTAAAAGTCAAATTCCCAAGAATCCTGGTGTTCTATGTGCTTCCCACCATATACAAAGGCATTACACCAGCACTGGCCCGTCCAACACGGTCTGACATTTGCTTGATGCTTGAACTGGCTTACCAAAAAGAACCCCTTTCTCACGTATTCCTATTTATTTAGTGCACAGGAGAAGCCCTTTTTAGACTTGTATATGATATCATCCGAGAAGCATCTGATAACAATGGTGTACAAAAAACCCTCAGACCGTTAGGCTCTACTACTATACATTACTTCCATCAAAATCCATTATGTGATCATTTACCATTCAGACAATTCTTAAGATATAGACTATCATGCTCTGACTCGCAAGAATATACTCAACAAGCAAAGCGACTACAGGACTACTTGACACAGAAGAAAACCGAGGAAGCTCCTCCGACAATCCTCAAAGAGAGCTCAAAATATCCCTATGAACACCACAATAATGCAGAATCAACCGGAGCCTGTGACAAATAAAATTACAGCAGTATCGAGCTACTCACCCCTGTTTAACAAACTCAAAAAAGAAATCAATAAATGGTGGTTTATCCTTATTATGGAAATTGCACCCATGGACAAACCACGATATGCAGTCAAACGGAGACACAGCATCTGTGATATAGTGGTCTATACAGTGTAGAAGAATTATGAAAATTCAAATAACACTAACCAAATAGAACTGTGGAGTGATAGACCAGTATCAGGCCACTGTCAATGTGGGATGTGCTCAGTTAGTGCATAAACAACACACAGCCAAATTATAGAATAGGTTGTCATTCTCCATGGAAACAGAATGTTATTTATATATGTTATAACATGCCCATGCAATTTGAGATATATTGGTATGACGATGATATTGGTAAAGAAATTATGTATTGAGCACAAATCTTGTTTTTGAAATAAGAGGCTCTCACCATCATTGGTAGAACACTTTGTACACAATTATCAATCAGCTGACCAAATCAAATGGACTGTCTTTGAAAAGATTAGGACACCCATTAGAGATGGTGATTTAGGGGTCATCCTACTTAAAAGAGAACATATGTGGATTTTTAGACTGCACACTGAAACGTGTGGTTTGAATGAAGCAACACAGTGGCATGATCGGGCACTATTGCCCACTTATGATACTATGCACTCCATACTATGCAGGCCTTATTAGATAAAGCAGACCTACTTCACATTATCAGGTTATTATCACTAATAACCTTAGTAAGGAGGCACAACTGGAAATACCAAAGGTTAAGGAAAGCAAATATTATCCTAAATTCTACTTTAAACCTGTCAGTATGGCAGAGATGGAGAAATCAACTAAAACTCGCATCCCACCTCTTCTCCTGGTGATGTCCTTCCCTCCAAACTAACTTTGGGGAAAACAAAAACCTTCATCCCTTTCCTCGTTTGATTCGTTATTGCATCATTTACCCACAAATTGGTCCCTGACAAAATTAAAGAACTTGTGGTAACCCCATTGATAAAAATAAACCTGGCCTTAACCTCAAATAAGCATCCAATCTGAGGCCTATTAGTAACACCCGTGTTCTCCTGAAGATTGTGGATAAGTTTGCTGCTACCCAACTACAGGAACATCTAGAACACTCTGGTATCCTCCACCCGAGACAATCAGGATTTTGGGCTAACCATGGGACTGACGTCGCCTTGTTGGATCTCCAAACACTAATGTTAGACACCCCGGGCAGAATTAAGACTGGGCTGCTGATATTAGTAGATCTGTCGCCAGCATTTGACTTGCTAGATCACAAACGCCTTCTGAAAACACTAACTAACACTAGCAACTGACAAGGGATTTAACTGGATCTGCTAATTACTCAGTAGCAGAAGGTCAAGAGTGCGCTAGGGAAATGCCACCTCCGAACTGGCAGAAATAAACTGTGGAGTTCCAGAAGGTGCGTGCCTGTCCTCAGCCTTGTTTAACATATAGATCAGACCCCTTTGTAACCAGCTGGTAAACATGGGGATACAAATCACTAACTATGCAGTGGATATTCAACTGCGGATGGAGTTATGCAGTATTTATATTAGAGACTCAGACAAGCTATCTAATATATAAAAGCCTGTCGAGAACTGGATGTCCACAAATTGGAAGTGCCTGAATAGTGCCAAAACTGAGCTTATGACCTTTGGATCAACACAAGCCACGGCAAAATGAAGTCCTAAATACTGGAGCATCAATATTGAGAGTATAAGCATACCTCTAGTGGATAAGGTGAAGACCCTGGGTTTCTTCTTAGATTACTATCTTGGAGCAGATGCACATGTCGATCGAGCTGTCAAGAAATCCAGTATCACTTGAGAGTGCTGAGGCAAATAAAACCTTTTGTGACACACACAAATTGTGAAACATTCGTCAGAGCAATCATCATGCCCAGAGTAGACTCTTATAACACCCTCCTAAGTGGTGTCAGTAAAGAATGCATCCACAAGCTCCGGATAATACAGAATGAGGCAGTCAGGATTGTTAGCCATACTTGTGAAGAGATCATATCTCCAGGGCTAGGAAAGAGCTACGCTGGTTGCCAGTGGCCACAATAGTACATTTTAAGAAACTCACCTTGACCCACAAGTGCCTATATGGGAATGCACCATGCTACCTGAAATATATTGTCAAACAATATGAACCATGCAGATCCTTGCGCTCAAGCAATGCCCATCACTTAGTCACCCCTAGAGCTAAAGGAGCAAGGGGGAATGGTTGGTCTATTCCAGCCTATGCTGCTCAGGCTTGGATCATCTTGCCTATAGGCTTGCACCAAAAAACAAAATACTGACATTTTCAAAACACCCACAAACTATACTATTTGAGTGATATATATTTTTCCGTGTCTTGATCCCCGTGTCTTGTCCCATTCCTCTGAAATGTCCTTGTCGTGATGTGCGCCCTGATGCCTGTGGGCTTTGGCATGAAACAAAGAAATATATAAACAAATAAATAGTGAACAAACACATAAAATAAATAAATAACCAGTGGGCAACATTGTATTACCATTTCAATAATCCCACAGGACTAGCACTAGCTCTAATACACTTGGTAATGCATGCCCGTATACTGATATGGGGTCTTCCTTACACTAAAGAAAAAAGTAATTCCACATTAGTTGTAGTAGCAAGGTTGATCATGGACTGCATAGTATGCGGAAATCCAGGAGATACATATCATAAACCTCATAGATATACCAATAGTGTCTCAATAAGATTGAATCAGGTGAGCCCCTCACTAGTACAAGTATCCATGTGCTAGATGGCGCTCCTCCTGCTGACTAACAGAATCCTGCTACCCATGTGGACAGTCAAGTATGCAAAGTGCAACAATGATGATAAGGTTGCATGGCCAAAGGACACTAGCTGACTGGAAATACAGTACAGCGTGACATAGCCAATCTGGGACAGATCACCAGAATGAAAGGGCATGGATCGTGTAGTGGCAGCAGAATATATTCATTGGACTACAGTCTCGCTGCCAACAGTGCCCATTTACAAGATTGCGACCCTCTTGATTACAAGCTCTTAAGCTTCTGTGAGAAGTGCATGCAGGCAACGTATCACAGAAGTGATACCGCCATATGACCGCTAAACACCAGGAGAATACAAATAAAACTCTGCAGAATGATGCTGCAACTCCTTAACTGGACCCCTTAGAATCACGCACATCGGGAAGCACGCGTAGGCAAAAAACTGCTATTTACTGTGCCACACAAAGAATCTAAAATCAGTAACCATCACAAATGTAGCTTGGGCAGCTACGTATTGGGGGGCATTGCTAATGTTATAAATCATTGGTGTCCACCATAGAGACAGGTCGAATTAGAGCACAGAAGCTTCCCCCGACTGGGAACAAAGATGTTCTCACTTTTTCGATCAGCATTCATGTAATAATTCGTTTTGCCAAAATGCATTTGAACAATGTTCTGTGAAACAAAAAATGTAGAAACTTTACCTCTGTTGATCATGTCCCCCATTTAGGTTAGGACCTTTTTGCAAGGAACACACCATGAGATGGTTCGTTTATCAGACCCAATAATGAAAAAAGATAGATGGTCCTGATGAATGTGACAACAATAATAAGAAATCACTGAAACCGGTCAACCTTGGACATTATGGACATCCTTTACAGTTTCGAGATACCTAGCACAAATATATTGTGACTACTGAAGTGTGAAAAGATAACATTCAGTGTTTTATATATCAATTCTAGCTAATATAAAAAAATCCAAATTTGATTTAGCATTTTAAACCAAGACACTTATTTAATACTGTATTTGTTCTATCCGACGCATGTGGGCAGAGCATCATTGCGTCGCTAGAGTCTAGACTGAAGTAGATGCTAACTTTCTCTGATTGAAGGATTTAAACATGAAAACATACTCATTACCCTAGTTTGGGAGAGTAGAATTGGGCAATTTTCTCTCTATACATGTTAGATCGGAGGCACAGCACCGATGGTCTAGGGACAGTCCTACCATCACACAGGGTTAGCAGAGTTCTTCCTAAGGGACAGCCAGAATGCAAGTAATTTAGGTATAAAATAGTGTGGACTCTTCACCTGTGTGTGTTGAACTAAGTTTTTCGATGGTGGATAACATCCTCGTACTTCGAGTAGTAGTAATATTTCCTGTTCTGTGTTGGTATTGCATCAAATCAAACCATCTTCACATCAGCTCGACCACTGCTAAAACACCAAGAAGCCTGGCTCAATTCTATTGAGCATCGTAATGTAAGAGTAAGGTCCTGGTAAGAGGCCCTGTCCCTCCGGTCCACCTTCTGGCACGATAGTGACTTGTACCGCCCTTTCCGTCTTTTTCCTGAAGACATATCCTTTTTTTAACAGTGACATTGTTGTAATTTCTTGCCTCAACTAGAGGGTCATACTACATCAGCCTTCATTTATTGAGGTCTCTCTACAGGGATGTGTTTTTGTTAGTGTTTTAGTTAGTTGATTGCATTTGTATTGTTTCATCAAAGTTTATATTTTTATAGAACCTTGATTGAAGATTCTATAGCTGTTTGTGTTACTACTCTTATCACTTCACACCCCTCCTTGGGAGTGTAGCCTGCCCTTGACCTTATCACAAAAACTTGAACAAGGTATACCTGTCGGACTGTGTCTATTTTACCTTTATGATTGAGATCACTGCTGGTTTAGTGGTAGTGTGGGGCTAAACAGGTGGTTGAGCCACACTACTCATCACTGTACTCCTGCAGGGCAGCAGTCATCATTTTGTCACGCAAGGGTGTGGAAGAAGCTCAGGAACGCAGGATAGAGCTGTAAGGGCAGTCCTATCAGGTCAGGCAAAGGAGATTTTCATCCGATAGACAAAACATGAAAGTTGTTCAGACGAAAAGAGCAGTGGTTCCATTGGAAAGGATGATGAGGTGCTCTAGTAGCAAGGCTTTTATCATAAAAAGATGGGAAGAAAATAAGGCCACTCATAATCGGAAGTGATCTCAATGAGTGGATGGCATACAGCCATTTCAAAATGGTAGGCACAAATGTTAAGGGCATACTCCAAATTAGGGACAGGTCGATGAGGCTGGATTGCAAAGATGTGTATCTGGGGGTACTTATCTTTGTCCTTCATTGAATGCTTCTCCAATTCCAGTGGGTCTGTCAAGTTTGGAAATGCTGTTGCCTTCCCTTCGAGCTCTTCTCCTCCCCATTGAGTTTTACTAAACTTCTGAAGCCAGTGGTAGTAAAACTTAATAGAGGAAGCGGTCTAGATGCTCGTTTTCTGGATGATATGAATTTCAGGTGTAAGGCAAAAAAGAGGAAAAGGTGTTGGGAGTCCTCCACCTGGTGCAAGAATTTGGCTTCTTAGTGAACTGGTATAAATCGAAGTTAGTCTCCTCCCATCTGATGTAATTTTTAGATGTCGTAATGGACTCAGAACCAGCCACCCTGAACAAAAGGGTTGCGATATCAAAAGAGATAGTCGTCTGTTATTAGGAAGTCAACATTGTCTCTCAGGAATCTCGCACGGTTAGTAGGTCTGCTCTCCAATTGAATTCAAGATGGAGCCATTTCTTTATAGAGTTCTGCAATGTTTCAAAGGCCTAAACATGAGGATATGGCCTCCCCTATTCCAAATTAGTCCTACACACAGAGGAAATAAGATCCACGCTCATTTGGTGGCTTGATCATATGGAAGGGTGGATAAGAAGAGCAATCTTCAGGCCCCTTCCAGATCTCATAAAAGAGTGAGATTCAGGCAGGCAGATGTATATTTTCACCTGAGGGAAATTATCAGGAGAAGAGTTGGACATGCATATCAGTGGTCTGGAGTTAATTCCAGGGTTATTTATTGTTCAAGAGAATCAAGGTTTAACTATGGGATGTCTGTGAGATATGCATTCCATTGGAATCCAATGGTTTTGCTCCAGCATGAAAATGTCATACAGACAGAAAACCATCCAAGCTTGATAGGCAGAGAGAGCAAGGAAGGTGCACACAAAAAACCCATTACATGCCCCACTAAACCTGCCAAAACATTGAAAATCCCTATTTTTAACAATTGTTTACCACTCCGGAGAATTTGGGAGTTACTTCTCTTACCTCCATTACCATTAGATTCCCATTAGATTTCCCATGCATTGTCCTTGTTTAATACCTACACGTATCACTTGGTGCCACCAAAGGAAAATGTACATCTGAAGCATTGGCCATTTTTTCTTTTTACCCCTTTCACTGATTTACACATTCATCCGTTCATTTTTTGTGATCTGAATAAAGCCAGACATAACAATCTAGACGTCAATGATTCTCGAACCCTTCATCTTCAGAAATGGATCAAATAATTTACACCCATTTGCAGAACACAGGTATTTGTGTGTCTGGCACCTGAACTCTCTTGTCATGTAATCTTTCTTTTGTAATGTTATAAAGAGGGTGAGTCGCCAGGCTACATAAAGATGTCTGGCTGGTAAACAATGTTTGGTTTGTAGCAATATGCACTGCGATCAAGTACAGCAATAGTTGATCATTCGTATTTAGTTAAGGCTTCGCTTTAAGAGCAGTGTTAGATTCCTTTACCACATTAGCACACTGAAAGGATACATTGCCGGACACATAAAACAGAAACCAACTCAAGGCCCACACAGTAAAGTTAACTATGCAAACAATGTAACTAGAGAAAGAAAGGGTAGCAAAATATGGATGGACTGTAAACGAGTGCAAGCTTGGCAACACCTGATTTCAAGTTTGGCTGCAGTGGTAAAACATCTGGTGTTAATGAAAACTGGATGTTTACCACTCCTCATGATTCAGAGCAGTGTACTGTATGCAATATCGCTGAATTTGAAGTACCTGAATGTAATGCAAGTGTTGGCACACTGGATGCAGAGACCTGCAAAAAAATGCAGTAAATATGATTGCAACTTCAGATTCGAGGTAAAAAACATTTGAACTACTGGTAATGATAATGGCTGTCAGGTGGGACACAAGAACACCAGTAAATGTAATTCACCACAAAAGTGCAAAAAACACCTCCCCAAAACACTATGCATGCTTCTAGAGTACTACACCAGTACATTTGGCGGATGCACCAATGGTTTGAGGGCAGGAGGAATTTAGGTATACAGTGAGAAGGGGACATAAAAGGAAGGAGGGGTGTGCACAGGCAATCAATGCTCAAGAGTCAGAAAGTCCACTTGGGCCTAACTGGCATATCGATCCTGAGAACATATAATTTGGACAGGCCCCCTATTGTTTTCGTACTGGAGCTCATTGAGGGAGAGCTTCAAAGCCAAATAAGTATACACACAGCCATACACCCTATATTGAAGCTTGTGGCAGTCTTCCCTTGCCTAGCTAATGGGAAATTCTAACAGCGAGTTGCCATGGTGCATGGCATGGCACAGCCAACCTTCTGGCACGTCCTCACTCTGCAGTTCAGTGCTCTACTATGCACTACCCTCGACCCCCAAGTCAATGCCTACAATCACAGGATGCTTTTATGACCTCACATTTCTTGAAGATCATAAGAGCCCTGGACTCTATAGACATTGGCAATCACCACACTACCTGAGAGGTTAACATTGGCAGGTGCACTGGCCACAGGAGTATGAAGGGAGGATAAGGGGAGCTATGAGAGAGCATGTTAGGGGTGGGGTCAGAGGACTAAGGAACCTTATTTGCCAGTTAGACCCAGATCAGGACGGAGTCGCATCAGGGGAGACTACGCAAGCTGAGCGCCTCAACTCAGGATAGAGACGCAAACTAACCAACCCTACTAACAATTTCCCTTTCTGCATACACCTCTCAAACTCCAAACCAAACACAACCAAAACCTACAGCACAACAAACCGCACAAATTTCACTACATCGCAACAACAAAACAATAACACACATAGGGCCTCATTACACGGTAGGCGGTGGACCAAGGTGCTAATAGCACCTTGGTCCATGCCGGTAAAATACCGGCACCGCCTTGGTGTAAAGGGGAATTACTGCCCTATTCCAAGGTTCGCGGGGCGGTAATTCCCCGTTCAACCATTGCCCTTCCCCATTCCCATTTTTGCCCCATAGGGCATAATGGGGAAGGTGCTAATTACGGTACCGCAAATTTGCGGTGCCGTAATTAGCACCAAGGTCCCTTAGCGGGTTGGTTTTTAACGCCTGCTAAAAGCAGGCATTAAAGTACCAACCCGCTAAGGGACCTCGTAGTAAGGCGGTAAGGGTTAACGGTCACCGGTACCATTACCGGTGACCGTTAACCCTTACCACCTTCCGTGTAATGAGGCCCATAGTCTTGCACAACAGTACACGACGACTACCGGCCGCAAACACCCCAGGCCCAGCCAACGGACCCACCGGGCTGAGGCCGCCAAGAGCACATCACTGCTCTCTTGCACTTTTCCTGCTGCCTCCCTCTAACTCAACCTCCCCTCCTCTTTCAGAGCCGCCAGAGCACCAGGGGACCACTCTGGTGGTGATAGTGCGTGGTCCAAATGTCCTTTAACATTAACATTAACATTAACATGTGGCATGGGTGTCCCCCGTCTGACAGAACATCTTTACAGAAATGGAAAATTGAACCATACCCTGACTGGCTAGATGTGACCATCACTCAATCCGGGGTGACAGACGATGTTTGTATGGCCTTCTTCCCTGTTTCTGTGAATGGCGGTGTGGTAGCTGTGGATGTGCTGGTATGTGCGGCATGTGTTGCAGGGTGCACTGTTGCAGTTGATTTGGTACTGAAAGGTCCTTCTTCATCACAGTGTTTTCCTCTGAAGGTACGCATGGGTCAGATGTGATATTTATTCTGCAAATTATTTCACTGGGACACAAGGTCATTTTCACAGCATGACTCTACGTACTCTAGCCCAACATGTGTGACCAGGTATGTGGTGTGCCCATGTCATATCCCTGTCTGTGTGCTTGGAATTCATTTGCTGACTGCCTGCTGGTGGAGTGTATGATTAGTGTATGGTGCTGGTGCCTCCTGGACGAGGGTCTGTGGGATACAGCAATGGCCACAGTGATGGTAATGGTGATGGTGTATGTTGCTGGAGTTTCATACAGGTTTGTGTGGATCTTTTCTGAGATCTGATCATGTGGAACACACCAATACATCAGGCATTAGCCAGTAATACTGCAGGCTTTAAACAGGGTCGGGCTGGGACAATAAATAGGCCCGGACACCCAAGAGAATGTGGCCCAGCCCTCGCCTCAAAAATGTGGCCCACCCCTTGCCTCACGACCTTTGCCCTCTTATGACATCACCTGAAGTGATGTCATTTGACCCCACCTGAAAGTGACAACCCGGGAAGCAATTAAACACAACCTTTCACCCCTTGACAAAGCAGGAAGTGGCATCAAATAGCATTGTTCCTAAGTACACTACGAACAATATGGTTATGATTTCACTAATATGATATACATTTCATACAAGAATGGATCACCATATTATCATTAATATCTGTGTGTATAGATTCATATTGTCAAATTACTGTGAATGCAAGCAGATGTCCAAGGCAAAATGATAATATGTTATTGTATAGCACTTACACTTAAGCTCTTTTTATAGAAGAGATATGCACCCAATATCACCCAACCTGTCTTGGTACTCATTTATTGATCTCTGAAGGATGAAAGGCTGAAATGGCCTTGCTGGGATTCAAACCTGCAACTTGCAGATCACACACACATGGCAGCAGTGAGCGCTCAACCCACTGAGCTATCATATCGGCTATAGTAAAATGTGCAATTATTCTGTACTGGATACCATTAAACTGGTAACTGAGATTTAACAAGCAGACCAGTTACGTTCATCTGCAGGTCTGGTGCAAAGTTGGCTGCAAAGTTGGCCGCATGCTGCAGCAGCATGTGAATGGTGCATGCATCATAATTAATGATGCACACATCATGCATGCCAATAAATCACCGAAGCAAGGTAACGTGTTGAATTATGCGGTTGGGGGTGATTTCTGATTGTTTTAAAAAAAAACTTTTATTTTCTAAACCAGCCCAGGCATGGGCAGAAACCGTCCCTCAGGGACTACACAGGATTTCGGCCCGGCCACAGGCCGAGTGGCAGATGGGCAAATCCGACCCTGTCTTTAAACCACAAGCCATGCCAAAGGTAATTTTCATGAAAATATGTTATATTTACCACCTACAACCTGTATCCCTGCACTCAACCTCTGCATCACCAGTTCCATTATTGTCGTGATGTCCACCACAAAGGCAACCTTTGCCTCCCCAGTGTGCATGTATAATCCAAGCACTGATCCCTCCCTCTCCAGTAACCATGCACTCCTACCTCTGTTGATATCATGTTGTGTAATCCGCTATTCACCTCATTCCACCTCTTTAGTATGACTTTGCTGGTACAGGGATTCACAGATGTACACTCAACAATGGCTGAGTACTTTTGACAGGGGTCGTTTTGGCATACTTGGAGACCTCCTTACCAACCTCCACTGCTATTAAAGTGAGCTCCTGGTCTGTGTAATTTTCCATGGACGTAGCACTGCACATGTAAGTTATCTATGGAGTGTAATCCTGGGTTGGCTGCCTAGTGTTGTGCTATTTGCCATATTACTGTACATCATTGTTATTTAAGCATGTAGTACTGCACTTCAGGTATTATCAGATACGGTGCCAGTATTCTATTGCATTCCCTAATAATTGTTACAACATGCTACCTATGCACGTGCGGAATGCCTGCTTTACTGCATTAGCAACAGTAATCCACGGAATGTCAATTTCTGGGTGTTTTACTGCCAAACTGTTAATCAGGCACTGTTTGCCTTATCTTTCAACTGAATTAAGTTGAGTTTATCTAGTAGAATTTAGACTATAGCCCTCATTATAAGTTTGCTTGTCCAGAAATAAGGTGCCTGTAACGTTACCCTTTACCATTTCCGGACCGGCAAACTACAGGTCTGCTGGTAGGGGCATTGAAATACCAGCAGGCCTGACCTGTCGGTAGTTCAAGCCCCCACCAGAAGGTTTTTCACTGAAGCACCGGCACTGTTACTAATGGTGCTGGTGCTTCAGTGTTCCAATTCCCATGGAGACTTCTGGGACTCCACAGGAATGGGAACTTACTGTTCCTCCAAAGCCCGTAGTATCCCGGTATTACCAGGATATCGACGGTGGAAATGGTTAGCAGTGGTTGCAGGCAATCTCTGAATGAGGGCCAATATTTCTGAATGGCTGCAAAATGCAAACAAATGCATCCACTGTGCTTTCAATTGTCAATCTGGCTCAAACTGCTAGACATTTAATTTTCGTTTCTAGATTTTCTTTCACTATAATATATTTCAAGTCCAACTTAAAAAACATAGATAGAATCCTGGAAAACATTAATACCATATGCTGCCACACATGACAACAAAAAAGGCGGAATTGAAGTGAATTGTAATTAACATGAAATCTACAAAATTCAAATAGACAAATCTAAGCATCTGTCTGTAAATTGTATTGTAAAAATAAGCATTGGATAAAAAATATAGTGAAATCATGTAAATATATGTTGTACAGATTCTGGACATATTTTCGTAAATTAAGAGCACTCATTCTGTACGTTAATGGATCATTAGCTGTGATCCATTCGGCTGTGGGCACTGAGGGGAATAGAAAGAATGCAAATGGCAGCCAAGGCACTCCAAGAATTGCAAAACTACATGAATATGCATAAGTGTGCATGAAATACTGTGCACCCAAGCATCATTTTCTAAATGTAAATTTGGTCCGAGAGTTGTGAATTCATCGGAAGTGCTTATTATTTTCAAATATACGCTACTGGGTCTTTTTGAATTTTTTCACATTGTATCCTTGGAATGTATTTAACATCAATCATAAATGAACTCAAGGTTGACGTATTAAAATATGAAGTCCTGAATAATCAACGTGACTCACAATAACTCAGAGACCATTTGGATCACGTCAGTGCATCGAGGTTGGTTAGCGAGCTCTGGCAATTTCCCAGACAAAAAGGCCAATGCACATTTGTTCAGTCTAAACATGTACTGTGGAGTGGAAGATATTATGAGCTTACTTGTCACTATCAAAGCGACAGAGGTCAGAAAATAGAATATATGGGTCCCCATGCTAATAGGCCATTGTGCCTGTGCAGGGACGACACTATGGTGTTACCAGATGGAGCTACAAAACCCCTTCTGTCCTAGGGAATCATTTAGTAACATCCGGAATGCAACAATGAGGCGTAAAACCAGGGTGTAAGTGGTTTATGCATTACCTTTACACTCCAGAGGATTTTCCTTTAATTTGGAGGTGGAGTCGACCCTATATAAATATAATGTATGCAATGCATGCCACCTCTGACTCCAAAGAACGTTTACGCCTGCATGAGATTTTCATGCATGCAAAAAATAAATATATTGGTATGGATTCTGTTTAGGACAACTGCTAAAAGCTGGTTTATTCCATAGGTATTCCTTGAAAATGTTGCCAGCCAAGCATAATTGGGAGACAATTTTTACCGTTAGTGCAGCACAAAGTGTGAATACAAGGTGGTAAGCAGACTTTGCCTGGTTCATCAACTTTGTTTTACAATGTGCCATGTACTTGTGGAACATTGCAATGTGGAGACACTATAGCAAGTAACTGGAAATGCAGGAGGCCCTCTCCAATCAAAAGTCACGTTGTATCAAATAAGAACCACACTGCCAGCGATTACAAGAAACTCTTGAGAAGCAAAGCATTATGTGAAACAACTTTAAGAAAAGTTGAAAATAAACCATGGCTTCACTTAAATATCAGTTTTAGTATTGGGACTAACACAATCAGGCAGACATTGGTTGAACAAAAATGAATTTTTCCAAACAGCCAGTTCATAAAAAGCCAAAATACCTTGACAACAAAAAGTCTAAGAACCACAGCAGTGCAGGGAGCAACATGTCAGATTATTTCTACCTTGTCAAAGAAGCTTAAAAATGCACTCCTTATTAGGATCAGCGCAATCAAAATATATTGTCTGAGTTTCTAGTGCTGGTCCCGGACAAAACTCATTTAACTAATTTTGTGTTCAACAATCCCACCCTTATATTCCAAATCAAAAAACAAAAGAGTTTGTTAAATGTGAGACAGCAGAGGGTGTCTTATATACTGATCCCCGGGGATTTGTCATCCAGGTGGCAAGGTAACAGCCATTATGTTGGATCCATTTCCTGGGGGTGCATCAGTGTGGTAGGATCACCTGGGTGAAGAATACTCAGGAAGTAGGGTAGGGGCACCGGATGGTGAGACATAGTATCCCCTTTCCTTTCAGACCTCTTCCCCATCCTATTGTGCAAGATTTGCCGACTGTCTAACCTCCTCCCCACCTTTCCATGCAAATAGTGGGACGAGGAAGCAAGGAACTGGGAGGATGAAGATTACTGACAGAAAACAAAGTCAGACACAGAAAACAGACTCTTTCCTTTTGACAGTAAACTGTCCCTGTAAGGAGGCCAGGCAAAGTCAGGCCCCCCTTTTCAACTACTCACCCCTGACTTCACTTTACTCTCACAGGAAGTATAAAAGGCAGAGCAGCAGAGCACACTTTGAGCGAGCTGGGAATGCTGGAAGGTGCTGAGAAGCCAGAAGAAGATGAAGTGAGCTGCAGAGACCCTGGTAGACTTAGAGGAGGAGAAAACCACCTGGAAACTGGCCCTCGAAGTACAGGGAAGGCTGCAGTGTAGATAGGGAACCGTACCTTCTGAAGTCAAAACCATGGGCCGCTGGGGTTGCCTATGCAGTACCCCACACAGCAGAGGTCCTTCGCTGGACCAAGAAGGCGAGCCCAGGTGTTTGAGGGGTAGTAAAGACCCTGACCTCATTTCAACATCCCCTTTTAACTCCTGCAGCTCCCAAAGCCAGAGAATGCCGTTTTGGGGATCTGCCAAGTGGGAGAAACATTAACCAACAGCATTCTGGGACTCGAACTCCAAAGACATTTTATTTTACCAATTGTTAATAAAAAATAACTTGAAGAACGGTCCACCCCTGGCAGAGGGAGACCCTTTGATCAAGGATAGGAGCCAGACGTAAGTCCTGGAGGAAGTGACAGCGAACTGCTGGCCTGCAGGTGAAACCTGATCAAGGGCTTCCTGCATGGCTGAATGATGCAGGGAGGAGCTGTGGCCACTGAAGCATCGTCCTTGGCTTGAGAGAATTGGTTGTCGGAAAAGCAACTCCATGCAGCAGGTGAGCTGCTGGCATCCTTGCAATACCGGCTCACATTGAAGAAAAGGCTATGAGCGGTGTTAACAATATGAACTGGTTGAAATATGCTTTGAAGTGAGTGAATGGAAGTAGCAAAATAAAAACAGAAGGCAAAAGGAAGTGATCATCTGAACTTGTGGAGAGAGATGCACTGTCTCAAAGTGGTCTGGCACCCGAGGGTACCCAGTCAATGGTCTCTGGGAGAGTACATAGTAAAAGCAGTAAAGTGTATCGAAGTGGTCCTGCACAGGTCAGACGAGAAACCATGCACAATTGAAAGTCGTTGAACTTGTAAACTTGACAAAATATAAACAGAAAGGAAGAGCAGTATTGCGCTCGACTGAGGGGAGTGTATCTTTATAAGAGAAAGGAAATTGTGTGAGACACTTGTTAACACATATGGTCTGAGCCCGGTGGAGGGAGCTAACTGGTGTGCTAAAAAGGAATCTGAGCCTGGCTGAGGGGATCCGGGGTAGACCGTGAGTCACTTGAAAAGAATATTCTGCAAACCTTCTGGAAAAGAGATCTGAGTCCACAAGAGGGGGATCCAAAGGGAATGGACATAGTACTAAAGAGATCTAAGCCCAGCTGAGGGAGATCACTTGTGTGTTCTGAAGAAAGGGGAATACAAACCTGAATGAAGGAGATCCCCATATGAAAGAAAGAGGAAAAAGGTCTGAGCCAGACTTAGGGAGACCTAGAGAAAAAAATGTTGAATCAGTATATTGTTGTTGATGGAATAAGACATATAAATACCAAGAGACTTAATGAGAAGAGAAAGGACGCTATGATGAGAGATCCTGATGTGCCTTAGAGACTGCATTCTTTTAACAAAAATTCAGAGTGTGCTCCAGGTGCTACGCTGTTCCGCCTTGTCCCGTGCCGAAACGTGGGGAAGGGCAAGTTACAGTAGAGCAGTCCTGAACTACCAAGCCCCATGGACCTTTCATGTGTTACTCACTGTTTCTTTATACACGTCATCATCTGACAGCCTTTAGTTCTTTAGAGTAAGGTATGGAAATAGAGTGTTGTAGTATAGGCCATCTTTGTTTTGACACAACATGACTAGGGCACTGTTTTCTTTTATTTGATGGATGTAGTTTGCTCTCATCGTAAGATGTTAGGGTTAGATAGGAGTTTTCCCAACCCATGTAAAATTCAATAAACACCTTGGAACTGTACCTATTGTGTCTGTCATACTTCTGGTACCATGCCTTCCTTACAAAAATAATTTATTTTATTAAAAAGTAATCCGAAATTATGTGGCAGGTGATTATCCAACTACATTTTAATGGGACTGCAACCACACCTAAATTTAAACAAGTTCAACTATAAACGTCTCTCTACATATAGGCACACAACATGACATTGATGATCTCAAATACTCTACAGCAGAAAATGATGCTTACTTGTACCCAGATGTACACTAAAATCTAAAGGTGAAGCAGTTCATAGAATACAATTTTAAACAAAACAATTCACTGCACTCATTGCTTGCGTAACATTTACCTTAGACCAATTTAAATCTAAACTGGTGAACATTGTCTATGACAAACTATCGGTCCTTAGCTTGGGCATAGACATTGCATTGCTGCATCTTCTATGATGTTGGATTTGTTGCAAACAATATTAAAGGTTTAGGTTTCTCAGGGTGGGCAGTGACAACAACACACTCACTATTTTCAAGGAATCAGGTTCACCTTCATAACAACCCAGTTCAATGTGTTAATTAAATTACTGATTTCAATGACTTTGTTGACTTCGGCAGATACAAATCCTAGGTTTTTGTATTCGATGTTCAATTTCATATTTGTTAAGCTTCCAGAGTTCCCAAATAGCAAGTGAAATTGCTAATATGATGATGCCACCAAGGGTTTTCGTATTCATCACTAATCACAAAGCACATAAACCTCGCACTATTTTCCCTTTTCAGTTATATGACTTTTAAAAAAGGCTCCCAAAATACATTTAAAATCTATCTTGGATATACCCTATTCTGAGGACAAATCTCTACATACAGGTGGACATAGGTACTCACTTTTTGTCTTTCTGTCATAGGCACAGGACAGGTGGGGACACCAACTATCATTGGCCAGATCCGTCAGATAAGGCCTCACTTCAGTCTTTTGTGCCTACTCCAAAGTCCCTTTCACATATACTGGTTCTGCTTTGTGAAAGTCATCGCATTCAGTCTGGTCCGGGTCAGACCCCTTTAAAGATATTTTTCACCTTGGGCTACACTGTGTGGGAATCCAATCTGCTTCTCCCTTGTCAGACGGGCATCTCTTGTCTCAATTCTTTCCCAAAACGCCCCCTTCTTCTTGTGTGTTTGACCTTAAGCACCCTGCAAAATCCACTGATATGGGCAAGGCAATTAAAGATAATTTCTATTTGTCAGTGTTTGACAATGACATATCTCTCACACAGTTTTTGCCTATTGGCTGTTTCACATAAGTAGGCTGGATAGAGGAGTGTCTGAAGTGGGGAGGAAACTATTGTTACACTTGGCATAGTAAAGACACTACATCTAGCCAGTCTCTTTAAGCTAAGGTTGTGATTTGGACTGCACATTACGTATCTGCCATTTGGAGTCACTGGCATGTTAACTTGCTTACTTGGAAATGTACTTTTTGATAAGCAAAGAACAAAGATTTTAACTTTTTTAATTCTTATATGGTGATTGCTTTCAACATGAATCATTTGGTTTTATGAATTGCTGTTTCTTTTGCGGTTTTTCTTTTCTCTTCCTTTTTTAAAATAAAGGCATTTTGATTATTTAAGATCATTTGTATGAATGTTGTGTTTTTCTAATGTGTAAGGTATGTATTACACAACAAAATACAGAGGTGTGTCTGTCTTTTTGTGATTTCTTCTCCCAATATGCTCTCCCCTTGGATATGAGATCACTTAATTACAGAATTTAGGCAGTATAATGTACCATTTAAAAAAAAAATACAGCTATTTTGTATCTCACTGTTTATAAAATCATATGTTCAAGTGCCTCTAATTTCTAATACACATCGTATACAGATGATATCTTCCCAGCATCCATGATATGATATGATATGGCATTTGTGATGCGCCTATACCAAGTGTTTCAAGGCATGACGAGCAAGGAAGGAGAACAGAGGGAGGACAGAGACAAGGAATCTTACTAGGCCAAGTGTAGGGGAGGGAGGAGGGGAAAAGTGCCAGGGGAAAGGGGAGGGTGCAGTGCTGCATATGCGATCAAAACAATAACAAGAAATGCGGCCAGAAGATGGCAGCTGCAAGGGTAAGTGCAGACAGCAGGTGTCCAAAAGTGCAGGTAAGGGGACTGTAGGGTTACAGATACAGACCCACATGCAAGGATTGCCGGGAGGCAGTATGGGTGTGCAACTGGGTGGGCAAGTACCTTGGCTAGCAATCAGAAGGTAATCAGGTGACCAGTGCAGTATCAGACAGGAAATCAGCAGGGGAGAGGAAGAAAGAAGGGAGAAGCAAATAGGAAGGTCTTGAGGTGCTTCCGGAAACAGAAATGGTTCTCCTCAAGTTTCAGAGAGGCAAGGAGACTTTTCCAGAGTGAGGCCCCATCTGAAGAAAGAGATTTACCACCAACTCATTGCTTGGAGAAGCGATTGACCCTGAAGGAGTTGGAGGTGGGACCGAAGAGCTCGAGTAGGAAGGTATTTGCGAACAGAGAGTTGGTGGCATTGAGGACCCAGGCCCCAGAAACCCTTGTGGACGATGCAGACGGTCTTGAAGTTAATCATTGCAGCCACTGGGAGCCAATGCAGAGATTTCAGTGCTGGAGATATACGACTGCTGGACTTGAGACCAAGGACAAGTCTCGCAGTCCTGTTCTGGATGAGTTGCAGAGGGCGGAGAGAAGAAGCAGGCAGAATTAGAAAGAGGCTGTTGCAGTATTCCAGCCTATATAGAACCAGAGCTCTAGAGACATTGAGCTTCTGGGAGAAGGAAAGGAAGGGAAGAAAACCTCTGAGGAGGTGCAGTTGGTAGTTTGATTTCTTAGAGACATCAGAGATGTGAACAGAAAAGGAGAGTGTGGAGTCTAAGATGACCCTGAGGTTGTTAGCCTCACAGGTGAGAGCAGGAAGAGTGCCTCAATCCCAAGACACTCCCTGGAGATGTTCTCCTTCTCTACAAGGAGATCATCAACAGCTCCTTGAGTCAATGCACCTTCCCAGTGACCCTTAAAGAGAAGAAACATCCTCCCTCTACTAAAGAAATGCACTCTAGATCCCTAAAAACTAGATAACTGTTGCCCCATCACCGATATTTCCTCCCTAGGTAAGATCATCGAGAAAGTGGTAGCCGCACAACTGCAGCAACACATTGACACCAACAATCTCTGCAAAACCAACCAATCCGGGTTCAGACCCAGATGCAGCACAGAGACGGCAACCATGCAAGTGGTTGACAACACCCTCAAAATTCTTGATGATGGCCACCCCCTACTCAACCTCTTGGCTGCTTTCAACACAGTAGATCCCCACATTGGCACATGGGGTCATCAGCCTTGTCCTACGCTGGTTCAAGTCCTACCTCGCCAACTGCCAGCTGTTTGTTCAGAGGTACTCCTCTAGTTTGCCAATGCTACCCATCACCTGTGGAGTCCTGCAGGGTTCCATCCTCTTCCCAGTGATCTTCAATCTATACATGGAGCCACTGGGAGCCCACCTAGCTACACAAACATCCACATTCACCAATACGTAGACGACACACAGCTATTCCCTAAGATTGACTCCATCAAGGACATCCACAGGCTCAAAACTTGCCTCTCACTGATCCAGTCTTGGATGTCTAGTGCCTACTTGACGCTCAACTCCTTCTAGACTGAATTCCTTCTCCTTACGAACAAAACCCAGACACACAGAACTGGCTATCGAACATGAACCCTGAAGGCATCACAGCCTATCTCACTTCCTGCGCCAAGTACCTTGGGTTCCAAATCAACAAACACCTCTCCTTCAAGACACACATAGCTAAGAAAACTCAGACAGCTTGGTACCAACTTTCCCTCCTGTGGAAAGTGAAGCCCTTCCTCCCTCCGGACAGCTTTCGATCCACTGTTAAAGCCCTGGTCATATTTCACATGGATAGGAGCAATCCCCTCCTTGAAAGTCTCCTATCCCCCTCCCTACGGCTGCACACATCATCAAAGTTTACACAAATGCGACCACATCACCCCGGCCGTCATCGACTTTCACTGGCTCCCACTGCATGCACAAATCATCTTCAAGTCTTGCAATATCATCTATAAGGCAGCCACCCTCAAGTGACCCAGTATCTCACTGAGAAACTAAGCATCTCTGGTGGACAGCACACTACCAGAAGCCAGGACACATGCAGACTTATAATCTGTCGCTGCAAAAAGGAAAGTACTAGAAAACAAGCCTTCTCTGCCTACATCCCAAAGATATGTAACCCCCTCCCGTCAGCATCAGACTCGTGCCAATGCTCCAACAATTCAGAAAATAACTCAAGAGCCACATCTTCAAGGAGTCTTTACTCTTCAACACCTAGGCCATTGCATCACTCCTGTGTCATCTGACTAGCTAGATGCCATCCGCCACTTTGCGCCCCACCACCCGGTACAGCTGTACCCTTGCTCTGTGTCTGTCTGTATCCTACCTCCCCACTGTATGTCTGTTCTGGTGTTACCTCTGAAAAGATCTATGTTAAGCATCTGTACTGCTGTATATGATATGATGTGGCATTTATAACGTGCCTTTACACAAGTGTTTCTAGGCACGACAATGCAAGTAGGGTGAAACAAGGGAGGACAAAATAATGATCTTACTAGGCCTTTTGTCACTCAGATTGCGCAAGTGCGGGAAAGAGGCAAGGGGAGAAGTGCCAGTGGGAGGCGAAAGGGGAAGTGCAGTTAACTCACATGTGCAACCAGCGGGTGGCTCATTGTAAAGGGACTTCAATTCAGCAATCCCACTAAGTCAGTGCATCGTCTGGGACGCCCAAAGGAAGCCCTTATTTATATATTTTTATGACAAGTTATACTCTGGATGATAAACCCTTATATAACGTCCCTCTCTTTGAATCCCCCTCACCTCACTGAGGCAAGAAGTAGGTGTGTTTTGCAATTTAAAAGATTTATTGGAAAAATTATATATATATATATATATATATATATATATATATATATATATATATATATATATATATATATATATGTATATATATATATATATCATACTTTTATAGTAAATTAATATTTGATATCACACTTATGAATATGACAGTCATCAACAACGGATAATATTACAATTGTACGCTTATTTAAGTACTTAGGAGTTGGTATAGGAAGGAAAAGGTAACTGAGAATGCTTTTAGGGTTTCAAGGAAATGCAATGATGAATAAATGCAGTGCAGAAGTAAACTGATAGGGTTTCATAAGAGATAATATGTTCACTTTTCCCCTTGTGGCAATTCACTCCCCCCCCCCTATGCAATAGAAGGAGATGGAAAGAGAGCACACAATTTTTAGGAATACAAACAAAATGCAATACAAAGTTCCAGTTCACCCAGCCACTTTAGATGAAAACAGGTATGATGTTAAAGCAGGCAAATCCTTTTAAATCTGGTGGCAATGAAGTAAAATATGCTAAAAAAGCTTTTTAATTCCCTATAGGAGGTTCAGGTTAGGTGATAGCTATTTAAGATTAGTTCAAGTCACACTTGTGATGCTCAATGAGGGATTAGCAGGTTGAAAATGAATTTTAGCAGTTCAAGCAAAAGCGGCTATTTTGACAGGAGCTAATTGGACCGAATCGCAAATCGCTGCACTTTTTCCAAGTGCGTTGAGATTTTAGGCTTGATGGAAAGCTTAGAATCTTAGCTTTAAAATGAAAGTTAAATCTTGTTCCTAGCAGCTACGATTCAAAAGATACGGACGATTTAGTGAAGGTAGTTTCTCAAAATGAAAGTAAACTTCAGAATGACAAAATGACACTTTTACAGCTTTGAAATGGCAGAATGAACACACGATTCCTATGATGCAGTTCTGGACAGGTTAAAATGGTTTGAATCAGATTATTTTAGACTAAGAGATTGGTTCTGGCACAGTTCTAGCTGAGTACTCACACTATAAATTTGAAATAGGCCGTCAATATCTGGTCAGGTTGGCTGCGGTTCTCTCGCCACGGACGGTCTTTAGTACCGGTTCTGCTCACAGCGATCTGGTCTGGGTCTCTGGTGGCACTGCGGTCTGGTCTGTGTCTCTGGTTCTGCTGGTCTGGATCAAGTGGATTCTGGATACAGCACTGCTTTCTGGGTACTGGCACAGGGTTCTAGCCAGAATCACACAGCTCATCCCGGCTGCTTGAATAGTTTGGTTGCAAAAGATTTGGAGGCCTGCTGAAGAGGATTCAGCTTGTGGATTGGCCCCTGCTTTGAGTTCTGACTTGGTTCTGGATCTATCTGGAGTTGAGTTCTGGATTTTGAAGTCGTCTGGCAAAATGCTTCGCAAGAAAGTGGAAAGTGAGTGTCTTGCCTGTCCAAAGCAGTCTCTTTTTATGTCTTTTGAAAATGGGGGTGTGCGTGGGCTTAACTAATCCTGCCCCCTCACAACTTATCATTGGCCAAGCTCTCCTTTCTCCCTTGATTGGGGGAAGGAATGGAGTGTAATCTGGCATCAATTTTATGGCATACAGAAAGAACACTCCCCTTGTCAATTTGCACACAAATCTATTTTTGATCCAAATACATATTTATCTATGTACCCTTTTTCTAATATTATATGTCCAGTTAGCATGTTTTCTGTAGCACTAAACCATCCGGTCCCTGTCTTTGTAATATTTTCATCAAGAACACAACCTCTAACCAGAATTTACACAAACATGCACATGGAATATGGGCATCAGATGATAAAGTGTCAGATTTTTAACATACAGACATTCGGAGTAATACCTTATTTTCCGCTACTAACCCCCAGAACATACCACAGAGTCCTAACACATCTTAAAATGTGCACAGAAAAATCACAAGAATAATGATATTAATTATATAATTTTGACAAGTCCATACTATGAATTATCCATCTTTTTTTAAAAAAAATTCTCTGGCCCAGAGGGGTGTGGTTTCCCAAAGCACATGGTGGAATTTCTGGTTTATCCACTTCCTCCAACTCAGGTTGCTTACAGAGGCACTGCTCCTCCCAGTTTCTCCCAAGAGGAAGCCATTTACGACCCCCCCTAATTTAACATTTGCCTGAGCCAGGGAAGGCTCATTGTTCTGTTCTGCTCCCAGGTGCTCCTCCCCTGATTCAATCAGAGAGGTGTAATCTCCTTTTGGTGGGAACAGCAGAAGGCAGCCAGGCCTGCGAATGCAGTGGCCGGGCAAGTTTCAACTCCTGTTGGGGGTAGTTGCTGGGCAGAATTCAATCTCTTCAAGCCAGGCTTCAGCCAAATGTCACTTCTGTTACCAGTTTTTCTTCATTCAAATCAAACTTACAATTTTTACACATGCAGCTAGAACGCTGATCCTAAGTTCAAAACTATGACCTTTAAACAGTTGCAACCTATGTGACACTCAGAAGTAGGTCACTCATTTATTTTAAACATTTCGATTTTAGTGGATTTAAATCCAATTTCAGTTAAGCTGCTGACATCCACAGCTCAGCCAGTTTTGTTATAAACATTGCTTTGGGCTCTTCATCTTTCCAGATTTTGTATTCACACAAGACTACAATCTGCCAAATGTCTGCTGGTGTTCAGTGAGATTTTTGAATATCTTGCAATGCTTAAAATAGCCATTTTTAGCTTGCATTTCAGAGAAACAAAGGTGATTTCAAAGCGCTTTCTGAGCTAACATGCACTGCTGTTTTTTTCCTTTGGCACCACGTTTCACTCATTGCGCTTCTGGCCCATCACGCTCGCACTGGTGGGTGGCAGGTTAGGCGACCATTTTGGTGTGCGCAAAACTGTGCGGTTTTCCTGGATTCTGATGCAAATGTGGGCTTTTCCGCCTTCTTGGATTTTCTAAGCCCACAGCACCAAATGTTGTAGCATAATAGTTCAACGTGGGTCAGGACACCCAACAAGCCCCCCGCCCGACTGCACTTTGATTTCAAGTAGAGGGGGAGTCGGGTGCAAAGGATATTTTGATCCACGCGCTGGGATGTCATCATCTTCTTCCGATTCCGTGGATTTCAAAGTTCACCATCTTTTCCGATTCTGCAGTTGGCACAGTGCAGCATTTTTCCTTCATCAGGGTCGATCGATCAGTTCTCCTTGCCGGTCCTGATGGGAGTATTGGGCAGTACCCCGGGCCCCTCAGATCTTTGCTCTCGGTTCCCGGGTCATCCTCCTTGGTCAGTCTCCATGGTTTCCTCTCTCCTAGGATGACAAAGCAAAGCGGCAATACCTATTCATAGACATTTTTCCGCCATTTTCATTCAAGAATCATAATATTTTAGAGTCTATATATGGGATATTTTATGGTTGGAACTGCATTACTCTGGAGCGGCCCCCTCTCGTATTGCAGAGGACTCCTCTAGTTGCTGCAGAGTGTGCCTGGGATGGCAACACTTTAGCTGATTTTTATGGACCCACTTGTCTTCCCCTTCCGCCAAACTGCCTTTGGGGATGCGGATCTTATAGGCGACTGGGGAGATCTCGTCTACAATTTTAAAGGGTCCCTTCTGTGTGGGCAGAAATTTTCGCTGTTTGGCCTGGTTCCTCTGGAAATTGTATAGATAGACTTGGTCTCCCACATTGTATTCTTTCATGGTAGTTTTCAAATCGTAATGGGTCTTCATGCTATCAGCGGATCTTTCTAGATTCCGCTGAGCATAGGCAAAAGCATGTTGAAGGTGTTTCCTTAAATTCTCCACATACTCATGAGTTGTGGAGGCATTGATTAATGTCTGCTCTTGGGTCCTGTAGAGCAAATGCTGGGGAAGCACCATCTTGCTTCCAGTCATCAGCTCAAACGGTCACATTTTAGTTGCAGATGAAGGGGTAGATCGGATGGCCATTAGGGCCAGAGGTAATCGGATATCCCCACTTGGCCCCGAATCTGCCACAAATTTCTTTAAGATGCTCACTATGGTTCTGTTTTATCTCTCCACTGCACCAGAAGAGGCTGGCCGGTAAGCAATATGTAGCTTCCTTTTAACCCCCAGTATCTCGCACATCTTAGTCATTACTTCGCTGGTAAAATGGCTACCTTTGTCTGACTCAATCCTTTGGGGTAGACCGAAATGCGAAAAGATGTGGTTGATCATCAGGGCAGCTGCTGTTTCTGCCTTGCAGTTTGGGGCCAGGAGACATTCCACCCATTTGGTAAATAAGCATGTCACCGTCAATATGTACTTATTCCCCCTAGAGGAGCGAATCACCGGGCCTATGAAGTCGATTTGCAAATCCGACCATGGCAGTGTCATCCCCTCTTTTGGAGAGGTGCACGGTGTGTGAGGGATGTTGGCTGAAATTGTGCACACACAAGACACCCCTTCAAGTATTTGTCGAGGTCCTGCCCCATGTGAGGCCAGTATGCAACCTCTCTTAAGATCTCAAGTGTTGTGTGAAACCCCCTATGACCGGCGGTGGCCGCATCATGGGCGTGACTTAATATCAGGATTCGGAATGAGGTAGGGACCACCCACTGATCATGGGCAGCTTGAGATTTCCTTATCAACAAACCGTCTTGGATTCAGAACATTTTTGGACATTTCATCAACACTCTAAGCTCATCTTTCCCAATGTAATCGGTATCCGTCAGGGGAAACTTCTCAGGGTCCTCAATGTGTTGGTAAAATTACCAATTATTGGATCCCTCTTCCAAGCCGTAATCACATCAGCATCTGGGGTCTCCTTACTCCATTGTGCAGTTGAAAGATTATTGTGAGCATTTGTCTGGGACCTAGTGATAGCAGTGACCTGGATCTCCCCCAACAGGGACTCAATCTCTATTAGATCCCCTTGGATGGCCCCGGTTTTGGCTGATCAGCTAAGTCATTTCCAGTTTTGTCTGGTCCCTCTACTTTGGAATGAACCTTGATCTTCTTCCAGTAGATGGTCATCCCATTCGAGGTGACCAGGTCATCAATGTTTTGGATTAACTTCCCATGTTTCAAGGCTTTGTTATTAGCACATAACATGCCTCTGGTTTTCCAATTAACCAGGTGCTCCACAAACCCGTTCAGTACATAATCTGAATCTGTGATTATGACTAGTTTGTGGAGTTGATGTTGGACAGCAGTGAGGATGGCTTGATACACATCCATCAATTCTGCCACCAGACTACTTCGGGGACCAATTTTGTATCCAGCGGAGGGTTCTGGGGACTCATTCACCCATGCATTCCCTACGTCGGCCACAAGTTCTTTTTCCCCATTGTTGTCAACATGGTAAGAGCATCCATCCACATAGACAGTGGGCATTCCCTCACACTTGACTTCTTCAAAGACTTTGTGTGGGGAATTAAGGTATGCCTCCATGTTGTCCTTGATTTTTAGACTTTCGTCCTCGAGACAGTTTTCTCTGGCACAATCATGCAAGTCAGCCAGACCTTGCGCGAGGGGACTCTTCTTGTTTTGGCCATATCTGACCTCCACAGGAAAGCCTTGCATTGACTTTGGAGATATTGCAGAGGCTGGTGTGGAGTCTCTACTATGATGTGTTCCCCCTGGATGAACGGGCGGTAATTCTTCAATGCCCACACCGTTGCCAGGAGTGCCTTCTCACAATCGTTGAATTTTTCCTCCACAGGGGATAAAGTTTTGCTCGCATAGGAGATTACCTTATTGACCTTGTCATGCTTTTGGTATAATACTGCCGTCAAGCACGTATTAGAGAACCCTGTCTCCAGGAAAAAAACTCCCTGTTTCTGACAGGGTAAGCTAGCCAAGGCACTTGTGAGAGGCTTCTTTTGAGCTGTCTTACTGCCTCGGATTGTTCTGGACCCCATTCCCACTTGACCCCCCCCTTCAAGAGATGAATCAGGGGTCTGGTGATCTCTGCGTAGCCCTCAATGAACTTTCTGCTGTAATTAGTCAGTCCAAGGAGGCTCCTTAGTTCCCGCAGAGTTGTGGGGTCTTTCAGTTTCTGAAGTGCTTCGACTTTCTTTTCTTGGGGACAGAGACCCTGAGGAGTAATCTCATGCCCCAAGAAATTAACACGGGTTCTACACCACTGTGCTTTCTGAAAGGAAAGTTTTGCTCTGGCGGCCCTCAACTGGGTCAGAACATAACAGATCTCCGCTATATGTCCTTCACAGTTGAACTGTTGATGAGGACATCATCTACATAAGCCAGGTTACCCCTCGCACCCAGGTCGGGCATGGCCTTGTGTAGGAAAATGTTGAACTCATTGCCGGAGTTGAGGTATCCGAAGGGAGTCCGGGTCCATGTGTACTGCTGGCCCCCAAAGGTAAAAGCCAGTTTGTATTGGTCCTCCCTACTGACAGGCACGGTCCAGTATTCATTGGTCAGGTCTATTGCAGTGAATACCTGTGACCCCTGAATCTGGGCCAGCCCTTGGTCAATGTAGGGCAGAGGCCATAGGGAAGTATGGACCCGTTTGTTGAGCTCCCTAAGGTCCGCATAAAGTCTCCACTGGCGGTTTAGCTTCAATATTCCCAGCACCGGATTATTGAAGGAGCTGTGTACTGGACGGATTATTCCCCGGGACTCAAGGTTCTTAATTATTTCAGTAAGGGACTCCATGGATGCGAGAGGCAAGCGATATTGCTTCACAAACACTGGAGTCATGCCAGGGTCCGTGGGAATTGTTGTTGTGTGGATGTCGGTGCAACCACAGTCATATGAGTCTACCGCAAAGAGATCTTGAAAATCCAAGAAAACTTGTTTCAACTTTTGCTTCTGCTCCAGAGTCACACAGGCGTCAGCTAGGTTGACTCTCTCTTCCACCATCTGCCTGAAGCCTGGAAAGACTTCTGGTTTTGCTATCTCAGCGGCCTCCTCCAGCTGGGAGGAGAAGTCTCTGGTCAGAGTGCTGATTTGGACTGGAGGCTTCAGGTGTGAAAGGCAGTCCTCGTGGACCTGGAAAATCACCTCATCCCTGCTGAAGTCACAAGTCACATCTTCCTTACCATAAGGGCAGGAAGTGTACACCAGGAAGTTGCCCCATGCCGGGTAAAGATCCTGTCTGGTGTTGTATTGTCATCACTGTCGCTGTCAAAACAGTCCTTGGGGATTGGTCCTAACAGTTAATTTCCTAAATCAATGGAGAAATGTCGGTCATTAACTGCCATTCCAATGATGGTGCCTGCGGCTAGAGTAATACTCTTTAAGTTGCTGTTATCCACCTCTATTGGAATGGTGTCATGTTCTATGTTGACTAATGGTGTTGGGTTTACCCCAACCCTTGCTGTTGGAGAGAAGCATTTAGATGAATATAAGCATCAGGGTTTTTCAATTTTTGTCCTCTTTTAACTTTTACTTCCAGGGAGAATTGTCGGGTCCTTTCTGGGATGGTGACTTCCTCTTTAACCTGAATTTCAACTGCATAAGGGTGCAATTGAGCTGACCTAAATGCTTTTTCTGGATCATCAAAGTCCATGGGATTATCCGCTAATCAGGAACAAGCTTTGAAGTTTATTAGGTCCAAACTAATGGCAAAGCGATTGAGAATGTCACTGCCTAAGTAAAATGCGGCAGTGACATCTCGCACGACCCAACAATTATGGACTATGCTCTTGTTGCCAATGGAGATTTCGAGCATACACCTGCTTTGCAGGAGATGTTTCGAATTGGGTGTTTCCAGATCCATTTCCCATTTGTCTATCAGTTTGAATGTAGGAATGGCTGGATCTTTTGGGAGTTGTCGGAACATGGCTTCGCTGATGAAGCTCTTACCGTTCTTCACACACACTCGAGCGAGAATAGAGTCCTTCCCATCATTTAACTCAACAGGGATGAACAACTGCTCTCCAATTTGCTGAATATCAGCCAGGCTCTGAGCTGATTTCACATCTTTCTGGACTATAGGAGTGGGAGTTTCTGATTGTGGATTAGTAAAGAATTTCAGAGTATTTCCTTCCAGTGTGGAATACCACCTTAAATACCACCTTAAACTGGAGGGGATGTTGTTTTTCAG